>NW_027182502.1:0-600000 GCF_040938575.1 Ambystoma mexicanum
GAGACACAGGGCATGAGTGGGGGTGGGGGGAAGAAGGGAGACACGGTGCATGAGCGGGGGGTGGGGGGGAGAAGGAAGACACGGGGCATGAACGGGGGTGGGGGAGAAGAAGGGAGACATGCGGCATGAGCGGGGGTGGGGGGGAAAGAAGGGAGACACGGGGCATGAGTGAATGGATGGACGGTACAGGAGGGAGACACGGGGAATGAGCGGGGGGTGGGGGGTACAGGAGGGAGACACGGGGCATGAGCGGGGGTGGGGGGAACAGGGCAGACACGGGGCATGAGCGGGGGGTGGGGTGGAAGAAGGGAGACACGGGGCGTGAGCGGGGGGAGAAGGGAGACACGGGACATGAGCAGGGGCTGCGGGGAGAAGGAAGACACGGGGCATGAGCGGGGGTGGGGGGGTGTAAAGAAGGGAGACACGGGGCATGAGCGGGGCTTGGGGGTGAGAAGGGAGACACGGGGCATGAGAGGGGGTCGGGGCGAAGAAGGGAGACACGGGGCTTGAGCGGGGGTGAGGGGGAAGAAGGAAGACACGGGGCATGAGCGGGGGGTGGAAAAAGGGAGACACGGGGCATGAGCGGGCGGTCGGTGGCAGAAGGAAGACACCGGGCATGAGCGGGGTGTGGGGGGGAAAGATGGGAGACACGGGGCATGAGCGGGTGTTGGGGGGAAGAAGAGAGACAAGGGGCATGAACGGGGAGGTGGGGGAGAAGAAAGGAGACATGCGGCATGAGCGGGAGGAGAGGGGGAAGAAGGGAGACACAGGGCATGAGTGGGGGTGGGGGGGAAGAAGGGAGACACGGTGCATGAGCGGGGGGTGGGGGAACAGGGCAGACACGGGGCATGAGCGGGGGGTGGGGGGTAAGAAGGGAGACACGGGGCATGAGCGGGGGTGGGGGTGAAGAATGGAGAAACGGGGCATGAGCGGGGGTGGGGGGGAGAAGGAAGACACGGGGCATGAACGGGGGGTGGGGGGGAAGAAGGGAGACACAGGGCATGAGCGGGGGGTGGGGGGTACAGGGGAGGGAGACACGGGGCAAGAGCGGGGGGTGGGGGGGTGCAGGAGGGAGACACGGGGCATGAGCGGAGGGTGGGGGTGAAGAATGGAGACACGGGGCATGAGCGGGGGGTGGGGGTGAAGAAGGGAGACACGGGGCATGAACGGGGGATGGGGGTCCAGGAGGGAGACACAGGGCATGAGCGGGGGTGGGGGTGGAAAGAAGGGAGACATGGGGCATGAGCGGGGGGTGGGGGGATAGAAGGGAGACACAGGGCATGAGCGGGGAGGTGGGGGGGAAGAAAGGAGACACGTGGCATGAGTGGGAGGAGGGGGGAAGAAGGGAGACACGGGTCATGAGTGGGGGTGGGGGGAAGAAAGGAGGAACGGTGCATGAGCGGGGGGTGGGGGGGAAGAAGGAAGACACGGGGCATGAACGGGAGGTGGGGGGAAGAAGGGAGACACGGAGCATGAGCGGGGGGTGGGGGGTACAGGAGGGAGACATGGGTCAAGAGCGTGGGGTGGGGGGTACAGGAGGGAGACACGGGGCATGAGCGGAGGGTGGGGGGAACAGGACATACACGGGGCATGAGCGGGGGGTGGGGGGAAGAAGGGAGACACGGGGCATGAGCGGGGTGGGGGTGAAGAATGGAGACACGGGGCATGAGCGGGGGTGGGGGGTGAAGAAGGGAGACACGGGGCATGAGCGGGGGGTAAAGAAGGAAGACACGGGGCATGAATGGGGGGTGGGGGGTCCAGGAGGGAGACAAGGGGCATGAGCGGGGGTGGGGGTGGAAAGAAGGGAGACATGGGGCATGAGCGGGGGGTGGGGGGGATAGAAGGGAGACACAGGGCATGAGTGGGGGGTGGGGGGAAAGAAGGGAGACACGGGGCATGAACGGGGGGTGGGGGGGAAGAAGGGAGTCATGCGGCATGAGCGGGGGTGGGGGAGACACGGGGCATGAGCGGGGGTGGGGGGAAGAAGGGAGACACGGGGCATGAACGGGGGTGGGGGGAAGAAGGGAGACACAGGGCATGTGCGGGGGGTGGTGGGGGAAGGGGACGACATGGGGCATGAATGGGGGATGGGGAGAAGAAAGACGCAGGGGTGGGGGGAAGAAGGGAGACACGGGGCATGAGCGGGGGTGGGGGGAAAGAAGGGGGACACAGGGCATGAGCGGGGGGTGGTGGGGGAAGGTGAAGACACGGGGCATGAGCGGGGGGTGGTGAGGGAATGGGAAGACACGGGGTATGAGCGGGGGGAAGAAGGAAGACACGGGGCATGAGCGGGGAGTGGGGGGGAAGAAGGAAGACACAGGCATGAGCGGGTGTGGGGGGAAAGGAGGGAGATATGGGGCATGAGCGGGAGGTGGGGGGGAACACAAGGGAGACACTGGGCATGAGCGGGGGGTGGGGGGAAACAGGGCACACATGGGGCATGAGTGGGGGTGGGGGGAAGAGGGCACACACAGGGCATGAGCGGGGCTGGGGGTGGGAAAGGAGGGAGACACAGGACATGTGCAGGGGGTGGGGGAAAGGAGGGAGACACAGGGCATGAGCGGGGGTTGGGGGGAACAGAGGAGACACAGGGCATGAACGGGGGTGGGGGGGAAGGGGAGAGACACACGGGGCATGAGAGGAGGGTGGGGGGAGGGGGAGAGACACACGGGGCATGAGTGGGGGGGAGAGACACACGGGGTATGAGCGGGGGGTGGGGGGGGAGAGACACACGGGGCATGAGCGGGGGTGGGGGGAGGGGAGAGACACACAGAGCATGAGCGGGGGTTGGGGGAGGGGAGAGAAACACAGGGCATGAGCGGGGGTTGAGGGGGAAGGGGAGAGACACGGGGCATGAGCAGGGGGTGGGGGGAGGGGAGAGACACATGGGGCATGTGCAGGGGGTGGGGGGGAAAGATGTGAGACACGGGGCATGAGGCATGAGCGGGGGTGGGGGGTTAAGAAGAGAGACACAGGGCATGAACGGGGCGTGGGGGGGAGAAGGGAGACATGCAGCATGAGAGGGGGGTGGGGGGAAGAAGAGAAACACGGGGCATGAGCGGGGGTGAGGGGAAAAGGGCAGACACGGGGCATGAGCGGAGGTGGGGAGGAAGAAGGGAGACACGGGGCGTGAGCAGGGGTGGGGGGAAGAAGGGAGACACAGGGCATGAGCGGTGAGTTGGGGGGAGTAGGAAGACGTGGGGCATGAGCGGGGGGTGGGGGGGTGGAAAGAAGGGAGACACGGGGCATGAGCTGGGGGTGGGGGGGAGAAGGGAGACATGGGGCATGAGCAGGGGTGGGGGAGAAGAAGGGAGACACGGGGTGGCTTGAGCGGGGGGTGGGAGGAAGAAGGAAGACACGGGACATGAGCAGGGGGCGGGGTGTGGAAAGAAGGGAGACACGGGGCATGAGCGGGGGGTGGGGGGGAGAAGGGAGACACGAGGAATGAGCAGGGGGTGGGGGGGAAAGATGGGAGACACGGGGCATGAGCACGGGGTGGGGGAAGAAGAGAGACACGGGGCATGAACGGGGGGTGGGAGGGAAGAAGAGAGACACACGGCATGAGCAGGGGTTGGGGGGAGTAGGAAGACACGGGGCATGAGAGGGGGGTGGGGGTAAGAAGGGAGATACGGGGCATGAGCGGGGGGGTGCGGGGGAGAAGGAAGACATGGGCATGAGCAAGCGGTGGGGGTGGAAAGAAGGGAGACACGGGGCATGAGCAGGGGGGTGGGGGGTAAGAAGGGGACACGGGGCATGAGTGGGGGGTGGGGGGAAGAAGGGAGACACGGGGCATGAGTGGGGGTGGGCAGGGGAAAGAAGGAAGACACAGGGCATGAGCGGGGGTGGGGGAAGAAGGGAGACATGGGCCTGAGTGGGGGATGGGGGGTACAGGAGGGAGACACGGGGCATGAGTGGGGATGGGGTGTATGGGAGGGAGACACGGGGCATGAGCGGGGGGTGGGGGGAATAAGGAAGACACGGGATATGAGCGGGGGTGTGGGGTGGAGAGACACGGGGCATGAGGTGTGGGTGGGGGGGAGAAGGGAGACACGGGGCATGAGCAGGGGGTGGGGGGAAGAAGGAAGACACGGGATATGAGCGGGGGGTGGAAAGAAGGGAGACACGGGGCATGAGCGGGGGGTGGGGGGAGAAGGGAGATAGGGGGCATGAGCGGGGGGTGGGGGGAAAGATGGGAGACAAGGGGCATGAGCGGGGGCTGGGGGGGAAAGAAGAGAGACATGAGGCATGAACGAGGGTGGGGAGAAGAAGGGAGACACGCAGCATGTGCGGGGGTGGAGGGGGAAGAAGGGAGACACAGGGCATGAGCGCAGGGTGGGGGGGAAAGAAGGGAGACACAGGGCATGAGCGGGGGGTGGGGGGAAAAGAAAGGAGACACAGGGCATGAGCGGGGGTGGGGGGAGAAGGGAGACATGGGGCATGAGTGGGGGGTGGTGGGGGAAGAAGGGAGACACGGTGCATGAGTTGGGGATGGGGAAAGAAGGAAGACACAGGGCATGAGCGGGGGGTGGGGGGAAGAAGGGAGACATGGGGCATGAGCGGGGGGTGGGGGGTACAGGAGGGAGACACGGGGCATGAGCGGGTAGTGGGGGTGAACATGGCAGACACGGGGCATGAGCGGGGGTGAAGGGAGACACGGGGCATGAGCGGGGGTGGGGGGGAAGAATGTAGACACGGGGCATGAGCGCGGGGGTGAAGAAGGGAGACACGGGGCATCATGAGCGGGGGGAAAGAAGGACAACACGGGCATGAGCAGGGGGTGGGGGTACAGGAGGGAGACACAGAGCATGAGCGGGGGGGTGGAAAGAAGGGAGACACGGGGCATGAGCAGGGAATGGGGGAAGAAGGGAGACACGGGGCATGAGCAGGGGGTGGGGGAAAGAAGGGAGACACAGGGCATGAGCAGGGGTGGGGGGGAAAGAAGGGAGACACAGGGCATGAGCGGGGAGTGGGTGGTACAGGAGGGAGACACGGGGCATGAGCGGGGGGTGGGGGGGTACAGGAGGGAGACATGGGGCATGAGCGGGGGTGGGAGGGAACAGGGCAGACACAGGGCATGAGCGGGGGGTGGGGGGAAGAAGGGAGACACGGGACATGAGTGGGGGGTGGGGGGAAGAATGGAGACATGGGGCATGAGTGGGGGGTGGGGGGAAGAAGGGAGACATGGGGCATGAGCGGGGGGAAGAAGGAAGATACGGGGCATGGGCGGGGTGTGGGGGGTACAGGAGGGAGACACGGGGCATGATCGGGGGTGGGGGTGGAAAGAAGGGAGACACGGGGCATGAGCAGGGGATGGGGGAAAGAATCGAGACATGGGGCATGAGCGGGGGTGGGGGGAAAGAAGGGAGACACGGGGCATGAACAGTGGGTTGGGGAGAAGAAGGGAGACATGCGGCATGAGCGGGGGTGGGGGGGAAAGAAGGGAGACACGGGGCATGAGTGGATGGATGGGCGGTACAGGAGGGAGACACGGGGCATGAGCGGGGGGTGGGGGGGTACAGGAGGGAGACACAGGGCATGAGCGGGGGTGGGGGGAACAGGGCAGACACGGGGCATGAGCGGGGGGTGGGGTGGAAGAAGGGAGACACGGGGCGTGAGCGGGGGGAGAAGGGAGACACGGGACATGAGCAGGGGCTGCGGAGAGAAGGAAGACACGGGGCATGAGCGGGGGTGGGGGGGTGTAAAGAAGGGAGACACGGGGCATGAGCGGGGGATGGGGGGAGAAGGGAGACACGGGGAATGAGCGGGGGGTGGGGGGAAATATGGGAGACACGGGGCATGAGCAGGGGGTGGAGGAAGAAGAGAGACACGGGGCATGAACGGGGGGTGGGAGGGAAGAAGGGAGACACACGGCATGAGCGTGGGGTTGGGGGGGAGTAGGAAGACACGGGGCATGAGCGGGGGGGTGGGGGAAAAGAAGGAAGACACTGGGCATGAGCGGGGGGTGGGGTGAGAAGGGAGACACAGGGCATGAGCGGGAGTGGGGGGAATAAGGGAGACATGGTGCATGAGTGGGGGGTGGAGGGGGAAGAAGGAAGACACGGGGCATGAGCAGGGGTCTGGGGGGTACAGGAGGGAGACACGGGGCATGAGCGGGGGGTGGGTTGGGGGGTGGGGGGACGAATGGAGACATGGGGCATGAGCGGGTGTGGTGGGTACAGGAGGGAGACACGGGGCAAGAGTGGGGGGCGGGGGGTACAGGAGGGAAGACACAGGATATGAGCGGGGGGTGGGGGGTGGAAAGAAGGGAAATACGGGACATGAGCGGGGGGTGGGGGGAGAAGGGAGACACGGGGAATTAACGGGGGGGTAGAAGGGAGACACTGGGCTTGAGCAGGGGGTGGCGGAAGAAGGAAGACATGGGGCATGAGTGGGGTGTGGGGGGGAAGAAGGGAGACACGGGGCATGAGCGGGGGGTGGGAGGGAAGAAAGAAGACACAGGATATGAGCGGGGGGTGGGGGGTGGAAAGAAGGGAGAGATGGGGCATGAGCGGGGGCTGGGGGGAGAAGGGAGTCACGGGGAATTAGCGGGGGGGGAAGAAGGGAGACACTGGGCTTGAGCAGGGGGTGGGGGAAGAAGGAAGACATGGGGCATGAGTGGGGGGTGGGGGGAAGAAGGGAGACACGGGGCATGAGCGGGGGGTGGGAGGGAAGAAAGAAGACACAGGATATGAGCGGGGGGTGGGGAGTGGAAAGAAGGGAAATACGGGACATGAGCGGGGGGTGGGGGGAGAAGGGAGACACGGGGCATGAGCGGGGGGTGGGGGGGAAAGATGGGAGATACGGGGCATGAGGCATGAGCGGGGGGTGGGGGGAAAGAAGAGAAACACGGGGCATGAACGGGGGGGTGGGGGGAAGAAGGAAGACACGGGGCATGAGAGGGGGGTGGGGGGAAGAAGGGAAACACGGGGCATGAGCGGGTGGTGGGGGGAAAGAAGGGAGTCACGGGGCATGAGCGGGGGGTGGGGGAAAAAGAAGGGAGACACATGGCATGAGCAGGGGGTGGGGGAGAAGGGAGACACGGGGCATGAGCGGGGGTGAGAGGGGAAGAAGGGAGACACGATGCATGAGCGGGGGATGGGGGAAAGAAGGAAGACACGGGGCATGAGTGGGGGGTGGGGGGGAAGAAGGGAGACACGGGGCATAAGCGGGGGGTGGGGGGTACAGGAGGGAGACACAGGGCAAGAGCAGGGGGTGGGGGGTACAGGAGGTAGACACGGGGCATGAGCGGGGTGTGGGGGGAACAGGGTATACACGGGGCATGAGCGGGGGGTGGGGGGGAGAAGGGAGACAAGAGGCATGAGCGGGGGTTGGGGGGAAGAATGGTGACACAGGGCATGAGCGGGGGGTGGAGGGTGAAGAAGGGAGACACGGGGCATGAGTGGGGGGGAAAGAAGGAAGACACTGGGCTTGAGCAGGGGGTGGGGGAAGAAGGAAGACATGGGGCATGAGTGGGGGGTGGGGGGAAGAAGGGGAGACACGGGGCATGAGCGGGGGGTGGGGGGTGGAAAGAAGGGAAATACGGGACATGAGCGGGTGTGGGGGAGAAGGGAGACACGGGGAATTAACGGGGGGGGAAGAAGGGAGACACTGGGCTTGAGCAGGGGGTGGGGGAAGAAAGAAGACATGGGGCATGAGTGGGGGGTGGGGGGGAAGAAGGGAGACACGGGGCATGAGCGGGGGGTGGGAGGGAAGAAAGAAGACACAGGATATGAGCGGGGGGTGGGGGGTGGAAAGAAGGGAGAGATGGGGCATGAGCGGGGGCTGGGGGGAGAAGGGAGACACGGGGAATTAGCGGGGGGAAGAAGGGAGACACTGGGCTTGAGCAGGGGGTGGGGGAAGAAGGAAGACATGGGGCATGAGTGGGGGGTGGGGGGGAAGAAGGGAGACACGGGGCATGAGCGGGGGGTGGGAGGGAAGAAAGAAGACACGGGATATGAGCGGGGGTGGGGGGTGGAAAGAAGGGAAATACGGGACATGAGCGGGGGGTGGGGGGAGAAGGGAGACACGGGGCATGAGCGGGGGGTGGGGGGAAAGATGGGAGATACGGGGCATGAGGCATGAGCGGGGGGTGGGGGGAAGAAGAGAAACACGGGGCATGAACGGGGGGGTGGGGGGAAGAAGGGAGACACGCAGCATGAGCGAGGGTGGGGGAAGAAGGGAGACACGGGGCTTGAGCGGGGGTGGGGGGAAGAAGGGAGACACGGGGCATGAGCAGGGGGTGGGGGAAAAGAAGGGAGACACGGGCATGAGCGGGGGTGGGGGGGAGAAGGGAGACATGGGGCATGACCGGGGGGTGGGGGTGAAGAAGGGAGACACGGTGCATGAGCGGGGGTGGGGGGTACAGGAGGGAGACACAGGGCAAGAGCAGGGGGTGGGGGGTACAGGTGGTAGACACGGGGCATGAGCGGGGGGTGGGGGGAACAGGGTATACACGGGGCATGAGCGGGGGGTGGGGGGGAGAAGGGAGACAAGAGGCATGAGCGGGGGGTGGGGGGAAGAATGGTGACACAGGGCATGAGCGGGGGGTGGAGGGTGAAGAAGGGAGACACAGGGCATGAGTGGGGGGGAAAGAAGGAAGACACAGGGCATGATCGGGGGGTGGGGGGTAAAGGAGGGAGACATGGGGCATGAGCGGGGGGTGGGGGTGGAAAGAAGGGAGACACGGGGCATGAGCGGGGGGTGGTTGGGGAAAGAAGGGAGAGACGGGGCATGAGCGTGGGTGGGGGGAGGAAGGGAGACACAGGGCATGAACAGGGGTAGGGGGGAAGAAGGGAGACACGGGGCATGAACGGGGGGTGGGGGAAAGGAGGGAGACACGGGGCATGAGCGGGGGGTGGGGGGAGAAGAAGGGAGACACGGGGCGTGAGCGGGGGTGAGGGGGAAGAAGGGAGACACGGGGCATGAGCGGGGGGTTGGGGGGAGTAGGAAGACACGGGGCATGAGCGGGGGTTGGGGGGTGGAAAGAAGGGAGAGATGGGGCATGAGCGGGGGCTGGGGGGAGAAGGGAGACACGGGGCATTAGCGGGGGGTGAAGAAGGGAGACACTGGGCTTGAGCAGGGGGTGGGGGAAGAAGGAAGACATGGGGCATGAGTGGGGGGTGGGGGGGAAGAAGGGAGACACGGGGCATGAGCGGGGGGTGGGAGGGAAGAAAGAAGACTCAGGATATGAGCGGGGGGTGGGGGTTGGAAAGAAGGGAAACACGGGACATGAGCGGGGGGTGGGGGGAGAAGGGAGACACGGGGCATGAGCGGGGGGTGGGTTGGAAAGATGGGAGACACGGGGCATGAGGCATGAGCGGGGGGTGGGGGAAAGAAGAGAAACACGGGGCATGAACAGGGGGGTGGGCGGAAAAAGGGAGACACGCAGCATGAACGAGGGTGGGGGAAGAAGGGAGACACGGGGCTTGAGCGGGGGTGGGGGGGAAGAAGGGAGACACGGGGCATGAGCGGGGGTGGGGGAAAAGAAGGGAGACACGGGCATGAGCGGGGGGTGGGGGGGAGAAGGGAGACATGGGGCATGACCGGGGGTGGGGGTGAAGAAGGGAGACACGGTGCATGAGCGGGGTTGGGGGGAAGAAGGGAGACACGGGGCATGAGCAGGGGATGGGGGTACAGGAGGGAGACACGGGGCATGAGCGGGGGGTGGGGGGTACAGGGGGGAGACACAGGGCATGAGCGGGGGATGGGGGAACAGGGCAGACACGGAGCATGAGCGGGTGGTGGGGGGAAGAAGGGAGACACGGGGCATGAGCGGGGGGTGGGGGGGAAAAATGGAGACACAGGGCGTGAGTAGGGGGTGAAGAAGGGAGACACGGGGCATGAGCGGGGGGTAAAGAAGGGAGACACGGGGCATGAGCAAGGGGTGGGGAAAGAAGGGAGACACGGGGCATGAGCAGGGTGGGGGGAAGAAGGGAGACACGGGGCATGAGCGGGGGTGGGGGGGAAGAAGGGAGACATGGGGAATGAGCTGGAGGTGGTGGGTAAGAAGGGAGACAAGGGGCATGAGCGGGGGGTGGGAAGAAGGGAGACACGGGCATGAGCGGGGGTGGGCGCTGGAAAGATGGAAGACACGGGGCATGTGCGGGGGGTGGGAGGGAAGAAGGGAGACACGTGGCATGAGTGGGGGGTGGGGGGTACAGGAGGGAGACACGGGGCATGAGCGGGGGTTGGGGGGTACAGGATTGAGACACGGGGCATGAGCGGGGGTGGGGGGAACAGGGCAGACACAGGGCATGAGTGAGGGGTGGGGGGGAAGAAGGGAGACAGGGGGCATGCGTGGGGTGGGGGGAGAAGGAAGACACGGGGCGTGAGTGGGGGGTGGGGGGATGGAAAGAAGGGAGACAGGGGGCATGAGCGGGGGGTGGGGGGGAGAAAGGAGACAAGGGGCATGAGCGGGGGGTGGGGGGGAAGAAGGGAGACACGGGGCATGAGCGGGGGTGGGGGGAAGAAAGAGAACACGGGATATGAGCGGGGGGTGGGGGGTGGAAAGAAGGGAGACACGGGGCATGAGCGGGGGGTGGAGGCGAGAAGGAAGACACGGGGCATGAGCGGGGGGTGGGGGGAGAAGGAAGACACGGGGCATGAGCGGGGGGTGGGGGGAAAGATGGGAGATACGGGGCATGAGGCATGAGCGGGGGGTGGGGGGGGAAGAAGAGAGACACAGGGCATGAACGGGGGTGGGGGGAAGAAGGGAGACATGCAGCATGAGCGGGGGTGGGGGGAAGAAGGGAAACACGGGGCATGAGCGGGGGGGTGGGGGAAAGAAGGGAGACACGGGGCATGAGCGGGGGGTGGGGGGTAAAGAAGGGAGACACAGGGCATGAGCAGGGGGTGGGGTGAGAAGGGAGACACGGGGCATGAGCAGGGGCTGAGCGGGGAAGAAGGGAGACACGATGCATGAGCGGGGGATGGGGGAAAGAAGGAAGACACAGGGCATGAGCAGGGTGGGGGGAAGAAGAAAGACACGGGGCATGAGCGGGGGGTGGGGGGTACAGGAGGGAGACACGGGGCAAGAGCAGGGGGTGGGGGTACAGGAGGTAGACACGGGGCATGAGCGGGGTGTGGGGGGAACAGGGTATACACGGGGCATGAGCGGGGGGTGGGGGGGAGAAGGGAGACAAGAGGCATGAGCGGGGGTGGGGGGAAGAATGGTGACACAGGGCATGAGCGAGGGGTGGAGGGTGAAGAAGGGAGACACGGGCATGAGTGGGGGGGAAAGAAGGAAGACACTGGGCTTGAGCAGGGGGTGGGGGAAGAAGGAAGACATGGGGCATGAGTGGGGGGTGGGGGGGAAGAAGGGAGACACGGGGCATGAGCGGGGGGTGGGAGGGAAGAAAGAAGACACAGGATATGAGCGAGGGGTGGTGGGTGGAAAGAAGGGAAATACGGGACATGAGCGGGGGTGGGGGGAGAAGGGAGACACAGGGAATTAACGGGGGGAAGAAGGGAGACACTGGGCTTGAGCAGGGGGTGGGGGAAGAAGGAAGACATGGGGCATGAGTGGGGGGTGGGGGGGAAGAAGGGAGACACAGGGCATGAGCGGGGGGTGGGAGTGAAGAAAGAAGACACAGGATATGAGCGGGGGGTGGGGGGTGGAAAGAAGGGAGAGATGGGGCATGAGCGGGGGCTGGGGGGAGAAGGGAGACACGGGGAATTAGCGGGGGGGAAGAAGGGAGACACTGGGCTTGAGCAGGGGGTGGGGGAAGAAGGAAGACATGGGGCATGAGTGGGGGGTGGGGGGAAAAAGGGAGACAAGGGGCATGAGCGGGGGGTGGGAGGGAAGAAAGAAGACACAGGATATGAGCGGGGGGTGGGGGGTGGAAAGAAGGGAAATACGGGACATGAGCGGGGGTGGGGGGAGAAGGGAGACACGGGGCATGAGCGGGGGGTGGGGGGGAAAGATGGGAGATACGGGGCATGAGGCATGAGCGGGGGGTGGGGGGAAAGAAGAGAAACACGGGGCATGAACGGGGGGTGGGGGAAGAAGGGAGACACGCAGCATGAGCGAGGGTGGGGGAAGAAGGGAGACACGGGGCTTGAGCGGGGGTGGGGGGGAAGAAGGGAGACACGGGCATGAGCGGGGGGGAGAAGGGAGACATGGGGCATGACCGGGGGGTGGGGGTGAAGAAGGGAGACACGGTGCATGAGCGGGGGTGGGAGGTACAGGAGGGAGACACAGGGCAAGAGCAGGGAGTGGGGGGTACAGGTGGTAGACACGGGGCATGAGCGGGGGGTGGGGGGAACAGGGTATACACGGGGCATGAGCGGGGGTGGGGGGAGAAGGGAGACAAGAGGCATGAGCGGGGGTGGGGGGAAGAATGGTGACACAGGGCATGAGCGGGGGGTGGAGGGTGAAGAAGGGAGACACGGGGCATGAGTGGGGGGGAAGAAGGAAGACACAGGGCATGATCAGGGGGTGGGGTGTAAAGGAGGGAGACATGGGGCATGAGCGGGGGGTGGGGGTGGAAAGAAGGGAGACACGGGGCATGAGCGGGGGGTGGTTGGGGAAAGAAGGGAGAGACGGGGCATGAGCGTGGGTGGGGGGAGGAAGGGAGACACAGGGCATGAACAGGGGTAGGGGGGAAGAAGGGAGACACGGGGCATGAACGGGGGGTGGGGGGAAAGAAGGGAGACACGGGGCATGAGCGGGGGTTGGGGGAGAAGAAGGGAGACACGGGGCGTGAGCGGGGGTGAGGGGGAAGAAGGGAGACACGGGGCATGAGCGGGGGTTGGGGGGAGTAGGAAGACACGGGGCATGAGCGGGGGTGGGGGGTGGAAAGAAGGGAGAGATGGGGCATGAGCGGGGGCTGGGGGGAGAAGGGAGACACGGGGCATTAGCGGGGGGTGAAGAAGGGAGACACTGGGCTTGAGCAGGGGGTGGGGGAAGAAGGAAGACATGGGGCATGAGTGGGGGGTGGGGGGGAAGAAGGGAGACACGGGGCATGAGCGGGGGGTGGGAGGGAAGAAAGAAGACACAGGATATGAGCGGGGGGTGGGGGGTGGAAAGAAGGGAAAAACGGGACATGAGCGGGGGGTGGGGGGAGAAGGGAGACACGGGGCATGAGCGGGGGGTGGGGGGGAAAGATGGGAGACACGGGGCATGAGCGGGGGGTGGGGGAAAGAAGAGAAACACGGGGCATGAACAGGGGGGTGGGGGGAAGAAGGGAGACACGCAGCATGAACGAGGGTGGGGGAAGAAGGGAGACACGGGGCTTGAGCGGGGGTGGGGGGGAAGAAGGGAGACACGGGGCATGAGCGGAGGGTGGGGGAAAAGAAGGGAGACATGGGGCATGACCGGGGGGTGGGGGTGAAGAAGGGAGACACGGTGCATGAGCGGGGGTGGGGGGGAAGAAGGGAGACACGGGGCATGAGCAGGGGATGGGGGTACAGGAGGGAGACACGGGGCATGAGCGGGGGGTGGGGGGTACAGGAGGGAGACACGGGGCAAGAGCGGGGGGTGGGGGGTACAGGGGGGAGACACAGGGCATGAGCGGGGGATGGGGGGAACAGGGCAGACACGGAGCATGAGCGGGTGGTGGGGGGAAGAAGGAGACACGGGGCATGAGCGGGGGGGTGGGGGGGACAAATGGAGACACAGGGCGTGAGTAGGGGGTGAAGAAGGGAGACACGGGGCATGAGCGGGGGGTAAAGAAGGGAGACACGGGGCATGAGCAAGGGGTGGGGAAAGAAGGGAGACACGGGGCATGAGCAGGGTGGGGGGAAGAAGGGAGACACGGGGCATGAGCGGGGGTGGGGGGGAAGAAGGGAGACATGGGGAATGAGCTGGGGGTGGTGGGTAAGAAGGGAGACAAGGGGCATGAGCGGGGGGTGGGAAGAAGGGAGACACGGGCATGAGCGGCGGTGGGCGCAGGAAAGAAGGAAGACACGGGGCATGTGCGGGGGGTGGGAGGGAAGAAGGGAGACACGTGGCATGAGTGGGGGGTGGGGGTACAGGAGGGAGACACGGGGCATGAGCGGGGGGTGGGGGGTACAGGATTGAGACATGAGGCATGAGCGGGGGTGGGGGGAACAGGGCAGACACAGGGCATGAGTGAGGGGTGGGGGGAAGAAGGGAGACACGGGGCAGGAGTGGGGGTGGGGGGAAGAAGGGAGACAGGGGGCATGCGTGGGGTGGGGGGAGAAGGAAGACACGAGGCGTGAGTGGGGGGTGGGGGGATGGAAAGAAGGGAGACAGGGGGCATGAGCAGGGGGTGGGGGGGAGAAAGGAGACAAGGGGCATGAGCGGGGGGTGGGGGGGAAGAAGGGAGACACGGGGCATGAGCGGGGGTGGGGGGGAAGAAAGACAACACGGGATATGAGCGGGTGGTGGGGGGTGGAAAGAAGGGAGACACGGGGCATGAGTGGGGGGTGGGGGCGAGAAGGAAGACACGGGGCATGAGCGGGGGGTGGGGGGGAGAAGGAAGACACGGGGCATGAGCGGGGGGTGGGGGGAAAGATGGGAGATACGGGGCATGAGGCATGAGCGGGGGGTGGGGGGGAAACAAGAGAGACACAGGGCATGAACGGGGGTGGGGGAAGAAGGGAGACATGCAGCATGAGCGGGGGTGGGGGGAAGAAGGGAAACACGGGGCATGAGCGGGGGGGTGGGGGGAAAGAAGGGAGACACGGGACATGAGCGGGGGGTGGGGGGTAAAGAAGGGAGACACAGGGCATGAGCAGGGGGTGGGGTGAGAAGGGAGACACGGGGCATGAGCAGGGGGTGAGCGGGGAAGAAGGGAGACACGATGCATGAGCGGGGGATGGGGGAAAGAAGGAAGACACAGGGCATGAGCGGGGTGGGGGGGTAGAAGGGAGACACGGGGCATGAGCGGGGGGTGGGGGGTACAGGAGGGAGACACGGGGCAAGAGCAGGGGGTGGGGGTACAGGAGGTAGACACGGGGCATGAGCGGGGTGTGGGGGGAACAGGGCAGACATGGGGCATGAGCGGGGGGTGGGAGGGAGAAGGGAGACACGGGGCATGAGCGGGGGGTGGGGGGAAGAATGGTGACACAGGGCATGAGCGGGGGGTGGGGGGTGAAGAAGGGAGACACTGGGCATGAGCGGGGCATTAAGAAGGAAGACACGGGGCATGATGATCGGGGGGTGGGGGGTACAGGAGGGAGACATGGGGCATGAGTGGGGGGTGGGGGTGGAAAGAAGGGAGACACGGGGCATGAGCGGGGGGTGGGCAGGAAAGAAGGGAGACATGGAGCATGAGCGGGGGGTGGTTGGGGAAAGAAGGGAGAGACGGGGCATGAGCAGGGGTGGGGGGAGGAAGGGAGACACGGGGCATGAACGGGGGTGGGGGGACCAAGGGAGACATGGGGCATGAGTGGGGGGTGGGGGTAGAAGAAGGGAGACACGGGGCATGAGCGGGGGGGTGGAAAAAAGGGAGACACGGGGCATGAGCGGGGGGTGGGGGGGAAAAAAGGGAGACACGGGGCATGAGCGGGTGGTGGGGGGTACAGGAAGGAGACACGGGGCATGAGCGGGGGTGAGGGGAAAAGGGCAGACACGGGGCATGAGCGGAGGTGGGGAGGAAGAAGGGAGACACGGGGCGTGAGCAGGGGTGGGGGGAAGAAGGGAGACACAGGGCATGAGCGGTGAGTTGGGGGGAGTAGGAAGACGCAGGGCATGAGCGGGGGGGTGGGGGGGTGGAAAGAAGGGAGACACGGGGCATGAGCTGGGTGTGGGTGGGAGAAGGGAGACATGGGGCATGAGCGCAGGGTGGGGGGGAAAGAAGGGAGACACAGGGCATGAGCGGGGGGTGGGGGGAAAAGAAAGGAGACACGGGGCATGAGCGGGGGTGGGGGGGAGAAGGGAGACATGGGGCATGAGTGGGGGGTGGTGGGGAAGAAGGGAGACACGGTGCATGAGTTGGGGATGGGGAAAGAAGGAAGACACAGGGCATGAGCGGGGGGTGGGGGGAAGAAGGGAGACATGGGGCATGAGCGGGGGGTGGGGGGTACAGGAGGGAGACACGGGGCATGAGCGGGTGGTGGTGGTGAACATGGCAGACACGGGGCATGAGCGGGGGTGAAGGGAGACACGGGGCATGAGCGGGGGTGGGGGGAAGAATGTAGACACGGGGCATGATGATCGGGGGGTGGGGGGTACAGGAGGGAGACATGGGGCATGAGTGGGGGGTGGGGGTGGAAAGAAGGGAGACACGGGGCATGAGCGGGGGTGAAGGGAGACATGGGGCATGAGCGGGGGTGGGGGGGAAGAATGTAGACATGGGGCATGAGCGGGGGGGGTTGGGGAAAGAAGGGAGAGACGGGGCATGAGCAGGGGTGGGGGGAGGAAGGGAGACACGGGGCATGAACGGGGGTGGGGGGACCAAGGGAGACACGGGTATGAGCGGGGGGTGGGGGTAGAAGAAGGGAGACACAGGGCATGAGCGGGGGGGTGGAAAAAAGGGAGACACGGGGCATGAGCGGGGGGTGGGGGGGAAAGAAGGGAGACACGGGGCATGAGTGGGTGGTGGGGGGTACAGGAAGGAGACACGGGGCATGAGCAGGGGTGAGGGGAAAAGGGCAGACACGGGGCATGAGCGGAGGTGGGGAGGAAGAAGGGAGACACGGGGCGTGGGGGGAAGAAGGGAGACACAGGGCATGACCGGTGAGTTGGGGGGGAGTAGGAAGACGCGGGGCATGAGCGGGGGGTGGGGGGGTGGAAAGAAGGGAGACACGGGGCATGAGCTGGGTGTGGGGGGGAGAAGGGAGACACGGGGTGGCTTGAGCGGGGGGTGGGGGGGAAGAAGGAAGACACGGGGCATGAGCGGGGGGTGGGGGGGAGAAGGGAGACACGAGGAATGAGCAGGGGGTGGGGGGAAAGATGGGAGACACGGGGCATGAGCAGGGGGTGGGGGGAAGAAGAGAGACACGGGGCATGAATGGGGGGTGGGAGGGAAGAAGAGAGACACACGCCATGAGCAGGGGTTGGGGGGAGTAGGAAGATACGGGGCATGAGCGGGGGGTGGGGGGAGAAGGAAGACATGGGCATGAGCAAGCGGTGGGGGTGGAAAGAAGGGAGACACGGGGCATGAGCAGGGGGGTGGGGGGTAAGAAGGGAGACACGGGGCATGAGCGGGGGGTGGGGGGAAGAAGGGAGACACGGGGCATGAGTGGGGGTGGGCAGGGGAAAGAAGGAAGACACAGGGCATGAACGGGGGTGGGGGAAGAAGGGAGACATGGGCCTGAGTGGGGTATGGGGGGTACAGGAGGGAGACACGGGGCATGAGTGGGGGGTGGGGTGTATGGGAGAGAGACACGGGGCATGAGCGGGGGTTGGGGGAACAGGGCAGACACGGGGCATGAGCGGCGAGTGGAGAGGAAGATGGGAGACACGGGGCATGAGCGGGGGTTTGGGGAAGAATGGAGACACGGGGCATGAGCGGGGGTGGGGGGGAGAAGGAAGACATGGGGCATGAGCAGGGGGTGGGGGGAAGAAGGAAGACACTGGATATGAGCGGGGGTGGGGAGTGGAGAGACACGGGGCATGAGGTGTGGGTGGGGGGAGAAGGGAGACACGGGGCATGAGCAGGGGGTGGGGGGAAGAAGGAAGACACGGGATATGAGCGGGGGGTGGAAAGAAGGGAGAGACGGGGCATGAGCGGGGGTGGGGGGGAGAAGGGAGACAGGGGGCATGAGCGGGGGTGGGGGAAAGATGGGAGACAAGGGGCATGAGCGGGGGGTGGGGGGGAAAGAAGAGAGACATGAGGCATGAACGGGGGTGGGGAGAAGAAGGGAGACACTCAGCATGTGCGGGGGTGGAGGGGGAAGAAGGGAGACATGGGGCATGAGCACAGGGTGGGGGGGAAAGAAGGGAGACACAGGGCATGAGCGGGGGGTGGGGGGAAAAGAAAGGAGACACGGGGCATGAGCGGGGGTGGGGGGGAGAAGGGAGACATGGGGCATGAGTGGGGGGTGGTGGGGAAGAAGGGAGACACGGTGCATGAGTTGGGGATGGGGAAAGAAGGAAGACACAGGGCATGAGCGGGGGTGGGGGGAAGAAGGGAGACATGGGGCATGAGCGGGGGGTGGGGAGTACAGGAGGGAGACACGGGGCATGAGCGGGTGGTGGGGTGAACATGGCAGACACGGGGCATGAGCGGGGTTGGGGGGGAAGAATGTAGACACGGGGCATGAGCGCGGGGGTGAAGAAGGGAGACACGGGGCATGAGCGGGGGGGAAAGAAGGACAACACGGGCATGAGCGGGGGGTGGGGGTACAGGAGGGAGACACAGAGCATGAGCGGGGGGGTGGAAAGAAGGGAGACACGGGGCATGAGCAGGGAATGGGGGAAGAAGGGAGACACGGGGCATGAGCAGGGGGTGGGGGGAAAGAAGGGAGACACAGGGCATGAGCAGGGGTGGGGGGAAAGAAGGGAGACACAGGGCATGAGCGGGGGGTGGGTGGTACAGGAGGGAGACACGGGGCATGAGCGGGGGGTGGGGGGGTACAGGAGGGAGACATGGGGCATGAGCGGGGGTGGGGGAACATGGCAGACACAGGGCATGAGCAGGGGTGGGAGGGAAGAAGGGAGACACAGGGCATGAGTGGGGGGGTGGGGGGATGAATGGAGACATGGGGCATGAGCGGGGGGTGGGGCGTGAAGAAGGGAGACATGGGGCATGAGCGGGGGGAAGAAGGAAGATACGGGGCATGGGCGGGGGGTGGGGGGTACAGGAGGGAGACACGGGGCATGAGCGGGGTGGGGGTGGAAAGAAGGGAGACACGGGGCATGAGCAGGGGATGGGGAAAGAATCGAGACATGGGGCATGAGCGGGGGTAGGGGGAAAGAAGGGAGACACGGGGCATGAACAGGGGGTTGGGGAGAAGAAGGGAGACATGCGGCATGAGCGGGGGTGGGGGGGAGAAGGGAGACACGGGGCATGAGTGGATGGATGGGCGGTACAGGAGGGAGACACGGGGAATGAGCGGGGGGTGGGGGGTACAGGAGGGAGACACGGGGCATGAGCGGGGGTGGGGGGAACAGGGCAGACACGGGGCATGAGCGGGGGGTGGGGTGGAAGAAGGGAGACACAGGGCGTGAGCGGGGGGAGAAGGGAGACACGGGACATGAGCAGGGGCTGCGGGGAGAAGGAAGACACCGGGCATGAGCGGGGGTGGGGGGGTGTAAAGAAGGGAGACACGGGGCATGAGCAGGGCTTGGGGTGAGAAGGGAGACACGGGGCATGTGAGGGGGTCGGGGGGAAGAAGGGAGACACGGGGCTTGAGCAGGGGTGAGGGGGAAGAAGAAAGACAAAGGGCATGAGCGGGGGGTGGAAAAAGGGAGACACGGGGCATGAGCGGGCGGTCGGTGGCAGAAGGAAGACACCGGGCATGAGCGGGGTGTGGGGGGAAAGATGGGAGACACGGGGCATGAGCGGGGGTTGGGGGAAGAAGAGAGACAAGGGCCATCAACGGGGAGGTGGGGGAGAAGAAAGGGGACATGCGGCATGAGCGGGAGGAGGGGGGAAGAAGCGAGACACAGGGCATGAGTGGGGGTGGGGGGGAAGAAGGGAGACACGGTGCTTGAGCGGGGGGTGGGGGGGAGAAGGAAGACACGGGGCATGAACGGGGGGTGGGGGGGAAGAAGGGAGACACAGAGCATGAGCGGGGGGTCGGGGGTACAGGAGGGAGATACAGGGCATGAGCGGAGGGTGGGGGGAACAGGGCAGACACGGGGCATGAGCGGGGGGTGGGGGGTAAGAAGGGAGACACGGGGCATGAGCGGGGGTGGGGGTGAAGAATGGAGACACGGGGCATGAGCGGGGGGTGGGGGGGAGAAGGAAGACACGGGGCATGAACGGGGGGTGGGGGGGAAGAAGGGAGACACAGGGCATGAGCGGGGGGTGGGGGGTACAGGGGAGTGAGACACGGGGCAAGAGCGGGGGGTGGGGGGGTACAGGAGGGAGACACGGGGCATGAGCGGAGGGTGGGGGTGAAGAATGGAGACACGGGGCATGAGCGGGTGGTGGGGGTGAAGAAGGGAGACACGGGGCATGAACGGGGGATGGGAGTCCAGGAGGGAGACACAGGGCATGAGCGGGGGTGGGGGTGGAAAGAAGGGAGACATGGGGCATGAGCGGGGGGTGGGGGAATAGAAGGGAGACACAGGGCATGAGCGGGGAGGTGGGGGGAAGAAAGGAGACACGCGGCATGAGCGGGAGGAGGGGGGAAGAAGGGAGACACGGGGCATGAGTCGGGGTGGGGGGAAGAAAGGAGACACGGTGCATGAGCGGGGGGGTGGGGGGGAAGAAGGAAGACACGGGGCATGAACGGGAGGTGGGGGGAAGAAGGTAGACACGGAGCATGAGCGGGGGGTGGGGGGTACAGGAGGGAGACATGGGTCAAGAGCGGGGGGTGGGGGGTACAGGAGGGAGACACGGGGCATGAGCGGAGGGTGGGGGGAACAGGGCATACACGGGGCATGAGCGGGGGGCGGGGGGGAAGAAGGAAGACACGGGGCATGAACGGGAGGTGGGGGGAAGAAGGGAGACACGGAGCATGAGCGGGGGGTGGGGGGTACAGGAGGGAGACATGGGTCAAGAGCGGGGGGTGGGGGTACAGGAGGGAGACACGGGGCATGAGCGGAGGGTGGGGGGAACAGGGCATACACGGGGCATGAGCGGGGGTGGGGGGAAGAAGGGAGACACGGGGCATGAGCGGGGTGAAGAATGGAGACACGGGGCATGAGCGGGGGGTGGGGGGTGAAGAAGGGAGACACGGGGCATGAATGGGGGTGGGGGGTCCAGGAGGGAGACAAGGGGCATGAGCGGGGGTGGGGGTGGAAAGAAGGGAGACATGGGGCATGAGCGGGGGGTGGGGGGGATAGAAGGGAGACACAGGGCATGAGTGGGGGGTGGGGGGAAAGAAGGGAGACACGGGGCATGAACAGGGGGTGGGGGGGAAGAAGGGAGTCATGCGGCATGAGCGGGGGTGGGGGGGAAGAAGGGAGACACGGGGCATGAGCGGGGGTGGGGGGAAGAATGGAGACACGGGGCATGAACGGGGGTGGGGAGAAGAAGGGAGACACAGGGCATGTGCGGGGGGTGGTGGGGGAAGGGGAAGACACGGGGCATGAATGGGGGATGGGGAGAAGAAAGACGCGGGGGTGGGGGGGAAGAAGGGAGACACGGGGCATGAGCGGGGGGTGGGGGGAAAGAAGGGGGACACAGGGCATGAGCGCGGGGTGGTGGGGGAAGGTGAAGACACAGGGCATGAGCGGGGGGTGGTGAGGGAAGGGGAAGACACGGGGTATGAGCGGGGGGAAGAAGGAAGACACGGGGCATGAGCGGGGGAGTGGGGGGAAGAAGGAAGACACAGGCATGAGCGGGTGTGGGGGGAAAGGAGGGAGATATGGGGCATGAGCGGGAGGTGGGGGGAACACAAGGGAGACACTGGGCATGAGCGGGGGGTGGGGGGGAAACAGGGCACACATGGGGCATGAGTGGGGGTTGGTGGGAACAGGGCACACACAGGGCATGAGCAGGGCTGGGGGTGGGAAAGGAGGGAGACACAGGACATGTGCAGGGGGTGGGGGGAAAGGAGGGAGACACAGGGCATGAGCGGGGGTTGGGGGGGAACAGAGGAGACACAGGGCATGAACGGGGGCGGGGGGAAGGCGAGAGACACACGGGGCATGAGAGAAGGGTGGGGGGAGGGGGAGAGACACACGGGGCATGAGTGGGGGGGAGAGACACACGGGGTATGAGCGGGGGGTGGGGGGGAGGGGAGAGACACACGGGGCATGAGTGGGGGTGGGGGGATGGGAGAGACACACAGAGCATGAGCGGGGGTTGGGGGAGGGGAGAGAAACACGGGGCATGAGCGGGGGTTGAGGGGGAAGGGGAGAGACACGGGGCATGAGCAGGGGGTGGGGGGAGGGGAGAGACACATGGGGCATGTGCAGGGGGTGGGGGGGAGAGACACACGGAGCATGAGCGGGGGTGGAGGGGAGAGACACACGGGGCATGAGCGGGGGGTGAGGGGGAAGGGGAGAGACACACGGGGCATGAGCGGGGGGTTGGGGGAAGGGGAGAGACACACGGGGCATGAGCGGGGGCTGAGGAGAGAGATACACGGGGCATGAGCGGGGTTGGGGGGAGGGGAGAGACACGGGCCATGAGCGAGGGGTGGGGGGGAGGGGAGAGACATGCGGCATGAGCAGGGGGTGGGGGGAAGGGGAGAGACACACGGGGCATGAGCGGGGGTGGAGGGAAGGGGGAAGGGGAGACACACAGGGCATGAGCAGGGGTCGGGGGAGGGGAGAGACACACGGGGCTTGAGCGGGGGTGGGGGGGAGGGGAGAGACACACGGGGCATTAGCGGGGGGTGGGGGGAAGGGGAGAGACACACGGGCCATGAGCGGGGGGTGGGGGGGAGGAGAGAGACACACAGGGCATGAACGGGGGTTGGGGGGAAGGGGAGAGACACACGGGGCAGGAGCGGGGGTTGGGGGGAAGGGGAGAGACACACGGGGCAGGAGCGGTGGGTAGGGGGGAGGGGAGAGACACATGGGGCATGAGTGGGGGGTGGGGGGAGGGGAGAGACACACTGGGCATGAGCGGGGGTGGGGGGAGAGGCATAAGGGGCATGATCGGGGTGGTGGGGGTTAAGGGGAGACACACGGAGCATGAGCGGGGGTGGGGGGAAGGGGAGAGACACACGGGGCATGAGCGGGGGATTGGGGGAAGGGGAGAGACACACAGGGCATGAGCGGGGTTGGGGGAGAGGGGAGACACGGGGCATGAAAGGGGGGTGGGGGGACAGGGGAGACACGGGGCATGAGCGGGGGTGGGGGGGACAGGGGAGACACGGGGCATGAACAGGGGTGGGGGGGATCCTGAGGGAGACACAGGGGATGAGCGGAGGGTGGGGGGGAACAGTGGAGACACAGGGATGAACCGAGACATGAGCGGGGGTGGGGGGGAACAGGGGAGACACGGGGGATGAGCGGGGGTGGGGGGAACGGGAGGAAGACACGGGGCTGAGCTAACTGTGCAGGTGGCAGATCCTGCTCCTCGGCCCTCCGCAGGCCACCGTGTGCTGATGGCATGAGCGGGGGCTGGAGGAACAGGGGAGACACAGGGGGGAAAGGAATGAAACACGTACATGAGGGGGGGTGGGGGGAATGGGAGGAAGACACGGGCATGAGCGGGGGTGGGGGGAACAGAAGGAAGACACTTACTAGCCGGGCTCTCACCGCAAACCACAAACAAAGATGGCGGGCGTCTTGAAAATACGACGCACTGCAAGCTGCAGTGCAGCCAATTGGAAAGCACGTAACATGTCCACGGACACGACACAACCCGCTTGCCCAATCCCTGTCCTGTCCACGGAGCGAACAGGGAAGTGTGTCCGCGAAGCGAACACAGATATCACTAATTTTTTTTACCTACTTTTTGGTAATTTTTTAAAAAACTACTCAACGGATTTTCACCAAAAAAGCACGCTTTCGGGACCAAGCTGCTGCTGCTGGTCCAAATTTGGTGAAAATCCATCCAGCCGTTTGGGCTGTAGGCGCGAGCAAACAGTTTTTCCCATTCAGTCTATATATACATATATATTCAATGAAAAAACTTTGTTAAAAGGGACGTTATGGTTAAGTTGCACTACTAAAAACCAATCATTAGAGTTACCAGCACTTTCTCGTAGTTTTATTTTTATTACTATACCTTCCCTGTATATGCTCATATTTGTATACATTGTACTCACACTCCTTTCCTTATGGTTCACTGACATCATTTGATACACATACATACAGTAAGTAGGACCTTTGAAACAGATCAATCATTTCTCTGCATAAAGATAATCTGTTAGGTTATGAACTCTTTCTGCTACTACTTCTGCTTTTTTGCTTACTTCTCTGTCCCTGTATATGCTCATATTTGTATGTGTTGTTGTCTCTTTGTGTTTTGCCTGTATTAAGTGTAATTATGTATTAAGTGGGTTTTATTAGCTACTTATTACATGTTAGATTATGAATATTGCACCTTCATCATGTATACTGCACACACTGCCTAAGTTTCTGCATGAGTTGCTTAGTATACTGGATAGAACTTCATAATAGCATGCTATTTATGTCAATGCATTGCTTAATGCACTAATTAGCTCATGATATTTATTCAAATGATCCTTGACACTTTTTGGTCAACATTATAAGAATCCCTCCTACAGAGTTTTCATGAAAAGTAAATGCACATGTGATGTCATCAGTGATGTCATCAATGACATTTGTGATGTCATCTTTGATGTCCTGGGTGTTAGTGTTAGCATTGCACGGTTATCTTACCATAACTGCCGAATTTCAGGGGTTTTTCGGTTTTACTTTGAACCATAACGTCCCTTTTAACAAAGTTTTTTCACTGAATTTCATAGGTTTAGTAGCGCAACTTAACCATAACGTCCCTTTTAACAAAGTTTTTTCACTGAATTTCATAGGTTTTTAGTAGTGCAACTTAATCATAACGTCCCTTTAACAAAGTTTTTTTACTGAATTTCATATGTTTTTAGTAGCACAACTTAACCATAATATCCCTGACTTTATATACATGTAACATAGAACATACTGAACCCCTAGCTAGTGATTTTGATGTCCGCAGACTACCGCCATGTCCGCGGACATATCGAAAATCTGAGCGTGGTGAATGTAAATTTAAATAGTGTGCCCCATTCCACTTTGAGGTTGGCTCTGAAAAGGGACGTTTTTTGGGGGGGGGGGTTGCAGATGCTTGACAGACACCTGTTATTTTGTATTTTGTATTTTTTATTTTTCTTACTTTACTCCTAAAATCTTCACATAACCTTCTCCAAAGCAACCCTTACATTCCAAAACAGAATGGCATTTCCCATAAAAGATAAGGAAATGCCATCTTCTTTAAATTAAACAGCATTACTGGAATCAATATTCTCATTATTACAGAAGCACATACCAGCTCTAAGCATGAAGGCACATATGCCTCGCTTGTTTACACACCTAGCATTGTTTTGCTGAGGACAAAAAACTGAACTATTGTCCCATACTGCCATAGGTACTAATCCAGAAAAAATTACTCTGGCATTTGGAAGGATGTTCATTACTGCTTGAACCAAGTGTTCCAAATCTGCCAACAAAGTAGGGGCACTGACATAGCCCAAATGGAAAGCACCATAGTGCAAAACTACCACATGGGGACTGTTGATCCTGCCGATATCTTCACAAACTTGTACAATTCCCTGTACATTGCAATCAGGCACAGTGCTCCACACCACCTCCACTCCTTTAACATCAAAATTCTTTGCAACATGCCTGCATTCAGCATACTGTTGTAAACCATGCAGAAACATATCTCTGAGCACCAACAGCCTGACTTTCTTCACTTCTGCCATCTTCACTACACACAGTCTCTTTGAACACAAATCCACAACCTCAACATCTGATTGGCTGATCCCTACAGTCTTCTTTCCATGCTGGATTTGCTGGAAAACCCCGGATGTAGCACGCCCCGTCCACAGACCGCATAACTCTTAGACAGCCCTTCTACCATTTCCACTTCATTCTCTGTGCCATTCCCTCATTGGATACAGCTAAGCAGGCACACAATACAGAGAACGTCCTCAGAACACCCCCATTTTGTTTATTTTTGAAAATTCTGGACACCGCGAGTGTTCTTAGAACACATTCAACTTGCCAGCGAACAATACGGACAACATCCTCAGAACACCCCTATTTTCTTTATGTACGAACATTTCTGGACAGCACGAGTGTTCTTAGAACACTTTCAGCTTGACAACGAACAATACAGACAATGTCTTCAGGACACCCCCTGCGAACATTCCAGGACCCCACAAGTCTTCTTAGAACACTTTGAACTTGACACCGAATCCATTCTGTTTATTTACGAACATTTCAGAACAGTCGTGTTGTCCGCAGAAAAATCGAACACAACAAAAGTGTCTAGCACATAAAAAAACAGAACATTGAACCTATCTCATACTCCCCCACCCTCCCCAAACACTCTTACACACCAACACACTCCACTAAATACAATTTTTTATCCAAGTTTCACTGCGCTGTCCGCGGTCGTCCGCGAATGCAAGATGGCGGGCGCCACAGAAAATCTGACGCGCTTCATCCACCACGCCGTCCAATCAGCGAACCCATCGCATGTCCGCGGACATCACGCAAGCCGGTCGGCCAATTAGGGCACTGTCCGCGGAGCGAAACGGGAAGTCCGTCCCCAGAGCGAACAGAGATATCACACATTTTTTTGCCTTACATTTTGGTCATTTTCAAAAAAACTACTGGACGGATTTACACCAAATTTGCAAAAGCACGCTTTCGGGACCAAGCCCCCGCTCCTGCCGCAATGTGTAACGGTGTAAATCCGTCCAGTGGTTTGGGCTGTAGGCATGCACAAAGTTTTTTCCCATTATGTCTATGGGAAAAAACAAAGGTTTTGGGACTCCCCCTATAACTTTGCCCCCCCCTGGACCAAACCTCTCCAAACTTTGAAAAACAAATTCAGAGTGGGCCATATACTTTTTTTTGCAAAGTTTGGTGAGGATTCGTCCAGAGGGAGCGAAGTTATAAGCCACCCAAAAAATGCTCTTCCTATGGAAACACCAACTTAACCATAACTACATGGACGCTACCGCGTCCATGTGATATATACATTCTACTCTACTTCTAACTATATTTTTGTTTTCTTTTCTTCCTCCTCCCCCTGTTACCTTCCCTTACTTGTTCGTAAGCATGTACTTTTGCCAAAGTATTTAGTCTTTTTCTCTCACCGTTCGCATGTTTCCTCTCTGGATGCTCGGGATCACCAACTTCGTCACCGCCTCTCCTGCCGTTCGCCCGCTCTGCTGCTCGTAGAAGTGGGAAGGGGTTTGTAGGGGAAAGTACAGGTCCCTTCAGGCCTTCACCTGAGGTTTTGCTATTTACTCTACCCACTATCTACGGCGAGCTTCACAGTCTACTTGGCCGAATGGCAAAGGAATTGTGATATTGTCGAGGACCTAGAGTTACTTTATGTCGATGGTCAATGGGTGTCTTATCTAATCCATAATCGATAACCACCAATCTCTGCTACCAAGTATGCATGCATTACCCCAGTTGGCCCATAGGACTGGGGTTTTCCTAAACAGCACGTTAAGATGGAATAGCAGCACCCGTGAGATGGATGGGGATGCAGATTAGTACTCAAGCATCAACTTGTTAATGATAACTCAATGGTTTGGAAAAGGGAGTCCGTTTAATGACAAGTACAAAAAACTGGGAGTTATGAATATCAGCTGTTGCTCGATCTTCCTTCTCGCTTCAACTCCGATGAGCTTCACAAAAATCACATCCTTTATACTAAAAACTTGTCATCACTGACATGAAGCGCTAAAATGGTGCATGCAATTCTATTGGTTATAGGAAGGTAACTTTACTATAGGTACTATATCTCTATATGGTAGTGGAGTAAAAGGATTGGATAACTAGTGTCAGGTGGGGTATCTAAGCCCTTCCTTCAAAATGACTACTGTGGACGTCACTAAAAGTATGACGTCTCATTGGTTCTACAGACTATAGGATCCTAGATTACTTGGTACATTGTGATTGGTTTCATACCACGTCACCTTGTACTTTTCCACTTTGCTTAGCAGCATGCAGAATGGTCGGCCAGGTGCAGGGTGTCCGTCAGTTCCCCTAGCCTCCCACCAACCAGTACCACCATCCATCACTGACCGACTGGCCATGTGTCAATTTGTTTCTAATTTGTATGCCTCGATGCTGCCTATCTGTCTGGGAGATCTAGGATATCTGCGCATGGCTCAAGGCAGCGTGTAGGTGTAAAGGCTCCAACTCTTCTTGCTTGCAGGTCATGTGTTTTAGGCACTGTGAAATCGTCTCTGTCTCCATGTAATTTGTGTATTTGATTTTAGCTTTTCTGGCCACCAAATGCCTTCTGCTGCTTATCTCGACTCCTTTGCACAGGATACTCCGCTCTTGGCGTCATAAATTGTATTAGCCTTTGTCAGCTAAGATGACCTTGGTTTCTTTGCACGGGTCTCATGCATCTGAGTTTCGTTTCTGTCTTTGGCTTTCGATTCCCGTGTTTGAGAGCCTTCTTTCCTGGGGCCTCTAGTAACTTGCCGTTGATTCTGCCCTTTGCGAACGTGGATATATACATCATATAAAGTGCTCCTTTTGAGGTCGATATGTATAAGTGGTGCTTGCCGCACTCTAATTTCTACTAAGCATAGCAAGCTGCACAGTTTCCTTAGCTTCTTGAGTTTCCAAGCATATGTACACGTGTAAACTGGTTACATTTCTTCATCGCTCTTATGGCATAAGCTTCTTATACTTGACATTGTCCTTTTAACTTCAACTCAGGATGTTGCTTATCCATGGTGTTTCCTCTCTTTCTGTCATTCACAGGTCGTCGTTTTCTTTATCTGAGAGTCAGTCCGAGTTCTTGTGATGTTAACATTTGTCTTCTCTTAGGACTTTCTTGGCCTCTTCAGGCATTACGTTTTGATGATCGTCATTCTGTCTCACTTGTCGATACGGATTTCTCAATGGGTACCTTACTGTCCAAGTTTTCTTAAGTGTAGGTGCTTCAATAGGTACTGCCCGTCTGATAGGTACTGGGCAGAGTCCCACTGCGGCTCTCTGCTGGTTTATTTGCTCATCATACGTCACGTATTTTGGCATGAACGTTCCTGGCACTTCAAAATGGGTGCTATGAGTGCGGGTCATGCTTGGGACATCCTCTACAACCTCTTTGGTAGTAAAGAGGTTAAGACACAGGCGTAAACGTTGCATACGTCAATACTGACCTGGGAATCTTTGCAGGTAATGTAGGAAGACACCATAGGGTCAAACGTCTAAGGGAATTCCTGAATATAGGCGATAGCCTCTCACCGCCTCAATTGTGTTTATCCAATCTGTCTCCCACAGTTTTGTTTTGCTCTACCCAGCATCAAGCAGCAAGTCAAGGCTAAAGTCATAATGTATAATATGCTCTTGGCACTTTGAAACCCACATATTCAATGGCCCACTGAGCTGTTTATCCATTAATTGCCTCAGATGCCACCAGAAAGGGCCCTCATCTGCAGATGCAATGTTAGTCAGCAACACCAGATTCTTCCATATCACCACTGCTGCAAGCAACATTAGATTCCTCCATATCACCACTGCTGCAAGCAACATCAGATTCCTCCTTATCACCACTGCTGCAAGCAACATCAGATTCCTCCATATCACCACTGCTGCAAGCAACGTCAGATTCTTCCATATCACCACTGCTGCAAGCAATATCAGATTCCTCCATATCACCCCTGCTGCAAGCAATGTCAGATTCTTCCATATCAACACTGCTGCAAGCAATATCAGATTCCTCCATATCACCCCTGTTGCAAGCAATGTCAGGTTCTTCCATATCAACACTGCTGCAAGCAAAATCAGATTCTTCCATATACCCATGCTGCAAGCAGCATCAGATTCCTCTATA
The DNA here is from genome assembly GCF_040938575.1 of Ambystoma mexicanum. NCBI lineage: Eukaryota > Metazoa > Chordata > Amphibia > Caudata > Ambystomatidae > Ambystoma > Ambystoma mexicanum. The sequence continues at coordinate 29,514 of NW_027182502.1, forward strand.
TCACCACTGCTGCAAGCAACATCAGATTCCTCCATATCACCCCTGCTGCAAGCAACATCAGATTCTTCCATATCACCACTGCTGCAAGCAATATCAGATTCCTACATATATCCACTGCTGCAAACACCAGATTCCTCCATATCACCACTGCCGCAAGCAACACCAGATTTCTCCATATCACCCCTGCTGCAAGCAATGTCAGATTCTTCCATATCAACACTGCTGCGAGCACAATCAAAGTCTTCCATATACCCATGCTGCAAGCAGCATCAGATTTCTCCATATCACCACTGCTGCAAGCAACATCAGATTCCTTCATATCACCCCTGCTGCAAGTAGCATCAGATTCTTCCATATCACCACGGCTGCAAGCAATATCAGATTCCTACATATCACCACTGCTGCAAGCAACACCAGATTCCTCCATATCACCACTGCTGCAAGCAACACCTGATTCCTCCATATCACCACTGCTGCAAGCAACATCAGATTTCTCCATATCACCACTGCTGCAAGCAACGTCAGATTCAGGAGGGGAGGGAGAAAGGGAAGTGCAATGGAGAGTGAAAGGGGAAGTGCAATCAGGGCCACATTGCTGAATAAGTACAGCCAGGGCAGCACAGCTCAGGGTAAGTGGAAGGAGGCAGGGAATTGTAGGGTGACAATTACCCCCTTAGGTGCACACTAGGCCCAGCGGCAGTGCATGGGTGGTGCATTGCTCAATATGTGCAGCCAGGGCAGCACAGCTCAGGGTAAGTGGAAGGAGGCAGGGGATTGTAGGGTGACAGTTACTGCCCTTTAGTGCGCTCTATGCCCTCAGCAATGCGTGGATGGTGCATTGCTCAATAAGAGTAGCCAGGGCAGCACAGCTCAGGGTAAGTGGAAGGAGGCAGGGGATTGTAGGGTGACAGTCCCTGCCCTTTAGTGTGTGCTAGGCCCAGCGGTAGTGCATGGGAGGTGCATTGCTCAGTAAGTGCAGCCAGGGCAGCGCAGTTCAGGGTAAGTGGAAGGAGGCAGTGGATTGTAGAGTGACAGTCAACCCACTTTAGTGCACGCTAAGCACAGCAGCAGTGCATGGGTGGTGCAATTCTCAATAAGTGCAGCCAGGGCAGCGCAGCTCAGGGTAAGTGGAAGGAGGCAAGGGATTGTAGGGTGACAGTTACCCCTCTTTATTATGTGCTAGGCCCAGCAGCAGTGCATGGTGGTGCATTGCTCAGTAAGTGCAGCCAAGGCAGCGCAGCTCAGGGTAAGTGGAAGGAGGCAGGGGATTGTAGAGTGACAGTTACCCCCCCTTTAGTTCACACAAGGCCCAGCGGCAGTGCATTGGTGGTGCATTGCTCATTTCCTCCTCATTCATGCAGGGAGTCTCAATGCTTCTTCGCTCTGACTCAGTTACCAGGGGATATCTAAAATCCTCTGTCTGTGACCCCCCTATATACCACCGGCTAACAAGTGGACCCACTCTGTGGGGAGTGCGAAACCGCCTTTGTTATTTGGTACTTCTCTATGCTGAAATCAGCTGATACCACATTAACAGCCAAGGGTGCTTGGGCCACAGACACATTATCAGCAGCTAAGTTATCCCAATGTGTTGCGCACACCAGCTGGAATCTTCTGAGCCGAAGTAACGTCGAGAGATGTACACGTTGGGCAGAATTAGGATAGGAACTATACTCTGTAGCCAAAGTCACGTCAGTTTTTTGGTCAAATCCCCCCCCTCTGGGATCTACATACCACCTCTAGTATTATACAGCGCAACTGCGCCACAGTGTGCTTGGGCCTTAAACAATTCATTTATTATAATGCTAGACCTTGAATCCCCTATGTCTTGTCATTTGGGCCATTGATTTAAGGAATTGATCTCGTAGATGAGAAGCATAACCTTGTGCTTGCTGTAAGCGACTTCAATCCAGCAATCCAACTAAGTCAATGCTTAGGATGGGATGCCCAATGGAAGCCCTTATTTATATACTTTTATGTCAAAGTTCTTTAAATCTGGATGATGAACCCTTATATAACGCCCCTCTCTTTGAATCCCCCTGACCTCACTGAGCCAAGAAGTAGGTTTGTTTTTCAAATTAAAAGGTTTATTTGAAGAATTAAACAATATATATATATCACACTTTTATGAACAAAAGAATATCGGAATAGCACACTTATGAATATGGACGGTAATCAACAAGCGGTATTATTACAAAATTGACAATCTCTTTAATCACTTAGGAGTATGAATATGAAGGATACTGTAGCAGAGAATACCTTATAGGATTCAAGGAAATGCAATTATGGGAAAGAATGCAACCCAGAAATAACTTGATATGGTTTCAATCAAAAGACAAGATAATCACTTTTTCCCCTGTGACTACTCACTCCCCCCAGTATGCAATATGGAGAGGTGGAAATGAGGGCACAGGTGTTTCAGAAATACAATCAATAATGCAGTTCAATCCCAGTTCCACCAGCAAGCTTAGAGAGACACATGAATGATTTTAAAACACAGGTCAAAACGCTTTTGAATGTGATTGCAATGGATGGGAAAATATACTAAATTTATTTGAATTCACTAAAGGAGATTCAGCACTAGTGAGAATTACTTTAGATGGGTTCAGGTCAACACTAGCAATGATTCATGAATGATTATCAAATTGAAAACGAATTTCAACAATTGAGAACAAGAAACAGCTATTTTGACAGGGAATGATATTGAGCCAAATTGCAATTCGCTGCAATTTTTCCGTGTGTACAAATCGTGATTAGGGAAAAACTATAATGAATTGTAATGCCGTTTTATGTTTGTTGGAAAGTTTAGCTTTAAAATGACAGTTAGAGTTTGGTTCTAGGACGTGCGGTTCAAAAGTTACAGAGGTTTTTGTGAAGGTAGATTTTGCAGAAAGAAAGTCAAGATTTCAAAATGACAGATGTGCTTTACAGATTTGAAATCAACAGGATGGACACACGATTCTATAATGCAGTTCTGGACAGGTTGAGATGGATGGAAGAGGATTACTTTAAACTAAGTGATTGGTTATGGACAGTTCTAGACTAGATACTCACTCCTAGGCTTTGTAATGGAATGCGCCTTGTCAAAGATCTGGTCAAGGGTTTTGGCTTCACTCTCGCCACCGGACGGTCTCAGGCCCTCTGGGTTCTGGGTTCAACACTGCACATGGTCTGTGGCCCCTTGAACTGGGTCTTGGATTACAGCACTGCTTTCTGGGTCTGGACCTCGGTTCTAGCACAGGGTTCTTAGCTAGAAGCAGACAGCTCAGCCCGGCTGTTGAATGTGAGAATCAGGTTTGCAAAAGATTCTGAAGCCTGCTGAAAAGGATTCAGCTTTTGGTTTAGGCCTCTCTGCTTCGAGGTTCTAGAGTTTGGGTTCTAGAATTCTGGTCTCCTGATCTAGATCTGGAGTCTGGAGTCTCTGTCTGGATATTGTCTGGATCTGGCCTGGCAGAGTGCTTTGCAGGAATCGGTGAGTAGTGGAAAAAATAGAGTGTTCTATCTGGGTCTCAGCAGTTCCTATTTATGTGTTTCCAAAGGGGGTGGGGAGGCTGATTCTACAATGCCCAACCCTTTAAGGATCCTGCTAGGTCAGAGAATTTCCTGTCCCCTGATTTGAGACAGGAGCAGCGTGTCACCCGGTGTCATGTTCATGGCTTAGGTGAAAACACTCCCATTTGCTTTCTCATAGAAAATCAATTTTACCCAAAAACATATTTGCCAAATACACAAGTTGTTCATAATACATATACACATCACAGATTAATTAAGGCATGTCTCTGTTCAAGTCCCATGTTCCTAGAAGCTTGGGTTCAGAAATTTCAACATTTCGCGCTTTTGGTGGGTGTCCCAATATTTATTCTGTTCCAAATTTGATACATGCATGCATATCCTCTCTGGGCATATTACTGTAAGTTCTTATGTTCATACCAACAACACTGCAGCTGTGATATTAATAATTCCGGGGTTTGGTCTCAGAACATCACACGGCGTCCAGCTTAGTCTTAAATTGTGGGTGAATTTTTCATTTTAAGAATCCCAAAGTGTCATATTTTTCTCAGCTTGGTAAAATTTGTTATACGCAATTTTATAAAACATATATTTGCTGGGCTACCTGAATCCACAATGGTTTGTCTCCGTCCATAAAGCTGTCTGACTCAGAGGTCACATGTCCTGTGTCTCCCAGAGCAGTTGTTGACAGTTACAACTGAATTTAGCATATTCTATTCAGTTGAAAGACACTATTGTCTTGACTGAGAGAAACAGGCCAGGGTGCCGCTCCCCAGTTCCTGTTCACACCAGCTTGTCAATCTCTTATCCAAGGGCAGGGGAGGCTTCCTTTGTCCAGGGAAAAGGTGTGAAGGGTTCTCAGGGACAGAAAGCCTCTTGAAGTTTTAACTAAATCAGATTACCTTCTGGTCAATTGCAACATAGTTCCTTGTAAAAAAAAAACATGTGTAAATTTACAATAAGCAACATATCTTAAATCAAGTCTTTTTCCACATTAAATCAATGTGTGGCACTCTATATGGCATTTTGATGGAATTCTCTTCTTTGGCATATTTGACTTCTGAAACACCAGTTCTCCTGTTAGAATTATAAATCGCCAGCACCTGACAGAGGCGAGTAACGGTATTACACCCATTTTGACAGCTGTCTTTCCATCAGTATCTTTAAAATAGGATTTTGCTCTGATAGCATAGTATTCTTGCTGATATTGGGCCTGATCACGACTTCAGCGGTAATGCGGCGGATTATCCGTCGGATGTAAATAGTGCTAACGCCAAGGCCCCCGGTGGATAATCCGCCAGATCACGAGTTATCGTGCATGCGCCCTGGTCCATGGCGTTATCACGAATAGCACGAACCTTTAAATCCGGCGCACCGGACAGGGTGATAAAGCCCAAATTCAGTGACCAGGAGCTAGCAGTACTGGCCGAGGAGGCCGAGATACACCACGAGGAGCTGCAGCAGTGCAAAACAAGTGGCCAGCACAGAGCACAAATATAGCGAACCATCAGCCAAAGGGTCAGTGCTGTGGGTCGCGTGCCCCGGGATGGGGAGGATTGCTGCAAGCGCCTGAACGACCTGCGCGTGCGAGTCCATGGCATCCTGTCACAGCACAGGAGTGCAAGCAGGGCCACTGTAGGAGGCCCACCCCCACCCGAACTCACACCTTGGGAGGAGAAAATGACAGCCCTAATATATGTTGGCACCATTGAGGGCATTGGTGGAGCAGAGGCAGGCACTGGCATCGACCCAACTGCAGGTGAGTCCCACTCCCAAATGCATGCAGCTGAAAGTACCACACATGCAGACCCTGAGTGAATGAATGCGAAGACATGTGTGTGAGGTACTGCATACACCCATAAGTGAGGATTACATCCATTGAACCGTAGTGCTACCTAGTCGACCCTGCACGTGCAGTGCATGAATGACAGGGGCAGGGGATAGACATCCATAGCCATAGGACAGCTACGTAGAGTTTGAGTGTGCATGAATACACCCCCAAAAACCAGAGCGCAGTGCACCCCAACCACGCATGCAATTTTGTCACTCCGACATTCCCATTCAATGTACCTCCATACACACTCAAAACAAGCACCACATGGCGACTGAACAGAATGCAAGTTGAATGCCTTATTATTACTGTCTTCAATCACACTTGTTGGCATGACCTGCATCACACAAATATATGTAGCATTGAACTCAAACCACACCCTATGTACCCCACAGGCTCACGTCGATCCCAACGGGACGAAGATGATGGGGAGGAGGCCATACCAACACAGCGCCCATGGCAGCGCCCCTCCCCCAGCACCAGCACCCCACAAAGAGGCTGCACGGAAAGGAGGCGACCCAGGGCAACACCCACTTCACCCAAAGGCAGCACCACCAGACAGCAGCAGCAGCCACATGGCCGCAGGGAGGCAACAGCAAGCTCGCCCCAAGCCACCAGTCACAGCCCCGGTGCTGAGGGACAGAGGTCTGGATCGGAGCCCGACATGGGAGCAACACCTCCACGTGGCCATCATGCCGGAGGACAACACTCTCCCAGAAGCTTTGAGGCCGAAGGGATGATCACACCCCAGGGAAGCCCAAGCCTAGGCACACAGCATGCACAAAGTCGACATGTACCTGTGCGTCGTGTCCGCACACCGCAGCTGGACGTGGACACGCCATCATATGGCAGCCCAGAAGACCGGCACTCTGATCCAGACAGCCCATTCCAAGCTGGCACCATGTCGCCATGCAGCCCCCCCGACAGCACACAAGTCGCAGGCCACCACATGACACACCAGGGGTGCCCTTCGTCAGTGGGGCCGCAGTGATGGGCCGACTCGACATTATTGAGGCCAAACAGGCCAGGGTGGAATCGATGGGCAAGGTGCAGTGCTGGCACATCAAGGCTGTCAGTGCATCTATACGGAATGGGTACAAATACATAGCGCGGGACAATGCGCGCACACGCCGTGTCGTAGAACAATGTACCGCTGCCCTGACAGGCTTCGGCCAACGAGTGAGGGAGTTGACGGAGGCAGTCTCAGCACTTGCTGAGCAGACAAGGGAGGGAAACAAACTCATGCGACAGCACATGATGGCCACTGCTTCAGTCCCTTCGACATCGACCACACCCACGGAGGGTTCCCTAGAGCCATCTCCTAGGCGCTGGTCTATGCACCACCTAAGGGCACGCACACCAGAGGGACCCGGAAAAGGAAAGCGCCTGCGACCATCCTAGTGGTGCATGGCATCATTGTTGGTGCCCTGATGAGACACATGTGCCTATCTGCACAGTTGGGGGGAGTTCACTGGGGGAGGGGGGATTGTGTGCTGGGTGTTTACTGGGGGAGGGAGGATTGTGTGCTGGGTGTTTACTGGAGGAGAGGGGAGTGTGTGCTGGGTGTTTACTGGGGGGAAGGGGAGTGTGTGCTGGGTGTTTACTGGGAGGAGGGGGAAGTTGTGTGCTTGTTGTTCACTTGGGGAGGGGGATTTGTTGTATGGAAAATAAATCACATTAGAAAAATCACAATGCATGGACAGTAGTGATTGTTACTAATGCAAATTAATGTTGAAGTGACATATTTCCAATTTACCCATTACCCATTTCTAAAAGAATCCATCAATCAATCCCTGTCTGGCCAACCTCCCCTCCCTCAGCCCAATCCTTTGTGCATGTGCAACACCTTATGGCACTTCATCTCCCTCACTACCATCCTCGGTGGCTGCACATGAGCATCAGGGGGCAGTGGCACATTTCTGCGACAGCAGATGTTGTGCAGCATGGCACATGTCAGTACAATTTTGCCAACTTTTTCTGGTGCATACATCATTGCCCCTCCCGTGCGGTCGAGGCACCGGAAGCTTGCCTTCAGTAGTCCAAATGCCCTCTCCACGCAGATCCGTGTACGGGCATGGCCAAGGTTGTATGCCCGCTCCGCCTCCGTGTGTGGGTGACGCACAGGGGTCATGAGCCACGTGTACTGGGGATATTCAGAATCACCTGCAGGGGAGAGAAAGCCGGTATGGGGACAAGGTAAGTCCAGTGGGTGTACAGAGCTCTGTCATCAATGTCATTTTGCCATTTTTATCATTTGGCCTATAACTTTGTGGAGTGTGCTGTTCTACGGCACGATTGAATCAATGGGGTCATCTCCACTTGGTACGCCTATGTTTCTGTATGTAACAGTACTCCTTTACTTGTCACAGGATAAGGGGGCCCTTCCATCTACTTCTGCATGACAGAAGTGGCTGCCTCATGTGTCATTGCAAATCCATTTGGCTAATGTTGCATTTGCTGGTCGTTACTATTCTGTACTGTTCTCCATGCATTTCCCTGGCCATTTTGGGGACAGTGTTCGTGGGATGTACATTGTCATTACTCGGCCTACTTATGAGTGGTGCATTTGTGGATGTGCCAGTTTATGGTTTGGAATTTCATTACTGTCGGGTGGGCAGGGTGGGATTTCTGTACTGTGTCTGTGTTGGGAGCCATGGTGCTACTCACACAGGAGGCTTTATTGTGGTGGGGCTTCCATATGTCACTGTGCCGCCACATGTCTTACATCCTGCATGGGTGTGTTCTGCTGTGTTGGACATGTCCAAGGTTTATCGTGCAAGGTGCTTGAATGTGAATGCTGCAGTAATGCTGCTGCCTATTGGGAATAATGGATTCCGCGACAGGCACCATCAGTTGTGGATTGACATGCTTTATGTTATACATTTGTACTCACCCAGTAGCCATGTGTTTTGGCCTCAATGCCTTTCCATGTACGCCGGCAGGGTACTGTTGCGCAGGACCATGGAGTCATGGCTGGATCCTGGGTAGCGGGCACAGCAGTGGCTGAAGGTGAGGTCAGGACCACATGTCATCTGCACGTTGAGGGAATGGTACTGTTTACGGTTTCTGTAGGCAGCCTCATGTGCCTGGGGTGGTGTGAGTGCCACATGTGTGCAGTCCAGGGCTGCTATTACATTCGGGACTTGGGCAATGGCATAGAATTGAACCTTCAGCTGGTGCAGCTGTGCCTGTGTGGCTGGCAATGCAATGTGTTCGTTCACATGATTCAACGGTGCATCAAGAACCTGTCCCAGCATGGCACTGAATGTGGACTGGGCCATTCCATGCATCATGGCAACGGTATGTTGGTAGCTGCCAGTCCCAGGAAATTGAATCACAGACACAAGCTTCACTAGGGGAGGTACTGCCGTGCTGGTGGCTATGCGGCTGCCAATGTCACCCTGGATTGTGTCCAGCAACTGGGTGATGGTTGCCCTGTTCAGCCGATATTCTGTCACCAACTGACCATCAGTCAGGACCCAGGGTGTTGGCCTGACCCTGGGGATGGCTGGACACCTTGCTGGTGCTGTTATCCCCCTCCTTCTCCTCATCCCCACTGCCCCCTGCACTCCCAGGGCCCTGGCCTGGTTGGCTGGCCTCTGTAGCTCCAGGTGCATCAGGTTGAAGTCCACATCAAGGGTCCCGGCTCCAAATGGCAGCATGGTGTTGGGGAGGGTGTGTTGTGCATAGGTGGGTCCTTTGTAGGCCTCTGATTTGCAGTGGTTCCACCTGGGCCCTTATTTCTGTCTCCTCTCTGCTCCTGCTGGTGTAATGGTGTTGGGGAGGGTGTGTTGTGCATGGGTGGGTCCTTTGTAGGCCTCTGATTTGCAGTGGTTCCACCTGGGCCCTTAATGCTGTGGCCTGTGTTCTGTTACCTCCAGCTTTTTGCTGGAGGTATTTTCGGCGGATTGTCCGCCGCTTATCTGGAGCTAATAGCGCCTACGCCGGACTCATGATTGCTGATGTTTTAGCGCAAATGGTTCCTGGCGCTGTTATGGCCGGCGCTTGTACAGCCGGCTGTACTTGCACCGGCTGTAATGGCGCCGGCGGTATTTGGACTCGTGATCCGACGGACCCTTAAAATCGGCTCTAATAGCGTTACCACCGATTGTAAGGGTTACCGCCAAAGTCGTGATGAGGCCCATTGTATTGATGTGGATTCTTGCAGTAGAGTAATGTGAAACACCCAACAAAGAGGTTGGATCTTTTAGGTGCTTTGTGAGCCATGATTTTAGCACATTTTTGACAATCAAGAAAATGGATTCCCAACAGCTCTGTGTTTCTTTTGGCAATCAGCATTGCTATTTCCAAGTGGTTTCAGGCTACTTGGAGGATAGCTCCATGGTGGCTTTGGCCAGTGATCTCCTGTGCTCACTAAGATAGGCAAAAGTGGATGGCAGCCTATCTTTCAGATTTTTACTGCACATTTTTGGATGATTTTGAGCGAGCAGCAGGCTTTCCAGTGGCCATTCTGATGTTTCTGCTGCCAGCAATGCACAGTACTGTTGCAGGGCTCGGATTAGTGGGTTAAGACATCCCACAAGCCCTCCTCTTGCGATTGGCCATTGAACTTTCATCGATGGAACTTCGCTAGACCGGGATGTCCGCATCATCTCTACGGATTCCGCAAATGGCAAAGTTCAGCATCTTTTCCTCTATCAGGGGTGGATCGATCGGTTCTCCTCACCAGTCCTGATGGGAGTATTGAGCGCTACCCCGTGCCCCTCAGCTCTTTGCTCCCGGTCCCCGGGTCATTCTCCTTGGTCAGTCTCCATGGTTTCTCTCTCCTAGGATGACAAAGCAAAAAGGCAACAACATATTTGTAGACATTTCCCCATCACTATTAATGTAGTGGGGCGGGCACATACATTTTTTAAATCACAAGACATTTGCATTCTTATTATTGTATTTTATAGACTATGTGTGGAATGGTTTTAGAGTTGGAATTTTATTAATCTGGAGTGGCCCCCTCTGGGGTTCCAGAGGACTCCTCCAGTTGCTGCAGAGTGTGCCTGGGATGGCAACACTTTAGCTGATTAATATGGACCCACTTATCTTCCCCCTCTGCCAAACTGCCTTTGGGGATGCAGATCTTGTAGGCGACTGGGGAGATCTTGTCTACAATTTCAAAAGGTCCCTTCCAGGTAGGCAGAAATTTCCACTGTTTGGCCTGGTTCCTTTGGAAATTATATAGATAGACCCGGTCTCCTACATTGTATTCTTTTGTGGTAGTCTTCAAGTCATAGTGGGTCTTCATGCTATCGGCTGATCTTTCTAGATTCCTCTGAGCATAGGCAAAATCATGTTGAAGGTGTTTTCTTAAATTTTCAACATACTCGTGAGTTGTGGAGGCATTGATCAATGTCTGCTCTTGGGTTCTATAGAGCAGATGCTGGGGAAGCACCATCCTGCATCCAGTCATCAGCTCAAACTGTGACATTTTTGTTGCAGATGAAGGGGTAGATTTGATGGCCATTAGGACAAGAGGTAAACGAATATCCCAACTTGGCCTAGAATCTGCCACAAATGTTTTTAATATGCTCACAATGGTTTTGTTGTAACGTTCTACTGCACCACTAGAGGCTAGCCGGTAAGAAATGTGTAGCTTCCTTTTAACCCCAGGTATCTCACACATCTTTGTTATTACTTCGCTGGTGAAATGGCTACCTCTGTCTGACTCAATCCTTTGGGGTATGATATGATATGGCAGTATCATATCATATCATGATGGTAGTCCAAAACGGGAAAAGATGTGGTTGATCATCAGGGCAGCTGCTGTTTCTGCCTTGCAGTTTGGGGCCGGGAAACATTCCACCAATTTAGTAAATAAGCATGTCATGGTCAACATGTACTTATTCCCCCTAGAGGAGCGAATCACGGGCACAATAAAGTCGACTTGTAAATCTGACCATGGCAGTGTCATCCCCCTCTTTTGGAGAGGTGCACGGTGTGTGAGGGATGTTGGCTGAAATTGTGCACACACAAGACAGTTGAGAGGTCATTGTGAGCATTTGTCTGGGACCTAGTGATAGCAGTGACCTGGATTTCCCCCAACAAGGACTCAACCTCAATTAGATCCCCTTGGATGGCCCCAGTTTTGGCCAGCTGATCAGCTAAGTCATTTCCAGTTTTGTCTGGTCCCTCTACTTTGGAATGACCCTTGATCTTTTTCCAGTAGATGGTCATCCCATTCGAGGTGACCAGATCATCAATATTTGGATTAACTTCCCATGTTTCAAGGGTTTGTTGTTAGCACATAGCATGCCACTGGTTTTCCATTTAACCAGGTGCTCCACAAGCCTGTTCCATACATAATCCAAATTTGTGATTATGACCAGTTCGTGGAGTTGATGTTGGACAGCAGTAAGGATGGCTTGATGCACAGCCATCGACTCTGCCACTTGGCTACTTCGGGGACCAATCTTGTACCCAGCGGAGGGTTCTGGGGACTCATTCACCCATGCATTCCATAAGCCGGCCACAAGTTCTTTTTCCCCGTTGTTGTCAACATGGTAGGAGCATCCATCCACATGGACAGTGGGCATTCCCTCACACTTGTCTTCTTCAAAGACTTTGTGTAGGGAATTAAGGTATGCCTCCATGTTGTCCTTGATATTTAGACTTTCGTCCTCGAGACAGTTTTCTCTGGCACAATCATGCAAGCCAGCCAGACCTTGCGCGAGGGGACTCTTCTTGTTTTGGCCATATCTGACCTCCACAGGAAAGCCTTGCATTGACAGAATCCAGGAAGTAATTTGGGAATTACTCACATTTCCGGCCCAGATTCTGTACCTTTGGAGATGTTGCAGAGGCTGGTGTGGAGTCCCCACTATGATGTGTTCCCCCTGGATAAACGGGCAGTCATTCTTCAATGCCCACACCATGTCCAGGAGCGCCTTCTCACAGTCGTTGAATTTTTCCTCCACAGCGGATAAAGTTTTACTCGCATAGGAGATTACTTTATGGACCTGGTCCTGCTTTTGGTATAATACTGCAATCAAGCACGTATTAGAGAACCCTGTCTACAAGAAAAACTCCATGTTTCTGACAGGGTATGCTAGGCAAGGCGCTTGTGAGAGGCTTCTTTTGAGTTGTCTTACTGCCTCGGATTGTTCTGGACCCCATTCCCACTTGACCCCCCCTTCAAGAGGTGGATCAGGGGTCTGGTGATCTCTGCGTAGCCCTCCATGAACTTTCTGCTGTAATTAGTCAGTCCAAAGAGGCTCCTTAGTTCCAGGAGAGTTGTGGGGTCCTTCAGTTTCTGGAGTGCTTCCACTTTCTTTTCCTGGGGACAGAGACCCTGAGGAGTAATCTCATGCCTCAAGAAATTAACACGGGTTCTACACCACTGTGCTTTCTGAAAGGAAAGTTTTGCTCCGGAGGCCCTCAACTGTGTCAGAACATAACGGATCTCTGCTATGTGTCCCTCAACAGTTGAGCTTTTGATGAGGACATCATCTACATAAGCCAGGTTACCCCTCGTGCCCAGGTCGGGCATGGCCTTGTGTAGGAAAATATTGAATTCATTGCCGGAGTTGATGTATCCGAAAGGAGTCTGAGTCCATGTATACTGCTGACCCCCAAAGGTAAAAGCCAGCTTGTATTGGTCCTCCGTACTGACAGGCACAGTCCAATATCCATCGGTCAGGTCTATTGCAGTGAATACCTATGACCCCTGGATCTGGGCCTGCCCTTGGTCGATGTAGGGAATAGGCCATCGGGAAGTATGGACCCGTTTGTTGAGATACCTAAGGTCGGCGCAAAGTCTCCACTGGCCGTTTGGCTTCAATATCCCCAGCACCAGATTATTGAAGGTGCTGTGGACTGGACGGATTATCCCGCAGGACTCAAGGTTCTTAATTATTTCAGTAAGGGACTCCATGGATGCGAGAGGCCAGCGATATTGCTTCACAAACACCAGAGTCATGTCAGGGTCCGTGGGAATTGTTGTTGTGTGGATGACGGTGCGACCACAGTCATATGAGTCCACTGCAAAGAGATCTTGAAAATCCAAGAAAACTTGTTTCAACTTTTGCTTCTGCTCCAGAGTCTCACAGGCATCCGCTAGGTTGACTCTCTCTTCAACCATCTGCCTGAAGCCTGGAAAGACTTCTGGTTTCCCTATCTCAGCGGCCTCCTCCAACTGGGTGGAGAAGTCCCTGGTCAGAGTCCTGATTTGGACTGGTGGCTTCAGGTGGGAAAGGCAGCCCTCATGGACCTGGAAAATCACCTCATCCCTTCTGAAGTCACAAGTCACATCTTCCTTGCCATAAGGACAGGAAGTGTACACCAGGAAGTTCCCCCCATGCCGGGTAAAGATCATGTCTGGTGTTGTGTTGTCATACCTGTCACTGTCAAAACAGTCCTTGTGGATTGGTCCTAACACTTCATTGCCTAAATCAATGGAAAAATGTCGGTCATCAACCGCCATTGCAGTAATGGTGCCTGCGGCTAGAGTGATACTCTTTAAGTCGCTGTTATCCACCTCTATTGGAATGGTGTCATGTTCTATATTGACTAATGGTGTTGGGTTTACCCACAACCCTTGCTGTTGGAGAGAAGCATTTAGATGAATATAAGCATCAGGGTTTTTCAATTTTTGTCCTCTTTTAACTTTCACTTCCAGGGAGAATTTTTCGGGTCCTTTCTGGGATGGTGACTTCCTCTCCAATCTGAATTTCAACTGCATAAGGTGGCAGTTCAGCTGACCTAAATGCTTTCTCTGGATCTTCAAAGCCCATGGGATTATCCACTAATCGGGACCAAGCCTTCAAGTTTATTAGGTCCAAACTAATGGCAAAGCGATTGAGAATGTCACTGCCTAATTAAAAGGAGGCAGTGACGTCTCGCACGACCCAACAATTATGAACTAAGCTCTTGTTGCCTCTAGAGATTTTCAGAATACACCAGCTTGGCAGGAGATGTTTGGAATTGGGTGCTTCCAAATACATGTCCCATTTGTCTATCAGTTTGAATGTGGGAATGGCTGGATCTTTCAGGAGTTGGCGGAACATGGCTTCACTGATGAAGCTCTTACCGTTGTTCACACACACTCAGGCGAGAACAGAGTCCTTCTCTTCATTTAACTGAACAGGGATGAACAACTGCTCTCCAATTTGCTGAACATCAGCCAGGCTCTAAACTGATTTCACATTTTTCTGGACGATCGGAGAGGGTATGTCCGATTGTGGATTGGTGAAGAATTTCAGAGTGTTTCCTTCCAGTGTAGAATACCACCTTAAACTGGAAGGAAGGTTGATTTTCAGAAATAGAGAGGACCCCCCATCACCAGTCTGTTGTCCTACTGCTATTACTGCCACGTCTGGAATTTGGTTGTTCTGGAAGTGAAATTCTATTTGGTCAGATTTTTGTTCAACCATGTGGCATGTGTCGTTTAAACTAATATGGTTGACACTCTGTTTTAATTTTATTGGTCTGCTAGTCTGGGTCCAGAGGAGCTTGTTTACACAGTCTATTAGGGGTGACAACCTTCTCAGGAGGTCATTCCGGAGCAAAAAAGGGGTGCCCTCTGGAGTCACTACTATGACCGGGTGTTTCACCTTGTGTAGCCCAATTTTAATGTCCAGATCCGCAGTCCCCTCGATGGGAATTTCCTTCCCGTCAAAGTTTTGAAGTTGTCCAGGAAGAAAGGTGAGAAGAATTTGGTAATTATCCCCCCTTCCTGAATTCAGTTCATCAGAAGCCTTTTTGGACAGAAGGGTAGCTAGGGATCCAGTGTCCACCAGTGCCAAGATTGTACCCTGTACTTGGACCGGGGCATAGTATCTTCCCTCCCCATCATTGTTCTGGAGCACCAGGTCCAGAGTTTGGGGCATTCTGTGCCGGCATGCCCATCTGAGAGTTCTGAGCCCTCAGCATGCGACCCAGATTCTGTGCCATATTTTGGACCTGGCGCTCTAACTGTGAAACCCACTCAGGCTGATACGGGGTTCTGTTTTCTCCTCTGGGCTTATCCTGGGAAGGGTAGCTCTCCTTCTCTGGTAGTACCCGGGGATGTGAAGATTTGGGTACACCTCCACCCTTGGCCTCCCCTCTCCCGGATTAGGTGGTCTGGGCTCAGGGAAGTGGGGAAAGAAGGATGGATGATTTTGGGGTTGGACCTTTTGTGGATATCTGGGGAAAAAGTTCTGCCCAGGATTTGGTGAATTTCTGCCCTCCTGGGCGAAGTTAGGAGGGAAGTTCCCTGGGTTAGGTGCATGTTTGGATCCCCCCCTTGGGCTGGAGGAGTCCACACATAACCCAGAATGGGTCGGTTTCCCTTGTAGAGGGGACTTACATAGTCAGGGGAGTGAGGGACCCCATTTGTGGGACTACCTCATTGGCTCACAGTCTGTGACTGGCCCAAGGGCCTTCTGGGCTTAGAATTATTCTATGCAGGCAGGTTTATTTTAGGCCCCCCATCTCCAAATCTAAAATGGGGGCAACCTTTACCTCTGCCACCTTGGCAGCAGCAGGGGTGCTGGTCGGTTTGGGGCTTTTCTGGGCATTATTTTTATTTTCTATGGGTTTTTGCCCCTCATATATTCTGGTGTCCTGTTCAATGACCCAGTTTAGTGACCTTTTCTCATGAAAATCTCTCACTAGCTGGGTCATGAAATATTTGGGTAAGGCATGGAAAAACATATTTACAAATTCTTTGATATCCGTGCGCACCGTTTTGGGAGTCTGCGCAAAGGCACGCTTCAACTCCTGCACAAATTCTTGTGGGGCCTGATCCTCCCCACATTGTAAATTGTCGGCTGCCTTGCGAACCTCTTGGGGATTTCTATGAACAGAGAAATGCTTTAAGATGGCCGCCCTGTAGGTGGACCAACTTGAATGATTTTGATCCTCCAGCCCCGCAAAGAAACTGGAGTATTCTGGGGAAAATGTCCATTTTATATACTGCTTGCAGCTACTGCTGTCTTTCAAACGGAAAGTCTCCATCATTTGCTCAAAGATCTCCAAGTGTTCCCAAACAGAATACTTGGAGTTCTTATGATAAGGAGTGATGACGCTCCTTGTTGCTTTGATCTGTTTTAAGGGGTCCTTAAGCAAGGCCCTTTTTGCCTTATTGGCCTTCTTAGTTCGGGTAACCCTGGTCCATTCATCTTCTGACTCAGAAGCACTGCTCCCAGAGGTGCCCGTCTGATCTTCCAGGTTTTCCCAGATCCTGCGAGCCTGGGAATGGCTGGCAGAATGTGGGGACCTAGTCTCCTGTGTCCTGGGAAGCTCAGAGGAGTCTTCTTATTCCTCCTTGCTCCCAGGATTTGATGGGTACCCCCCACTGACCTAACTGGGCAGAGGTTTTCAGGATGCCCTTAGTGGGCCTACTCTCCCGGGGTTCCCCACTAAATTGCACTGTACTTGGGTGCCCATACCCGGATGCCTGCCCATCCATTCCTGGGAGGTACTGGCCTATGCGCTAAATACTTCTGACTGGATAGTAATCTGCTATCCCCGTGGCCCTGGGCTCATGTGCGCCAGGGGACATGGGGGTGGCAGAGTCCAGGGACTGGGAGAGATGGAGGCCTCTGGTACTAGGGCTCCTGAGGTTATGCTCAGATGTTTCCCTTTCCCAGCGAACCTCATCTCTATCAGCCCCTGCTCCCTGTTGCACTGCAAGAGTCTGTGCTTTCAGTTCCTCAATCAAGGCCTTACTAGACTATATCAGTCTCTCCTGCATGGCTAACTGTTGCTGGAGACTATCATTGTGCTGACAAAGAGCCACATTTTATCTCTGTGCTTCCTGGTTGGTCCTGGAGTACTGGGCCAATCATTGCTGCAGGAGGGATACCTCCTGAGTCCCATCCCTACTGGCCTCCTCCTTTCTTGCCAGAGCATCTTCCACCCTCCTGGTGTGCTCTAACAATATGAGATGCTCTTTTTGGAGGTCACCCAGTCCCTGGAGGGCCAGGTGATTTTCTTCCAGCTTGCCTTTTAAGTGGCAGACTTCCTGGCCTAAGGTGTCCCTTTCCTGAGCAAGAGCCTGCCTCTGTGCCACCAGGTCATCCCTCTGCCTTTGAAGGGCACCAGATTTCTGGCGCTCTTCGTCAAACTCTGCCTGGGTGTCCAGGTCTTTCAAAATCAGCTTATTGATCTCTGCCGTCACTCTATCTAGATGGCTTTGCAAGATGGCTACCTGCTCTGTGCATGCCCTATTGAAATCCAGTTGTTGCTCCAGCCTTTTCTGGCTCTGCAGTAGGGAGTCCAAACCTTCTTGATACTCCTTCTGAAAGGCCAGAATTCTGGTATCCTGGTCTGCCCTTTCCTGTTGCAGGACACCCATCTCCCCTTTGATTTTAACTAGATACTGCCTACTATCATTTTCTGACTCCTGGCTCCTCTGCAGCCTCTGCCCAGAAGAGTCCAGATCACATTGGGCCTTCTCTAATGCCATCACTTGCCTACCTGCTAGATCTTGGCCTTCAGCACATTTATCCTGTATGGCTCCCATATATAAATATAAATATGCCACTATCCTGCCAATCTTGTCGTGCTCATCCTTGGCCTTAGGGGCCATATATAGTTCACTCAGGGCCACGTGTAAGGGACCCTGATCTTTTCAGATATCTAACCCAGTTGCAGTGACCTGTCGTGTGATTGCCTGCAACCACACATTTTGGTCCTGCTCAGTCCATTCACCTCTCACAAATAGCTTATGTAAAATGTGCTCTCTAGCTATCTTGATATCTACCAATGTCGCCATTCTGGAAATTGATTTCCTTCCTGACTTACAGAAGTTTGCTATTTTATTTTGCAAAACAGACCATTTCCTTAGAGCGTTCCCTTTTGAGGGGTGCTTTTACAGCGTAAAACAGCGTAGTAGCCCAACAGGATTTATGTATCCTGTCAGTTAGCACACTGTATTAAGCTGCACAAGTGGTAGAACTAATCCAGAATCCCTGGCTACCGAGCCCCCAATCTGTAAGTGACTTCATTCCAGCAATCCAACTAAATCAATGCTTAGGATGGGATGCCCAACGGAAGCCCTTATTTATATACTTTTATGTCAAAGTTCTTTAAATCTGGTTGATGAACCCATATATAACGCCCCTCTCTTTGAATCCCCCTGACCTCACTGAGCCAAGAAGTAGATTTGTTTTGCAAATTAAAAGTTTTATTTGAAGTATTAAACAATATATATATATATCACACTTTTATGAACAAAAGAATATCGGAATAGCACACTTATGAATATGGACGGTAATCAACAAGCGGTAATATTACAAAATTGACAATCTCTTTAATCACTTAGGAGTATGAATATGAAGGATACTGTAGCAGAGAATACCTTATATGATTCAAGGAAATGCAATTATGGGAAAGAATGCAACCCAGAAATAACTTGATATGGTTTCAATCAAAAGACAAGATAATCACTTTTTCCCCTGTGACTACTCAATCCCCCCAGTATGCAATATGGAGAGATGGAAATGAGGGCACACAGTTATCAGAAATACAATCAATAATGCAGTTCAATCCAGTCCCCCCAGCAAGCTGGAGAGACATAGGAATGATTTTAAAACACAGGTCAAAACGCTTTTGAATGTGATTGCAATGGATGGGAAAATATACTAAATTGATTTTAATTCACTAAAGGAGATTCAGCACTAGTGAGAATTACTTTAGATTGGTTCAGGTCAACACTAGCAATGATTCATGAATGATTATCAAACTGAAAGCGAATTTCAGCAATTGAGAACAAGAAACAGCTATTTTGACAGAGAATGAAATTGAGCCAAATTGCAATTCGCTGCAATTTTTCTGCGTGCGTAAATCGTGATTACGGAAAAACTGTAATGAATTGGAGTGTCCTGTTGTGTCTTTTGGAAAGCTTAGGATCTTAGCTTTAAAATGACAGTTACATTTCGGCTCTAGGACGTGAGGTTCAAAAGTTACGGAGGTTCTTGTGAAGGTAGATTTTGCAGAAAGAAAGTCAAGATTTCAAAATGACAGATGCACTTTACAGATTTGAAATCAACAGGATGGACACAAGATTCTATAATGCAGTTCTGGACAGGTTGAGATAGATGGAAGAGGATTACTTTAAACTAAGAGATTGGTTATGGACAGTTCTAGACTAGATACTCACTCCTAGGCTTTGGAATGGAATGCGCCTTGTCAAAGATCTGGTCAAGGGTTTTGTCTTCACTCTCGCCACCGGACGGTCTCAGGCCCTCTGGGTTCTGCGTTCAGCACGCACGCGGTCTGCGGCCTCTTGAACTGGATCTGATGGGTCTTGGATTACAGCACTGCTTTCTGGGTCTGGACCTCGGTTCTAGTGCAGGGTTCTTAGCTAGAAGCATACAGCTCAGCCCGGCTGTTGAATGTGAGAATCAGGTTTGCAAAAGATTCTGAAGCCTGCTGAAAAGGATTCAGCTTTTGGTTTAGGCCTCTCTGCTTCAAGGTTCTAGAGTTTGGGTTCTAGAATTCTGGTCTCTGGATTTAGATCTGGAGTCTGGAGTCTCAGTCTGGATATTGTCTGGATCTAGTCTGGCAGAGTGCTTCACAGGAATCGGTGAGTAGTGGGAAAAAGAGAGTGTTCTATCTGGGTCTCAGCAGTTCCTATTTATGTGTTTCCAAAGGGGGTGGGGAGGCTGGTTCTACAATGCCCAACCCTCTAAGGATCCTGATAGGTCAGAGAATTTCCTGTCCCCTGATTTGAGACAGGAGCAGCGTGTCACCCGGTGTCATGTTTATGGCTTAGGTGAAAACACCCCTCTTTGCTTTTTCATAGAAAATCAATTTTACCCCAAAAACATATTTCCCAGATACAGAAATTGTTCATAATACATATACACATCACAGATTAATTAAGGCATGCCTCCACTCAAGTCCCATGTTCCTACGAGCTTGGGTTCAGAAATGACAACATTTTGCGCTTTTGGTGGGTTTCCCAATATTCATTCTGCTCCAAATTTGATACATGCATGCAAATACTCTCTGGGCATATTACTGTAAGTTCTTATGTTCATAGTAACAACACTGCAGCTGTGATATTAATAATTCCGGGGTTTGGTCTCAGAACATCACACAGCATCCAGCTTAATCTTAAATTGTGGGTGAATTTTTCATTTTAAGAATCCCAAAGTTTCATATTTTTGTCAGCTTGGTAAAATTTGTTATACGCAATTTTATAAAACATATATTTGCTGGGCTACCTGAATCCACAATGGTTTGTTTCTGCCCCTAAAGCTGTCTGACTCAGAGGTCACATGTCCTGTCTCTCCCAGAGCAGTTGTTGACAGTTACACCTGAATTTAGCGTATTGTATTCAATTGAAAGACTCTATTGTCTTGACTGAGAGCAACAGGCCAGGCTGACAATCCCCAGTTCCTGTTCACACCAGCTTGTCACTCTCTTATCCAAGGGCAAGGGAGGCTTCCTTTGTCCAGGGAAAAGGTGTGAAGGGTTCTCAGGGACAGAAGGCCTCTTGAAGTTTTAACTAAATCAGATTACCTTCTGGTCAAATGCAACATAGTTCCTTGTAAAAAAAAATGTGTATAAACTTACAATAAGCAACATATCTTAAATCAAATCTTTTTACACATTAAATCAATGTGTGGCGCTCTATATGGCATTTTGATGGAATTCCCTTCTTTGGTATATTTAACTTCTGAAACACCAGTTCTCCTGTTAGAATTATAAATCGCCAGCACCTGACAGAGGCGAGTAACGGTACTACACCAATTTTGACCGCTGTCTTTCCATCAGTATCTTTAAAATAGGATTTTGCTCTGATACCATAGGATTCATGCTGATATTGTATTGATTTGGATTCTTGCAGTAGAGTAATGTGGAACACCCAACAAAGAGGTTGGATCTTTTAGGTGCTTTATGAGCCATGATTTTAGCACATTTTTGACAATCAAGAAAACGGATTCCCAACAGCTCTGTGTTTCTTTTGGCAATCAGCATTGCTATTTCCAAGTGGTTTCAGGCTACTTGGTGGATAGCTCAATGGTTGTTTTGGCCAGTGATCTCCTGTGCTCACTAAGATAGGCAAATATGGATGGCAGCCTATCTTTCAGATTTTTACTGCGCATTTTTGGATGATTTTGAGCGAGCAGCATGCTTTCCAGTGGCCATTCTGATGTTTCTGCTGCCAGCAATGCACAGTACTGTTGCAGGGCTCGGATTAGTGGGTTAAGACATCCCACATTGCCTCTAACCGATCAATCCACTATTCACCATTCACTGTCTGCATAGAAGGTCAGGCCGTCCATAGACGAGAAGCATTACCTTGTGCTTGCCTCTAGCCGATCAATCCACTATTCACCATTCACTGTCTGCATAGGAGGTCAGGCCATCCATAGACCAGAAGCATTACCTTGTTGTGCTTGCCTCTAGCCAACCACTCCACTATTCACCATTCACTGCCTGCATAGGAGGTCAGGCCGTCCATAGGTTATCTCTGAATTTTGTCTGAATAGACTTTAGACATATGTCTTTTTGGCTGTGGAGTGTAGTTCCTATCCTAATTCTGCCCAACCTGTACATCTCTGTCTCTACAGTGTGAAGTTAACACTCTGCTGTATACAACTAATTGAGAACAGACTTGCTTCAATGCAAAGAACCCAGTAGACAGTGAGCTTTTGCTCGCAACTTAATCCCGGAGAATAAGGACTCCTGAGGATGCTGAGGTCATGTATTTTATGATTTATTACATTTGCAGTTTGAGAGATTTACAAGATCACTAGTTTCTTTTAAATGTTCTGTTTACTTTGTAGATCAAGAAGATAAAAAGGTTCTATAATGATGACATAATGTTTGCTCCGGAGGAAGGGGAAATCCCGAAGCGCGTAGAGCTCTAATATTGACACCAGTTTGTATAAATAAAATATTTCTGTGTTTTTCAAAACCTTTTCTCTGAGATTTTATATTGAATATACTTCACAAATCTTTTTTAAATTTCGATTGTTTCCAATACAGTGGTGTGCAGGGGACGAGGGTCCTTAAACCCATGACTTTTCTCTTACTTACTGCTATCAATATACTCCATGGTATGCCGCTCTTGAACCAGGAACACACGGAACACATGAAACAGAGAGTGCAACACACTGCACGTGTTTCATGCTTTGCGAGAGCTTATGAGTAGAATTGACCCTCCTCCACAACAGCCATGGTGGACAGACTCAAGCAGCTAGACTCAAGAGTCTCCAGTAGGTTAGCATCTCTAGCAGCTACACTCAAGAGTCTCCAGTAGGTTAGTGGCTCTAGCAGCTAGACTCAAGGGTGTCCAGTAGGTTAGCAGCTCTAGCAGCTATAGCAGCTAGACTCAAGCGTCTCCAGTAGGTTGGCAGCTCTAGCTGCTAGACTGAAGAGTTTCCAGTAGGTTAGCAGCTTTAGCAGCTAGACTCAAGAGTCTCCCATAGGTTAACAGCTCTAGCTGCTAGACTCAAGAGTCTCCAGTAGGTTAGCAGCTCTAGCAGCTAGACTGAAGAGTCTCCAGTAGGTAAGCAGCTCTAGCAGCTATCACGTAGCATGAAACACAGAGCGGGACACACCTCCATAGGTCTCATTCTATTCTCAGCCAGGGGGAGTTGGGCTACATTTAGGCCACTTTCCCTGTCCCTTTTGGCTGCATGTAGGTTTCCCTTTCTGGATACTGTTACCATACAAGCTATTATTTTTTGAGAAGGTGCAGTACCACTGAGAACATACAGATGTCCTCAAGAGTAATATCAGATTTCGTATGAGGACATCTGTATGTTGCCAGTGGTACTGCACTTCTGCAATCTCAATGTGATTTCTTACAAGGACATCTGTATGTTGTCAGTGGTACTCACCCTTCCCAATAAACTATGTTGTGAGGACATCTGTAAGCTGCAGTTCATTGGGGAGATGTGTTAGGGAGAATTCTCATTCTATGGCTAATTTCCCTTACCTATAGAGTCCCCCAGCAGCTTTGCTGGATTTGAAGGGTTTGTTTTTTTCTCCTGCTAAGAGTGTGACTCTTTTTCCCACTCTTAGGCATTTTTTGCTATGTGTGTTCTAGGGTATTTTTTGTGTTTAATGTGTATGGGGTTATCTCACCCTCATAGGAACCATCTTTTTACACATGTGTTACACAGCACCCCGGTGCAGTAACACAGGGGTGTCGTTGTGACGTCCAAACATAGACTCCATACCCTGGGACTGACCACTGTCTCCCAGGGCATGTAAAGTCCCCATTGTCTTTACTAGTCAAATGTTATGAACTAGACCAATACAACCCATCTTACTATGGAGGTACTGGGAAGGGTTAATAGTTTTCCCTGGTGTTCATTTTCGAGAGGGTACTGTACAGTCCCTCTCTCAAAAGTTTCTGGCTGGTGGCAGTGGTTACTACCGAAAATATTCGACCGTCAACATTTTCCTATGGGATTTTCCCATTGTGCGAGGCTACCACATTTACTGACAGCCTCTAACATACCGCCGGTTTATTCTTATATTATCTTTACTCCGGTAGGATTTGTTTGCCAGAACTTTGATATAAATTCTTTCTCGTGTCTTTCTGGAAACTCCTAACCCAGGTCGGGGATCCTTTGTTCGTCCTTTTGGCGTGCTTCTGCCAAGAAGCCCTCCTTTCGGCGCCATTGAGTGTGGGGTGGGTCCATTGTGTGGGAGGGGGAGTAGGACCCCTGGACAGGGTTGCCGCAGCAACTCATGTCGCACTTTAACCTGATAGGCTGGAGGGTCTCCCGCCAAGGTGACCACTCCACTGTGTGAGTGACAGCTAGGCTGTGTGAGTGACAGCTAGGCTGTATGAATGGGGATCTTTTTGCATAAAAGCAAGGTCCTGAGGACTGGAAGAACAAGACGTTGTCACTGGAACTACGGAACCGAAGAGGAGAGAAGCCAAAGACATCTGCAATGACTGAACCACCGGTGAAGCCCTGCTGCAGCGTTTCACCACTTTTCTCCACACAACGAGAGGAGATCTCCATCTCAAAGAGCCTTCTTCCCTTGAGCTGGTGTGGCCAACCAGTTTGCCAATCACCTTCTCGGACCTGCCTGGGTCGAATCGCCAGTGCCCAGCACTTGGAGGTCGGATAGCCAGGTAGCCATCCACCCGAACCGCGATTTAAAGGAGCTTACTTTTTTATTCTTTGGTCAGCAACGCGCTGGTTTCTTCCCTGGGTAGTGCAGTAACTCGAACCTTCCTCCACGACGAGAGCCTCTCTTCCTCTGCTGGATCCCCCAAACTGCAGGAACTACCGGGAACAACCGCCACCGCAGGCGCCTCTTCTTCATTTTAAGGTACTTTGGTCCGCCAGGCCTCCCTTTTCGTGTGGTAGCGCTAAAGGTGTTTTAAATCCTTTACCTACCTGTTGGGTTGGCTGCCCCTATCGTCTAACATTGTCTTTCACCTCCTGCATCCACCTTTTCGAATTGTTAACCAAAGACTTGACTGCAACTATAAGAACCTTTTGCTCCTAGGCTCCTTGTCCTGTACCACTGACTCTGGCACAGGCCTATTGACTCTGGCTGAATTTGTTAGAACTGCCTTCTCTAGATTGCTTCTCAACTAGAACTGTGTTGATGCACCTAATTCTTCTAAGCCCCTTTCTTCCTTCCCACTTTTTAACTTGTGAAGTGCCATTTTGCTCGGTTTTCATTTAAGTATTCTCTATGCTAAACTACTGCCTTGCCTAAACTTGTTCACAAACTTCTGGGAAGTGTTGCTAGGGCATGTAAGAAGATATTCCTGTATAACCTGTGCTTTCCCTGCCTTGTGAGAAATTGCTAGAGTGCCATTTGTGTTTGGTTTTCACTTTGCCGTTTTGCTCATTTTTCACTCTTGCTCAAACTTGTCTACAATTTAACTAGGGAGTTGTGTATACTTTTCTTGACTGATTTTAACATGCTTTATTAATTGTGATTAAGGTGTTGAACTAGAAGTGTTAAAAATAAATATATATTCTTTTTAATACAAAGCTTTGGTCAGTGTTTCCTTGTACCATAGTGCTGTAGTCATATTGTGTAAACCCTGAATACTGCTCATCTACCTCTTGAGATAAGTCTGACTGCTCAGCCGCAGCTACCAACTAAATCTTTGTGGTACAGACTGATACCAAAGGGGATTTATTGCTCATACCTGTAGTCTTAATCTTCTGTAGTGCTCCCTAAGGGAACTGAACAGGATTCTGCCTAACACTGGTGTACAGAGGTGGGATAAAAGTATTGGATTTACATTTTAGTGTGCTGCTAGTACCTTGGTTCAACTAACCACAAGGCTAACAATCACAAAAAGTTTATTTTAAACAAAGTCAAAGTATGGAAAGTTACAGCCAAGAGACCCTCCTTACTAAAACTGCTGATTATCTAAAAGATCTGTGCAGACAGAAAGGTCTTCCTGTCAAAGGCAAGAAATCAGAAATGATTGATAGACTGTTGGAAAAACAAAGTCTGGATAGTGGTGCTGTAGGGCCTACTACTCTAGCAAATGCAGCAAACAATGAGGATGATAATGTTGAAAATGTTATTATTGAAGCAGATGAGGAAGAGGAGGATAACAATGTCACCCCCTCTGGCCCTCTGCCTGCTCAAAGGCCTCAGCCTGTGGCTACTGGATTCTTGTCAGGTCCCACATTAAGTCCTAAATATATCACTCTAGAAAAAAATACACTTGAGCTAGAATTCAAAAGAATTAGTACCCTAACTGAACAGAGACATCAAGAACTAAGGCTCAAAGAATTGGAGTTCAATCATGAGCTTGAGATGAAGAAATTGTCTTTGGAAAATGCTTCTCTCCCCGAATCCTCTAGATCTTCCAGTCCAAAAAGACCCCGGATGCCTAAATAGATTGTGGGTATGTATGAACCTAAGTTGGATGTATTAGATTGGTTAGCAATGTTTGAATATAATCATGGGCTCCAGGATATCACAGGGAATCAGTTGATCCCCTGGTTATTCTCTAGACTCCCCCCTGTTGCATCTGATGTGGTAATGGAGTTGGGGGAGGTGGATAGGATGGATTATGAATGTGTAAAACTAGCTTTAGTAGCTAGATTTGGGAAGACTCCTTCCCAGTACCTTAAGAGGTTTAGGACCCTCAAAAAGCATGATAGTTCCCCTTGGGCTACTTGGGTGAATGAGTGTTTGAAGAACTTAGAGGGATGGATTAAGGGTTACAGAGTTAACACTTATGAAGGAATGAGAAATCTTGTAATGTTGGAGTCTATCTATGATGCCTGCTCTCCTGAGCTCAGACAACACTTAGCTGATTCAAAAGAACTAGATTCTAAGAAACTGGCTAAGGCTGTTGACTTGTGGGTTGCCAACAGGGCTACTCACAAGGATTCAGGGGTCACTCAGAAAAAGGATGAGGGAAAGCAGCCTAAGAAAGACAACAAAGGGAATTCAACTAATTCCAATTCCAAAGAGGCCCCCAAACAAAATTCTAAGGGTAAACCCCAAGGGAAACCTAATCAGACTAGTGTACCTTCTGGTCCCAGACCAGGAGGGGGTCAGAACAAGCCACCATTCATAAAGACATTTGGGAAATGTTATGTTTGTGGCTCTACTGATCATGTGAAAGGGGATCCCAGATGTAAGGGTAAACCTTCAGGGGTCCACACTGTCTCCTTAGCCTTCACTCGAGAGAATGAAGTACACATGGTCAGTGGAAACTTTCAACTACTAGCTGAAGACCCCATCAGAGTCTCAGCTAGTGTATCTTTAGTATCCCTATGGTTGTGGGAACAACAGAATTTAGATGTATATAATTCTATCCCTCCTAATACTAAAGAGTATTATAAAGACAGTGTCCTAGTAAATGGTCAGGAGACCCCTGCCATTAGAGACACTGGGGCCAGCATAACTGTGGTGGATGAATCTTATTTCAAGGTGGAGGATGTTGCTAAGGCTCCCAAACACCTCACCAAGTTAGCTGGAGGGCCTGTGCAGATTACCAGCTCTCATCCAGTGCAATGAAATGACTGTGAGGATACCTGTTAGTGTGCAATCTGAAGTGCCTGGAAGGATTCTTTTACGGAATGACCTTAAGGAACTGGGGTAGTGTTCAGTACTCCGAGACCTCCCAGTAAAAGATTGCGGGAGCTCACCAGACCTGCCAGGGCGAGGACCTTGAGGAGCTCTCCTGAGGAGATGATAGACAAAGAAATCACTCCTACTCCACTGGAGTTACTAACTGCTATTTCAAAGCACCCAGAAGCAGAGGGGAAACCAAAGACTTCAAGAATAAACCAGCAGAAAGCACTCCAGAGCTTCTAACCAGGAAATCTCCTAGGTTGTCAAAAATCAAGCCTGTGATTCCTCCTCCAGCTGAGGCTGAGAGTGAGATACCACCCTGTGTGGTTGAACTAGAGCCTGAGGACTCAGATCTAGTGGAAGGCCAGGAACTCATTGGAGATCTTGACCCTGTGGACCATCCTGAGCTGCAGTCTTTACTGGCAGAAGGTGGCCACAACAGGGCAGACTTCAGTAGGGGACAAAGAGAATATCCAACTCTGGAAGCTCCTCAGCTTAAAGGGCAAGAGCCTGGGAAGTACAGGTTACACTGGGAAGATGGTCTCTTCTATAGTGAACCAATTAGTCAATCCCTGGAGACTACAAAAGACTTGTAGTTCCCCAAGAAAACAGACTCCAATTCTTGCAACTAGCCCATGAGATACCTTTGGCTGGTCACTTGAGTTTCAAGAAGACCAAGTAAAGGCTATCTCTCTACTTTTATTGGCCTAAAATGGGGGCTGAGGTAGGTAAGTATTGCAAGAGTTGCCACACTTGCCAAACTTCTGGTAAAAGTGGCTCCAAGAACGTGGCACCTTTAGTGCCTCTCCCTGTGGTGGGAGTACCATTTGAGAGGGTCAGAATCGACATTGTTGGTCCCCTTGATCTTCCAACATCTTCAGGCAACAGGTTTATACTTGTTGTAGTAGACCATGCTACTAGATACCCTGAAGCAATTCCTGTGAGAACGGTTACAGCTTAGGCTGTAGCTAAGGCCCTCCTTGGCATTTTTTACCAGGGTTGGGTTTCCTAAGGAGGTAATATCCGACAGGGAGTCAACTTTTATGTCCCACTACATGAAGGCCATTCGGGAAAACTGTGGAGTTACCTACAAGTTCTCAACAGCATACCACCCTCAGACAAATGGATTGGTAAAAAGGTTCAACAGAACCATGAAGAGCATGATAGGAGCTTTAGAGGATCCCCTTAAGAAAAAGTGAGATCTCCTACTGCCATGCATTCTCTTTGCATATAGAGATGTCCCTCAGGAAGGGTGGGTTACAGTCCCTTCAAACTTCTCTATGGCCATCCGGTCAGAGGTCCATTGGCCCTGATCAAGGAGGGGTTGGAGAGTGCTCCTTCCCCCAACCCAGTCAGAGTCACTGACTATGTGATAGGACTCCGGAGGAGGATGTCATACATGATGGCTGAAGCAAGTGATAACTTGAAAGCAGGTCAGGCTCTGGTGAAGCATTGGCATGACCAGAAGGTCAACATGGTTGAGTTCGCTCAAGACCAGCTAGTTCTTGTTATGGTACCAACAAGGCAGGGGGCCTTGCAGGACAAATGGATGGGACACTTCAAGATTGTGGGAAAACTTGGAGAGGTGAACTATCTGGTGGACTTAGGCAATCCTAAGGAGGCTCCTAGAGTCTTTCACACCAGCCGTCTAAAAGCTTATGTCTCAAGACCAGAACTGGGAGCTTTGCTTCTAGCTTCAGCTCAAGAGGAGGAGGGGAGTGAACCTCTACCTGACCTCCTGAGAGGCAAACCTTTAGATGAGAAAGTAGAAGGAGTTAATCTCTCTTCTAATCTGACACCTGAACAACAGGAGGAGTGCAAAGCTTTCTTAAATCAATTTTCCCCTCTGTTTTCTCTAGGACCAGGCTTGACCCCTTGGGGCCACCATGATATCAATACTAGTGACTGTTTGCCTGTCAAAAGCAGGGGTTACAGGATGTCAGAAAATGTAAGAACCCACATCAAAGGAGAGGTCAACAAGATGCTTGATCTCGGGGTAATAGAGCCCTCTACTAGTCCATGGTCTAGCCCAGTTGTGTTAGTACCAAAGGCAGGATCCAAGGAGTTGAGATTCTATGTGGACTATAGAGCCATAAATGCAGTCACTAATACTGATGCCCATCCTTTAGCAAGGACAGATGAGCTGGTGGATAGACTTGGCTCAGCCAAGTTCCTCAGCACATTTGATCTCACGTCAGGCTATTGGCAAATATCCCTGACTGACCATGCCAAGGAGAAAACTGCATTCTCCACCCCAGTGGGCTCATACCAGTTTAAGGTTATGCCTTTTGGCCTAAAGAATGCACCTGCTACATTCCAAAGGATGGTTAATCAGGTTCTGAATGGGATGGAGGACTTCTGCATGGCATACCTGGATGACATTGCAGTGTTCAGCCCTACTGGGAAAGAACATGTTGACCACCTAGGATATGTTTTGCAGGCTCTGGAACAGGCCCATCTGACCATAAAGGCAAGCAAATGTCAAATTGGTCAGAGTAAAGTGGTCTACCTTGGGCATGAGGTAGGAGGAGTTGAAATAGGGCCTTTGCTAAGCAAGATTGAAGCAGTGCAAGATTGAACAAACCCTTCTACTGAAACCCAAGTGAGTTCCTTCCTAGGCCTCACTGGGTACTACAGGAATTTAATTGAGAACTATGGATCTATAGCTTCTCCTCTGAATGGAATCACCTCTCCAAAATTCCCTAAAAAGTTCAAATGGAATGAAGAGTGCAATCAGGCCTTTGAAAGCCTGAAGAAAGCCCTTTGTCAAGCTCCAGTTCTCAGAGCGCCTGACTACCACCAATCCTTCATTGTGCAGACAGATGCTTCTAATATAGGCATAGTTGCAGCCCTCAGTCAACCGGATGAGAAAGGTAGGGAGCACCCCGGTTGCTTCATCGGTAGGAAACTGAAGGAACCTGAAACAAGGTGGGCAACTATTGAGAGAGAATGTTTTGTCATTGTGTGTTCTTTGAAGAACTTTAGACCATACTTGTAGGGATCTACTTTCATTATTCAAGCCGACCACCAACCCTTGGAATGGTTGATGCAAATGAAAGGGGAAAACCCAAAACTGCTAACATGGTCAATCTGCCTCCAAGGGTTTGATTTTACCATTGAGCACAGGTCAGGATGTAACCATCAACATGCTGATGGTCTCTCTAGGATGTTTATAACCGACTAGAGGTAAGAGACTCATCCAGGAGTGGATTAGATCGTCCCATCCATTTGTCTGGGCGAAGGGGGGGCGAGTGTTAGGGAGAATTCTCATTCTATAGCTAATTTCCCTTACCTGGATTTGAAGGGTTTGTTTTTTTCTCCTGCTTAGAGTTTGACTCTTTTTCCCACTCTTAGGCATTTTTTACTATGTGTGTTCTAGGCTATTTTTTGTGTTTAATGTCTATGAGGTTATCTCACCCTCATAGGAACCATCTTTTACACATGTGTTACACAGCACCGTCCATGCAGTAACACAGGGGTGTCGCAGCAAACCCTAAACACAGACTCCATTCCCTGGGACTGACTACTGTCTCCCAGGGCATATAAATACCCATTGACTTTACCTGTCAAATGTTATGAACTAAACCACTACAACCCATCTTACTATGGAGGTACTGGGAAGGGTTAATAGTTTTCCCTGGTGTTCATTTTTGAGAGGGTACCATACAGTCCCTCTCTCAAAAGTTTATGGCTGGTGGCAGTGGTTACTACCGAAAATACTCGACCGTAAATATTTCCCTATGGAATTTTCCCATTGTTTGAGGCTACCACATTTACTGACAGCCCTAACATACCGCCGGTTTATTCTTATATTAACTTCACTCTGGTAGGTTTTATTTGCCAGAACTTTGATATTAATTCTTTCTCGTGTCTTTTTCGAAACTCTTAACCCAGGTCGGGGATCCTTTGTTCGTCCTTTTGGTGGGCTTCTGCCTTTTGGCGCCACTGAGTCTGGGGTGGGTCCATTGTGTGGGAGGGGGAGTAAGACCCCTAGACAGGGTTGCCACAGCAACTCATGTCGCACTCTAACCTGATAGGCTGGAGGGTCTCCCGCCAAGGTGTTCACTCCATTGTGTGAGTGACAGCTAGGCTGTATGAATGGGGATATTTTTGCATAAAAGCAGGGTCCTGAGGACTGGAAGAGCAAGACGTCACCACTGGAACTATGGAAGCGAAGAGGAGAGAAGCCAAAGACATCTGCAATGACTGAACGACCAGTGAAGCCCTGCTTCAGCGTCTCACCACTTTTCTCCACACGACGAGAGGAGATCTTCATCTGAAAGAGCCTTCTTCCCTTGAGCTGGTGGGGCCAACCAGTTTGCCAATCACCTTCTCGGACCTGCCTTGGTCAAATCGCCAGTGCCCAGATAGCCAGCTTGGAGGCCGGAGGCTTGGAGGCCGGATAGCCAGGCATCCATCAACCCAGACTGCGATTTAAAGGAGCGTACCTTTTTATTCGTTGGACAGCACCGTGGCTGGTTTCATCCCTGGGTAGTGTAGTAATTCGAACCTTCCTCCACGACAAGAACCTCTCTTCCTCTGCTGGATCCCCAGAACTGCAGGAACAACCGCCACCGCAGGAGCCTTTTCTTCATTTTGAGGTACTTTGTTCCGCCATGCCTCCCTTTTTCGTGTGGTAGCGCTAAAGGTGTTTTAAATCCTTTACCTACCTGTTGGGTTGGCCGCCCCTATCGTCTAACATTGTCTTTCACCTCCTGCATCCACTGTTCCGAATCGTTAACCAAAGACTTGACTGCAGCTACAAGAACATTTTGCTCCTAGGCTCTTTGTCCTGTACCACTGACTCTGGCATAGGCCTATTGACTCTGGCTGAATTTGTTAGAACTGCCTTCTCTAGATTGCTTCTCAACTAGAACTGTGTTGATGCACCTAATTCTTCTAAGCCCCTTTCTTCCTTCCCACTTTATAACTTGTGAAGTGCCATTTTGCTCGGTTTTCATTTAAGTATTCTCTATGCTAAATTACTGCCTTGCCTAAACTTGTTCACAAACTTCTGGGAAGTGTTGCTAGGGTGTGTAAGAAGATATTATTGTATAACTTGTGCTTTCCCTCCCTTGTGAGAAATTGCTAGAGTGCCATTTGTGTTTGGTTTTCACTGTGCCATTTTTCTCAGTTTTCATTCTTGCTCAAACTTGTCTACAATTTAACTAGGGAGTTGTGTATACTTTTCTTGACTGATTTTAACTTGCTTTATTGATTGTGATTAAGGTGTTGAACTAGAAGTGTGAAAAATAAATATATATTCTTTTTAATACAAAGCTTTGGTCAGTACTTCCTTGTACCATAGTACTGTAGCCCTATTGTGTAAACTCTGAATACTGCTCATCTCCCTCTTGAGATAAGTCTGACTGCTTAGCCACAGCTACCAACTAAATCTTTGTGGCACAGACTAATACCAAAGGGGATTTATTGCTCATATATGTAGTCTTAATCTTCTGTAGTGCGCCCTAAGGGAACTGCACAGGATTCTGCCTAACAAGGTGCATTACCACTGACAAATGTCTTCTTCTGTTCACCACCTGTTTCAATTTCTATTTCCTGTTTCCCTGGTTCTTGTTTTTTGGGGCATTGTAGTACCACTGACAATATACAGATGTCCTCATAAAAAAATGTCAATGTAATTTCTTTTGAGGACATCTGTATGTTGTCAGTGGTACTGCACCTCTCCAATAAAATAAGTTGTGAGGACATGTGTATGCTGTCAGTGGTACTGCATCTCTCCAATAAAATAAGTTGTGAGGACATCCGTATGCTGTCAGTGGCACTGAACCTCTCCAATAAAATAAGTTGTGAGGACATCTGTATGCACTCAGTGGCACTATACCTCTCCAATAAAATAAGTTGTGAGGACATCTGTATTTTGTCAGTGGCACTGAACCTTTCCAATTAAATAAACGTTGCTCTGTATATTACTCTGTTGGTTATGTTATGTTATTTGGCATTTATTTAGTGCTCTATATATCACTGGTATGACCTCAAAGCGCTGGTAGGTTGAACGCTGTTGGTCACCGTAGTCCAGGTCAGTTGAAAGAGTAAGGTGTCATAGGGTGCATGGGTGCGCCAGTTATGTGTGCAGCTGATGTGATTGCCTGATGGTAGCTGCCTTCTGGCATTAGGTGTGATGGTTTTGTTATCAGTTGAATGTGTGCAGTCTGGTGGGAGGACATTTAGAGTGGGTTCTGGCTGTGTTTGGCCTGACACTTATGTGAGCAGCTGGGCCAGTTTGTCATGGGATATAGCTGCATTTTATTAGAATTATGAGGTGTCCGTGAGGAAGTGTTCGTATGTGAGCAGCTAGGCCGAATTGATCGAGGGGTGTAGTTGCACTCAAATTGTGTGATGGTGTAGAGCAGAGAGTAAGAATAGTGAAATGCATAGGTGAGTGTTTGTGTGGAGTTATTTTTTATTTTAAATTTATTTGCATTTTTAGAGCGCCCAGCTGCCCACGGGCATCGTGGCGCTGTTACAAGAAGGTTTACTTAACACAGGCGAATAACATGAAAGGCAGTGGACATGGTTACAAACATGGTTGAAGGTACGAGGTTACATGGGACAGTGCAGTTTGGTATAGCAGTATACAGAAATTATTTGCATTGCAGTAGAGTTCACTTAAACAAGGTGGTTTTCAGAGCTTTTCTAAAGGCACTGAGGGATGTTTCCGCTCTCAGTTTGGGTGGTAGGGAGTTCCATGCTTTTGGTGCTAGGACTTCGAAGCTCGAGCCGCCAGCTTTAACTCTGTTGAAGTTAGGGACTAAGAGTTGGTTCGCGTACAGGTCCCTTTTGGGCCTGATTGTTTGGACTGGTTGTATCCGATCAGTGAGGTAGCTAGGAGCAGAATGGGATAAGCATCTGTGGGTATTGGTTAGGGTCTTGAACTGGATGCGCTCTTTGACTGGGAACCAGTGAGCATTTTGTCTTGCTAGGGAGATATGTTCCCTCTTCGGAATATTGAGGGCAGCTCTCAAGGCGTTGTTCTGTGTGATTTGGAGTCTATTAATGTTTTTAGCAGAGGTGCCTAATAGGAGGACGTTGCAATAGTCCAATTTGGCACCTATGGTGGCCCTGGCTATGTTGAGGCAGTTTGTAGTGGATAGGTGAGGTTTTACTGCATTAATTATTTTGGTTGTTAAGGCTGCTGAGGATGAGATGTAGCTGACATATCTATCCATGGAGAGAGTGGAATCTAGATAGACTCCCAGAGTTTTTACTGCAGAAGAGACCGGGATGACCTAGTTCTCAATTAGGAAGGTGCTATATTTGCCGTCAAGTTTGCTAAGGGATTCTTTGCGGCCCACCAGTAGGATCTCTGTCTTGTCTCCATTGAGACAGAGGCCATTGGTTTGCCATCTAGGCCTGGATGATGGCCTATGTGTGTTGTAGGGCTTTTAGATCTTGGTTGTAATCGCCAGTTAGAGGGAGAAGAATTTGAGTGTCGTCGGCATAATTGGTGAACGTTATGCCGAATTCTTCTAAGTCGTTGAATAGAGGGAGTGTAAATAGGTTATATAGTGTGGGGGATGTTCAGGAGCCTTGTGGTACTCCGCAGTTGATGGGGGAGGGGGTGGCTGATGCTTGGTCTGAGTAGACTCGCATAGCTCTGCCTTCCAGGAAGGATGAGATCCATGTTGTGGCTTCGGTAGAGAAGTGAGCTGTATTGGTGTGGTGTGTCTTTAGAGTTTTGTGGTCGACTAGGTCAAACGCAGCCGACAGGTCAAGGAGTAAGAGGATGGCACATTTGCCTTTATCCATATTTTTTAGGAGTTGGTTTTTCAGGTCGAGTAGCGCAGACTCTGTGCCGTGGCGTGGACGAAAACCGGACTGTCTCTTGCCTAGGATGTTATGGGATTCGAGGTAGGCTTGTATCTGTAGATAGGCAGCCTTATCCAGGATTTTCAGCAGAAATGGCACTGTTGTAATGGGGCTGTAGTTGTTAGGGGAGCCTGGATCTAGTGTGGGCTTTTTCAACAGTGGGCGAACCCAGGCTTCTTTAAGTGAGGAGGGAACTGAGCCAGTGGCAAATGATTCATTGATGAAGGTTGCGATGAACGGCGCTAGGGACTCAGCGCAGTCTTTGATTATGTTTGCTGGACAGATGTCTCCTTTGCAGAGTCATGGTTTTATTTGTTTCATAATGTTTAAGACCTCAGGTGCGGTTACCTTTCTAAAGGTGAATGGCGTCGGAAGGTTGCTATTGTGTTGTGTAGGAGGTTTAGAGTTCGGGGTGGCTAGCGTTTTGTGTGGGGGCTTGGGTAGTTTGTCAAGGTTGGTTTTGATTTTCTTTTGGAGTAAATCTAGTTTGTCAAGCATGGCTTTCTGGATGTCTTTACACCATTTCTCGTCTTTCACTGTTTGATGTTTGGATGTGGGAGGTACGACCAGCTCGTTGAAGATGGCGAATAGCTCTTTTGAGTGCGATTGGGCATTGTCGATTCTAGTATTGTATGTGGCTGCTTTTGCTTTGGCTATGGCATTTTTGTATTGTTTGACAATCGTTAGGTAGGAATCGCGTGAAGGGGCAGAGGGGCTTGATTGCCATTTTTTGAGCGCTTGTCTTTTAAGTGATTTTAGGTCTTGTAGGTCTTGATCAAACCAAGAGTTGGCGTGAAAGAGTTTTTTTGCTTTTTTAGTCTCTAGTGGGGCAACTGTGTCTATGACTTCTTTGATGGTGGTGTTATAGAGATTGACTAGTTCTTCTGGGTTATTAGAGATGGGTGATGTTAGTGCTGAGACATCTAGGAGGGGGCAGGTGCTCTCTTTGGTGAGTAGTTTTTTAGATCTAGCTAGGGTGGCTGGCATGGGAGGGTCTTGATTGGTGGATGCATTTGTAGAGATGAAGAAGTGGATGAGGTGGTGACCAGTCCAAGGTTGAGGCGTGTTTGAGCTGATATCTACCTTGCTGTTGTGGTCGACTAACCAATCTAGTATGCGGCCTTCAGTGTGAGTGGCAGAATCAATTCTCTGGACAAATTGAAGGTCTAGGACAGCTTTGGCAAAGGTTTTGCTCTGTTTGTCTTTTATGTTGTTGAGTCCGAGATTCATATCTCCTAGGAGAATGGCTTTGGTGTTTGGTTTGAGGTTGTTACCTATGACGTGTAGGATGTCGGCTTGGAAGTTCAGGAGTGGGCCAGGGGGCCTGTAGATGAGGTGCCTTGTCATGGTGTCGTTAGGTGAGAAAGAGATTTTAACTGATAAGGCATCAAAGTTTTCGGAGATGATGGGTTATATTTGTCTAGCCTTTAGTGTCTCTTTGACTATGAGAGCCACACCACCGCCTTTGTGTGTTGGTCTATCTTGGCGGAGGATGATGTACCCAGTGGGGAGGGACTGGCATATGGCTGGTCCAGAAGCTTCGTGGAGCCAGGTTTCTGTGATGGCTAGAGCGTCTAGCTCGAGGTCAGAGATTAGGTCATGTATTTCTGTGGCGTGGGCTTGTAAAGATCTGGCATTAATGAGAGCAAATTGGATTGGGGGGATCGTGTGTGCTTGGTTTGGTGGTGTTGGTGTATTGTTTAGTGGCGGGATGTTGGGCTTTGGGAGGAGTGGTGGGTGGCTGGGGTGGCTGCAGTGTGGGTTTGCGAGTTTTGATGTGGGCTGTGCGGGCTCCTAATCTAGAGTTTCTTCTGTGCACTGGTAGTGTATTGGGTGTGTTTCTGGCAGTGGATTTGGACTTGGGTGCAGCGTTAGTGAGGGGGGTGGCTGAGGATTGGTGATTAAGGAGCTTGTGGCTGAGTAAGGCTGGTAGGAATGGGGTAGGAGGAATGGAATTCGAGTGTGGGAGCCTGTTGGAGTGGTTGGTGTCCATGTTGAGTGTAGTGGATGTGGCCTGGGGCAGGGGTACAAGGTGGACAAATTTGACTTAGACTAGATGCATAAAGCAGGCAGATGCGACTTGACTGTTAGACTTAGTTAACTTAATGAGCTGGAGGTAGCAACTAGATTCAGACTGGCACAGTTAGGACATAATCAGTGGTTCCGGGGGCAGATCAGTGTAGTGGAGGTAAAACGAATTGGAAATGTCACAGTTAGGCAGAAAACCACAATTCAGAAAGGCAGATTAGACTCAGTAGTGGCAACATCTAAATTCAAATTATCACAATTTCGCGAAAATCAGCAGTACCAGGACGCAATTAGAGGCAGTAGTGGCAACATCTAAATTCGAATGATCACAATTGTGCAAAAATCAGCAGTATCACGAGGCAATTAGAGGCAGTAGTGGCAACATCTAAATTCGAATTATGGCAATTGTGCAAAAATCAGCAGTGCCTGGAGGCAATTAGAGGCAGTGCGATGGTACAGGCAGTGCCTAAATTTGACACACAGCGACGGTACAGTCAACGACTAGGATGCGAAGCTATATGCAATGAGTAACTGCAGTGACACATACTGTACACATATCTATACTGGCTAGTTGTAGATGCAGTATTGCAGAGAAGTGGGAGCTATTGTCACGTGGTGGAAGATTCTAGGAAGCGTCTGATGGAAGTCTGGGTGGAATGGTGTGCTTGCCATACACTGCGGGTGCGCTAGTCGAGTCTGTGCGGGTGACGAGCTTATTACGTGGCAGTAAGCATTGAGGTACAGCTAAGAGTTACAGTACCTTTAGGGGAGACGGTCAGGAGCACGGTGCACCTTGGTGGTCAGGGGCAGCGTTTCTGGCGGTTGGCAGGGATCGGCAGGACAGGCACAGGACAGGCGCCTTAGTGCGCGCCTTGTTGTGGGCCGGCTCACGCCTGCCGGTCCCCCAAGATCGGTGAAGTGGATGGGCTGGGCGGGGTGGACCAATCAGGTCGGCGATCACCATCCGGGCTGAGGTGTGATCATGGCGGCCATGATCTAAGGAGATCGATATTCTGGATTTCGGGCATGAGTCGCTTGTAGCGAAGCAATAGGTATATTTGGTGGCGACATTGCTCGGGATCTTGTTGGGCAGTTTATCATCGGTTGCTAGGGTTCAGTCGCTTAAGATGGTCATGGTTGGTATTAGGGAAAGAGCCTCGTCTTCACTGCTTTGCGGAACATCATATAGTATTGGGTGTGTCGAATATGTGGGGGAAGCGAGTTTCACAGAGTTGGGGACAAGGTTGAGAAGGAGGACCCTCCGATCTGGACAGAGTTAGAGGTTGGCATTACTAGAAGGAGGGCAGTGCTTGATTTTAGGGTGCGAGATGGGAGGTATGGTTTTATCTTTTCTTGTAGGTATAATGGGCCGGTCTTGTGCACTGCTCCGTGAGTGATGCATAGGGTCTTGAAGGAGGCCCTTTGTTCGACAGTGAGCCAGTGGAGGGTTTGGAGAGCTGGTGAGATGTGGTCTCTAGGAACTAGGGCAAAGAGCAGTTTTGCAGCAGCGTTTTGGGCTCTTTGGAGTTTGTTGAGTTGGTATGCCAGGGCTCCTAGGTATAGGGAGTTAGCATAGTCCAGTCTCAACATCACAATAGACATAACTGCGTCAAGTCTGTTCGGGAAGGAGAGGTAGGGAAAGATGCGTCTAAGCAGTTTGAGGTGGTTGTGTTAGCATTTTGACACATTGTTGATCTGAGAGGAGAGGGTTAGGTCTGAGTCCATAGTGCAGCGTAGGTTTTTTACTGTGTCGGGGGGGTGGCAGAGGGATGGGGGCCAGGGGAGCGGATGATGTAGAAGGGCTGTATTGCCACACACCATGATTTCAGTTTTAGCAGGGTTCAAGAGGAAGTGGTTTATTATTATCCTTCGATCAATATCGCAAATATAGGCTTCAAGGTCGGGGTGGGGGCTGGTGCCTGATATGGGAAATCCCGGGATGATTTGGGTATCGTCAGCGTAGTTGTGGTCACATAGAGGTTGAACAGGAGAGCGAGCAGTACTCCAGTGTTCACAGAGCGAGCAGCTGAGACAAAAGGGGAGCGAAGGGTATATGTTTCCTGTTGCTGACGAAGGAGGTGATCCACTCAAGAGCAGTGCCACTGATTCCTAGGGAGTGTAGGCAGTCAAGAAGGATTGAGTGGTTAAGCGTGTCAAAGACTGCAGAGAGATCAAGGAGAATTAGTGCAGCGCTTCCTTCAGAGTCTGCAGTGAACTTGAGGTCATCCCAGATCGAGGTCAGAGTGGTTTCTGTTCCATGTCGCGGTCTGAAGCCTGATTGTGCGGGATCGAAGAGACCGTTGGATTCTACAAAGGCGTTGAGCTGGGAGTATGCTGTTCGGTGGATGAGTTTTGCAAGAAATCTGGTGTTGAAGATCGGTCTGTAGTTTCTGGGGTCAAGCACGCCAATGGATGCCTTTTTGTGAAGAGGCTTGACATGCGCTATTTTGAAGTCATCAGGGAAGATTCCAGAGGTGAGGGAGTCGTTTAGAACATTTCTTTCAGGACAGACACGGGTCTCAGGGGTTGAGAGGCGACCCGGATGGTTTGCTGGCAGATAGAAGGTCAAGGAACTCTTTTCTGGAGATGGGTTTGAAGGAGTTGAAGGTAGGGGAATTTGACATCAGGGCAATGGGATCAGGGGGTTTCGTTGGTGGGCGGGGGGAGAGGAAGGACAGTTTGCTGTTAAGGGATGTCGTCCTGTCAAGAGCAGTGGTGTAGAAGTGTAAGGAGAGGGAGTCGCAGAGTAATTGAGATGGGGTGGATTGGGTAGAAGTGCAAGTGGGTTTGACAGAGTCGTGGCCTACCCACGCGAGTGACTATCACAGCAACGTTCTTTGCCAATATACCCTGCTGCCTTCCACTTCGCTACAGTTGCGCCTAACGCTACCCTACTTCTTCAATCAAGCTCCTTCTCTTCAGGCTCCCACCTGCTGACAAGGGAAAGCCTGCACTTGTGCACTACTAATAGATATCTGCAATAAAGCCTGACTGCCAGACTGAGTCTACCGGCTCATCTACCCAGTCAGAACCTTATGATTGCTTGTTAAACATTACCATGTCCGGACCCCCTTTCTCCACACCTGAAAGTACACTATAACTATCTCTAGTGCTTAGCTGACACCTCATAGCGCCACCTACAAACAACTCTGGCTCTCCCTGCTCCCATGGGAGGATAGCTCAGGGGCAACTTGCTCGCCTTGGAAGCAAGACGACACAGAGCAACACAGGTTTGATCCCCGGATCTGCGATTAGAAACCTCTGGGTATTAAGCGTGTTATAAATAACCTATCATATCACTGTGTTTTTGTTGTTAATATGCTTTTGTTGTCAAGGTACGCACCTGTACCTACTATAGATTTACTTTCAAATGCCACGTGCCATACCCTGCTATAGCCGCCTGCCTTAACACAAGCTAGCCCTTCTGGCCCGCATACTTACCAGGCTCTGCTTAATGTTTGTTTGTTTGTTTGTTTTATTATTTATAATGTGCAGATATGCCCAGGGGTATCAAGGTGCAGCATTTACAAGAATATGCTTAGTTACAAATATAGAATATACATGTGGCAATGGAAGTATATACAGAGCATAGTAAGGAGAACAAACAATATATACAGTATAAGTGCAAGTCCGGGTGGGCGCACGAGGTTACACAGTGTGCGGGTAGCAGGAATTGATAGCCTTGGCATCTAGCTATCTTGGTGGTTCCTCGTTTTCAGCCATGAAACTGCCATAGATCGGAATTTCAAGTAGGGCATATCTGCTCTCAAGTTGGGAGGCAAAAAGTTCCACAATTTGGCTGCTTTTATTGGAAAACTGTTACCTCCTATGGTGGCAAGTTTGAAGTTTGGGACAGCGAGGCAGTCTTTGTATGCAGTTCTAATGGGTCTAGAGGAAGCTTGTCTGTGGAACCTGTTGATCAAATAGATCGGTGCGGCATTGTTGAGAGATTTGTGAGTTAGAGATGCCGTTTTTAGGAGGATTTTGTCTCGAGTGGAGGGCCAGTTATTCTGTTGGCTAAGTCCTGAAATGTGCTCTCTTCTAGGGATGCCTAGGGCTGCTCTCAGGGCGTTATTCTGGAGGGTTTGTAACTTGTTGGTGGTAGCCTTGGAGGTTCCCAGGGAAAGGGTGTTGCAATTGTCGAGGCGGGACAGTATGAGGGCTCTAGCGAGTGTGAGGCAGCTAGTGTCTGACAGAAATGGTTTGGCTGAGCAGATTAATTTGCACGTGTATGCAGTTAAGGATGCCAGGGAGCACAATTGTCTTTTGAAGGAAAGGTTAGAGTCCAAGTAGAGACCCAGTGTTTTGACCTCCTGACCGACTTTGATATTATTCCCATCTATCATAAAGGAGTTGTAGGCAGGGCTAAGTTTCTTTAAACTAGGCGTAGTACCCAGGATGATAAGCTCCGTTTTCCCATCTTTCAGGCATAGTCCGTGAGTGGCCATCCATGCCTGAATGATGGTGTACACCCTATTTAGCAAGGCCAAATCTTTTTCATAATCTCCAGAAAGCGGACGGAGGATCTGGGTATCATCTGCATAGTTAGTGTAGGTGATACCGAGATGATCCAAATCATCGAAAAGGGGCTTGGTAAATATGTTGTACAGTGTGGGGGAGACGCAGGAGCCCTGTGGGACACCACACATGATAGGAATGGGGTCTGATGCAGCAGTGGGGGAGAAGACTCTCATAGTTCTTGCGTTGAGGAATGAGGTGATCCATTTGATGGCGTCTGGCGAGAAGTGGGCTGCTGTATGGAGGTGTGAGCATAGGACAGAATGGTCGACCAAATCGAAAGCTGCAGATAAGTCAAGGAGGAGGAGCAAGGCAACTTGCCCTTTACCCCTGAGAGTATCGATCTGAGCTTTTAGGTCGATAAGTGCAGTTTCAGTCCTGTGTTGAGGACGGAACCCTGATTGTCTAGATCCTAAGAGGTGGTGTTCCTCCAGGTGTTTCTGTATTTGTACATAGGCGACCTTGTCAAGGATTTTTAGTAAGAAAGGAACAGTAGTTATAGGACGGTAATTTGCGGGTGTGATTGGGTCCAGAGTAGGTTTTTTTAATAATGGAAGTATCCATGATTGTTTTAGGTTGGAAGGGATGGAGCCATTGTTGAAGGAAGCGTTGATCAGTTTGGTGATGAAGGGGGAGAGGTCACGGGCGGCATCTTTGGTAAGCTGTGCTGGGCACAGATCTCCCTGGCAGTTAGATGGTTTCAAAGACAGGATAATTTTTTCTACTTCAAGAGTATTGACTTTGGAGAACTGTTTGGTCTGCCGGGTCATTAAAGCCCATGTTAAAGTCCCCCAGGGTGAGAACTTGAGAGGAGCTTTTGAGATTGCTAGATAGAATGCCATTAAGGTCTTCCTCAAAGGTGCCAATAGGGCCTGGTGGGCGGTAGATCAAGTGGATATTAAGGGTCTGGGTATTAGTAAGTGGGGCTTTGACTGATAATGTTTCGCAGGAAAGGACATTGAAGGAGGAGGTTGCTAGTCTCATGGACAGACTGCATTTGTGTATGATGGCGACACCCCCTCCTCTGGAGTTAGGGCGATCTTGCCTCAGGATGGAATAGTTGTCTGGGACTGCTTGCATGAGCATAGGGCCTGCTGCAGGGTGTGGCCAAGTCTCAGTGAGAGCGAGGAAATCAAGATCTTCTTTGAGGATCAGATCTGCGATTTCTGTGGCATGAGCTACTAATGATCGGGCGTTGATCAAAGCTCCCTTGATTTTAGGGCTGCCTGTATTTTTAGTAGCAGTTTATGACGTTTGTCTTGTGTAGATTCGAGAATGCCCTGACTGGGGAGGTTATGAGAGAGTCTCGTGGTGGGGTTGTAAGGTGGATTGGAAGTATTAGTAGAGGAACTGGAATGAGGAGGCTGTTCTTTGGACTTCTGTAGAGTGGGCAGTGAACGGGCGAGAGGCTCATAGAGTTTGGCTAGTCTAGCTCTGAGTCCTAGGTTCCTATCTATGATAGTATGAGGG
The DNA here is from genome assembly GCF_040938575.1 of Ambystoma mexicanum. Classification (NCBI taxonomy): domain Eukaryota; kingdom Metazoa; phylum Chordata; class Amphibia; order Caudata; family Ambystomatidae; genus Ambystoma; species Ambystoma mexicanum. The sequence goes on from NW_027182502.1 coordinate 72,679, forward strand.
AGATTAGTGGGTAATAACTGAAGGTTATTTATGTCTAGGTGTGGTGCCTGGTTGGTGAGAGTAGTCGGAAAAGGCATGTTGGGTAAGTATGGGGCCATCTTAAGTTGAGTTACACTGTTTAGGATGAGGATGAAGACGCAGGCGAACTGACTGGTAGTAAATGGACGCATACTGAGTAGTGGTGAGGATAATGGTAGGCTAAGGATAGGCATGGGAACGCTAATTGGGCCAGTATGCATTTGTGTTAAGGACCTTGGTCATAGGACACCAGCTAGATTCAATAAGGCAATGAGGCTAAAAGCATAGAGCACTGTCTGAAATCAAAGGATGGCAGTGAGGCTAAGATGCACAAAACACCAATGGTTTAATGGTAAACCCGCAGACGTCTCAACTCTGTCACATACATTCGACCACGCTTGCTGGGCTTTGTAAGTTTGGTTCTATTCACCCTTACCTGGGCTTGTGTAACTGTCTGCTGTGATTGTTTAATGACGCACCTTGTACCCATTACGTGTGTTACCTTGCGCCAGCCCTTTGGCTCACATACCTACTGCTCATTGTTCAAAGTATTGACACAGTTATTAATTACATATGTTTTATATTGCTGCGCAGAAAGCTTGGCTTCCCACTTTGCCACAATATGCTGACATGTCTCACTATGCCACCCTACTAGATTGTACCTTTGCCCACACAGGTATGCCCACTTATGGTCGCACCCCCTCTCGTACCTGACCTAGTGCTGTTAACCTCACTGCACACCAACACCTAGGACTAGCCCCCCCCGCCTACATATACACTAACTTAATGACACCAACTCTTGCAGCCTACCTACATGTGACCCTGTGTGCTCCTACAACAAGGCAGCACCTGCCTCCACCATGCCTCACCTGAACCTCAGACCAGTGCTCACCTTCGCTTATTACCCTGGCACTAACATACTGACTGTGCCCTCTATACTCCCTGACTCCTCTACTATTCCACCGACACGCTTCTTACCTCCCATCATCACACATCACCCTAAACCACATCCACAGCAAGCCGACTCAGATGCTCACCCTAACGAGATTACTGGAACAAATCAATGTGCTAACGTCCAATCTATTCCGAGCCAGTCTATTCCTCACCCACCACACTGCAGAAACAACAGAAACTGACAAGCACCCTAGTTTCTTCGCCTCTACCACCAATCCCTCGATCCCCTGGAGGAACACACACTTGAACTCCAGAATATCCTCACAATTGTTTGCTTCATCCAATAGACACCCTAGTGGATCCAAAGCCAGGAACTCCAAAACCAGCAGATCCAAAGCCTTAAATTCACCTATCACTATCCTCTCAACCTCTAGCAGCTCTACCACTAAAGTGAACTCTAGCAAACCACAAACCTTGCCTCAACCACAGAATACAGACTGTACTCACTCCTTAACACCAACCATTAAGCTGAAAGATTCCACCATCCAGGGTGCCCTTATCAAGGCCAGATCACTTCTAGCTCAAGCCCTAGATATCGCAGACCTGATCACATCCAATGATCTTGACTTCTTAGCCATCACCAAAACATGGCTGCATGCAGCAGCAGATGTCCCTGCAAGGCTCTCACGCTTGTTGTCCTCAAAAACTATTCAGTATACAGGACCGACAGACCCACTAGCAAAGGTGGTGGAGAAACAATCATCGCTAAGAACAATATTAACATGAGGGAAACACCTAATCTCACCTTCCACGCAGGCAAATTATTATCGGTCAAAATGACCATCTCCCCAACAACTACGTTGAACATTCATCTCATCTAAAGACCTCCTGGCCCTACCTCGTCATTTGATGACAACATAGCACAACTCCTCTCCACCAATACCAAGACCAGCACCCATACCCCACTGCTCAGAGATTTCAATTTGTGTTTTAATGACCCTAATGACAACCACGCCCTGGCCTCAGCCAACACCATCTCAGCACTAGGCTACTCTCAACGGATACACAACTACACCCAAACTAAAGGCTGCATCCTCGACTGGCTTGCGGACCTCAACTGTAACACCAACATAACTTCCAACTTCCACTGCCCTTTGTCTGACTATCATATAATCATTTTTAACATAGGGGGCGTGGCTTGAGCTCATGCCGTGAGGACGCTTTCAATCGTGGCTCCTTCCCTGACCCTGGAAAGACCCTGCGTTCTTTAAATAAAAGGCAAGACCGAGCGACTTGACCCGCACCGGAGGCTCCGACAAGCTTTTCCTCAGCCCTAGGACTGCACAAATCCTAAAATCAGAGTGTGGGTGGGAGAAGAGACGACAGCATACCCGAGACCCCCGGGCTTCAAGATGGCTGACGCGGCCTCGGCTCGGCAGTGAGGGGGAGGAGCAGCTGGAAGTTCGCCTCTGAGTGAGCCCACCCGACACACCGAGAAGGCACGACAGAGCACATCGAGGGACACAGAGACCGGCCCGCCAGCTGGAGGGACCTGGCACACACGGGAAGACCCCGTAGGGGATAAAAGGTATGTGGCACGCCCACACGTCTGAGGCCCACTGACAGAGCCACACTACGTGCAGAGGGGCCGGGTCCTGGTGATTCCTGGACATAATTTGTCGTTGTCACCCATGCAACAACGAACGACCCAGAGACATTATTTGCTGAAGGTACTGAATGGGTCAAACATCGAAACAAGGCACTGGGGGCAGCGTACTGAGGCACACTGCATGCTGTACTACACAGATCCTGGGCCCTATAACCTCTATAAACCGTGAACGGCTGGTCCCTAGACGTAACACGTGAATCACCAGGAGCAATACTACCCATGCAAGACCACTACATCCCTCTCCACTCTCGACCATCAACGGGGCCATCACTGGGGCCATGCCATCCACAAAACAAAAAAAGGAAACAACGATCATGGACTCCTTCAATGCCAAACAGAAAGGGTAACCACAGGATGCCACCAGAAACCCCAGAAGCACAAGCACAACCCGCAGAGAGCCCCGCTAACAGTGACAATCAGGTGTTCGAAGCAATTGCGGTCCTGCGTACTTTCATTGACACCAGAATTGGGGAGATCAAATCGGATGTGCAACTGATGAGACAAGATGTGAGAAACCTCACGGAAAGAGTCACCACAGCCAAAATGACCCTGAAGGAGACAGCTGGAACCACCAGCGACCTGGAGAGGCAACTGATGGAGCTTGAAAGGAAGAATGCAGCGCTGGAAGCCCGAGCAGAAGATGCCGAAGGGTGAGCCCGGCATAATAACATACGGGTTCTGGGGGTTCCGAAGGGAATGGAAGGGCCCAACCCAACAGACTTCATTGAAAACATGATACTCCAGGAGATTGGAGCGGAGAAATTGCTGCAGGGGTTCACGGTGGAACGTGCCCACAGATCACTACAAAAAAGGCCCCCTCCGGGTTCGCATCTGTGACCCATGATAGCTAGGATACTGAACTTCCGCGATAGGGAAATCATTCTGAGGTTCTCCAGAGAGGGATGAGAGATCCGCTGGGATAACGCCAAACTAGCCATATACCCGGACTACACCCCAGCGGTGCAGAGAGCCCGGAACTCCTTTGTGCCAGTTAAGCTGAAACTCAGGAAACTGAACCTCAAATATATGCTCATGTACCCGTCCCGCCTCAAGGTCCTTTACAAAGGGTGTGCCGTGTTTCTTGAAGCACCTGCAGCGGCCAACATGTGGCTGGAGCACAACCACCTGGACGATGGCCGTGAAGCTGTTACATGAGGAACGTTCAGACAGCCACGGGGGGAGGAACTCATCAAGTGAAGCCTGCTCAGGTGCACAAGAACATTAAGATGACCGCCACTGTATTTTATGAGGCAGGGACAAGCGGGGGCCTCTGACTGGGCGAAGGCGCACACCTCACGAACCATTTAGTGTCAGCCGGTTGCTGACACACCACAGGCATAGTTGCAGTCCTCAGTCAACTGGATGAGAAAGGTAGGGAGCACCCCGTTTGCTTCATCGGTAGGAAACTGAAGGAACCTGAAACAAGGTGGACAACTATTGAGAGAGAATGTTTTGTCATTGTGTGGTCTTTGAAGAACTTTAGACCATACTTGTATGGATCTACTTTCATTATTCAAGCCGACCACCAACCCTTGAGATGGTTGATGCAAATGAAAGGGGAAACCCCAAAACTGCTAACATGGTCAATCTGCCTCCAAGGGTTTGATTTTACCATTGAGCACAGGTCAGGATGTAACCATCAAAATGCTGATGGTCTCTCTAGGATGTTTATAACCGACTAGAGGTAAGAGACTCATCCAGGAGTGGATTAGATCCTCCCGTCCATTTGTCTGGGTGAGGGGGGGCCAGTGTTAGGGAGACTTCTCATTCTATAGCTAATTTCCCTTACCTGGATTTGAAGGGTTTGTTTTTTTTCTCCTGCTAAGAGTTTGACTCTTTTTCCTACTCTTAGGCATTTTTTACTATGTGTGTTCTAGGCTATTTTTTGTGTTTAATGTCTATGAGGTTATCTCACCCTCATAGGAACCATCTTTTACACATGTGTTACACAGCACCCTCCGTGCAGTAACACAGGGGTGTCGCAGCGAACCCTAAACATAGACTCCATACCCTGGGACTGACTACAGTCTCCCAGGGCATGTAAATCCCCATTGACTTTACTAGTCAAATGTTATGAACTAAACCACTACAACCCATTTTACTATGGAGGTACTGGGAAGGGTTAATAGTTTTTCCCTGGTGTTCATTTTTGAGAGGGTACCGTACAGTCCCTCTCTCAAAGGTTTCTGGCTGGTGGCAGTGGTTACTACCAAAAATATTCGACCGTAAATATTTCCCTATGGAATTTTCCCATTGTTTGAGGCTACCACATTTACTGACAGCCCTAACATACCGCCGGTTTATTCTTATATTAACTTCACTCCGGTAGGTTTTATTTGCCAGAACTTTGATATTAATTCTTTCTCGTGTCTTTCTCGAAACTCTTAACCCAGGTCGGGGATCCTTTATTCGTCCTTTTGGTGGGCTTCTGCCAAGAAGCCCTCCTTTTGGCGCCACTGAGTCTGGGGTGGGTCCATTGTGTGGGAGGGGGGTAGGACCCCTGGACAGGGTTGCCGCAGCAACTCATGTCGCACTCTAACCTGATAGGCTGGAGGGTCTCCCGCAAAGGCGATCACTCCACTGTGTGAGTGACAGCTAGGCTGTATGAATGGGGATATTTTTGCATAAAAGCAGGGTCCTGAGGACTGGAAGAGCAAGACGGCGCCACTGGAACTATGGAACCGAAGAGGAGAGAAGCCAAAGACATATGCAACGACTGAACCACCGGTGAAGCCCTGCTTCAGCGTCTCACCACTTTTCTCCACACGACGAGAGGAGATCTTCATCTGAAAGAGCCTTCTTCCCTTGAGCTGGTGGGGCCAACCAGCTTGCCAATCGCCTTCTCGGACCTGCCTTGGTCGAATCGCCAGTGCCCAGATAGCCAGCTTGGGGGCCGGAGGCTTGGAGGCCGGATAGCCAGGCATCCATCAACCCAGACTGCGATTTAAAGGAGCGTACCTTTTTATTCGTTGGACAGCACCGCGGCTGGTTTCCTCCCTGGGTAGTGCAGTAATTCGAACCTTCCTCCACGACGAGAGCCTCTCTTCCTCTGCTGGATCCCCAGAATTGCAGGAACAACCGCCACCGCATGAGCCTCTTCTTCATTTTAAGGTACTTTGTTCCGCCAGGCCTCCCTTTTCGTGTGGTAGCACTAAAGGTGTTTTAAATCCTTTACCTACCTGTTGGGTTGGCCGCCCCTATCGTCTAACATTGTCTTTCACCTCCTGCATCCACCGTTCCTAATCGTTAACCAAAGACTTGACTGCAGCTACAAGAACATTTTGCTCCTAGGCTCTTTGTCCTGTACCACTGACTCTGGCACAGGCCTATTGTCTCTGGCTGAATTTGTTAGAACTGCCTTCTCTAGATTGCTTCTCAACTAGAACTGTGTTGATGCACCTAATTCTTCTAAGCCCCTTTCTTCCTTCCCACTTTTTAACTTGTGAAGTGCCATGTTGCTCGGTTTTCATTTAAGTATTCTCTATGCTAAACTACTGCCTTGCCTAAACTTGTTCACAAACTTCTGGGAAGTGTTGCTAGGGTGTGTAAGAAGATATTCCTGTATAACTTGTGCTTTCCCTCCCTTGTGAGAAACTGCTAGAGGGCCATTTGTGTTTGGTTTTCACTGTGCCATTTTGCTCAGTTTTCACTCTTGCTCAAACTTGTCTACAATTTAACTAGGGAGTTGTGTATACTTTTCTTGACTGATTTTAACTTGCTTTATTAATTGTGATTAAGGTGTTGAACTAGAAGTGTGAAAAATAAATATATATTCTTTTTAATACAAAGCTTTGGCCAGTGTTTCCTTGTACCATAGTTCTGTAGTCCTATTGTGTAAACTCTGAATACTGATCATCTCCCTCCTGAGATAAGTCTGACTGCTTAGCCACAGCTACCAACTAAATCTTTGTGCCACAGACTAATACCAAAGGGGATGTATTGCTCATACATGTAGTCTTAATCTTCTGTAGTGCTCCCTAAGGGAACTGCACAGGATTCTGCCTAACAAGGTGCATTACCACTGACAAATGTCTTCTTCTGTTCACCACCTGTTTCAATTTCTATTTCCTGTTTCCCTGGTTCTTGTTTTTTGGGGCATTGTAGTACCACTGACAATAAACAGATGTCCTCATAAAAAATGTCAATGTAATTTCTTATGAGGACATCTGTATGTTGTCAGTGGTACTGCACCTCTCCAATAAAATAAGTTGTGAGGACCTCTGTATGCTGTCAGTGGCACTGAACCTCTCCAATAAAATAAGTCGTGAGGACATCTGTATTGTGTCAGTGGCACTGAACCTCTCCAATAAAATAAGTTGTGAGGACATCTGTATGTTGTCAGTGGCACTGCACCTCTCCAATAAAACAGGTTTTGAGGACATCTGTATGTTGTCAGTGGTACTGCACCTTTCCAATTAAATAAACGTCGCTCTGTATATTACTCTGTTGGTTATGTTATGCTATTCAGCATTTATATAGCGCTCTATATATCACTGGTATGACCTCAAAGCGCTGGTAGGTTGAACGCCCTTGGTGACCGTAGTCCAGGTCAGTTGAAAGAGTAAGGTGTCATAGGGTGCATGGGTGCACCAGTTATGTGTGCAGCTGATGGGATTGCCTGATGGTAGCTGCCTTCTGGCATTAGTTGTGGTGGTTTTGTTATCAGTTGAATGTGTGCAGTCTGGTGGGTGGACATTTAGAGTGGGTTCTGGCTGCATTTGGCCTGTAGGACACTTATGTGAGCAGCTAGGCCGGTTTGTCATGGGATATAGCTGCATTTTATTAGAATTATGAGGTGTCCGTGAGGAAGTGTTCGTATGTGAGCAGCTACGCCGAATTGATCGAGGGGTGTAGTTGCACTCAAATTGTGTGATGGTGTAGAGCAGAGAGTAAGAATAGTGTTATGCATAGGGGAGTGTTTGTTTGGAGTTATTTATTTATTTATTTGCATTTTTAGAGCGCACAGCTGCCCACGGGCATCGTGGCGCTGTTACAAGAAGGTTTACTTAACACAGGCGAATAACATGAAAGGCAGTGGACATGGTTACAGACATGGTTGAAGGTACGAGGTTACATGGGACAGTGCAGTTTGGTATAGCAGTATACAGAAATTATTTGCATTGCAGTAGAGTTCACTTAAACAAGGTGGTTTTCAGAGCTTTTCTAAAGGCACTGAGGGATGTTTCCGCTCTCAGTTTGGGTGGTAGGGAGTTCCATGCTTTTGGTGCTAGGACTTCGAAGCTCGAGCCGCCAGCTTTAACTCTGTTGAAGTTAGGGACTAAGAGTTGGTTCGCGTACAGGTCCCTTTTGGGCCTGATTGTTTGGACTGGTTGTATCCGATCAGTGAGGTAGCTAGGAGCAGAATGGGATATGCATCTGTGGGTAATGGTTAGGGTCTTGAACTGGATGCGCTCTTTGACTGGGAGCCAGTGAGCATTTTGTCTTGCTAGGGAGATATGTTCCCTCTTCGGAATATTGAGGGCAGCTCTCAAGGCATTGTTCTGTGTGATTTGGAGTCTATTAATGTTTTTAGCAGAGGTGCCTAATAGGAGGACGTTGCAATAGTCCAATTTGGCACCTATGGTGGCCCTGGCTATGTTGAGGCAGTTTGTAGTGGATAGGTGAGGTTTTACTGCATTAATTATTTTGGTTGTTAAGGCTGCTGAGGATGAGATGTAGCTGACATGTCTATCCATGGAGAGGGTGGAATCTAGATAGACTCCCAGAGTTTTTACAGCAGAAGAGACCGGGATGACCAGGTTCTCAATTAGGAAGGTGCTATATTTGCCGTCAAGTTTGCTAAGGGATTTTTTGGGGCCCACCAGTAGGATCTCAACACACATGCCTGGATGATGGCATATGTGTGTTGTAGGGCTTTTAGATCTTGGTTGTAATCGCCAGTTAGAGGGAGAAGAATTTGAGTGTCGTCGGCATAATTGGTGAACGTTATGCCGAATTCTTCTAAGTCGTTGAATAGAGGGAGTTTAAATAGGTTATATAGTGTGGGGGAGGTGCAGGAGCCTTCTGGTACTCCGCAGTTGATGGGGGAGGGGGTGGCTGATGCTTGGTCTGAGTAGACTCGCATAGCTCTGCCTTCCAGGAAGGATGAGATCCATGTTGTGGCTTCGGTAGAGAAGTGAGCTGTATTGGTGTGGTGTGTCTTTAGAGTTTTGTGGTCGACTAGGTCAAACGCAGCCGACAGGTCAAGGAGTAAGAGGATGGCACATTTGCCTTTATCCATATTTTTTAGGAGTTGGTTTTTCAGGTCGAGTAGCGCAGACTCTGTGCCGTGGCGTGGGCGAAAACCGGACTGTCTCTTGCCTAGGATGTTATGGTATTCGAGGTAGGCTTGTATCTGTAGATAGGCAGCCTTATCCAGGATTTTCAGCAGAAATGGCACTGCTGTAATGGGCCTGTAGTTGTTAGGGGAGTCTGCATCTAGTGTGGGCTTTTTCAACAGTGGGTGAACCCAGGCTTCTTTAAGTGAGGAGGGAACTGAGCCAGTGGCAAATGATGCATTGATGAAGGTTGCGATGAACGGCGCTAGGGACTCAGCGCAGTCTTTGATTATGTTTGCTGGACAGATGTCTCCTTTGCAGAGTGATGGTGTTATTTGTTTCATAATGTTTAAGACCTCAGGTGCGGTTACCTTTCTAAAGGTGAATGGCGGTGGAAGGTTGCTATTGTGTTGTGTAGGAGGTTTATAGTTCGGGGTGGCTAGCGTTTTGTGAGGGGGTTTGGGTAGATTGTCAAGGTTGGCTTTGATTTTCTTTTGGAGTAAATCTAGTTTGTCAAGCATGGCTTTCTGGATGTCATTACACCATTTCTCGTCTTTGACTGTTTGATGTTTGGATGTGGGATGTACGACCAGCTCGTTGAAGATGGCGAATAGCTCTTTTGAGTGCGATTGGGCATTGTCGATTCTAGTATTGTATGTGGCTGCTTTTGCTTTGGCTATGGCATTTTGAAAGCACTAGTATGGGAAATGTTTCACCCTTCCGACGACAAGCTTCCATGAACGAACTGCACACCATGATGAGCACTACCCCCACGCCTGGGTGGCAAAGTGCCCACCCCCACCATGCGTGAACTGGAGGGGTTGCCCACAAGAAGGGCAAGAACGGCACCCCGGATGAGGCAACATCCACTTGCTCTCATGTTTCACATGCCAAGACTGTAACGAGAACCGCTTGTTTTGTTTGTTTGTTTTTTGTTTGTTTGATGGTTATTATTTAAAACTGGTACTGCTGCATAATGAACCTCTTGTAACGTGAATGTCTTTTACCAATATGCCAATAAAACATTTAAAAATCAATAATCACTTTTAACATAACTAAGAACTCAGGAGTTGATTCCACTCCATCGCAGGCTCCCGCTGCCCCATTCAGAAACTCACGTAATATTACAGTAATCAATATCCTCCCTCTGCTTCACCCCATCACAGCAATCCATAACCTGCAAACTGAAGACTCTTCAGACTTGGTGGGCCTTTACAATCAAACTCTTCAAACAGCTATTGACAAAGTAGTGCCTCTTGCTCTACGTAAAGCTAAACCACTATCTCACCTCAACACTTGGTACACACCTAACCTGAAAGCCCTGCGAAATATGAAAAGAGCAGCGGAATCCAAGCGGAAAGAATTCCCAACGTTACGTGACAAAAGAGCTTTTCCGAAGCCTAAAAAAACTACAATCAGGCAATCCTTCACACTAAAAGTGCCACGTACAACGAGAGAATCGCAAACGCTAAACCAGAGTCCAAGGAACTCTTCGCCATCCTGAGAGAACTTGAGTCCTCAGTCACACCACGAGAAATCTGCATCAAAGACGAGAGCTGGTGCTCCGGTTTGTTTGTTTTTGTTTGTTTGTTTGTTTAATTCACTTATAATGCACACCAATCCGAAGGTAGCCGGGCGCAGCAGTACAGGATATGCAAGGTTTAAGTTACAGGTTGCAGATTACATGCAGAGAAAATTATATACAGGGCATAGACAGTCAGTTACGGATTACATACAGGTAAAATATATACAAATTATACAAATTACACAGGGGACAACATATGTACAAGCTCTAGTAGGGCGTATGTCCCGAGCAGAGGGGAAGATGAAAATGTATACATGGGCATCAAATAGTCGGGTCTATAACGTATATCTCCACTGGGTGGTATTCAAAAAAGCCCTAATTGACAAAATGGTCCTTCTCCAAACTAAAATAGAAACCAATAACATCAGCCTCAAACCTGCCCAAACGATACGTAGCCCCATCTCTTGCAAATTAGATGTGCTATTTGAATTCTCACCCATCTCTAACATTGAAACTGAAAAAATCATTGCCAGCCTCAAACCCTCAAGATGTCAGGGTGACATCTGTCCAGCCTCACTGATTAAAGACTGTGCATCTGAACTGACCGACTACATCACTAGATTAATCAACACATCCGAAAGTGGCTCTGTCCCATCGAATCTCAAAGATGCTTGGGTCCTTCTGCTTTTAAAAAAACCTACACTAGACTCCAATACACTGACCAACTACTGACTCATAACCACAGTACAATTTCTCTTAAATATTGAGGATAGAGCATCTTATCCTCAGATTCAAAACCATCTGGAAACTAATAATCTCCTCGACACTCCACAATCTGGCTTTAGCCCAAGACACGGGACGGGAACAGCACTACTTGACCTTAAAATACAAATGGATGAGCTGAAAAATAATGGGAACCTAGCTCTCCTCCTCTTGTTAGACCTCTCTGCAGTGTTCATCAGCCCACTTCTCACCCAAAGCTATCCAATGGATACAATCCTTCCTAACGAATAGCACTATGAGAGTTTTCTCACCGCTCTCTGCGGCTGTACCTGTACCGGTCACGTATGTAGTACTTCAAGGTTTGTGTGTCTTCCCGACTCTACACAACATATTCACAAAGCAATTATCTGACCGAATTGACAAACTGGGTGTCACCTACACTAATTATGCTGATGACACCCAAATCCTCTTACTCATCACCGCGTCCCACGACATTGGCTCTGAATCCCTGAACAAAATTTATCAAACCATCCAGGCCTAGATGGCCATACATGAGTTGTGCCTCAACAATGATAAGATGGAACTCGTCCTCATAGGATCCCAACACTGTCTCAATAAACTATCTAACTCCTTCGAATCATTTAACATAGATGGCAACACTATCAAGCTGTCAAAAGAAGTGAAAACCCTTGGTTTTTACTCGGACTCCACCTTAACCTTAACTCGACAAGTTAACGCCACTGCATCAGCCGCAGCTTACACATCTAAGCTCATTAATGCCTGTAGACCATTCTTATCACCTGACAGCTGCATTACCCTAGCTAGAGCCCTCATATTGACTAGACTAGACTGTTGCAATGCTATGTATGCGAGCACCAAGCTCCAGAATATCAATAAACTATAGGTGATCCAAAACAACGCACTGAGAGCAGCACTGAATATACCTAAAAAGTCCCACATCTCAGCGACCAGAAGGAACACTCACTGGCTGCCCATCCATGAACGCATCCTATTTAAAACACTCACCACTGTTGCTGGCCTACCTTTCATGTATTGTTTTTTTTTTATTCTGCCTTCTGTTGCCATGTATTTTTTATTCCTCCCCCACATTGCTTCCCTCACACCTCGGCGCTGCCCTTCATTCAACCATGTTGTACCTTTTTCCTCCCTGTGCTGTTATTCTTCACTCTGCCCCTCCATGCTAAATATAAAATGCAATGAACAACTACAAATGTCAAAACTATTGGCTTGTCAATGCTTGTGTTATTCCAGGTAATGTCTACTATGCACAATGCAAGAAGGGTCAGATGAAGATGTCAAACCATAGGTTAAGCCCCGTCCTGTCCTCACGCTCCACCACCTCTCCCCCATCACTCCAGCCATCCAACTCCCTGCTTCTTGGCTGTATAGTACAACTAGATCTCTTTTTGCACTTCCATCACCGGCCTCAAGGGGGAGTATTACAGGTAGATGTCAAGAAGCACTGATGTATGAATGAAGATCACAAATGATAGGTTAAGCCCCGTCTTGCCCTCACGCTCCCCCGCCTCCCCCATCACTCCAGCCATCCCACTCCCTGCTTCTTGGCCGCAGAGTACCCGTAGTTCCCTTTCTGCACTTCCACCACTGGCCTCAAGGGGGAGCATTACAGGTATATGCCAAGTAGCACTGATGTAAGAATGAGGATGGCAAACCATAGGTTAAGCTCTGTCCTGCCCCTCCCCACCTCACTCTCACTGCTCCTGCCATTCCAATCCCTGCTTCTTGGCTGCAGAGTACCACTAGTTCCTTTTCTGCACTTCCACCACCGGCCTCAAGGGGGGGCATTACAGGTAGATGCCAAGTAGCACTGATGTATGAATGAATGATGCTATGGATGCTCGTGATTTTGGGATATTGTTGTGCTAGAGTCGCTCTTGTTTGCGCTTCCCTCCTTGCCATACACCCTCCTGCCTCAGGGGGCGCTGTGCCACCCAAGGCATTAAGCTAATAATTGCATCTTTCAGAGGCTGGCCCTCAGTGGATAGAGGCATGGATGGGAGCCAGGGAGGGAAGCTGTGGCTGCTCAGGCAATGGGGGTGGCTTCAGCCTCTCAGCACCCCCATTACCCGCTGTGCCCTTCCAGTGACATGTCAATAGTGACATGTAACTAGTGACATGTGTGCACGTGTGTGCGTCTGCAGTCCTGGGGCTATTCATGATAACATTCTCTGTTCCGCCCTGAAGTCTTCCTCTGCTGCTGCTCAAGCACAGACACATTTCAGGGATAGGGATTGTAATCATGTGACGTCTGATGTGTTTCTCCTTCTCTTTCCCTCTCTGTGTCTCCTGTAGGTCCCTCCTCTGCAGGAGAGGAGTGTAATGGAACCGCAGCTGTATATGCGGCCCCCGGGGGCTCCGCCCTGCTGCAGGTCACAGCCTCAGACCGGGCCTTCTGCCGTGGGAGGTGTCACTTTCACTGGAGGAGGAGGAATGACACATGGACTGTGGCCGCAGCGTTGATCCCTCCGTGCTGGCAAATGCCCCACTGCCGACTCCTCCCCGGCGGGAGCCTGGAGCTGTCCCGCATCACCCCGGAGGAGGCGGGAGATTACACTCTGTGCATGAGGGCAGAAGACCCGGGGCTCAGGCCTGAAGAGTGGAAAACGAGACGCAAGTGCTTCCTGCTGCAGCTGCAAGGTAAAGGGGGTTCAGCGAAAAAAGAAGACTGGGATCTGTTTTTACAGAGGCGTCTCAGGCGCCGTATTGAAAAACATGGCTCCCGCTGTGTTTGTGGTCGGGGAAAATCATGGTAGTTCATTATAAAACCGCTGCCACCAGCCATTTCAATAGGAAAGGGTGGCATTTGACTGCCACATGAGTATTTAGACACAGGGGATACTATGTAATCCCTAAGGCACTCTGTAGTAAGATAATGTTTCACAAAAAAAGAAAGAAGTGTTCACCAAATGATAGTCAGGATGTTTTGGCTGGTGTCTCCCTTCCCCACGTTTTTAGCACAGGACAAGGTGAGAATCTTGAGCACAGCACATTCCTGGATTTCTCCGGCATGAGTTTACCATTCCTTTTCTCTGTATCAGGGCCTTCTGCGTTCAAGTATCTTCTCATGCAAGTCTCTTTCTTTAGAGGGCCTGATATGCCAAAACAACAAACAGTTTCTTCTGATAACCTTCACGTTGGGTGATTATTATCAATCCCAGGATCCCCACAGCAGGGCTCTGATCCTTTTAGTCTTTCAAAGTACTTGCCAATTCAAACAGAGGCTTCCAAAGGGATATAACGTCTCGCTGGGTCACTCTGTAATTCTATGGCAAGTGCATGCTTCCCAATATCACAGTTTGTACGGCGTTCCCCTTAGCCCAATGCAAATGCCAGTTTCACAATTTCCTCAGTCGGGTTCACAATTTCCACAGTTTACAATTTCTACAACGTGTCAAGGACTTTCTATTTGTACAAGGGGTTTGTCTTGACCCTTGTATGACCACCTTGACACCTGACGCCGGCCATCTCTATGGCCTCTTGGTACTTGTAGTTTCAGTTTAATACTGTCCTCGTTCAGGAGAGGGGTACCAGACAGAGACCTTTGAATAGGCACCCACGTGGCGCTGGACCACTCTATAGCTGGTAACAAGTTTGTTCACAAAAGACCTCTGGCTCTTAATCATCTTAATGTTGCCACTGCAACTTTGAGTCTAACACAGTCCGGCCCACTATCAGGTTCTGGCTGCAAAGATGTGTTTTTTTTTTGGGGGGGGCGTTAAGAACTGCTCTTTGAGCATTATTTTGAATCACCTGAAGTTTTTTGATGTTGCGATTGTTTGAACCTGCCTAGAGGGCATTGCAATAGTCTATCCTGGATAGGATAAGAGCTCTGGCAAGTGTAATGCAACTGTCTGTTGTCAGGAAAGGTCTGCAAGTGTTGATGAGTTTGGAGATTTATGCTGCTACAGATGCAGTGGCATTAACCTGCCTGGTTAAGGTTAGTGCTGAGTCCAGGCAGACACCCAGGGTTTTTACTTCTTTGGAGACATTCATAGTGTTCCCATCAATCATGAAGGATTTGAAGGATTACTAGACAAGTTAAAAGTATTCACATTAATATTGGGCCTCATTACAACTCTGGTGGTAGCAGTGCCGGTAAAACCAGCAGGCTGCTGCCGGAGTTGTGATTTTTTCTGGCACCTGGCTTCACAGAAACACTGGGGGATTACAACCCTGGTGTTCCTAGAAGTTAGGCGTGGGAAAATCGTTAATCCCCAGTCCCATTTGAGTC
The DNA here is from genome assembly GCF_040938575.1 of Ambystoma mexicanum. NCBI lineage: Eukaryota > Metazoa > Chordata > Amphibia > Caudata > Ambystomatidae > Ambystoma > Ambystoma mexicanum. The sequence continues at coordinate 88,059 of NW_027182502.1, forward strand.
CCATAGGACTCAATGGGAATGGGGATGACGGTAGCACCAGCACTGTCAATAACAGTGCCGGTGCTACCATGAAAATCTGGGAGTGGATGCTGTTCTTCCCACAAACATGTACTTTGCCAGTCCGGTAACAACAGTGGCTTACCGGCACTGTTGTTACCATTGTTACTGGACCGGCAAGGTTGTAATGAGGCCCATTGTCTGTCACGCCTAAACAAATAACAAAAAAAGCAATGAAAACATAAAATCCAAAATCCAAGTATACATTTTAAATCCAAGCTTTCTTCTTTTTATTTACAATAACAGTCACTATTTTACGTTCGCTCCCCCTCTTTTCTACTGGAACAAAGTGTGAATCCTTGGGGCATACTTAACTGTGTGCCTGCTCTTGCTCCTGTGCCAGTGGAAGGCACCAGAATCTCTTTGTAAGTCACTGATGTGAATCCAGCTCTTGTTGCCCTCCACCTTCACAGCAGTCGGAGTCATGAAAATCACTCAGTGTGGCCCATGGAAATGCTGCTCATTTCAGCATCTGATGAAGAAACAGATGTAAATCAGGTCCTCAAGGAGCAACTGTGGCTGGTGTAGATCTTCGGTTCCTTGACGTTTTCTCCCATTGACTGTTGATGAAAGAACACAACCTTTGAAGATACAAGTCTGATACTCTTGGTTAAAGCCCTAAGGTATTCTCTAAACTCCTCACCAAGAATCTCTGCTGACTTGTGTGGATCTGATGTTGTGCATGCATGTGAGAGTGATGTGTGTAACCTATACCAAGTCACAATCTCATGTGTACTGAGATGGTGCTCCTTTCCTGGCCGATTTCTCAAATAAAACAAGGCCAACGGCAAGCAGTACAACCAGTTCTTCCTTAAATCACTACACAATTTTGACAAACCAATTTTAAGAACTACATTCACATGTTCCACAATGCCTTTGGCCTGATGGTGGTACACAGACCACAATGTGTGATTGATCCCCAATAGCGAAGTGATTTCTGAAAACAAGACATTAAAGAAGTGGGTCTCATTATCAGAATTTAGGACCTCACAAATTCCCCACCTTCGAAATACCTCCCTCACCAAGAATTTTGCTGCCGAGGTAGCATCAGGGTGTACACAGAACAAACTACAAACCATTGGGAAAATGGGCAGACTACTACAATAAGGTATCGAAAATGATTACACCTTTGTACCATATCTACAAAATCAATATGGAGCTCCCGAAATGGCCTGAAGGCCGGGGCAACACTTCTCTTACCGTCTTCATGGTGTTTCCAGGATTTAATTCACTGCAAACTATACAAGTCCCTACAAATGTGCTCATATGTTCCCGGAGATTTGGTATAATCCATTCCTCCTAGAGCTCTTCTGCGATTTGTCACAGAAAAGTGTGCGACGGGTAATGTAGTTAATATAGAGCAGCATAAAGCAGCTCAACAGGCATCACTGCCCTCCCCAAAAACTCCTGTCTCCACAGCAAATCTATGGGCAATAGGCACATCACCTCTTTGCCCATAGCTCCTTTTCATCTTTAAGTGCTCTCCGCTGCATATCCACAATCTGAAGCAAAGGGACCGCAGTCCCCAGGGATCTGTCATCCAAGTGGCCAGGATGCGGCCATCGCTTTTTGATCTAGTTCCTGGGGGTGGACCAGTCCGGGAGGATCACCTGGGTGAGGGGTCTTCGAGGAAATGGAGTGGGACACTGGATGGTGAGACGTGGCATCCCCTTCCCTGTAACACCTTTTCTCTATCCTACCAGGTAGGATACTTTTAACTCACCCCCCCCCATTTATGACACAAACACTTTCTCATGGGCAGATCACTGTGAGAGAAAATGGACTAACACCCGAGCCGTATACCTGACATGTCCCAACACAATGGTCAGGCAGAGTCAGGCAATTACTGATAATTACACAAACATGACTTCCTTCATCACACTTCCCCACACATGGATAAAAGGCAGAGCACAAAAGCACGTTCTGAGAAATGCAAAACACATGAGGAAGCAGCAGTTCCAAGATGCCAGATTAATGCGAGGAGAAAGATGGCAATACCAGGGAGGGTTGCAAGGAAACAAGTGTCTTTGACCTTTTTGGAGAAAAAATGCTACTTTCATGAGCTTTTGAGAATACAAAACATAAGAACTGGAATTAAATCTGAAGAAATGTGCATTGTGTGTCGGAGGTACCAAGGCAGGGAGGACTGTTTCCCACTGTGGTACTGTCCTTGGCTCCTACAACAGAGCAGCGCCAGTAAAGTCAGCAGATCCAGTGAGTCTGGGAGAAGGATAGCAGGCCAGTCTGTGTTAGAAACAAGGTTGCAAGCATCAACATTGTATGAAGAAATCTGAAGAGAGCAATGTGTGAAGCGTATGTAATGAGCGACGCAAATGTATTTTAACATCGAAGGAGTGACTAAACTTTTGAAGCCAAGATAGATTCCATAGACAGAGTGGTCTGGCACCACATTGTCGCTTATTGGAAGGTCTCTGTTAGGTATCCAACTGTGAGGTGGCAAATGTAAATTGTGAATTTGAAATAAAAGTGGTCCTGCAATGGGTCAAGCTAAACCCTGTGCACATTCAACAGTATTCAATAGCTAATACGAACTGCAATTGGTCTGAGTCCAGCAGAGGGAGGCTAATTGTTTAAGAGGGAGACTAATTGTGTAAGAGGAAGAAGGGAGAGGAAGAAGGATCTGAGGTGAACCAGGGGATCCAGGTGAACTGTGAGTCACCCGAGAAATACATTTCTCTGAATTTTGGATAAGGGGATCTGAGCCCAGAAGAGGAGGATTTAAAGTAACAATTGTGGTATAAAAAGGGACCTGAGCTCGGCTGAGGGGGATCCAGGTGGAATCACCTGAATTGAGTACTTATAAGAGGAACATAACTTTGTGATTTGTTTTTGATAAATCAGGCCCTCTGAATCAACAGACTTTGATGTATTGCAAAAGTCACTGGCGCTAGAGATTTATTTTATTGATTTAGCTGATTTCTCAACTTTACAATATTTTTTATATCAAATTCATAAAATCTATTTAATGATTAATTCATTGTTTACAAAGATGAGTTAGATCCAAATTTAGAATAAGGTTTCCAACAACCAAAACATGATTTCAGACAAATAAAATTTGCAAGCATATTTGGGAACATAATTGAAAAATAATGGTTAGAAAACGTAATTAAAGACATGAAGATGAAGAAGCAACAACATATCAGCAAAGGAACATAAAAATATACAACATGGCAAATCAAGCAAAGACTTTTAGAAGCTTAGTTGTATGGCTAGAATTTCAAGTCTAATATGATTTTTCAAATTCTAAATTAATAACAGATCAGCAACATTTATGTCCATCTGGTAGTTGCAAAGCATTGAGACAGTAAGTTGTTGCTATGCGCATGCTCATGGTGGGTGTTGCGACTATTGTAGCCCACCTGAGTTCTGGTGGGATGCTTGCAATTGTGACCATGTTTTTGGCAAAGAATTTGTTTCTCTTCACAGATAGTTCTATGCAATCCGTGATCAGATGTTCTAATGTTTCTTTGTGTGGTACATTAACACAGAATCCGCAAAAAAACTCATTGTGACTGATCAGTTTCCTTTGGGCCATTAGGTCACGGGTTGGCCATAAACTCAATCATAACCTCAATATAGCAGACAGTATTTGGGGATTTGGGGCCTTACACAAGTATGGTTCAATGGACCTCATTTTCTTTTCACCAAAAAGACGCTGGTCAAAATGTTCATAGGTTAAGCAAGTCGGTCGTGTGTTAATCCAATCTTGTGGAATATCTTTTATTTTTAGCTTTGTTTGGGTCATTGATCAAAGTTTACAGGTTAATGTCAGCAGTTGCCATTATTTCCACAACATAGTTATACCACCCTTGCACAAAGTGATGTTTAGAAGTGAACATATAGTTGGCAAGTATTGTTAGTAGGGAGTCAAACTTGGAATAGGTCAGACATTTGCAAAATAGGGCACAAAGTTACCATTGATATTTGGCTTGCAGAGAGGTGAGTCCTAACTCGTATCTCAACCAAGATCCCGGAATGCACTGTGGGACATTTAGAATTGCACGCCAATATTTGGCCTCAAGTTTGTTCAAAAAGTTGCATTTCATAATGGTAGTTGCTTCTAACCCATATTACAGTGTAGGAGTAATTTTTTGGTACCAGAAGATGTTTGCTGGCCAGATAGAAAATGTAACACATTTATACAAGATTAGTTTAGTCTGAGATATAGCAGAAGCTTGTTTTACTGATTGTCCGACTTGGACTGGTCGACATTCTACAACCATCATCGACTACATATATTTATCACCAGCCATAACCAGCATATTATTGGAATTCCAAATAATATCTACTAATCAGAGTGATCACTCGATCCTCTCGATAGCAGTTGCGGGAGAGGAAGAGCCCGCGCCCTGGCCTCCAGCTCCCCGGATAGTTATTGTGGGCGGGAACACCAGATTAAGAATCAGCAAAGATCTGTTAGCCACCATTCCGCAGGTTTTCCAACAAACGCCACTCCCAGATGATCAGAAAATAAATTATGATTGGGTCCTTCTCCCTTTCCAAAAAAACAAACCTCCCAAAGGGAATTCGATCTACCAACATTACTACAACCAAGAAATAGTAAAAAAAGAAAATTGTTGCGGCAAAACCTGCTTAAATGGAGAAAAGATCCAAACCAGAGAAACCTGGAAAATATCCGGAAAGCAAAACAAGCATACAGAAATTGCAACAAATCGAACGCGATGGCCATGCAGAAAACAGATGGCGAAGCTATGTTGCAAACACTCAGAAATAAGAACTTGAGCTCTCTATGGGATCTGCTAAATAACAATCCCCAGCAGGAACAAGCGATGGTATCTAATGTCACTCAAAAGAATTGGATCGCACATTTTTCTAATCTCTATAAATCGCGGAATAGTGACGAACTTATTAAGATAGCGACAATCTCAAATCAATGGACCATCTCCTGGGAAAAGCATATATTTGCAGAAATGATTGGCAAACTAAATTCTTCCAGAGCACCCAGACCTGATGGGTTATCTAATGCTGTCCTGAAGCGTGATCCGGAGACCTGGGCGAACCTAATGGATCTCATATTAACACTAATAAATATAGTCAAGTTACTACCAACTACTTGGACCAAAGCAGTACTGATTCCAATTTATAAACAGGGCGACAGAGACAATCCGGCCAACTTCAGACCTATTGCCTTGCTAAATCCATTGGAAAAATTGTTTGCATCATATCTGCCATGAAAATTGACCATATGGGCGAAAGCTTCTAACCGTTTGGACAGTCGACAAACCGGCTTTACCCTGAACATAGGAACTAATGTAAACCTTCTAATTTTAAACTTGTTAAAACACGAAGCCATAAGAAACAACATGCCCTTTTAGGCAGCGTTTATAGACTTACATATGGCCTTCGATGCCATAAACAGGTCCATCCTGTGGAACAACTTGCTAAATGGAATTGCCCACTGGAAATTAGCGAACCTATCAAACTATTATATTCCAACACGACAGTTTCGATTAGATTAACAAAATAAGGTACAACTACGGAGGCGATAAGAACCTGGAACTGCCTAAAACAGGGATGCCCTTTAGCAGCGACCCTGTATAATCTGTATACTGCTGATTACTCCCTGAAGATCGACACTGCAAATCTCAATCCACCAAAGATAAATTCAATTCCGATTCCATACTTGATGTATGCTGACGACATCGTACTCCTTGATAAAACTCCATCTGAACTACAGGAGAATTTACATATGACAGAATCATACATGACCAATAACGAACTTCAGATAAATATTAAAAAAAACAAAATCATGGGATTAACCAATTATCATAAATCGTCTTGCCAAAACAGACCAAATTTCACACTGGACACCAAAGTGCTGAACACGGTTACCTCGTTCAAATATCTTGGTGTATTATTAAACCAACAAAAGGAAGAAACAGCCTGGGTGACCAGTCTTGAGGGAAAAATCCAACTGCTGGCACGGCAAGGCGTGATGCTGCATAGACGCTATGGGATGTTCTCTGCAAAACCGATCATAGTGTTTTACCGCCAAAAGGTAATTCCGATCATCACTTATGGTAGCGATGCCATGATTATTGCCAAGAAAATAAACTGGCAAAAGCTAGAGGCATTGTTCTGGCGCAAAATGTTCCAGCTTCCAAGGAACTACCCGATGCCCAAAATACGTTTTGAGGTAGCCCTACATTCACTTGCCTCAATAGTACACTGGAAGCAGTTTGATCTCCTTCGTAAGATCATAAATGAAGACACAGTTCCAGCGCTGCAGATACTTAAAATAACCCCACAAGCAAAGCATAATACCAGCTTGAAAGCACGGAAGAATGCGCTGCTTAACCAACTGACAAAAGAAGAAATTACGAAGGAAATGTTGATAAACCGACCACAGGTTGCAAAGATCAAACTTCAGCGCAATGATTGGTCTAGAACAATAGCAGAAAAGGCAGTATACTCAATGAACTTACAATGCCCAATTGACATACGAGCACTGAATGAACTCCCACATTATTTGGAACTTTTTCCAGATCCAGTCATTCGAACCATCTTCATGAAACTACGACTAAACATCCTCCCTACTAGACAAAGACTATCTCAAATTCGAAATATAACAAAGGAGGAAAACCTTTGCCGCTTTTGTAAGAATAAAGAAATAACAGAGTCTCTCATGCATTTAATCATGATATGCCCTGCACTAGCGGACAAGAGAACCCTCTTTGGAGAACTATTCAAGATCTCAGAACAACAAGAACAAGGTGATTCAAGATGGCTAAAACTCCTCCAAGGCAAAAACAATAAGCTGTTATACACAGTTGTACAATTCCTGGACAATATCTTGGAGATTACACAAATTGCCTAAAGTAATTTTTTGTGTCTCTTGGCCCCTGTTGCTTTTCAGAGGATATGTCATAGTGTTCTAATATGTAAATAATGCAGGCGCTCCTCTCCAGAAAGAACATAGCATGATAACCTGTTCTGAGATGAGAGTTTGCAGCACATGCATTTTGCTCACTGTACCTTTCACAGATGGGAAATATCCATTTGTATATCAGTCTTTGTCCCGCCCACGTGGGCAGTCCAGCACCAAAATGCTACGGCAATTCCTCTCTGAACAAGAGTACCAACACCAATGCCATACATGTGGTTCAGCCTATTTGGGCCTCATCAGTGAGTTGAAGATGTGCCTCTCTGAGCACAGTGAGCAGGGAGTCCACGTCTGGTTGCCCCCAGGTAACTCAGGGCAACCACACTGTGATTATGCAACAGGATGGCCATCGAAAGCCAGACCCAAGTAGATATAGTTCGACACAATTGCAAGATTAACATTTTTAACTTTCCGCTCCATTTTGTTCCTTGCTGTACATTTAGGTGCATACATAACTACCTGAGATTTCTCTATGTTGATAACAAGTTCATTTTCATCAAAGTACTGGGACAGTGCAGAGATTAATTGCTGAAGCCCGGATGGAGTTTTAGAAATTAAGACTAGATCGTCAGCGTACCAGAGAGCATGTACCATGACATTGTTCATTTTAGGTGAATCGGAGACAATGTTCATAAAAGAGAATCTTACATTAATGGATGACGAAGTTAAAGAGGGCTGCAGCAAGTGTGCAGCCTTGCTTCAGCCCTCTTGCAGTGCATATTGCTGATGATAGAAGGCCAGCATAGAAAGTCTAATTTGAACTGATGTACAAGAATGTAGCTGATAAATAATATCTACCAAGCTTGATGGACAATGTGCTTCAATAAGTTTGTCTATTAATTTAACCCTCGACACTCAGTCAAAGGCAGCCTTCAAGTCGATAAAGGCAAAATAGATTGGAACTTTTGTATTGTGTGCTTGTTTTTTCAGTGCATTCAGAGTGAGAAGGTTTACTGCCATTCCGATACCTGCAACAAAACCCGTTTGATTCGGGTCCCGTTGTTTGAACTCATCCATCCATTGATTAAAGTCAAGCAACTCCCAGCGTGCAAAGATTTTACCTGGCGTGTCGAGGAGAGCGATGGGGCAGTAATTAGAAGGCAATCCTCGGTCACCCTTTTTGAAGATGGGAATTATCAAGGATGTTTGCAATGAGTCTGGGATCTTTTGAATTTGTAGAATATGTTGGAAAATAGCATTCAATATGATGGCCCATTGCTTAGGATGTTCTTTTAACAAAAAGTTTGTCAGGCCATCAGGGCCTACTGCCCTGGAACTTGAGGATTTGGTAATGAATTCTTCAATGATCTCTTCTGAGCAGAGTAACTTCCATGCTTAATCTGGTTGTATAATATAGTTGTAAGTTTTGAATTTTTCATCCATGTATAGTGTGGAAAAATGTGTTATCCAGTTAATTTCAGAAACACCATTCGGTTGCGAGTCTTCTTGCTTTTGACCTGATCTTTCATTCAAAAGCAACCAGATTTGTGAGCTGTTCTTCCCCGCAATGGAAGACATGAATGTTCCACTGTCCTTTTGGAACATGTTTGCCTTATACGAACAAGTCCAATTCTTATATTTACATTTGATGGATTGTCTAGTTTTTTTTTTCTTTCCACAATCAGCAATCTTGTATTTGTATTTGTTTTATTTGTATAGCGCGGACCAGGCCCAGGGGCAACCAGGCACATATCTTAGTGGAATATTACATTACAGGTAGTAGTACATTACATTACGGGTGGGGCCTGTCGTAGACAGTGGTCCCAGCAGATTGCAAACAGAGTATACAGTTGACGTTACACATCATAGATGTACAATTGATGTTACACAACATAGATGTACAATTGACATTACAAATCATGGCAGCGAACAAAGCTAGGTCCCAGATGGCCCGTTCAGACAGAAGAGTGGTTGTTAATGGGATGTAGCTAACCAAAGCTTGGCTTGTGTTGGAATTGGTTAAAAGTGGGTAGCGTTCTGATCGTGAGTGGTACAGTGTTCCATAGCTTGGCTGCCAGGACTGGGAATCTAGTGCCACCAGCAGAATGAAGCTTGAATCTAGGGACCGCAAGACCTAGGGTTTGTGCAGATCTGAGTGTTCGTGCTGGAGTATATTGGGTGAATCGCAAGGCTAAGTATGAGGGGGCCTGGTGGTTAACACATTTGTATGTGAGGGCCAGTGCTTTCAAGGAGATTCTTTGGGCGACTGAGAGCCAGTTGAGGTTCTTCCTGGTTTCTGAAATGTGGGCAGATCGGGGGATGTTGAGGGCTGCTCTAATGGCATTGTTTTGGATCGTCTGAAGTTTGTTAAGATTTCCCTGGTTAGTGCCCTGGTACAGTGCATTGCAGTAGTCCAATTTGGACATAACCAGGGTCCTGGCCAGGGTAATGCAATTCTGGGCAGTAAGGAAAGGGCGACAGGCTGAGATCAATTTGCAGGTGTATGCCGATGCAGCGGCCACTGCATTGGTTTGTCTGGTGAGCGTCAAGGAGGCGTCCAGGTGTATACCCAAAGTTTTGGTGTCTTTAGATACTTTAATCAGATTGCCATCAATGTTAAAGGAGCCGAACAGGTGACTCAATTTGTTGAGTCTCTGTTGCGTGCCTAAGATGAGAAGCTCAGTCTTGTCATTGTTGAGGCATACTTCATGCTGGGCCATCCAGGCTTGTATGACAAGGTAGAAGCCATTAAGGGCTTTAGAATCAGAAATGTAGTCACCAGTGATGGGTATGAGTATCTGGGTGTCATCAGCGTAATTCGTGTAGGTGACACCCAGATAGTCAAGCACATCATATAGAGGTTTGGTGAAAACATTGTAGAGAGTTGGGGAAACACGGAACCCTTGCGGGACCCCACAAGGGACTGGTGTGGGAACGGCCGATGCAGGAGGGGAGAAAACTCTCATGTGTCTGTTGTCAAGGAATGTCCTGATCCAGTTGGATGCATTGTCAGAGAAATGGGCTGCTGACTTCAGGTGCCGACATAGTATTTGGTGATTGACCAAATCAAAGGCAGCTGATAAGTCCAGTAATAGTAGAAGGGCCAGTTTACCGTTATCTTTAAGGTCCTCAATTTGAGTTTTGAGATCAAGTAAAGCTGTTTTGGTCCCGTGCATAGGTCTGAAGCCAGATTGTCTTGATCCGAGGAGGTTATTGGTTTCTAAGTAGTTCTGAATCTGCAGGTAAGCTGCTCTGTCCAGTATTTTGAGAAGGAACGGTACGGTGGTGATTGGTCTGTAGTTAGTTGGTGTTTCAGGGTCTAGGGTCGTTTTTTTTAGGAGAGGGATAACCCACACGTCCTTTAAGTTGTTGGGTACCGTACCCGTTCGGAATGAGGAGTTAATGAAGGTGGTTATGAAAGGAGCAAGGTCATGTGCTGCTTCCTTGATGATAGGTGGTGGGCAGGAGTCACCTTGGCAGTTAGAGGGTTTTAAATTGCGAATGATGTTTTCGACCTCAAGGATGGTGAGTGGGGTGAAGCAAAAAGGGGAGTGAGTAAATGAGGCCATCGGAGTGTGGGACGGTTTAGTCGGGGGGTTGGTGAGTAGGGTGGTTTGTTTGGCATTAATTTTAGATTGCAAGGTGGTGATTTTGTTAAGGAGAGCGTTTTGGATGTTGTTGCACCAGTTACTCTCTTTAGTGCAGGTGTCAGGTGCAGGGGATGGGGATTCCAATTTTTTAAGGATTTAAAGCTAATAGCTCCTTAATATTGGATTCCGCTTGTATGATGCGTTGGTTATAGGTGTCCCTTTTGGCTTGTAGGATTGCTTCCTTGTAGTTGTGGTTGGTGATGATGAGGCGATCTTTGTTAGAGTCACATGGGTGGCTCTTCCAAAATGATTCAGCCTTGCGCTTTTCTTTGCGTAAAGTTCTTAGCTGCGGGGTGAACCAGGAGTTCAAGTGGGCTTGTTGTTTGGCTTTCCGTAATTTGAGCGGTGCTATATTGTCAATGGCTTTGAGCAGTGTTTGATTGAAGGTGTCTACTAGGACTGTGGGGTCGTTATGTTGGGACACGCATTTATTCAGGATGGGAAGGATGAGGGGGAGGAGTTTATCCTTGTTGATGTCTTTTTTATTCTTTGTGGGAATGGCTGGAGCTATCATAGGAGTGGTGTGAGGGATGGTCGCTGGTAAGTGGAAGATGATGATGTGGTGGTCAGACCAGGCACAAGCGTGGTTGAAGCTTATGGATGTGTTGCAGTTAAGGTCAGTAATCCAATCAAAAGTCCTTCCCTTAATATGGGTAGGTTCGTCAATGCGTTGATGGAAGCCTAAATTAGCTAGTGTAGTGGCTACTTCGGAGGCTAAGTGATCCTTGGTGTCGAGAAGGCCCAGGTTAAGGTCACCTAGAAGCAATACCTGAGAGTTTGGTTTGGTATTGACGGTAAGGATGGCCGTGATCTCATCTATGAAGGGGCCAAGTGGTCCTGGAGGTCTATAGATAAGGTTGAGGGTGGCAGTGTTAGTTGAAGATAGAGTGAGTTTCACAGAAAGGGATTCTGCGGAACTAAGCTCAGTGTTGGGGATAATTCTGAGTCTAATGTTATTTCTATGTATAAATGCGACACCGCCTCCTTTGGATGTTGTTTGACGGTCAGCTCTAATGATAGAGTACCCATTGAGGATAGCAAGTGCAAGGAGTGTGCCGGAGGCTGCGTGTAGCCAGGTTTCGGTAATGGCTATAAAATCGAGGTTTTGAGTGGTGATAAGGTCAGAGATGTCCAACGCGTGGGCGGTAATAGATCTAGCGTTGATGAGGGCACCCTTGAGTTCTTTGGCGGAGAGGGTGCTGTGGGATGATGGTGGCTTCTGTGTGGTAGTGGTGTTATGTGTGTGCTGAGTGCCGGAGGCACCAGGGGCGCAAGGCAATCTGGATCCCAGTCTGAGATTCCTGACTTGGAGCGTGCACGGTTGATTGGGTGTAGGTTTGGTGGCGAAGTGTTGGAGCCATAGGGCAGGGTCATTGAGGTATGGATTACTAATGGGCATTGTGGGAGATAAGGGGGTGGAGTGACGCGGGCTGGTCTTAGCAGTGCTAGGAGTGGGGGGACAAAGCAATGTGGCAATGAGGAACCCTATGAAGGTGGCGAGAGTAGGGTGGCTAGCGGATGGCAGTGGCTGCATGTCGTGATCCGTGTCCTGACCGTCTGTGACTCAAAGGCAGAGGTTCAGCAAGTCTGGCAAGGAAGTACATGTGCAAAATGCAATCAATTACTCAATGACTCAAAGGCAGAGGTTCAGCTAGTCTGGCAAGGAAGTACATGTGCAAAATTCAATCAATGACTCAATGACTCAAAGGCAGAGGTTCAGCTAGTCTGGCAAGGAAGTACATGTGCAAAATGCAATCAATGACTCAGTGACTCAAAGGCAGAGGTTCAGCTAGTCTGGCAAGGAAGTACATGTGCAACATGCAATCAATGACTCAATGACTCAAAGGCAGAGGTTCAGCTAGTCTGGCAAGGAAGTACATGTGCAAAATGCAATCAATGACTCAATGACTCAAAGGCAGAGGTTCAGCTAGTCTGGCAAGGAAGTACATTTGCAAAATGCAATCAATGACTCAGTGACTCAAAGGCAGAGGTTCAGCTAGTCTGGCAAGGAAGTACATGTGCAAAATGCAATCAATGACTCAATGACTCAAGGGCAGAGGTTCAGCTAGTCTAACTGGGTGAGTACAGCAAGTGGTGAGTGATTGGGATAGCGACATACGCTATGCGAATACTGCACAGGGAGACTGTTGAGCGTAAATAAGAGCCTTTAGAAGAGGCATTGAATCGTAATGTTAATAGACAATAAACAAGTGATACTAAATTGGTGAGTACGCTCCAAGCGAAGAGAGGTGAGTGACCTTAGTAAACAGTCTGGGCAAGAGGAGCGACAACAAGGTGACTTCTACCATATTAGGTACAAGTAGGTTAGTGTAGCAAAGTGTCTTACCGCCTTTCTTGTTATGCGATCAAGTTCCATACGTGTTCTGTACAACAATGGTACGAAAGGCGTGACGATAGGGTGCTGCTGCAGAGCAGTGTCCAGCGCCGTAGCGGACAGGGGCAGACAGGAGGGGCCTTTGGCTCACGGGCCTTAGGCTGCTAGTGCCGGCTTCCGCCTCTGGTTTTTTGGGGCGATAGATATGTTGATGTGGTTGCTAGGCAACCGAGATGAGCATCGTGATGACGATCCTCATGGCGGCCATCTTGTGGCCGATATCCTCGGGCTGCTACGGCAGATATTTCGTGCAAAAAGGTGCAGAGGTGCACAATGCAGGCAGGTGCAGGCACTCAGTAGTGCCAGTTGCAATTCAGGCAAGTCGGGGAGATGGGAGTTTGTGTCCCAGCTGCTCCGGCAGCGTGGGAGCGACGTCGGGCCTCGGCGCGAGATGGCGAGATGAAGGTGCAGGGCTCCTGCAGGGCTCCTGCCCGGATAAAGAGTGGGCTGAGGGGCAGACAGAAGGGGCCTTTGGCTCACGGGCCTTAGGCTGCTAGGGCCGGCTTCCGCCTCCGTTTTTTCGGGGCGATAGATATGTTGATGTGGTTGATCTATTGACAGCTCTCAGTGCCTTCCTCTTGTTTATTTTCATTTGTTGAAGTTGGGGATCATAGGTGTGGCAATTGGTCTTTGTTTGGGCATTTTGCAGATTAATTTGTTTCTTGGTTCTAAATGGATCTAGTGTGCCTACATAGGACTTGCAGCCTATGTTAGCTTGATGATTTTGTATGGCCGCTATCAGCAATTGTAGTTTGTCAGGTGGCCACCAGAAACAAGTTTTTGCATTATTGATGACTAAGTTTCTTGGCATCCGTTTGTGTCGATTGATAAGAGGATCACTCCAAGGCCAAGTTAAAGTTAGCACATGGTGATCACTAGTAACCTCTTTTAGAATTTCAAATTGTGCCGCTCGCATAAAAAGATTATCTGAGAGGAATATGTAGTCGATGATGCTTTTCGATTTTCCTCTCTCCCATGTTGGTTGGGGCGGAATATCTTCGGGCAATGAACCATTAGTCATTCAGTAACATCTGTCTTCCATAAAGTTTTTCAAACATTTGATACCTTGAAAGTCAGTCTTTTTAGCAGTATTCATGCTTTTAAGGTTGAAATCACACACTATTATCGTTGACATGATGTTATCTGTTTTGGCTATTGTTTCCATTAAGGTGGACAGTTCTTTGTAGAAAACATTATCAGCAATTGCTGCTGGGTTTTTATACAGATTGATCAATGCCAGATCTTGCTTTCCATTTGAGATTTTAGCCAGCTGTAAGAACTTGTTTGGTGACATCCAAGGTTGTAGCACACATCCTGCACTTATTTTAACTGCTACTAGTAGTCCCGCCATAGGTCTATCATTAGTTGCAGGTATTGCTGGTATCAAGGAGATTTCATGGTCATCCCATATTGGTGGATTTATCATCCATGTTTCCTGGAGTGCTATAATGTCAAATTAATTGAGATCTTTGTTTGGGATTGATTGCAGGTGACTATTCCCTCTAGTGTTCCAGCTTAGTAGAGTGGCAGTGGATTTGTGTACATCTAGTAATGGTTATAATTGTTGGGAGTGATCACAGAACGCGCAATTGTAGTTTTGTTGAATCTTTTGTTTTGGTTGGATCTGATTTTCCTCAAATCTGTGTTCATTGGGCTGCTGTCCTAAACGTTCCAGCTCCTGGGCTAATAGGAAGCCCATTTCAAACAGGATCATCTTAGCCTTCCAAATTTTGTTCATCACTAAGCCTGATTTGATCCATAAACGTACCACTGATAGATTGTTATCGCAGAGAAATTCGACCTGATCAAAATCAGCAGATGAAACATCTTCTAATTGATGTACTTCATTGAAAATATTTAAAATACTGCTTCTGCACAGGTCATCCTTTGCGTGTGGAAATTCTTGACATTTAAGTATCAGAGTGTGATGGTTTTCAAAGTTTCTTATTTTTTGTTCATTCTTGAGAATTTTCAAAGTGTCATCTCGTCTTGAATTCTCCTGTGTTTCTTTTCCCCATCATATTCAATTTGTTAGGATCTCCAGCTGTATTTGTGTAATTGGTGGTCCTCTTCAAGTTGGGTTGTTGCTGTAATTGCTGATGACTTGTGCAGTAGTTCATATGTCGTTTGTGTCGGAAAATGTCTCTGATCCCCTTCACTACTTGCTTGCAATTTTCCCACAGATGTGCATTGAGAGTAAATTGATAGTGGAACCTCCATTAATCGTTGTCGCAAGTAGGCATCAACAGCTATTTTAATTTGTTGAACTGGATCATCTACTGTTAGTTGTGCTTGTGAACCTGCCAGTGTATTAATCGCAGGAGTTATTACTTGCAGACTCAGTACCTGTATGCTTGGACTTTGAGATGATGTCAAAATATTAGTGGTAGATATTACTCGTTGTGTGCTCCTTGTTTGAGGTGGTGGTACATTTGTTTTTGGATCATTCGGTAATTCGTTGGCTACATTGTCAACCATTTCTACTAGCTGGTCCAATGGCGGATGTGCTGGGGACAAAATGTTTGCCGTTGATGGCTCTTTAGGCTCAGGTCTGTTCTTGGAATTTAGCAAGATATCATTCTCTGATGTGGTCAGTTTTCAAATTGCATCGGATTGATTAAGTACTAGTGCTGGTTGTGTAGATTCTACTACCAATATACTAGCTTTACCTTTCACATTTGTCTTTGCCTTTGGAATGTTCTGGTATGGCTTTGACATTAAGTGTCTTGGACGACTCTTAGCAGGCAGATGTTGCTGGAACACATCATAATTTTCTTTATTCGATGGTAGTGATATGACAATTGGTTCTTTATCTAGACTGATCCATGAAGAGTCTAGTACGGTTACTGCATCCTCACTGCCCTCTACCAGACAGATTATGTGCGTAAATATTGGTAAAGCAGATTGGGTTGACTCCTGTACTCTGTCTTGTGAAAACTGAACATTCGACGAAGATTTGGCGCTTGATTGAATAGCTGGGTTTGTAGAAGTAAAGGTTCCAGAGTTTTTGTCCATCCATTCAACTAATCTTTGAATTTGGATTGATTGAGCATTTAACTTTGTCTCTAGCGATTCAAAGAGCTTGTATAAGCTTTTAATTGTTGTGCTTAACATATTTAAGGTTACCTCCATTAATCCAGTAGTGGATTGTGTTGGTGTATTCTCTATGGGAGCTCGTCCTCGTCTTGGAGTAGGTTGTAAGTATGAGGCAGCACTGGAAATGCTGGAGTCCATAGAACATCGTGCCATGTAGTCCGGAGAGATGTTAGAGGAGGTCGTAATGTTTCTTGCGCTAGCGTGAATTGATACATTTGTAAATACTTTGTCGCTTTCTGTAATTTCTTCCAAACTCGATGGTTGTACCTCTGGGTTTTTATCAGCAATTTTGCAGCTTGTTTTAAAGTGATATCCGATATGGCTTGGTTTGGATTTTGCAGAGTTGTTTCTGCTTTTGATTGTGGCACCAGTTGTGGATCACCAACACACTTTTCTATGTCTGTTATGCTTCCCACAGGATTCAGCATTGGTTCTGTATTTTGGGAGCTTGTTTTAACATTGCCATTGATTGAATTGGCAGCAGGTGCTACCGTGTTTAGAACTTCTTTGTTTGGAGTCTCATTTTCGTTCGGCTTAGCACAAAGCGACCTGATGTCCTTAGTAGTGGTCAGCAGTCGAGGAATAGGTGTTAATGTTATTGATTTGCGGGATGGCGCCCGTTTTGTTTTTGTTAGTTTTTTAGACTGGTTGGCTACAGGGGTCAGTGCTAATGCTGTTTGCCCTGGCATATTTGTTTTGAGAGTGTATACTTGCATTTGTGGTTTGGCTAAAAGCCACTCAGTATTTTTTTTGTATTTTTGTCATGCACCATGCTGAGTCAAAGCAAGAATAGGTGTTTGTTAGGTAACTGAACTCCTACTTGCTGCTTCATCAGTTCGAGACCATACACTTTAGAGAAATTGAAATAATAGTCCTTGTATCAGCACTGCAGTATTCACCTGCTGGGTGTTGAAGTCCACGTAGTACAAAACAGTGAAATGCAAGTCCTGGTAAGCGCAGAAGAGAAAAAGCAGTCCTTTTGGATCTTGCAATGCAGAGAGTGAGCGGACAAGCGGTACTTGAGGGTACTTGCTGCGGTGCGCGCGTGTGATGTGCGCAGCCTCCCTGATTTATACATGCCTTCTAGGGGGTGTGTCACAAAGCCTGCTGGGTGTTGAAGTCCACGCAGTACAAAACAGTGAAATGCAAGTCCTGGTAAGCGCGGAAGAGAAAAAGCAGTCCTTTTGGATCTTGCAACGCAGAGAGTGAGCAGCCAAGCGGTACTTGAGGGTACTTGCTGCGGTGGCACTAGAGCTTGTTCACACAGGAACTAACCTTGCATAACTGGTCTGGGTCTTGTAGTCCGCTGTAATAAGCCAAGGGTTTATGGCCTAGTGATGGTTTCTGTGCCAGGACCGCTGTATATCACCTGCCCTTCTGAATGCCAGAATAGATGATGGGTTGCCAAGACTGGAGCATTGCTGATCGCTGCCTTGAGTTCCTGAAAGCAGGTCACCATCTCTGTGGACCATTCCATCAGACCCTTAACATTCTGTGCTCCCTTAAATCCTTGCAGTAAGGGCCTTGTGTAACTATAGTAGTCAAAAATCCATGATGTACAGAGTCCCAAGAGCTGCTGCATTTGTTTCACTTTGACTGGCTGGGGCGTATTCTGAACTGCAGTGTCTCTCTCGGGTATTACTTTTATTCCTGCAGGTTATATCACTTGTCCCAAATATACTACCTCTGTCTGGCAGTATTGAAATTTTTGTTTGTCCACCTTGTACCCCTTCTCCATAAGCAGGGTGAAGAGGGTCATTGAATCCTCTCGACACTGCTCTTCTGAAGTGCTACGGACTAGTACATCATCCACGTACTGGATTATTGTACTGGACACAGGTAAATTCCCCAAATCCATCTGAACCACCCTATTAAAAAAACTCAGTGATTCCCAGTACCCCTGGGTCAACCTTGTGTGCTGAAATCTCTAACCACGATATTTAAATACTGTGAGGTGCTGAGAATCAGGTGGAAGGAGATAGAGAAAAATGCATTTTTAAATCGATCACAGTAAAATAGTTTGACCCAGTAGGGACATTACAGAGAATGGTGGCAGGATTTGGTACCACCGAGAACTCTGACTCAAGAATGTTATTTATAGGACGTAAATCCTGAACTATCCTCCAACTGGACCCCTTTGCTTTCTTCACAGGATAGATGGCTGTGTTGCATGGGAATGCAGAAGGTTGTATTGTGCCTTGCTTCAAAAACACCAGAATGGCCTCATAAATCCCTTTGTCAGCCTCTCTAGACATGCTGTATTGCCTGACACATGGCAATATCGCACCAGGTTTCAATTTTATCCATACTGCTCCAAAACTCTTTAACAGCCCCACATCAAGAGGATTGTTGGTCCACAAGTGGTCCGGCACATTCTCTAAATCCTCCTTCCAATATGGAGATGCATTTCTAACAAAGATCAATGTCTGTGGTACCTCCCTTTGTTCTTTCACTATCTGGCAAGGCAACCCAATCTCGAAATCCATCCCATCTGTGTCTTCGGCATCCTCTTACAATTGTTAGTCAGACACGTCCCTTAGTGATAACGTCAGTTTGATGCACAAAACTGTGCACCACTCTCTGCTTTCCTCATAAGTGCCTGAGAGAACCACACTGCCTTCTTGATGGCCTCTGCTTCCAGGAGAATCGTGACAATGGAGCCTGGTGTTACCTCCTGCGACTCAGTGGGCCAAAACAAAAATGTAATCGGTATCCACCACGTATGATCTCTGATTCCCGGGACCCACATCAAAACAAACTTTACTCCATAAAGAAACAAAGCTGAAGGTACCAGGGCTACCCCTGTCACGCTGTCATCATACCATGCCTGTGAAAGCGCTGCCTCTCTCACCGGATGCAAACCTGAGTTCAAACATAGTATACATTCCTCCATGAAGTCGATCGACATGTTGAGGAGTACTGAAGAGATATCTGCCCAAGAGATTTGCCGTGGTATCTGTACAATACAACAAGGCAGCAGATATATGTTGTGTACCTACTTTAATACGTAGCTCCTCTGTGTAAGGAACTGACAGGGTAGCCCCAAAGAAATCATGTGTGTCCATCATTTTGCCTGACAAGTGGAACTCATGTTTCTTGATGCAAGATTTAGTAGCCCCTATATCGACCATAAATGAAAACGTTCGGTCACCTACCTTTACCCCTTCTGGGGTTCTGTCACGACCCTCAACCAAAACCCCCTCTGGCAAACCCATTAGCTAGGTGGAGTCAGGACTCGGGCCTCTAGACCCTGGCATCCTCTTCAAAAGCCCTCATGTAAAAACATCATTCAGTATATTCAGTCCTGCGTTGTCTGCGCACAAAATAAATCACAGAAACAAAAACCATCTGGTCTCCTACAACCATTGGACATTCCTCCAGTTCCATGGCACACTCTTTCCCTTGACTTCATCACTGATCTACCTCCAAACCAAGGGTTCAACACCATCCTCGTAGTTGTGGACTTATTCTCGAAGATGACCCATTTTATTCCTCTCAAAGGCCTACCAGACGCAGCCACTTTAGCAAATGTGTTCCTGAAGGGCGTGGTTAAGCTACATGGTTGTTTGTTTGGGAGACCCAAATCTAACTCTGGGGGCAGAAGTTGAATTTAGAAGTGCGACCAATAGCTTCCAGGTGAAAGTTGGACAAAAATGGGGCAGACAGGAGTGCATGCGTGGGGCAGACAGGAGTGCATGCGTGGGGCAGGCAGGAGTGCATGCGTGGGGCAGACAGGAGTGCATGCGTGGGGCAGACAGGAGTGCGTGCCTGGGGCAGACAGGAGTGCGTGCGTGGGGCAGACAGGAGTGCGCGCGTGGGGCAGACAGGAGTGCATGTGTGGGGCTGGAATGCATGAGTGCGTGGGGCAGACAGCAGTGCATGCGTGGGGCTGGAATGCATGAGTGCGTGGGGCAGACAGGAGTGCGCAGGGTGGGCTGGAATGCATGAGTGCATGGAGCAGACAGGAGTGCGCAGGGCGGGCTGGAATGCATGAGTGCATGGAGCAGACAGGAGTGCGCAGGGCGGGCTGGAATGCATGAGTGTGTGGAGATGACAGGAGTGCGCAGGGCGGGCTGGAATGCATGAGTGCGTGGAGCAGTCCGGAGTGTATGGAGTGGATAGGAGTGCATGCAACAGACTGGAGCGCATAGAATTGAGTGACATATATAGTATGGTTTGGAATGCACAGATCGTTTGAAAGAGCATAGAACCCATCATATCACACCACCACCCTTACTCTCTCCTTACATCACCACTCAACTAGAACACAGAGATACTATGACACCATTCGGTATAACTGTTCTCATATCAACATCCGCCGCTCACTCCACATCATTCTAAGTAAACACTGCTGTTACACACCTCCCAGCCAGGCGTTCTCCTCAGGCCTAACGCAGCCACATCCGGTCTGGATAAATCCTGCCAGAATGAACACATACTCCTGCTCTCTCAACCACCACACCTACTGCAAAGAAGCAGCTATTACACAAATACCGCACAAGCTGCACACATACCTGGTGCCCACACGCATTTTTTGACTCCCTCTATTCTCTCTACTGATCTGAACTTCGGTTCCCAAGGGCGTTCAACCTACCAGCGCCTAAAGACCATACCAATGGTATATAAGGAGCTATATAAATGCAAAATAACATAACATAACATAACATTCAGTTCTGGTCTCTGATCGAGGCAGCCAGTTTGTTTCAAACTTCTGGAAAAAATGTTGTGCAATGGCACAGACCGACGTTCGGCTGTCTACCAGTCACCATCCCCAAACGGACGGCCAAACCGAGAGAACCAATGAGATACTCGAGCAATATTTACGGTGCACGCTGCACCACGAACAAAGGAATTGGAAAGACCTACTATGGATAGCCGAATATGCATATAACAATTCTTTGCATTCAAGCATGGGACAAATGCCCTTCTATACCCTTTATGGCAGACATCCACATACCTCTGAACTAGACCTTGCAGCCAGCTTGGAAATGCCAGCGGTAAAGACTCTACACACAACCATTACTCAGGCTTTCAAAAGGGGAAAGGAACACCTTATTAATGCCAAAGAAAAACAAAAGAGATTTGCCGACCAACACCGGAAAAAGGCCCCTGATTATCAAGTAGGAGACAAAGTTTGGTTAGCCGCTAAATTCGTACCCATCAAGGAAACCCTGACCTTTCATCCCAGGTTCTTAGGACCCTATACTATTAAGGCAATTATTAACCCAGGAGCCGTGAAACTGGATTTACCACCTAATCTACACATCCACCCGGTATTCCATGTGTCCCTCCTGAAAACAATGCAACCCAGCACACGGATTGGGACACCACCTAAGCCCATACTTGTTGACGGAGAACCAGAATTCGAAGTCAAAGATATCTTGGACTCTAAATACTCTAGTACCAAGCTATATTATCTCGTCAATCGGAAAGGATTTGGACCACAAGATAGATCCTGGGAGCCCAGTGAGAATGTCCATGCACCACGTCTAATCAGGAAATTCCATCGGAACTTCCACACCAAACCTGGGCCAGACAGAAGGAACAACATGGGAGGGGCCTTAGGGGGAGTGCTGTCATGACCCTTGGCCAAAACCCCCTCTGGCAAACCCATTGGCCAGGTGGAGTCAGGACTCGGGCCTCTAGAGCCTGGCATCCTCTTCAAAAGCCCTCATGGCTTGGGAACTACTTTATTGTATTGTCAGCCAACATGGAGGCATCCACATAGCTTGGTTCCTAAGAACCAAGCTATGCGGTCTAGTGTTTTGGGTGTGGTAGCCTAGGGACTACTTCACCTGGACTATTTAGTTGGGGCTATTTAAACCACACCCGAGCAAGACAACATGCTTTGCGTTACTTTGCAGCTTGCAACGTGACGCTCACCGTGTCCAACTATTCCCTCGAACCTCAGAGAAGCAGAACCTGCAAGGAGACAAAAGGAACATCATTAGCAGCAGCATCTTGCCTGCAGTCTTCATCTTTAAACACTCACAGCTACTGAGAACAGCTTCCTCGAATCTGCACGCCTCCCGGACAGAACGACCTGAAAGAGGAAGATAGAGGCAACATTAAAGAAATCAGTAGAGACATTTACAAATTATGAACTGCTCAAAAGGCTTACCTGGCTGGTCGCCTCTCGGCTGGCACCACTTCGGACATTCCACTCGCGCTGAAGAACACTGCGACCTACAAGGAAGGAAAACACAGGTTAGCAAAGGCAAGACTTCGCAGCGCTGCGCATATCGCTTACTTACCGCATCATAGTGCTCTTAATGCGCCATCATTTACCAGCGGGGCTCAACCAAGCCAGTTCGCCGCGCTGATGCTCCCCATACCTAAAGGAGAAAAAAGAGACATTTTAAACAAAGGAAGGCATGCAGGATAGCAACAAAACTAAAGAACAGCAATAAGACCTACCTGAACAATATCAAACGGGCCAGCGTCAGTGAAGTAAGTGGACCGCGCTCGCCCATGAAAGACAACGCGCCCCTGCAAATAAGGCAGGACGGAGAGCACGCCTAATTCTACCACAAGGTGGGGAGGGGGACTTAAATCATATGGGGGTGGAGGGAGGATACTTACCCCAGTCAGCCAGTCTTGAACACAGTCCTCTTGTATTTTCAGGCAGAACCTTCCCCGCAGACCACATCAGGGCAAAGCTGAGAAGCATACCAGCGAGTAATCCGGCTGGGTGGCGTCCCTGTGGATACGAGGTGTGCGTAACAGAACGCTAAACCTACCATAACAAATCCACCTGGGTGCCATGGAGACATCAGAAATGGAACAATTGGCCCAATTACTAGGAGAGCTTTGTGCTGAGGTTCATTCTGCTCGACAAGAGACTAATGCCCTCCGTAGAGACCTAATAGTGACCAAAAAACGCACTGAAGAGATTAGCAGGCAATACTTGCAATCACAGGCAGGACAGACGCCTCTACCTGGAAGAAATCCAACGATGCAAAACCCCGCCATACCACCCACTCCGGTACAGATCACGTTACCTGGAACAGTGCCCCTAGCAGCACCAGAAAGGTTCTCAGGCAACCCACGGAAGTATGCGGCATTCATCAATCAGTGCCGCCTTCATTTTCTTCGTAGGCCTGGAGCATTTCCAAACAACCAAGCTCGGGTAGCTTTTGTCTTATCATACCTGAGTGGTAGTGCAGCAGACTGGTTGGTGCCGTTGGTAACCCATGACGATCCTCTATTACATGACTTTGGGGGGTTCCAGAGAGAAATGGAAAAACGTTTTCCTCGCCATACCCAGGAACAAGCAGTAGACAATGAACTCTTGTCTCCCCGACAGGGGAATCAGGACTTGTTAACGTACATTGCTACCTTCAACAGACTGTTTGCCGAAGCTAGGTGGCCAGAAAACAAAAGAACCACGTTATTCCATCGAGGCTTGCGAGGCGAATTAAAGGACGTCGTAGCCCAGGTGGTTGATCCACCCAGAGACTGTGCAGAATTCATAAATCTGGTCGTGCAGCTAGACCACCAGTTGCAGGACCGAAAGGCAGACCGGTCTAAGACGGACCCTCGGACCGTGTGTGTTCGACCAAGGGAAAACACACCCCGTGTACCTGAACATGCTGTAGAACCCATGCAGATTGGAGGGATACGGCCTCCATTAACAAAACAAGAGCAGGACAAAAGAAGACAACAGCAGCTTTGTTTGTATTGTGGGAAATAAGGACATTTCCTGAAGGACTGTCCAGTAAAACCCCCAAGAAGAACAGTTGGGGCCACAGAGAAGGATGAAGCTAAGGAATCAGAAAACTACCAAGCTCGACAAATGTAGAGTTCAGTTTGTCGAGTGAGACGAAAGAGTTTCTGACCTCGCACTTTGCAATACCAGTGATCTTAATTAACCACCAACAGTCATCAAGAATGCATGCCGTTGAAGCATAGATCGATAGCGGAGCAGTTGGAAATTATATTGATCAAGATCTGGAAGCAGAGATGGGGTTTCCTTTGTGTTCTAAGCCAACTATGGACAAGGTAACCACCGTGGATGGGACAGAAATCGCTTCCGGACCAGTAACCCAGTGCACAGCCGGGGTAACCTTGCTGTGCCAGGACGGACATCGGGAGTCTATTTCATTCGATCTCATCAAGGCACCTCAGTTTAGGCTAATACTAGGGATGCCATGGTTGCTTGCTCCTAACCCTTTGATAGACTGGCAGGCACGAACAGTAACCTTCCCCGGTGACTGCTCCCCTGCCTGCTATTACCAAGAGGAGAAACCCGACGTCTGTATGCCCATGACTCCCGGAGCGACAGTATCAACCCTGGGAGCAACTAATACCATGCCAAGTGAATACCATGATTTCCGTGATGTTTTCCGAAAGGACCAAGCCAATACATTGCCACCGCACAGGCCCTATGACTGTCAGATCGACCTAGTTCCTGGTGCACAAATCCCTTGCGGCAGGATCTACGCTCTCACAGAACCAGAAAACCTTCATTTGAAATCCTATTTAGACCAGTACCTTGTAACAGATTTATCTGTCCTTCGAAGTCCCCCGCAGCCAGTCCTTTGTTCTTCATACTGAAAAAGGAAGGAGACTTGAGAACCTGTATTGACTACCGCACATTGAACCAGATCACCGTGAAGAACCACTACCAAGGGAACCACTACCAAGGGAACCCGGACCTTTCATCCCAGATTCTTAGGACCCTATACCATTAAGGCAATTATCAACCCAGCCATGAAACTGGATTTACCACCTAATCTAGACATCCATCCGGTATTCCATGTGTCCCTCCTGAAACCAATGCAACCCGGCACACGGATTCCGACACCACCTAAGCCCATACTTGTTGACGGAGAACCAGAATTCGAAGTCAAAGATATCTTGGACTCTAAATACTCTAGGACCAAGCTATGTTATCTCGTCGATTGGAAAGGATTTGGACCGCAGTGAGAATATCCATGCACCACGTCTAATCAGGAAATTCCATCGGAACTTCCCAACCAAACCTGGGCCAGACAGAAGGAACACCATGGGAGGGGCCTTAGGGGGGAGTGCTGTCACGACCCTCGCACAAGACCTCCTCTAGCAAACCCATTGGCCAGGTGGAGTCAGGACTCGGGCCTCTAGAGCCTGGAATCCTCTTCAAAAGCCCTCATGGGGCCATTCCTGGTGCCTATGGCGCCAGGCTCATACACCATGAAAAACAATGTGCTTGGGAACTACTTTATTGTATTGTCAGCCAACATGGAGGCATCCACATAGCTTGGTTCCTAAGAACCAAGCTATGCGGTCTAGTGTTTTGGGTGTGGCAGGCCTGAAACTACTTTCCCTGGTACTACTTTACCTGGGCTATATAAACCACACCCTGACTGCAGAACATGCTTCGCGTTACTTTTCAGCTTGCAACGTGATGCTCAGTGTCCAGCTATTCCCTCGAACCTCAGAGAAATAGAACCTGCAAGGAGACAAAAGGAACATCATTAGCTGCAGCATCTTACCTGCAGTCTTCATCTTTAAACACTCGCAGCTACTGAGAACAGCTTCCTCGAATCTGCCCGCCTCCCGGACAGAACGACCTGAAAGAGGAAGATAGAGGCAACATTAAAGAAAGCAGTAGAGACATTTACAAATTACGAACTGCTCAAAAGGCTTACCTGGCTGGTCGCTTCTCGGCTGGCACCACTTCGGACATTCCACTCGCGCTGAAGAACACTGCGACCTACAAGGAAGGAAAACACAGGTTAGCAAAGGCAAGACTTCGCAGCGCTGCGCATATCGCTTACTTACCGCATCATAGTGCTCTTAATGCGCCATCATTTACCAGCGGGGCTCAACCAAGCCAGTTCGCCGCGCTGATGCTCCCCATACCTAAAGGAGAAAAAAGAGACATTTTAAACAAAGAAAGGCATGCAGGATAGCAACAAAACTAAAGAACTGCAATAAGACCTACCTGAACAATATCAAACGGGCCAGCGTCAGTGAAGTAAGTGGACCGCGCTCGCCCATGAAAGACAACGCACCCCTGCAAATAAGGCAGGACGGAGAGCACGCCTAATTCTACCACAAGGTGGGGAGAGGGCCTTAGGGGGACTTAAATCATATGGGGGTGGAGGGAGGATACTTACCCCAGTCAGCCAGTCTTGAACACAGTCCTCTTGTATTTTCAGGCAGAACCTTCCCCGCAGACCACATCAGGGCAAAGCTGAGAAGCATACCAGCGAGTAACCTGGCTGGGTGGCGTCCTTGTGGATACCAGGTGAGCGTAACAGGTTCCTCTTCCAGATCAGCAGGAACAGACAGGATTGGACACATCTGAGATCTCTGTGGGCTGTCCTTATCCGGATACATGTGAGCACCGGGGAGCAGGAAATGATTCCCTCCAAATACACTTAGTCCAGTATAGTAAGTGAACGTTCCTTGTGGTAAAGGATTTTTCTTTCATGCCTGTACCAATGCCTGTGCTGGCATAGTTGGTTGAAACTTATAGATCTGTGCAGCCCCAGGCACCGGGTTCTTTTCAACCCATACCTGCTGTGATTGCTTAGAACCTGGGGCATATGGCATGGTCGGGGGCTGCAATTGCTTGACTCCTACTTTGAAATACTGTTACTTGTTTTGAATATCTGGTTCCACGTGTCCCATTCTCCCAAAACGACCAACACTGGATCCCATACAGTCCTCCATATTTACCTCCCATAGTCCCATTAAACCAGTGCCCCATTCCTCTGAACCTGCCAAATGACCTCTCATTTGCCTGTAAGCGGAAGCATACCCGGCCTTCCAACCTTGTGCCATATCTGATTCAATGTGTCCCTGTTGTCCCGATTGTCCACGTTGTCCCTCTGTGGAGATGGTAATCACTGCTCCTTCCAAACAGATCTTCGCTAGATTTTTCTGAACAAGCTTGGCCTCTGCCTTTTGTGCCTGCTCTGTGCTCTCTTTTTCCCTTTCTTGCCTCCTCTTAGAAAAATGCACAATGTGTGCCGAAATTTCTGGCAAACCCTTGGCCTCCATTGCCACTGCCTTATCCAGACCATGCCGGGCTTCTTTAGGGAGGCCCTTTTTCAACATGTGATAAAAAATAGCCACATTCTGCTCCCATGCTTCTCCCATCTCTGCCCTCCACATATCCTGAATTAACTGGATATGTGTGGTATGATTATCATCCAATTTCATTGTTTTTTCCAAAATAGAGTTTATATCCGGCTGTATCTAAACTCATGCGTAAAAAGGGATGGATGTGCCAGGGGGCCACCGGTAAATTGGGAAATTACTCACAGACCTTCGACACAGTCCAGACCAAACTTTGGAAGTCTAGCCCACTTCGCTCGTAGTTGTTAATCATGCATTTTCAGGATGCTCTGGCTCTCAGCGGCTACGGGACGGGATGATCGTCCGTGGCAGGACAGTAGCCCTTACTCAGCTCTAGATGAAAGGAGAAGGATTGTTTTGCTGTAGCAGATCTCAAAACATGGTAGGCAAGAACGGCAGGAACATTCAGCCATGGTCACCACAGTGGGGCGACGCAAGGACTGCAAATGCTCATGGCATGGCGCATTCTCGTAAATCGCGACCCACAGGAGCTAGGACAACAAAATCTGACGGGAGGGGTCCAGGACCACAAGCTAGCGATTCCCAGAGTCTGGAGTCTGAAATTAGGATGGCGGTAGTCCTGTGCGATACCCTGGGTCCAAGCTGGTCAGTTCACTGGATGGCCCAGGAACACTTCCAAAGAGGCTCTTTAAGAGCGTAAGTAGGAGATGCGAGAATAGTTGTTCCCACCACTTCAAAGGGATGAATTGCCTTTGCAGGCATTCTTGGTTCAATGAAGAAACAGGGGTCTGATGGAACCACTGCGGGTTCACGGTGCCAAACCTTCCTAGCACATCACCGGTGGTTCCTCAAGTCTATTTTCTTGTTAAGGATACTTGGCTCCTTATGAGGTTCAGCGTGAGCCTCAGTAGATCGACCTGGAATGGATGCAGAGCCCCTTCTCTTATCCAAGATTCGGTTTGAGCTCAAATCTCAGATAGCCAATTGAAGATCTGCTCACTTGCATGCATGCTATACGTTGGCCAATCATTGCCCAGGGTGGTTCCAGTCATTCATGGCTACCAGAAATAATGGCACCTGTAGTGTGGATTGGAACCAGACCAGACAGTGCCAACCCTCTTCCTGGGCATTAGCACATGTGACATGCAGGAGCCTGCGAAAGATGCGGTAATCGCGGGAGGCTGCATGCCCAAATAAGGAATACCCGGGTCTATCAACCTGGGGGAATGGTCAAAGGACAGAACAAAAGACTTTGTGGCATGGACATTTTTGGCACTGGCCACAGTCTTGCACCAAACACAGTAAATGCGGTATGGTCCATAAAAACAAAGTAAAAATACTTTAAAAGTAAACTGCTGCCTCCATTTCGTCCTAGGCCCACTTGTACAAACACCAAAATATTCTAAGAGTGTGGCTAGGACTGAAAATAAATAAAAGGACCCCTATGTGTGGTACTGTAAGGTACTTGGCACATAGATAAAGAGTTACCAAGAAATGGCAACAAAGTCGAAGACTATCTGAAACATAGTTTCCCAGTAATGATAGCCTGACGGAAATGTCAGTTTCCCCATAACAAATGAGCGAAAGCCCATAAGAGTGCAGCTGAAGGCTGTGCTCCACTGGAAAAAGTCAAGTTAGGTAAGCCCAAAAAAAGTTTGGGGGGTTCACAAATGGAGGGAAAATTGCACCTAATGTAAATCTTACACTCACCCCTCCCAGGACAGGGGGACTTTATCCACCCTTGCGTGAGTCTCATGTTCAGGTCGACTAAACATTCTGGACAACTGTAAGGAAGGCATGGTATCAACAGTAAAACAGACACAAGTGACCACAGTTCAAGGGTGTTTATTGAACTTTTCGTAAGGGTGTAGAAAATGCCTATCTAAACCTAAATCTACAGATGGGAGCAAGCTACGTCCATAAAATAATAATAATGCAGTCCTAGTGGAGTCTTGCCAAAATAAAAGGGCCTATACTAAAAAAAACTATTGCCAATCCTTACTGCTAATTTACAAATATTGTGCGTAATGTTCATGAAATAGAAATAAGTGTTCTTAAAATAACATGTCAGGATGATCGGGCCCTTGACCTCCCTTCCCCACGTTTTCAGCCGGGGCAAAGCGGTTTGATCGAGATAATCACAAAGTCTGTCTTCTTTGACATGAGGATACAGTGATTTCCTTCTTACAAGTATACAGCACGGGGGCTTCACCCTGGATACCCCTCAGCCGAGCTCAGATCCCTGTTATTTTATGAATTATACTGTGGCTCCCCCTCTTCCGGGCTCAGATCCTACTTTTTACAAAGTTCAGAGAATATTTGTGTTCTCGGGTGATTCACGGTTCACCCCGGATGCCTTCAGCTCAGATCCTTCCTCTTTTCAATTAGTATCCCTCAGCCGGGCTCAGACCAATTGTAGTTCACCTTGGTTTATCGAAGACTTTCGAATGTGCATGGGTTTAGCTGACCAGTTGCAGGACCATTTCGATACAAACTTCCATTTTACATTACAGTTGTCATTCAGTGGCATACCCAATACAGACCTTCAAATGAGCACCCATGTGGCGCCGGACCACTATGTATACCATATCTCACTTGGCCTCCCAAAGTTCATTTACTCCTTTGATTTTCAATTATATTCGGGTCGCTCATCACATAAGATTCACACACTGTCCTCTTTGGATTTCTTCATACAATGTTGCTGTTTGCAACCTTGGTTCAAACAAAAGCTGGTTTGGTATCAGTCTGTCCGACTCACAGGTTGTGCTGTCTTTACTGGCGCTGCTTTGTTGTAGGAGCCAAGGACAGCACCATGGCAATCATTCCTCCCCGCCTCTCATATACCTGTGATAGTACAGCACCTATCCAAGTGTCAGAGGCATCTGTCTGCACAAAAAAGCATGTTTGTAGTGAGGGGCCCTGAGGACAGGGGCCTGGCACATGGAGTCTTTTAAGCCATTAAAGGTCTTCTCACACTCCTCAGACCAAGAGATCTTCTTGGGTTTCTTAGGAGTTGTGAGAGCAGTCAGAGGGGCAGCTATGGTACCATAGTCTGCCATGAAGTGTTACGCTCACCTGGTATCCACAGGGACGCCATCCAGCCAGGTTACTCGCTGGTATGCTTCTCAGCTTTGCCCTGATGTGATCTGCGGGGAAGGTTCTGCCTGAAAATACAGGAGGACTGTGTTCAAGACTGACTGACTGGGGGAAGTATCCTCCCTCCACCCCCGTATGATTTCAGTCCCTCTGGCGCCCTCTCCTCACCTTGTGGTAGAATTAGGCATGCTCTCCGTCCTGCCTTCTTTGCGGGGGCGTGTTGTCTTTCATGGGCGAGTGCGGTCCAGTTACTTCTCTGACGCCGGCCCGTTTGATATTGTTCAGGTAGGTCTTATTGCTGTTCTTTAGTTTTGTTGTTATTCTGCATGCCTTTCTTTGTTTAAAATGTCTCTTTTTTCTCCCTTAGGTATGCGGAGCTTCAGCGCAATGAACTGGCTTGGTTGTGCCCCGCTGGTAAATGATGCCGCATTAAGAGCGCTATGATGCGGTGTGTAAGCGCTATGCGCAGCGCTGCAAAGTCTTTCCTTTGCTAACCTGTGTTTTCCTTCCTTGTAGGTCGTGGTGTTCTTCAGCGCGAGTGGAATGTCCGGAGTGGTGCCCGCCGAGAGGCGACCAGCCAGGTAAGCCTTTTGAGCAGTTCGTAATTTGTAAATGTCTCTACTGCTTTCTTTAATGTTGCCTCTATCTTCCTCTTTCAGGTCGTTCTTTCCGGGAGGCTTGAAGATTCGAGGAAGCTGTTCTCAGTAGCTGCGAGTGTTTAAAGATGAAGACTGCAGGTAAGATGCTGCTGCTAATGATGTTCCTTTTGTCTCTTTGCAGGTTCTGCTTCTCCGAGGTTCGAGGAAATAGCTGGACACGGTGAGCATCACGTTGTAAGATGCAAAGTAACACGAAGCATGTTCTGCAGTCAGGGTGTGGTTTATATAGCCCAGGTAAAGTAGTACCAGGGAAAGTAGTTCCAGGCCTGCCACACCCAAAACACTAGACCGCATAGCTTGGTTCTTAGGAAACAAGCTATGTGGATGCCTCCCTGTTGGCTGACAATACAATAAAGTAGTTCCCAAGGACATTGTTTTTCATAGTGTATGAGGCTGGCGCCATAGGCGCCAAGACTGGCCCCATGAGGGCTTTTGAAGAGGATGCCAGGCTCTAGAGGCCTGAGTCCTGACTCCACCTGGCCAATGGGTTTGCCAGAGGGGGTTTTGGGCGAGGGTCGTGACATGAAGTTTTGATAGTACCCAGTGAGACCTAAGAAGGCTCACACCTGAATTTGTGTAGTGGGGGTAGGCCAGTCTTGTACTGCTTGTACTTTACTGGATAGAGGCTGAATCCTCCCTCCACCTACTTCATGTCCAAGATAGACCACAGATCCTTGTGCAATCTGGCACTTACTGGCCTTTATGCTCAAGGGAGCCTTCTGGAGAGCCTGCAATACTATTCCCAGGTGTTTCACATGTTCTTCCCAGGTGGCACTGAAGACTGCTATGTCATCCAGATATGCTAAGCAGAATTCATCCAACCCATTTAAGACACGATTCACAAGCCTTTGAAAAGTTGCAGGTGCATTCTTTAGTCCAAAGGGCATTACCCATAAATGGTAAAAAAAACCCTATGGGGTTGATAATGCTGTCTTCTCCTTGGTATGTTCTGCTATGGCTATCTGCTAATACCCTGCAGTGAGGCCAAATGTGCTGAGGTACTTGGATGCACTCAAGGTATCCACCAGCTCATCAGTTCTAGGCAAGGGGTGAGCATCTGTCTTGGTGACAGCATTCATAGCCCTGTAATCCACACAGAACCTCAGTTCAGAGGTACCTGCCTTTGGCACCAGAACCACAGGACTGGACCATGGACTACTAGATGGTTCAATCACCCCAAGATCTAACATTTTGTTATGTTATGTTAATTAAATATATTAAGCGCGCGTATGCCTGAGGGCATCATGGTGCTGAAGCGTGAGCAGGAGTTAATTTTACCAGAGTCTAGAACACAAATATTTTCAGTGATCAACAGGAGAGGTGGTCCACGGTCTCACGCAGAGTGAGGGAAAGAGCGTTCCATGCCTTGGCAGCAACCACCGAGAAGGCACGCCCGCCTGTTTGAGACAGTCTAAACTGAAGAACCGCAACAAGAGAGGCAGAATCTAAACAAAGACGACGAGTAGGAGTGTGGTGTGAAAATGTAGCCTGAAAGTATTGTGCGCCCATGCCATAAAAGGTGCAGTGTACAACACACATGGATTTTAACAGAATCCGATTTTCCACCAGATGCCAGTGGGGCTGTCTCAGCAGCGGGGTCATATGGCTCCAAAAGGAGGACGAAGAATGGCCCGTGTTAGGAAGAATCCTATGAGGTTCCCTCAGGGAGCACTACAGAAGATTAGGACTACAGGTATATGCAATAGATCTCGTTTGGTATCAGTCTGTACCACACAGATTTAGTTGGTAGCTGTGGCTGAGCAGTCAGACTTATCTCAAGAGGGAGATGAGCAGTATTCAGGGTTTACACAATAGGACTATAATACTATGGAACAAGGAAACACTGACCAAAGCTTTGTATCAAAAAGAAGATATATATTTATTGTATACACTCTTAGTTCAACACACAAATCACTATCATTAAAGCAAGTTAAAACAGTCAAGAAAAGTATACACAACACCCTATTTAAATTGTAGACAAGTATGAGCAGAGTGAAAACGGAGCAAAACGGCACAGTGTAAACCAAGCCAAAATGGCACTCTAACAATTTCTTCAGAGGGAGGAAAATGTCAAATTATACAGGGTTAGACTCCCAAACACACCAGCAACCCTTCCCAATCGGATTGTGAACAAGTTATGCAAGGTAGTACTTTAGAATTAGCAATACTAGGTGAAAACCAAGCAAAATGGCACTTCAACAATATTTAAAAGGGAAGGAAAGGTGGTTACAAGAGTTGAGGTGCACCAACACATTTCTTGATGAAAAGCAACCTAGACAAGGCAGTTGTAACAGAATTAGCAAGAGTCAATAAGCCAGTGCCAGTAGTACAAGGCAAAGTGACCAGGTTCAAACGGTTCTAGTAGCTGCAGTCAAGTCTTTGTTTAATGGTTGAAAAGGAGGGTGCAGAAGGTAAAAAGATAATGTTAGACGATAGGGATGGCTAGCCCAGAAGGTGAGTAAAGGATTTAAAACACCTTTAGCAGTACCCAACAAAACGGGAGGCCTGGCGGAACAATGTACCTTAAAAGTGGAAGAGGCTCTGGCGGTGGTGGTAGTTCCTGGCAGTTCCTGCAGTTCGAGCGATCCAGCAGAGGAAGAGAGGCTCTCGTTGTGGAAAAAGGTTCCAGTTACTGCACTGCCCAGGGATGAAGCCAGCCGTGGGGGAAGCCAAAATGGAGTAAAATGTACTCTCCTTTAAATCGCGGTTGTGGCGGGCCCCGACCTCGGTTAAATATTATTAAAGATCAGGCAAAAAAAAAAACACTGGAGTAAAGTTAATATTAAAATAAACCGGTGGTATGTTAGAGGCTGTCAGTAAAAGTGGTAGCCTCGAACAATGAGAAAATTCCATAGGAAAATATTTGCGGTCGAATATTTATGGTAGTAACCACTGCCACCAGCCAGAAACTTTGGGGAGAAGGACTGGACAGACCCTCTCGAAAATGAACACCAGGGAAAAACTATTAACTCTTCCCAGTACTTTTCATAATAAGATGGTTTGTACTGGTTTTGTTCATAACTATTGACTAGCAAAGTCAATGGTAACTTTGCATGCCCTGGGAGACAGTAGTCAGTCCCAGGGTATGGAGTATATGTTTGGGGGTCACTATGACACCCTTGTCTTACTGCACTGTGGGTGCTATGTGACACAAATGTAAAAAGATGATACCTATGGAGTGAGAAATACTCCATAGCCCACAGACACAAAAATAGCCTGAAACACACATCATACATATGCCTTGTCAATCTGGAAAAATGAATACCCTTCATTTGGATGATAGAAGTATCTTGATGGCCGAAGGCCAACCGTCTTATGCACAGAATTATAGAAATACAGACTGCTATGCTTGACTAACAAGCGGCCATTTTAAACGTAGCAAGAATCGCCATTTGGCTTGTTAACCATTGCTCATTGCTTTCTGTCTAAACTGCTTTGCAGCTTGCAATTCTTGCGAATTCTGCTTACTCTGCTCAAGTGTTAACATTGTTGTCTGAATATGAAAGGGCAAGGCCGCGGGACTGAGGAGTTCGTTGAAACTCCTCATGAGCAGCCCAGAAAGGAATGCCGACGCTCCCTCTCTGTAGCCTTGAGGTAGAGCTGCAGGGCATTTAATCATTTCACAGCTGCCAGCCAGTCTCGTACTGTGGTAGAATATGTTAGAATAAAGCAGCTAAAGGCTTGAATTATGCTCTTCTTACGGCCCCCTTCACAAAACCCTTTAGAGCGTGTCGGCTCCCAGGACACGAATAGCACCTCATAGATAGCAAAGCTTGGAATGTGACTCTTCCCCCGTGTGCAGCTTGCTTCCAAGAACAGAAGCACCATGTTCTGTTCAACAACTAGAAGATGCCTCCGCACTTTCTAAATTGCACATTGTTACTAGAATAGACATCGAAAGTGTCATAATTGTCATACTCCTCGGAAATGTCCATCATCATCCCGAGTTCAAAGAAACTCAATAAAAGGGGGGTGTTAAACATGACATAGCTGATTGTATGATATGCATTTTGTATATATGTAACTGATGTACGTAATTCACTCTCTTGCGTCCCTCGAGGTCTAGAGAATACACGTCGCGGGGCGTGAGACCACAGTTGGCCAATTGGGACTATTTTGCTTGCAATAAACCCTAGCATTGGGAATTTGAACCTTGTGTCTGGCGCATCCTTTCGTGTATTGTTATTGCCTTGTTTCCATATCGCGAGGGACCCCTAAGGGCCCCTTTCAGCCTAAGAGTGGGAAAAGGAGTTGATGGGGCCCCTGAGGGACCCTCGAATGTGGAAACAAGGCACAGTCACCACACACAAATGGATACGCCAGACACAAGGTTCTAGGGTTTATTGCAATACAAAATAGTTCCAATTGGCCAAGTCGTCTCACGCTCCTCGATGTATGTCTAACCAGACCTCGGGGACGCAAGCCAAGATGAGTTGTACCTCAGTTACATATATACAAAAGGAGCATCTTACAATCAGCAATGACAAAATGTGACACATTTGATGCCGCCCCCAATTAATTTCCCTTTGAATTAGAGGCGATGATTAACCATCATGATAAATATGACACCTTGGACTACCATATTTAGTAACAAATTGCAATCTTCATTTCTACAGACACCGTCCTTTGTTTGCGGGAACACAGCGTTTCTGTTTTACATAAGCGAGCTGTGCGTAGGAGACTGGCACATACCAGACTCCACTATCTCTAAGTTTCGATTCGTGCTCTAGAGGTCAGCCCGCTCTCCCGGGGTCTCACTGGGTTCAACAAGGGGGGCCGTAAAGAAGAACAGAATTAAACTCTTTAAATGCTAGTTTTGTGTGTTTGCTATTCTTTCAGGAGACTCGCTGGCATTCATGTACTGATTAAAAATGCCTCGCGCTCTGTTTCATGGATATATGAGGGAGGAAACTGGCCTTTCTGTCTGGCTCTTCGGTGCAATGTTTCAACATGTTTTTGTAGCCTTAGACCATTCGGAGCGAAATAATATGTACAGCGAAGCAGTTTTACATGAGGCAAAAAAGGCAATGTTAAAGAGAACAGAGAGAAAACAAAATGGCGATTCTAGTCATTTCAAAATGGCCGCACTCTAGCTGGGCCAGTGACAGTCTAATGAGGCGATTGGTCTTCGGCCAATCAATTATCCTGGATTCCCTTCCACCTAAAGGGTGCCCAGTTTTCCTGGACTGACAGAGTCTCACTCTTAGCAGGAAAAAAAAAAAACCTAAAATCCAGCAAAGCTGCTGGGGGACTCTATATGTAAGGGAAATTAGCCTTTTAAGAGAATTCTTCCTAACAGCCCTAGCGGCAGCATTCTGCAATAGCTGGAGCCGATTTATCTCATAGCGAGTTGCAGTAATCTAGACCACTCATAACAAGCGTGGCTACCACCGGTGCCTGCCACTTTATGGGAACGAAAGGGAGAATGTTTGTAAGAATGCAGAGCTTGAAGTAGCCAGTCTTACATACTGCCGTAACCTGCTCATCCATGGCAAGGGAGGAAGACATTTTGACTCCCAGATTCCTAACCGATAAAACCAGTATATGAAGGGGGTCAAGCGATGAAGCCCAGCAGTCTATGGTCCAGTAAAGAAGGGGGGAAGTGGTACCAACAACCAACACCTTGAGACGCAGGATCTGGTAAGTAAGGCCCTCCGGCAGCACACAGATGTCAGCTGTGGCTCTGGAGGACTCCGGACAGCTGAGGCAGGAAGCGGAGGTCTGAAGCAGGTAAGCTGGGAGCCCCAACCGGGTAGCGCATGGGCCGCACTTGGAGTCTGGATCTCGCGGAGCTAATAAGCATTACGCTGCCTTCACAGCAGCCAGAGTGAACACAAAGTGCTGGGTGTGGCCCCGGACAGTGTTTAAATAACCCTGGGCTCCACCCAGCACCACTGGACCACCATGGATCTTGAAGCAGAATTTCTGGGGGCCATCTTGGATCCCGTATGGCATCCTGCCCTGGGGGCCACCTTGATGTGGGCTGCAGTGCTCAACCAGTGTTGCCTTCGCCAACCAGCCATACATTGGGTCCAAATCCTGCCCACTGTGCGTGCCTGAGCTGGGAAAATGATGCCAGCAGGTGTTTGTGTAGGGATCATGACAGTAACCAACTTAAACTTGCACTGGAGAAGGTCGCAACTGAAGCAATCAGTTGGCTTACATCATTTCTCTCTGACAGAAAATCCAGTGTCCATTGGGGTGACAACTTCTCCTTTGAAGAGACTGTTAGGCAGAATCACATGCAGTACCCTTTAGGAACACTACACAAAATTAAGACAACAGGTGTAAGTACAATTTCACCTTTGGTACAAGCCAGTACTACACAGTTATGTGGTAGCAGTGTCTGAGGAGCCAGACTTATCTCAGGAATTTGTGAGCAGTACAATATATTACACAAAGGACTTGCAATCAAAATAGTTCAAACAAACACTTCCTCAAGGTTTCTTGGTAAAAAAGGATATACATTTATTTACACATTTAGTTAGAAAACTTTCCACTAGCAAGAAGCAGCTCAATATCACACTATAATATACTACAGTACTAATTCAATATGTTTCTGAACAAGTTAGGTTCCCATGAAGAGGGAGCAAAATGGCACTTCAGTAACTTTCAAAAGGGGTTGAAAGACAAAAGTTATAAGAATCAACACACAGTTACTTTCATAGGCAGGGCAAATAGTTTCAGTTCACTACAAGAGGCAGTTCAATTCAATAGGCGTGGGCCAAAGTCAATGGTTCAGTGTCTTGGATAGGATAGCACAGTTTTGGTAGTAAACGGTTAAGTCTTTGCTACTGTTCAACGGTTAAGTCTTTGCTACTGTTCTTGGAAGTAGCTTGCAAGAAAAAGAGTTATATGTCGGATTAGGAGCAAACAAGGCTCCAAAGTTGGGAAAGTTTCACAAACTTTCACCGCGGCAGAAGGGATTTCTCCACCGCATTTGCACAGTACCTTATGGGTGAAGAAAAGCTGTAGTTGAGGCAGTGGTGCCTGGCGGTTCCTGCAGATCTCCCTGTTCCTGAGCTTCAGTCATGGGGACAAGAAGGAGGACGTCTGGAGGTTCCAGCACTGCCCAGGGAAGACGCCACAAGCTTGGCAAAACGTCAGTTTAAGGTGTGAGTGTGTTTAAGTCCACGAGCTGGTTTCCTTCTCACTGACTATCTGGTTTTCAACAGCACTCTGAAGAAAATTCGACCAGTATAGAGACAGTGTCCAGGTGGCTTGCGAGCTGGTTGTTCCCACCAGCTCAAGGGAAGAAGTTGTCCTTTAAGGGCTTCTCTGTTGAGGGAGTTTCAGGCAATTTGGACCTGCAGCAGGGCTTCACCGGGCAAACCGACGGTCCAAGAGTTGCAGCAGTCATCTTCCTTCAGCTCATCTTCGGTTCTTTCGTTCCAGTGGTCGACTCTGCCTTACACGTCCCAGAGACCTGCTTTTAAACAGTTTTCTCCCATTCATTCCAGCTTAGCTATCACTCACCCATCAGGGTGGCTGTCCTTGCAGGACAGTCAGCCAGCCAATCACCACAGAATGCATTTGGGTCTCCTAGGGGACTAAGCACAGGGAGTTTCGGTCACCTCCCTCATCCTGTCCACCCCAGACACTCAGGCGCCAGAGGAGGGCTTCAGCACTGAAACCCGCCAAAGGCCAACAAACAAAGTGACCAAACCTGGTTTGGCACACAGAGACAAACACTAGAGGGACCTTTCCGAAAAGAAACAGTGAAAAAAGATGACCGCAGTCTGTTTTTACAGAGGGGTCTTGGGCACCATATTGAAAAACATGGCTCACCCGATTTTTAGCTACCGTGTTCGCAGTTGGGAAAAATCCTTGTAGTTAATTCTAAAACCACTGCCATCAGCCATTACAAGAGGAAAGGGTAGCATTTGACTGTTACATGAGTATTTAGACACAGGGGATGCTAGGCAACCCCTCCAGCACTCTATAGGAAGATAGTGTATGCTGGGTCTATGAATTAAAAAAGACTAGTAAAGGCAAACACTAGAAAGGCCATTTACTAAAAGAAACAGCAAGAAAAGTTGACCAGAGTCTGTTTTTACAGGGGGGTCTTGGGCGCCATATTGAAAAACATGGCTGACCCGATCTTTAGCTACCGGTGTTCGCGGTCGGGAAAAATCATTGTAGTTCATTCTAAAACCACTGCCACCAGCCATTTCAAGAAGAAAGGGTAGCATTTGACTGCTACATGAGTATTTAAACAAAGGGGATGTTAGGCAACCCCTCCAACACTCTATAGGAAGATAGTGTGTCCTGGGTCTATGAATTTAAAAAGACTAGTAAAGTCAATTTAACTTTACATTCACTGGGAGACAATAGTCAGTACTAGTGAAGGTATTTAAACATTGGGAAGTCTGTAAGTCATCCCTGTGCCACTGCACTGAGGGTGCTGTGTGACACACAAGAAAAAGGTGATGCGTATGGAGTTGTCTAAAACTCCATATCCAAAGAACACAAAAGTAAAACACACATCAAAATACATGAAAGAGTGGGAAAAAAGGCTCACTCTTTCCAGGTAAAAAATGAAAGTTCTAGAAATCTAGTAAAGTTGCTAGGGATCTCAAAAGGTAAGGGACATTAGCACATTTAGGAGAATTCTCCCTAACAGAGACCATTAGCTGTGGTGTGCCTCAAGGGGCTAGCTTGTCCCCCTGCTGTTTAACCTGTATACCAGATTCTTATGCCTGGTCCTAGACAAAATTAGAGCCTTTTTCACAAACTACGCTGACGACACCCGGCTGGTGGTGGAAATGAGTGGGGACTATGCACAGGACACCGCAAAGGTGGAGGCACTCTACAAATAATCAATTGAGAACTGGATGAACAACTGGCTGTGCTTAAATTCAAAAAAGACAGAGTTGATGGTCTTTGGAACTAATCAAGCTAGGGCCAAACGTAATTGCCAATATAAATCCTTTCTCATAAATGACTCCCAAATAAAGGTGGTCAATAAAGTGAAAACATTAGGAATGTATATGGAAGCGTCCTTGAGTGCAGAAGCTCAGGTCCTCCAGTTAAACAACTGCTCCTATTATCTTCGGCTCCTCAGGACAATCCGTCCCTAGTTAAGCGAAGATAACTGCTCCACAATTGCCAGAGCAACCATTTTATCCAGGGACTTA
This sequence comes from Ambystoma mexicanum, assembly GCF_040938575.1. Classification (NCBI taxonomy): domain Eukaryota; kingdom Metazoa; phylum Chordata; class Amphibia; order Caudata; family Ambystomatidae; genus Ambystoma; species Ambystoma mexicanum. The sequence goes on from NW_027182502.1 coordinate 128,045, forward strand.
TCACCAAGGGCCAAATAATTCAAAAGAGCGCGGTCAGGATCATAAAAAGGAAAACAAAAAAGGAACATATTAGCGAAAATGGAAGGAACTTGCACTGGTTAGCCATGGAGGATAGAATCCTTTTTAAGGCATTGGCTTTGACACACAGATGCATTCATGGGAAAGCCCCAGCCTACCTTAAAAGTAAACTGGTTGCATATCTGCCAAGACACACACTTAGATTAGACTAAAAAGGCCAAATAGAGATAGCCGGGCTCAAGAAAGCAAACGGATTGGGCAAAGCCTTCCACATCAAAGCTGCCACTATGTAGAACAATCTTTTATTTCTTTTTTATTTTATTATCTTGTGTTTTAACCATTTAAGATTTTTACAAGACTCCTTGTGAAGTCACAGTTCATGTTTTGTACTTTCGTCACCACTTATTTAGGAGAAGGAAGAGAAGAGCCCAGACTTTGTCAGCCGTGGCCTAAAAGAAGTGTAAGCCGGCTGTGAAGATGAGGTCTAGGTCTAATGGCGATTTGTCAGTTGCAGATTATGTTGGGTGTTGGGTCTGCGATTTCCATTGGGAGTTTTTTGTTTTTAAGAGCTAGGTCTAAGAGTTTTGCAGCCGCCATAGACCATCTAGCCGAGTCCCCTGCTATTAGTCGACTCCAGCCGATTTCTTGGTCTATCACAGACGGATAGAGTATGAGTGTTGATAAGTACGCCTCTCTTTCCTTGCTCATTTGGGGACAAGTCGTGAGCAGGTGCCTTTTAGTTTCTGGATGAACCTGATGTTCGCTCAGCCGAAACGCATTTTTGGAGGACAGGGATCTGATGGCTAAGATTTCCCTAGTGTGTAACACATTAAGTCGGGCTCTCATGATCAGTTTCATCAGTCTTTTATCTGGGAATTTTTCGCAATACTTCAACTGAGCTTTTAGTTTGTTATGAGTGGGCGGAAGGTGGTTTAATACCTTATTGGTCAGGATCTTGTCGTTCGTGGTGATCCAGTCTACCAGCTCCATTTTGGTTTTCACTCTTACAGTGTTACTGATAAGCTGATCTTCCGTGCAGGCTAACTCTTCCAGTTTTCCTTGGAGTTTTCTTACCCAGTTGTTGAGCGGTTTGCAGGTGCCACTCTTAATTTCTGCTGCTACCAACTAGTAGACTGGGAAAGAGTCGGTCATCAGAGTTTTTCTATACAACTGCATGGCGCTATGTTCCACCACTGCTGCTAGGGACAATAGGCCTAGTTGTCGCCGAATCGCTGTCATTGGTGCTGACTTCGGTAGGCCCAGGACCGATTTCCACGGGAAACCTTCTAATTGCACCCAGATTGATGTAGGCAAGTTTAGGTTGACGCTCATTTCATATGTCAGCGCTGGCACAACTTTAGACTTGTAGAATTGTAAGGCCGGGGTCCATGACAATTTTTAAAATTTTTGGTCCACTGCTCTAGTTTGGGCCGTAAGGTTTCTTATTTTGTCCCATAGCGACTTTTGCATGGTGTTTTCTTTTAGCGAACTGTCAATCCATATACCGAGGTATTTATACTCTTTTTCTCTTTTTCTCCCCTCGCAGGACTCTCAAATTTAGGTGGCCTCTCCACTGGGTACCTAATTCATATTTACTGTGCTACTGTTGCTCTGTAATTGTGGTAAACTAGGGCTTTTTCTCACCTTGCAGGACTCTCAAACCTAGGTGGCCTCTCCACTGGGTACCTAATTCGTATTTACTGTGCTACTGTTGCTCTGTAATTGTGGTAAACTAGGGCCTTTTCTCCCCTCGCAGGACTCTCAAACTTAGGTGGCCTCTCCACTGGGTACCTAATTCGTATTTATTGTGCTACTGTTGCTTTGTAATTGGTAAACTACGGCTTTTTCTCCCCTCGTAGGACTCTCAAACTCAGGTGGCCCCTCCACTGGGTACCTAATTCGTATTTACTGTGCTACTGTTTCTCTGTAATTGTGGTAAACTAGGGCTTGCCGCTTTCACTCCTGTTCCGCTTGCTCTCGTCTGTCTCCCCCCACTCCCTCCTTATTCCATGGTGCTCTCTATCTCTCCTATCTTCTCTAAATGCTTCTCCATTCACTATCCTGCTCTCCTCACTAAATCTGGTAGGAAAAAGTTTAAAAAAGGATATCTTTTTTTTTTTTATTATTATTTGTTATAGCTGGTAAACCAACTTTTCAAATATTACATACATTTTCATAAAACATGATGAATACATTTATACTCGGGAGTTGCTTAAACCTATTTGTACAGAATTACAACAACAGAGTATATATACATAGTTTCTCGCAACTTGTATTTCATATGTCGGTCACTTTTCACTTTTATCCAATTTATTCGGATTTGGTTTCAGGAAAAATTAAATTTAAAAATTGTACAATTGCAATCTGTAAAGTTATTCTCGGATTAGAGAATAGAAGATTCCATACTTGTGTGCAGTCTGTGGTGCTCTTAACAAGCAATTTTTCCCCAAAACATTTCACTCTTATATCATATAATGCAGTGCCCTCAACCATAAGATGTTGTAGCGTTTCTTTTTGCTCCTTAATTTGACAGTGTCGACAGAAATTCTGTTCCTTTGATATAACTTTTCTTCTAAACAAGATCTCATTTGTTTTGTACTGATTTAATCTAAATCTTAGATATTTCTGTCGGCATGCATGTGATGGGAATTTCAGCAGATATTCAGATATAACTCCATATCTTTTGGTACCAAATGCATCAGAGTTGAAGTCTTTGAGTTTTGTACAAAGTTCCATATTCCTGATGCAGTCAGCTTGATGAATTTTATTTTTTACACGATCAGGATTTGTCAGAAGAAGCTCAATCGATACCGAGGCATCGGATGCTTCATTTAATGTGTGATTTCTCCACTTTGTTGATATGCCTTTTTTGCTGTTAATAAATTTTGGGCCAATACATTTAGAAAGGTAGGTTTCTCTAACCCCTCCAGCATTTTTCGTAGAAGGGCACACTGCTTCCATAATGCATGAGCATACAGAGACACCAATCCCAGTTCAAATCTTAATATAGCCAGTGGTGTTCCAGGCGAAAGTGATAATACTCCTTTCCAATATCTAGCTTCTACACTGTCCCAAAATTTACGGTTTTGCGGCACCAGGGCCTCAACTCCGTATAACACAATGGGTATTACCTTGGACTTATAAAAGGACACAATATGTTTCAATGTGAACTTCCCATATTTTCTTAGGAGAACTTTCGATTGAGATATCAAGGCACTGAATTTAACTCTAATTTCGATGGTCATAGTGCTTAGAGTTTTCTTGTGCTCAATATACACTCCAAGATATTTATATTTCAGAACTTCAGTCAATACACAGTTTTGAAGGGACCATTTTGGGTGATATTTTTTCGATATATTGGTATTACAAACTAATATTTGGGATTTAGCTGTGTTGATCACAAGATTGTTTACCATTACGTATGAACCTAATTGGTTTAGCATATTTTGCAGACCAATGGGTGTATGAGACAGTAATACCAAATCGTCTGCATATAATAAATAGGCCACCTTTTGGGATCCTATACGGGGCGCATCTACTACACAGTTCATTAGGACAGGACCTAATTCGAGAATAAAGAAGTTAAACAGGAACGATGCGAGAGCACATCCCTGTTTAACCCCTCTATGTGTAGAGATGGCTGGTGATAATTTCCCTTCCATGTTTAGCTTGACTCGCATAGATGTGGTTGTATGTAGTAACATCACTAGATTTACTAGCGATATTGGACACTGATGTTGTCTGAGTTTAGCTAGGAGCATAGCTCTATCTATATAGTCAAAGGCAGATTTGAAATCAATGAACCCCAAATATAGTGGGAGTCGGCTATCAGCTTGCTCAGATTGTATCATTGTTAGGGCCAGGATGTTTGGTATCGTGCCCATGGCTTTTACAAAACCAGACTAGAAAGGGTCCCTTAGGCAGTTTTTATCCACCCACTCATTAAGCTCTTTTAATATAATTCTACTAAATATCTTGGCAGGAGCATCCAATAAAGAAATTGGGCGATAGCTCATCGGTAGTTGACGGTCACCTTTTTTGTAAATCGGAACTGTGATTGCTTCCGTCCACGTTTTGAGTAATTTCTGATGTTTATTTATAGCAGAGAATATTTTGTATAGAATGGAACTCCAAACTTCGGGATGTTTTTTTCATCACGAAATTTGAGATCCCATCAGGGCCCACGGCGCGTGAATTGCTTGCGGTCATAATTAGTTTTGATCAAAATGGAGCCAGAACCTCAGCTCATCTCGAGAAATTAGTTTAGGGACCGTGCTTAAAGTTAATGCATATAATAGTTGGAAATGTTCTATCCACTGATGTACCTCAACTGCTGTTGTTTGTAGATCTAATTGGCGGACATTGTTTGCTTGGTTTAATATGCACACATTTTTTATATATTTTTACCAGCTAAAGTTGACAGCATAATAGCTCCATCTTTCTGGTTAAGTGAGGCTCGATGTCCTTTTAGCCAGTTGTTATAATTCAAGCGCACATTTATTATAAGAACCATTCTGACAGGGAGAGGATGCCTTGTTAGACTTCTCAATTCGGCACAATATGCTCTCTTCCTGATGAATATTGATCTATCAAAAATATGAATGTGCCTTTCTCCTTGTGTGTTCGCAGTTTTTTGTTGACTATACATTTGAATGACATTACTATATGTTAAACCTATGTCAGATGTTTGCCAATTGTTTAAGTTGTTTGAATCATATAGAATTTGGTTAAAGTGCAACAGGGCATTCTCCGTCCATCATAGGCGGTTCTTCCCACCATTTACCACAAAACATCCACCTTTCACTGTCTTTGGTTTGTTATCAATAGCTTCTGCCATTACTTGCCACCTAGCGCACAACATATTATGGTCACTTGCCACAGTTGGTGACACACAAAAAGAGAACATCACTGTCCATAGTGCAGGGTTTACATAAATAAAATCAATTGTAGAGATGGAATTTCCTCTTTTCCAGGTCGATGTGGGTGGAATATCTGTCTTAAACGCTCCATTCAAAACTTGCAAGTTTCTAAGGCCAACCATGGAATTCCACCGCAGTAGCCTTTCACTCTTTTGCACACCATTTGTTGCCAAGCAGTTCATATTCAAGTCTCCCGCTAAAATGAAATACACAATGCTTTCATCAGCAGAGACTAGATCAAATAATTTGTTAAGATCCCTAAAGAAACACTCAGATGAGATGGCTACTGGGTTCCAATATATATTCAAAATCACGTATACATCACCATTGATGACGGCCCTTACAAGTAACATATGCGCATTTGGCATTGCCCACAGATTTGACGAAGATCCTGGTTCATCTTTCAAGGCCACCAAGAGACCCGCTGAGGGTCTACCTACTACAGGCTTCTGAGCTGGGTTCAGATGTATCTGGTATCCTGACCAGACTATAGGACTTAATTACCAGGTCTCTTGGAGTAGAATCACATCATATTTACCCAATCCACTCTCATCATTATTCAACAGGTGTTTAAATCCCCGTGAGTTCCATCTGACCAAAACAAGAGGAATATAGTTTGGCGAGCTAGATAGCTAGTTCGAGTTTGTATTACAGTTACAAACACAAGAATTCCTCTCTTGTGATCGTTGCCTTGTGTCTTGATCATTCAACGTTGTCATTTTCACATTTGCCATAGATTCCATGGTACTTGGCACATCTGGTTCTTTTGCACTATCCATTTCTATACTGAGCAGGAAGCCCAGATCGAACAGAGAGTTTTTGGCCTGCCATACCAGATTGCAAATTGCTTTAGATTGCATCCACACCCGCACTGCGTTTACATTTTGATTGGATGTGAATTCGACCAGAGTCAAATCTGCAGATGTAATATCTTCTAATGATGGAATATCAGAAAAAATTGCTAAGATTGCTCTACGGTTCAAATCATATTGAGTACATGGAGCTGGCCTACATTTTAAAATCATGGAACATAAGGCCGATCGAGGGATAGCTTTTTCAATTCCCGTAGTGTCCTGTGTTTTTACTCGCTTTCCAGATGCCACATTGCTCCTGTTTTTCATATTCTGAGCCAATTCCCCTAGAGCATCTTTGATGAGTGATATTACTTCTTTAGAGAAATCATTGGGTAAACTCGATTTTGAACAAGAAGTCAATTTAGAAGTAGCTACAGGTGTAATCACCATTGGAGGTTCAATTTCCACACTTACCGGGGCAGTAACAGATGTTATAACTCCTGGATTCATAGAGACAGACCCCCCAGTCTCAATTTCCTTCGGGACTTCTTTCACAATCCCCACAGATTTTTCATCACTAACAATAGATCTACAATGCAAAGTGGTTGAAACTGATCCTACGAGTGGAGAGATAAAATGTCCTTGCATATAGGCATCTACTGCCTTCCGTATTTCAGATCTGTGGGCCCTTACATCCTCCCTTCTGTCCGGGGTTGTCTCCACACTTTCTCTGAGGTTACTTGTTCTAATTACAGGTACTGTGTCTTGCTGTTGTAACCTCCGCGGCTCAGTCTGCGAAATTTCTTTTACCAAGGCATCTAATGGTGCGTATGGTTGAGTTCTAACTTTCTTAGATGTATTAGGGATCTCATTTGGCTCAGAATCGTTCGTTGCTATAAGTTTTTTTTGTGCAGAGCGTTTTAAAAAAATAAATTGGGGCAATCTTCATGTTCGATTTTGCTATGACCGCAGACCCACCTTCATTCAATGTCGATTTAGTGATCGTCTTTGATCTAGCTTTCAGAAAAATGGGAGCCAAAGGAATTCCCTTCTTTAGATTTGGCAGTACTTGGACCCCATCTAGTTTGTCTAGACACTTTTCTGTTTGTGATCCCTTTGAAAACATACTTTGATTCACCTCATTTCTAATAGCGCAAGATTTCTTTTTGGCTTCGTGAATGACTTGTGGATGTCTTTCTTGATTATATTTCTTCTTAGCACCCCCTTCCTTTACCTGTGGTCTATCCGGAGATGGCAGTTCAATAATTTCCTGATCATCCTCTGCCACTGATGGACTGATGGTTGTGAGGTTCCAATTTTCTTCAAGAATAAGTTGGTTGCAGACTTATTTTGTTTTCCTCGCTGTTGGTTCTTTGGCTTTTTCTCCAGATTTTTTTTCATTTGAGATCTTTTTTCTTTGATTCTTTTTGCCCGTCTTGCTTCCCTCTTTTGGATTTTTTTTTCCCACCTTGGTGTGTACTTATGGGACTGGTTCTTCCATTACTCCCTCTTGGGAATCCAACTGAATCTCCATGTTTGCCACTAGAGGTTTCTCCACTGAGACCACGTCAAAAAGATCATCTTTCACATTCGCCAGTCTCATAAATTCTTCTAGGGTTGACGCTGAAAGAGATGTATCATTCTCATATAGAGGGACGGCCACTTTATGCTCTAGTGTCACCTGTACTTGCAAATTCCTATTATGTATTTGCAATTGAGCTAGTAGGGCTTTGATTACAGCTCTGTCATCCTCTTCTGATTTATGGATGTCTGCAATGGACCTCTGGATTGCTGAAATGTCCAGCCCTTGTTTGATAGACTCCAACTGCATCGACTGTAATTTTGGCAACATACTTGAATTTACAGCATTACAACAGCCCACTATCGAACCGTCCAATACAGCCACCTCTTTTTTCAATTCCATCATGGATCCAGATTGGATTTGTACTTCGAATTTCAGAAGCTCGAAAACAGTGACCAGCGAATTCAACACATAACTAAGCAGAGTTAATGTATTAACATTCGCCTCAGTCCCCTCAGCCAAGATTGCTTCCCGAGCTTCACTTGGATCGATGACAATTGATGTTTCCATCGGTGGATCGTCCTGCCCCAAACTGATAGATTCTGGATTGTTTTCTATGCCTGACAGATTCATATGGCTCAAAATGGGGATACATGTGTCCAGAGTAAGTGGGGGACTCATAGTTTCATCAGGCTGTCTATCGACTTTTAAGGGACTTGAGGATGTGTTAGTATCTCTATGGATTACTTTTTCATGTATCACTTTATTTACCCCAAAATGTTCCTCTATTTTTTTCTGAATTTTAGTTGTTGTTGTAGTATATTCAAGTCCCTTTTTCCAGTTGTCAACTAGGGTGGATTCAGAGCCCAAGGCCCCCATACATCTCACCGGCGTAGAAACACTTGGAGGACAAGAGTCAGCATGCACTAGTGCTTGAGTTTGCAACCCTGGCACCCCCACCTCCATGGTTTGACCCCCATTATGATCTTCTATGGAGTCTCTAGCACCATTATTTGGCAGGCATTTTGTCACTTTCGACTCCTCCCATTCCGGGGCTCTAGGATCATCATGTAGTGAGCTACTCCTTAATTTCATTGGACCGTTAATTCTTATATATATACCAGAAAAGAAATGGGGGGAGGTAGAAGGCTGTGGGTAAGGAATGGTATGGGAGGGGGAAATTTCTGTCTTTTCCAACACGTGTTAATGTAGACAAAGGTAATGGGTCCAGCTCTTCTTGTTTCCCACGTGAGATTAGAACACGTGGAAGTCGAGCGGCTCAAAGGCTAATAGCCCGCAGTTGCCGCCCAGCGCTCTTCCTGCTTCCCACGCGAGGGTGCAGTGCACGTTGGAGCTAATCTGAGCGGCTCGAAGGCTAATAGCCCGCAGTCGCCGCCCAGCGCTCCTCCTGCTTACCACGCGTAGGTGCAGTGCACATTGGAGCCGAGCAGTTCAAAGGGTAGGAACCCACAGTCACTGCACGGAGCTCCTGTTACTCCCCACACACGCTGCTTCTAATGGCCGTAGTGATCGTACGGATCGCAGGAGTTGTATTAAATTATTGTTAAACTTGCTCTTAGCGTTCTAAAGTTTTCGCCGCGATTACAGCAGCGTTGTCAAGGAGTTCAGTTTCTCTCAGTTCAAATAGTCCCTAGCAAATGTCAACGTAGTGGCTACAATTCAGTTCAATGCCGATTTACCTGGTAGCATGAAAGGTGGATCACGGTTCCCCGCTTAGCCTTAGCCGACTGCACAGACTGCAATGACTGCTTCCACTTGCACAACACTTCGCTCCGCTTGGCGTTCCTGGGAGTTTTTAACTCCTTCAACTCCAGTAGTGGTAGACAGCGAGGTAGGACTCCCCAACAGATTTTTGCACAGGATTCAGCCCGAAAAGATTGGAGACTGCAATGACTGCTTCCACTCGCACACCACTTCGCTCCGCTTCGCGGTCCTGGGAGTTTTTAACTCCTTCACCTCCAGTAGTGGTAGACAGCGAGGTAGGACTCCCCAACAGATTTTTGCACAGGATTCAGCCCGAAAAGATTGGAGACTGCAATGACTGCTTCCACTTGCACACCACTTCGCTCCGCTTCGCGGTCCTGGGAGTTTTTAACTCCTTCACCTCCAGTAGTGGTAGAGAGCGAGGTAGGACTCCCCAACAGATTTTTGCACAGGATTCAGCCCAAAAAGATTGGAGACTGCAATGACTGCTTCCACTTGCACACCACTTCTGGTCTCCAACCCAGGCCTCCCAATCGCTGACACCTATACCAGTGCCTCCTCCAAGGAAACTCTTACTGACATCCTCTTTTTCGTGCCTTCCCCTGACCAATGGACCCTTCATATGGTCTCTGTGCTCTCTCCCTTCTCCTCTTCTCCCATTAATGGTGGCACCCGTTGGGATGCCCTCTTGGCCCCCTTCCGCTCCTCCAAGGCCATCATTAATGTCTACGCTAATGGGACCGTCTTGGTCCAAGGCCCTCAGGCCAACCTCCACCTCTTTGATAGACGCTTCCCGCACCTCATCAACTTCCTTTCCTCCCCTGCTGTCCCCTCTTCTCTGTCCTCGGCTACCTTGCCTCCACCCTCTCACCCTGCCCTCTATCTTGCTTCCTCCTCTTCACCTCCTCAGGGCGTACCTCTGATCTGTACCCCTCCCCGGAAGTCCTTTAAGGATGGCAACCTTCTCCTCATTGCCACTCTCAACTCTTGCTCTGCCGTCAAACATTCCTCTGATATCTGTCGCCTTCTTGAGGAACTGGACCTTGACATCCTCGGTCTCTCTCCTAGCCATTCCCTTACCGTGGCTACTATCTATCGGCCACCTCGTCAAATTTCCTCCTTCCTCTCTGAGTGGGCGGACCTCTCCTCCTCACTCCTGTCCTCAACCACTCAACTCCTCTTTCTTGGCGACTTCAATATCCACCTTGATGCCTCCTGTCCTCCCTCTGGACTCTTTCGCGACCTCTGCGACTCTCTCTCACCCTCTATTCTCCCGTCTGGGCCGACCCATTCTGCAGGGGACACTCTTGATGCTCTGATCTCTTCTGACCTTCCCCTCTCTGTCCCTCTCTCCACTCCTCTCTCCTGGAGTGATCACTTTCTCCTATCCTCCCACCTCACCTTCCCTACCCCACTGGCAAAGCCACCCTCATCACTGCCACCCACCATCGCGGTCATCCGACCCATGAAGCGTGTGTCAGTTGAGGCTTTCGTTTTCACCTTCTCGCCCCCCCTCTCCCTTCGGCTGACTCCCACCCTGACACAGCCCTCTCCACTCTCCACTCTGCTATATCTGATACCCTTGATATCCTTGCCCCTGTCATGAGAATCCACCTAAAGCCCAAAGCCAAATGTAACTCCTGGTACGACTCGGATCTCATCACCCTTAAACGCAAGTGCAGGGTGGCAGAGAGGAAATGGCATGCTTCATGTTCATCCTCTGACAAACTGGCCTGCCACCTGCTCCAAAGGCAATACCGGCTCTCCGTTCTCACTAAGAAGAGAGCCCTTATCCAAGCCCACATCTCTGCGGCATCTAACAATTCGGCCGAACTCTTTAAAATCTGCAAGGAGCTGGCCAACCCTGCTGCAGTCTCCACCTCTGCTGTCCCCTCCCAGGCCCTCTGCACGGCACTGGCCTCTCACTTGATTTCAAAAACTCAGGACATCCTGTCCTCACTCTCCCCCTATCACCTCCCCTCCTCTATTCCCTGCTCTCCCTTTGGCCCTTCTGCAGCCACCCCTCCTCCCTCCTTCTCTGCCTTTCCCCTTTTTTCTGCTGACGAGGTTTCGAGACAAGTCCGATCTATGAAAGTTTCGTCAAAAAAGGTCCACCCCTGTTCCTCCAAAACTATCAAGGACCACATCGACTCCCTGGCACCTGCTCTGGCTGACTTCTGCAATCACTCCTTCGCCTCTGGAGTCTTCCCATCCCCCCTCAAGCACTCCCTTGTGCACCCCCTTCTTAAGAAACCCTCTTCCGACCCCTCCTGCCCAGCTAACTATCGCCCAATCTCTATCACTCCTTTCCTGGGCAAGCTCCTGGAGAAACTGGCCATCTCCCAGCTTAATCTCCATGCTGAATCTGTTGGTAGTCTTCATGACCATCAGTCTGGCTACAGAGCTGCCAGAAGCACGGAAACTGCTCTCCTGAACATCCGTGAGGACCTGCTCTCAAACTTTGACTCTAACACCCATTGTGTTCTCATTTTGCTCGACCTCTCTTCTGCCTTTGACACTGTCAACCACACCATCCTGCTCAACCGTCTCCGTGATAACCTGGGTATCACTGGTCAGGCTCTGGCATGGCTGACCTCCTTCCTCTCCAATCGACCCTCCCAGGTCCAACTAGGTTCCTTCCTCTCTTAAATCTTTTTTTCTACCTTTGGTGTCGCCCAGGGATCTAACCTTTCCCCCTGGCTGTTTAACCAGTACGTGGCACTTCTTGCTCACCGCATCACCGCTCTCTGTCCCAACTTTCAGTGCTATGCGGATGATACCCAGATCATTTTCAGGCTACCCTCGGCCTCCTCTTCCCCTTCCCTCATCTCCGACTGTCTTTCTGCTATCCAGGAATGGTGTGCCGCCAACAACCTCTACCTTAATGCAAGTAAGACTGAGATTCTACTTATCGGCACACCCACTCCCTCCTTACCTGCAGCTCTCTGGCCGGCCTCCCTTGGCCCTCTTCCTGTTCCTACCTGCAAGGCAATGAACCTCCGGGTCATCTTCGACTCCACACTCTCTTTCTCTCCTCACATATCTGACGTCTCTAAGAAGTCACACTACCAGCTACACCTCCTCAGAGGTATCCTTCCTTTCTTCTCCTTCCCCCAGAAGCTCACCGTCTCCAGAGCCCTGGTTCTCTCGAAGCTGGACTACTGTAACAGCCTCTATCTAAATCTTCCTGCCTCTACTCACCGCCCTTTGCAACTCATCCAGAACAGGACTGTGAGACTTGTCCTTGGCCTCAAGCCCAGGGACCATATCTCTCCAGGACTGAAATCGCTACACTGGCTCCCAGTGGCCACGAGGATTAAGTTCAAAACCTTCTGCATTGTCCACAAGGCCTTCTGGGGCCTTGGGCCAAAACACCTTCAACTCTCTCTTCCTAAATATCTTCCTTCTCGAGCTCTTCGCTCATCCACCTCCAACTACCTCAGGGTCAGCCGCTTCTCCAAGCAACGAGCTGGGGGTAGATCTCTCTCCGCAGCAGGGGCCTCCCTCTGGAACAGCCTTCCTGCCTCCCTGAAACTTGAGGAGGACCATCTCCGGTTCCGGAAGCACCTCAAAACCTTCGTCTTTGCCTTTGCTTTCTCTCCCTCTCTCCCCTGCTAAAATCACTGAACCTGCACTGAATCTGCAACTGGCCACTCACCGATCTCGGTCCTTGGCCCTGCCACTCTTCCCTGCACTGCCTACCTGCACTACGGCACTGTCTCTGTATCCTACTGTAACGCTCACCTGGTTCCCACGGAGGCGCGGCGTCGAAGGCGCATAACTCTGAAGATGGACAGGAAGGGCCCCTCTATTCTGGCTTCCCTGGCTCGTTGGATACCCTCCTGTGCGTGAAAAGGGAGTATTACCAACTGTGGAACAATGCTCAAGCCTCCCACTCCTTTCCAACCCTCCACGATACCTCCTCCACGATTCCCCGTGAAGCCTCACCTTAGGGTTTGGAAGGATGAGTTCTCCATCCTGCTTCTGATGCAGGGGCGCGTTGAAACCCAGTTACTTCACTGGATTGAGGATTGATGGGAGTTCAGGTAAGCTTGACTGTTCAGGTAAGGCGCTGTAAAAGTTCTGTTCAAAAGTTCAAGCTTAATAATAATGTTCGTTGTCTAATTGCAGCAAGCGCTAATGCTTATGTCTTTTTCCCCTTAGGGGCCGGGGTTCGGAGTGCCGGAGATATGGCGCCGACCCGAAGTGAAACAGTTTTGGATGAGCGCTCAGGTAATGTCTTTGCATTCGCTCATTCAATGTCTTTGTCTTTTTTCCCCATAGGGGCCGGGGTCAGGAGATGCCAGGAAGCGGCAGGACCCGAAATGCAGTGGGAATAATCCAACAGGTAAGACTTAAAAGGAAACTGAGCTTTCCTTATTCCTTTTCTCCCTCTCACCTTGTTCTTGTCTTTTTTCCTCTAGGCGCCGGGGCGTAGCTGAATCCGGAAGATCGCTGCTGAAGATGGAAGCGCCTTGCAAAGGTGAGTAAAATGCAGCGCTGCAGCGATTGAAACAAAATGCCTTTAAAATGATGTCTTCCTTTTCAGGGCCGTTGGAGAAATGACTCCGGGATGCAGATTTAGCAGATAAGGGCTTTTCTTCTCCTATTCTCTTCCTTTCTCCCCTTGCAGGTGTTCCAGGGTGCTGGCAGGCGTGGCTGAAGTCAGGATGCAGGAGCTGACACGGTGAGCGTCCAGCTGCTAGGTGCAGAACAACGCGAAGCACGTGTGGCTGTTCGGGTGGGGTTTAAATAGCCTTGGAAGAAGTTTCTGGTATGTATCCTTCCACCAATCAGGTATGTATCCTTCCCTGACCACACCCGGGTGGTGAAGTAGTCCTACAGGTAAAGTAGTCCCATTCAGGCCTCAAGAGGGCCTGGATGAAGCAGCAAGGTCTGCATCAGGTAAGTGTGCACCCAAGCACTTAAACACATATCCTCTTCTATGAGCCTGGCGCCTAAGGCGCCAGGACTGGGGTCCGCTATGAGCCTGGCGCCTAAGGCGCCAGGACTGAGTCCAAAGGGCCCCGACTTGGGCCTGCTGAGACTTCCCTGGGGAAAATGATGTCTGCCTCTGGGGTTGCTGGGCCCGGCTTGGCTCCTTGGAGGTAGGCATCATGACAGTACCCCCCCTCAAGGCCCCTCCCAAGGTCTTTTCCTCCGGGGGTTTTGGTTTGTGCGGGAATCTTCGATGGAATCATTGAATTAATCGTGGTGCGTGAACATAGTTACTGGGTTCCCAAGATCTTTCCTGAGGCCCATATCCTTTCCAATCAACAAGATAGAAGAGTTTCGACTTAACTATCTTGGAATCTAAAATGTCTTTCACTTCGAATTCTAATTCTCCATCAATTTGGACAGGGCCTGGGGGCTCAGACAGTCTGGTTCCAGGTTGTACTGGTTTTAGAAGAGATGCGTGAAAAACGGGATGAATCTGCATGTTGGATGGTAAATCGAGTTTAAAGGCCACTGGGTTGATAATAGCTTTTATGGGGTAAGGCCCAATGAATCTGGGATTAAAAGTTCGCTGACCCTTGAGAGGTAGATGTTTAGTTGCTAGCCATACCTGATCTCCTACTTGGTAAGGAGGAGTTTTACTTGGGTGCAAATCAGCGTTTTCTTTATACTTTTTCTTGGCTTGCTGTAAGTGGGTTGTAGCTTCTTTGAAGGCTTGGGTTATTGTGGAATGTAGGTGATTTACTGCAGGCATCTCCAGGGTCAGAGGTGGATCTAGGTCAGAGGTCCGAGGATGGTGACCATACAGGGTATAAAAAGGAGTCTGTCCGGTTCCAGAATGCACTGAATTGTTGTATGCATATTCTGCAATCCAAAGGATGTCTTTCCAATTTAACTCGGATTGGTGTAACATGCACCGCAGATATTGCTCGAGAGTCTGATTGGTTCTCTCGGTTTGTCCGTCGGTCTGGGGGTGGTGGCTGGTGGATAACCGCACATCTATTTGTGCTAGTTGGCAACATTTCTTCCAAAAGTGGGAGATAAATTGACTTCCACGGTCTGAGACTAATATGGAAGGGAAACCATGTAACCGCACTATATTTTCCATAAATTCCTTGGCCAAGGTGGAAGCTGACGGCAATCCTTTTAAAGGGATAAAATGGGCCATTTTGGAGAATAGATCCACTATTACGAGAATCGTGTTGTAACCACCACAAGGAGGCAGGTCAGTTATAAAGTCCATTGACAAGGTGTGCCAAGGTGCTGGTGGAATGTCCAAAGGTTGAAGTAGGCCGGCTGGCCTTTTCTTTTGACTCTTATTTTGGGCACAGATTCCGCAAGACAACACAAATGACTTTATGTTTTTTCTCCAAGAAGGCCACCAGAAGTGGCGTTTGATCTTTTCTTCTGTTTTCGCGATACCGGGGTGTCCTTCCATTAATGATTCATGATGACAGGTAATGACAAGTTCCTGCAATTCTTTACTTGGCAGAAATAACCGCTCTTGGAAGTAGGGTAAATCATCCTTAACGGTGTAGTGAGGTCCCTTTTGACTCCATTCCAGTAAGGCAGAAGAGTCAAAAAGCTGTTTTACTTGAGCTTGGATGTCCTCAATGGTTTACAATGAAGTCAAGCCCAGAATTCTTTGTTCCGGTATGATTGGCACAGGTTCTAAGCTCGAATTGGGTTCTTCCATGCCTATCCGGGATAAGGCATCTGCCTTACCATTCTTGCAGCCAGGGCGATAGGTAATTACAAAATCAAATTCCGCAAAGAATAAAGCCCATCGGAGTTGTCGCGAAGATTGAGCTTTGGCCGTCTTTAAATACTGCAAATTTCTGTGGTCCGTAATTACGGTGATGGTGTGTCTTGCACCGAGAATATAGTGACGACAAGCCTTGAGAGCTGATTTAATAGCCAGTAGTTCTTTGTCGGTAATTGCGTAATAGAGTTCAGGTGGAGAGAATTTTCTGGACCAAAAGGCTACAGGGTGTAGTTGGTTAGTTTCTGGGTCTCTTTGCGACAGGACAGCTCCCATGGCCGAACTGGATGCATCGGTTTCCACGATGTAAGGGAGATCTGGGCGCGGGTGCTTCAATACAGGTGCAGAGGTGAATTTGGTTTTCAGGTCCTGAAAGGCTTGTTCAGCCTCAAGAGTCCATTTAAAGCGTTTATTTTTCTTTAGGAGAGCTGTGATGGGTTGAACAGTTCGAGAAAATTCCGGGATGAACCTTCGATAGAAATTGGCAAAGCCAAGCATGCTTTGCACTCCCTTCACAGAGCTAGGAGATGGCCATTTGAGAATGGCGTCCACTTTCCGCGAGTCCATTCGGATTCCTTGAGGTGTCAGGATGAATCCGAGAAACTCCACTTCTGTGGTATGAAAAACACATTTTTTGAGCTTGGCAAATAATTTGTGCTGGCGCAATTTCTCAAGAACTGCCCTAACATGGTTTAAGTGATCAGATTCTGAGGAGGAATACACCAGGATGTCGTCAATATAAACGATGACACAAACATCGATAAGTTCCCGAAGAACATCATTCATGAAGTACTGAAAGGCGGCAGGTGCGTTGCACAAACCGAAGGGCATTACTTGATATTCGAAGAGCCCAAATTTGGTGCGGAATGCAGTCTTCCACTCGTCGCCCTCTTTTATACGTACCAGGTGGTAAGCTCCTCGGAGATCCAGCTTGGTGTACACACGAGCATCTTTTACTTGGTCGATAAGCTCAGGTATCAGGGGCAAAGGGTAACGATTCTTAATCGTTATCTGATTTAGGGCGCGGTAGTCAATACAGGCCCTAAGGTCTCCTTCCTTTTTAGGTACGAAGAACAAAGCGGAAGAGACTGGTGACTTTGATGGGCGAATGAAGCCATTGGCCAGGTATTGATCCAAATACTGGTGCAAATGCAGGTTCTCAGGTTCAGTAAGAGCATAAATCCTACTACAAGGTAGTTGTGCATTGGGTACCAAGTCGATTTGGCAATCGTAAGATCGATGGGGAGGTAAGGTGTTAGCCTGCTCTTTCTGAAAAACGTCTTGGAATTCTTGGTATTCAGATGGTAACTGTACAGGGGTGGTAGTTACAGAGGCTAGACCCATAGCTGGATTCCTTGTGTAACAGGTTGGTTCACAATCAGGAAAAGTTATCTTCTTTGCTCGCCAGTCTATTCTCGGATTATGTGTTTCTAACCAAGGGATACCAAGAAGTACTTGAAATTGTGGGGCCTTGATCACATCAAACACGATTGCTTCCCGATGTCCATCCTGACCCACCAGAGTGATTTCAACTGTGGAATGCGTTACAGGCCCTGAGGCTATTTCGGTTCCATCAACTGTAGTAATTACATCTTGGGTTACTTTCGGGCGGAGAGGAAGCTTAATCCTGGAAGCCAATTCACGGTCTATGTAATTTCCAATAGCTCCACTGTCTATGTATGCTTTTATAGCATGCAACTGCTGAGGCTGTTTTGGGTTCACAAGCACCATTGGCATGACAAAATGCGAGGTCAAAGAGTTTGTTTTCAAGCTCGGCAAGCGGACCCCTACGCTTGTCAGGCTAGGTCGTTTCCCGAACCAGGTGTCAATAACTTGTTATCAGTGGCTCCAACCACCTTCTTGGGTGGTTTAACTGGACAACTTTGAAGAAAGTGACCGGAAGTTCCGCAATACAGACAAAGTTGCATTTGTCGCCTTCTCTCTCGTTCCTTCTGCGTTAATGGTCCTTTAACACTGCCAATTTGCATAGGTTCGGAAACGTCAGTACTCTTGAGTTAACGTGGGTCTTGATAGGTACTCTGGTTTCATACTTGAGCCGATCTGCTTTTCTAATTTGAAGTCTGTGATCAAGTTGAACCACTAAGTCTATGTAGTCTGCGCAGGCCTGGGGTGGATCTACTATCTGAGCTATAACATCTTTAAGCTCTCCGCGCAGGCCTCGATGAAACAATGTGATCCTTTTATTTTCAGGCCATCCGGTTTCCACAACTAGTCTATTAAAGGTGGCGATATAGGACAAAAGATCCTGATTACCTTGTTGTAAGGATAGCAGTTCGTTGTCAAGGGCCTGTCCCTGCGAGTGTCGAGCGAACAATCTTTCCATGCTGGCCTGGAAGCCCTGGAAATCCCGGAGAATGGGATCATCCTGATTTACCAATGGAATAGACCAATCGGCAGCACAGCCACTGAGGTAAGATAGTACAAAGGCTACTTTGGTCTGGTCGTTGGGGAAGGCCCCGGGCCTGCATAAAAAGTGTAAACGGCATTGGTTCATGAAAACGGCATATTTCTTGGGATCCCCCGCAAAACGTTCCGGCGGGGCCAAAGGCATGTGTCCAGGTAGATTGATTTGTACCGGGTTATTCAAACCCATTGTTGTAGAAATATCTCCGGAAACAGGTAAAGGAGTGTGCTCTGCCTGGCCCTGCAATAACCTTTTGGCCAGATCATCAGTTCTTTCCTTGGATAGGATTAGTTCCTTTCTGAGAGCATTAGTCTCCTGGCGGGCTGAGTGCACTTCTGCCCGTAATTCCCCTAAAAGATGGGCCAGCTGATCTGTCTCCATAGCGCCCAGGTGGGAAATTGTGGTAAGGCTTCGCGTTCTGTAACGCTCACCTGGTTCCCACGGAGGCGCGGCGTCGAAGGCGCAGAACTCTGAAGATGGACAGGAAGGGCCCCTCTATTCTGGCTTCCCTGGCTCGTTGGATACCCTCCTGTGCGTGAAAAGGGAGTATTACCAACTGTGGAACAATGCTCAAGCCTCCCACTCCCTTCCAACCCTCCACGATACCTCCTCCACGATTCCCCGTGAAGCCTCACCTTAGGGTTTGGAAGGATGAGCTCTCCATCCTGCTTCTGATGCAGGGGCGCGTTGAAACCCAGTTACTTCACTGGATTGAGGATTGATGGGAGTTCAGGTAAGCTTGACTGTTCAGGTAAGGCGCTGTAAAAGTTCTGTTCAAAAGTTCAAGCTTAATAATAATGTTCGTTGTCTAATTGCAGCAAGCGCTAATGCTTATGTCTTTTTCCCCTTAGGGGCCGGGGTTCGGAGTGCCGGAGATATGGCGCCGACCCGAAGTGAAACAGTTTTGGATGAGCGCTCAGGTAATGTCTTTGCATTCGCTCATTCAATGTCTTTGTCTTTTTTCCCCATAGTGGCCGGGGTCCGGAGATGCCAGGAAGCAGTAGGACCCGAAATGCAGTGGGAATAATCCAACAGGTAAGACTTAAAAGGAAACTGAGCTTTCCTTATTCCTTTTCTCCCTCTCACCTTGTTCTTGTCTTTTTTCCTCTAGGCGCCGGGGCGTAGCTGAATCCGGAAGATCGCTGCTGAAGATGGAAGCGCCTTGCAAAGGTGAGTAAAATGCAGCGCTGCAGCGATCGAAACAAAATGCCTTTAAAATGATGTCTTCCTTTTCAGGGCCGTTGGAGAAATGACTCCGGGATGCAGATTTAGCAGGTAAGGGCTTTTCTTCCCCTATTCTCTTCCTTTCTCCCCTTGCAGGTGTTCCAGGGTGCTGGAAGGCGTGGCTGAAGTCAGGATGCAGGAGCTGACACGGTGAGCGTCCAGCTGCTAGGTGCAGAACAACGCGAAGCACGTGTGGCTGTTCGGGTGGGGCTTAAATAGCTTTGGAAGAAGTTCCTGGTATGTATCCTTCCACCAATCAGGTATGTATCCTTCCCCGACCACACCCGGGTGGTGAAGTAGTCCTACAGGTAAAGTAGTCCCATTCAGGCCTCAAGAGGGCCTGGATGAAGCAGCAAGGTCTGCTTCAGGTAAGTGTGCACCCAAGCACTTAAAAACATATCCTCTTCTATGAGCCTGGCGCCTAAGGCGCCAGGACTGGGGTCCGCTATGAGCCTGGTGCCTAAGGTGCCAGGACTGAGTCCAAAGGGCCCCGACTTGGGCCCGCTGAGACTTCCCTGGGGAAAATGATGTCTGCCTCTGGGGTTGCTGGGCCCGGCCTGGCTCCTTGGAGGTAGGCATCATGACACCTACAGCCCCTTCTCCCGGCACTTACCTTGCACTTGCCACCAGCTGGCCCTATTATTTATCTTGTATTCTACTAACCATGTACTGCACTCTCCTTGCACCTGCCACCAGCTGGCCCTATTACTTATCTTGTATTCTACTAACCATGTACTGCACTTCCCCTCTCCCTTTCCCCTCGCACTTTTCCCAGTCCCCCTACCCTTGCACTTGCGCGATCTGAATGACACCTGGCCTAGTAGGATCGTTGTCTGTTCTCCCCTTGTCCCCCCCTGCCTCGTCGCGCCTTGAAACACGTGTGTATAGGCGCGTTACAAATGCCATATCATATCATATCATATCACTTCGATCTTGGTATTGTCTAAGTAGTACCATGCTGATTGATCTTTGGTTTTTCCTTCTTTGGTAGATTTGGTGAACAGCAGGACTTTTGTCTTTGATTTGTTAATTTCAAGGTTGTTGCTTTTCATGTAGCACGCCAAGTTCGCTAGTTGGTGTTGCAGCCCGATTTTGGTCTGGTCCAGTAGGATCAGGTCGTCTGTGTACAACAATCTTGACACTTTGACCTGACCTACCTTAGGAGGGAAGGATCTGATTTTGTTCTCGGACACTTGGAAGTCTCCAAGGAAGGCGATGAAAAGCGCCGGGGCAATCGTGCAGCCTTGTTTGACCTCTCGTTCCGAGTAAATAATGTCCGAGAGCTGTCCTTGTTGGCTTAAACGGGTGCGCATAGATGTTTTTGTATGCAAAGCCCTTATCGGTTCGAGTATTGGCGGAGGGCATTTCCAGGTTTTTAGTTTGGACCACAGTTTGCTGCGGTCGACCTTGTCGAAGGCCTGCGAGAGGTCTACTAGTGCGAGATGTACCTTAGGCGTGCCCGTCTTTACTTTTGATTTTATTATGTTCAGCAGCAATAGGTTGACCGCCGTACTGGCACCCTTTAGAAATCCTGTCTGGAACAAGTCTGAGCTTGGGGATCTTCTTGCCCATTTCTGAAAATGTGAGAGCAGCAAAGATCTTGCCAATGATATCTAAGAGAGTGATGGGCCTATAGTTGGCTGGGCTTTCTCTGCAGCCTTTTTTGGAAATTGGGACGAGAACAGCTTCTGTCCATGATTCCGGGATTAGCTTTGTTTTTTCACATTGTTTGAAAATTTACTGACTGCCGTTCACTCTTCTGGATATCTTTTCAGATCAATATTTGTGAGGCCATCGGGGCCTGGGACTCTCGAGGACTTGAGTGTGGTTATTACTCTTATGATGTCTTCTTCGTCTGTCAAACTATCCAGGCTTCCTGGCTCAGTTGTGTTTCATTTTTTTCCAGGGATGATGGAGGCCGAAACAAGTCTGAAGTAGAACGCGGACCGGAGCAGGGAGGTAGGCAGGCTTCAGCGCGTTCACAAAGGGAGATCAGTAGAGCGTTTCAGGAACAATCTCCCCTTATAAATCAGGCTAGAACAGAAATATACAAGCTTTCAAAAAAACTCAAAACCCACCTCTTTAAATAATACTCCTGAAATCAGTTGAATGATCCTATGACACTTTATATATGAGTAATGTTGTCCCGTGACCCACAGATTGTCCTTTGTCTAAATTGTCTTCTTGTTGTCGCCCTGATGCTTGCGAGCTCACGGCATGGTATAAACAATAAAAAATAAAAAAATAAGCTGATGAGAACTAATAAGTGACCCGACACTCTCTCCACATGGCTTGCATGTACTTAGACATAGAGTTGCTGCCTCTGTTTGACACAACTTCTTTAGGGAAGCCAACCCGAGTAAAGATGCCTAGCAATGGTTTTGCAACTGACTTGGCAGTCACAGTCTTCAATGGGATGGTTTCAGGATATCTGGTGGCATGGCTGACCGGCACCAAGATAAACCTATTGCCAGAGAATGTCTGAGGGTCAAGGGGATGAACAATGACAATCCCTACCCTTTCTAATGGCATCCCCACCACAGGGAGTGGCACCAATTGAGCCTGGATTGTTGAGCCACTCTTAACAGAAATCTGACAAGTGGCACAACTCCTACAATGGCCTTCTACCTGGATGGCACAACTCCTACAATGGCCTTCTACCTGGACCCCCATCTTGAGCCAATAGATATGCACGGATAGCCTCTGCTTGGTTCTCTTGATCCCAAGGTGACCAGCTAGATGAACCTCATGCGCCAGTTGTAGGAGGAAGGGTCTTACTTGAAGGGGACCACCAACCTGCTATGGTCACCTTCAGTAGACTCTGTGGGCTCACTGTACATGAGCCCACCTTCCCAATAAATCCTATGTTTCCCAGGAGGTTCACCCTCAAGCTGGGAACAGGCCTGTCTCCGTAGGCCTTCCAAGGATGGCCACTGATGTTGGCCCTTACTAAACTATTCCCTATCAGGACCACCTTCAACCAATACACTTTGGAGTGAATGATGGTCATTTGGGTAGGAATTTCAGGCAGGTGTAGGTGCTTGGCCAACTACCTCCACCTCAGTGGTAGGTGAGTTAGGGGGAATATTCTCTTTCCCTCTTCTGAGTTCCTTGACTTCCTTAGCCTTGGGTTTCCACATTGGCTTTGGCTCAGTCTTGGACTTGGCCAGGGCAGCCTTTGTTGGTGATTTTGTGCATGGTCCTTCTGATGTGTCCCCCACGGACCTAAATCTCTGAGGTAATTTCCCAGCAGAACCTTTCAAGAGACTTGCCTCTGAACACTCACAGGCATCCTTACTACTGTACCATTTATGGTTAGATTTACAGGCATTGCTAGGAACTTGAGTGGGGGGCCATCAGCTAACCTGGTGGGCATCTAGGACGCTCTGGCAAGCTCTTCTTGGTTTACCAATGTGGAATCCACCACAGTTATGCTGGCCCCACTATCCCTAAGGGCAGGAGTGTCAACTCCATTGATTAGCACACTGTCCTTAAAGTAGTGCTTGGTGTTGTCCGGAATGCTAGCATAAACCTCTGAGACTCTAGGCACCCAGGAACCCAGGGATACTAAAACTACTTCAGATTCTATCCCACTGGGGAAGGAATCTGAAGAGAAGGATGCCCCTGTGAAAGTTTCTTCCTCACATCTGGGGTCCCCTTTCATGTCATCACTTACTCCACAAGCCACAGAAGACCCATTAGGTATTGGGACATAGGGTGGCCTGCCGGGCAGAATGACACCCGCCCACAGAGTTTCACGGAAGCCCCGGCACCGTTATTACTGGTGCCAGTGTTTCCGTGGTCCCCATTCCCATAGAGTCCTAAGGAACTCTATAGGAATGGGGAACAACATTTTCACTATTTTGCCTTTCCAGCCACCGGGGTTGTAATACCCTGGTGTTACCGGCAAGTCAGGCACTGGTAACTGTTTACGGGTCCGGAGGCTTTTTACCGGCACGGTTGCTGCCAGACCCATAATGAGGCCGCTGTGTTTTCTGTGTAAGTACAACCTGGGTATTTCACCAGTGCGCAACACTGGGTACCTCGATCTTATCCCACCGCTGTACACCAATTTGTTAAAATGGATTTCTAAACTCTGACCTGGTGGGCAGAGGTTTAGGAGGCCACCCTAGTTTATTGGAAATGGGGAACCTTTTGGACAAACCAGACCAATTTATGGTAGCTTGGCAGGTGGTGAAGACTAAGAGCCTCATTACAATGAGGGCAGCCGCGGTATGAACGGTTCCGGTAAGGGACCGGCACCATTCATACCGGGCCACCCCATTACGAGTCTGCAGCAGGTCCCGCTCTGGACGCCAGACCAGACGTGCAGAGCGGGACCCACTAGTAGTCCAGGATGCTAACAGCGGGCTTGTCATTAACGGGCCCGTTGTTAGCATCCTCCCCATTCCCATTGAGTCCTATGGGGGATCAAATGGGAATGGGGATGTACCAAGTCCGGGTCCCGAGAATGGGAATTACTGTGCCCTCTAAAGTCGGCATGGCCCGGTAATTCCCTATTTTTGGGACCCGACCCGGTACCCGGTTTGGGGGTAGCCATGCCGCTAAAAATGGCATGGCTACCTCCAAACTCCTAATGAGGCCCCAAGTCTCAGGAGGGGTGAGATTGATCGTAAGCCCACAATGAGCACATACAATAAATCTCCACAGATTACCCTCAGACAGATGTATATCAGAAATAAATGTATTATAGGCCTTTATAACAAAAACATAATTATGCTACAGTTATGCAGAAAACAATTACCACACACGTGTATTTACTGTGTAACATATATACAATACTGCGATTAGTGTAAAGCTGATGATAGGGGGGATAACCACAACCTGCAACAGAAGGGGGTAGCTCGGCACATATATCAGTTTAGGCAGTCCTTCATCAACACTCCCTAACTTGTTTAATCCAGCCCTACGAAGTGAGGAACCTAGCGCTCAAAGTACAGTCGTGCATTAACAACGTGCGTTTGTGCGTAAACGAAAAAGGAGGCTCTCTTCGGGGGGCTGTAGCTGCTTAGGAAGGGGGTTGAGACAATGAAGAATAGGTTCCTATTCCTAGAAGAGCATCTATTTTCGGAGTTTGGGAATAGGTGGGGAACTCAGGCTATCCCCGCCAATGTGAGGATCTTTTGAGGGATACTTGTGTGTAAAAAGGGATATATGTGCCAGGAGTCCACCGGTAAGTTAGGAAAGTACTCACCAACCCTCGACACAGTATGGACCAAACTTTGGCAGTCTAGCCCACTTCGCTCGTAGGTGTTAACTCTGCAGTTTCAGGACGCTCCGGATCTCAGTGGGATGGGACGAACGTTTGTGGCGTGACAGTAGCCTTTACTCGCTCTCGATGAAAGAAGGATAATTCTGGTGCAGCACATCTCAGGATACGGTATGCAAGAACAGCAGTCACCATACTGGGGCGATGCTGTGAAGGATTCCAATCGGGCGTCACTCACCGGACCGGGACACGTGGTCTTAGCCTGGGATGTAGCACTCAATAGGAATGCTTTTTCTTTAATTTCAACGAATTAAAATCTATACCCGACCCGTCTCACACCCCCTCACAGCACCTTTTACAAATACCCTGGGACACAATGGACCATGATCCAGGCCGGTGGGTGGTAACATAATATTTATTTATTTTAAAATTCACAAAAAGCACACACATTTTAATATTGGGCAGAAATCACCAATGGGGTGATAATTACAATGCAAACCACTGAACTACACTTGTTTAACCATCTACAAGGACATATCCAAAGCACAAATGAATAAGCAGCAAACATAATCAAAATCCGACCTTCCCATACAAAATAGGAGGCCAAAACCCTTTGCAATGGCCTAAAATGACACTCGGATTTTAACAAATAATTAATTACATGTGTAATTAAATAATGATGTACAGATGTGTTATCACAGTTGCAGGGTTTGTATATCACTAGCAACTATAAGGTAAGGTATCACAAAGACAGACAGTTCACAAAGCAGGTTGAAATTGAAAACACAGTGCAGCCAAATTACACATGGAAAAGGTGCATTTTTCTAGTTTGCGGTTTTAAATGTAAAAAACCTTTTATTTCAAACGGGTGAAAAACACTGAATCGGGGTACGGTTTTTGGGCACGGGGATAGATGCACATCACAAGGACAATATAGAAGTGAAAGGAGGGCTACAGCGGAAGAATTGGATGAGATGTTCAAGGTAGAATGTTGTTCAGTTTTAGGAAAATAGAGCAGTTAAAAAGAGAAAATCGGATTTAAAAATGAAAGGCAACTTTTACTTAAACTAAATTATGTGGGCTATTTTTTTTTATCATAGTTTCACATGAAACTTTTTTTACAAAAAAAGGACTTTACCAAAACTTTACTTAAACAGCGAGACTTTCACATCACATAAATGCCATTACTACACAATGAATCTTAAAAGAAGAATTGGATTTCCAATCATAATTCAGTCAACATCTCAGATCGTTCTTAGCTTTCTCCTTCTAGTCCCATTAATTTGTCTAGAATTCAATGGTTGCACATATCAACATATAATTGCGACCAGCAATTAAGGAGGACCACCACTCCTCAATATCATGATTGCATGAAACAAACTACCTGAATGCTAAAGTTTGTTCCGCATTCAGCGCCAGACATTCAACAACCAAATGATGGAGTGAGTCTACACATTAATCACAGAACCCGCAAATGTTGTTAATGGTGTTACTGTCATGTCTTAGAAACAACATTTCGTTGCTCGGCAGCACATTAAGGGCCTGATTCATGGAAGTGTTTTATAATGGTGCAATCCCATAGGAAAAGGTTCCATGAATCAGGCCCCAAGTCTCATACGAAGAAACTTATCCCGATGATGTTTTGACGGGAAAAGTTGAAGGTACTTCGGAACCTGGTTTGCTGCGCGAATGTCATGATTTTGAGTTAGACTTGATTTCAATATCAAACCTTTTTCAATACTCTTGCTCCAATCACAATTGCTGACCTTTTTGTTAACTGCACAAGGATTGGTACACAAAAGGTCTGTTGAAGAACCCACATGGTCAAGATTCATTAGCACGGCTTCAAACCAATCTATAAGTAAGCCGTTATATAGTCTAGTCGAGATTTCTTTCAAAATTTGATAGGGTGCTATCGATCCGGGCAGTATTATCTTCCTATAAAGGGCGAAAGATTTCCAAAGGATCGATGCACTCAGGGATTGGAGACCAAGTTCAAAGCGGATTGCAGCAATCAATACAAATCCTGGCAACCTCAACACTTTCCAACTGCACTTCCAGCTTATCCCAGACTGCAGGATCTATATTAAAACCATCTTCACTGCCGAATGTAATTGCAGCCACCACTTTTTGTCGGTAAAACAGGATGACAGGCATCAGGGTGAATTAACCAAATTCTCTGTGTAATTTCGCACCTTTTAGTGCAAAGGTGTTCATTGTGGCTTTCAGATCTTTGGTTCAATTCCATTCTCTGATTGACTTGTTAAAGATAATACCAAGATATCTGATATTATCGGTTCTTGCCAGGGATTTCCAGTCTACTGTCCACCTGAAGTTTTTGCTTTTGGTACTATGTTGAGGCCCTAAGGTGATGATCTTTGACTTGTCTGCATTGATCTCCATACCAATCGAGGATAAGTAAATACCCAGATTTGCTAATAGCTGCTGGAGACCGATCAGAGTGGATTCAATCAACACAATGTCATCTGTGTAAGTGACCCAACTGATCGGGTGCCCATTAATCCGAGGAGGAAAGGCATTGGAAATGTTCAATGCCTCCGGCATGTCAGCTGGATATAATTTGAAGATCAGAGCGGCCAATGGGCAACCTTGCTTGACCCCCCTCTCTGTCATGATCTCATCAGAAAGGTCACGCTAGCATTTAAGCGGACTCGAATTGATGTTTTGGTATGCAGCTGTATTAACATCTGTAGCAGATCAGCTTGACAGTGTGCTCTTGATAGTTTGTCCAACTAAAGTTTGCGATCCACCCTATAAAAAGCCTGTCGTAGATCAGCAAAGAAAAAAAGATCGATTTATGACTTTTCAGGGCTTCGAGCTTCAGGAGATTGAGAATAGTGAGGTTCAGTTTGTCGCCAACCCCCTTTGTGAACCCAGTTTGTCTCATCGATCAGATTGGATTCAGCTGCCAATTTTGCCAGTCTTTTTTGCAAAAAAGGCGCAAAGATTTTCCAATCACTTCCAACAGGGCAATCAGATGGTATTTGGTCTATCGCACTTCTTAAAGACGGGCACAACTACCGCTGATTGCCATGAGGACAGGATCCTCAGAGTCTCCACTATTTTCATGAATAGTGTTTCGATAAAAGTTGCCCATTCTTTTTTATTTTTTTCAATGTTAAATTGGAAAAGCCGTCTGGGAGCACCAGAATTTTTAAGTTTCCCAATTGCATCTTCAATATCAGCCTTACTAGACTCCAAAACCCAGGTGATTTGAGGATTGATCTGTTGTTTTGCCACATGTTTGTGGGGAGACTTGAAAACCGCTGAAAAATAATTCATCCAGTATGTGGGCTGTCTCCCACTGTCAAACAACACATCTGGTTTCGGGATCCATTGTTTATTATGGCCAATGTTTTGCAGCTCTTTCGTTGGCAAATCAGTTTTAGCATTATCTCTGCCTGTTCCTGCTCGCGAAGCCATTTAAACGAGCGCACCCAGTTTCGTTATTTTTGGTGCAGTGATCTTTCCGCTTCTTGTACATCTGTACTCACGTTGGAATATTTGAGCTTTTTCAGGCTGTCTCGTAGTTTTTTTTTGCTGAACGGATGTTTGTGTTTAAAGTTGTCATGACGACATCCAGTTTTGACTCTAATAAATTGTGTTGAGAGAGGCGTGTACTCAACATGGCTTACTCCATGTGCAAGACCCAAACCTAATGTTTGTGTGAGCTTCGAGATCTCCAAAGGTGTTATGCATAAGCGATTGAGGCCTAGATTTATCTCCAATCGCTCGTTATACATGTCAGTAGATGGACTTTTCTTCATGAGCCACTGGAGACTAACTGCATCATGATTGCTATTTCTCATTCTCAGGATCTCCAAGGACTTAATCTTGGCAGTAAATTAAAATGAGGTTCAGATATAATCAATTGTTTTGTGAATTTGATTTCCATGCTAAATTGCCCTAGCAGGAATTTCCCCGCTAGTTTGCCCATTCAACATTAAACAGTTCCTTTCTGCCATTTCGGTCCACCATATGGTGCTTTGCATAGTATGAGATTTTTCTTTGATGTTCTTCACTTGCCCATCAGAATCAATCCAGGAGTGATTGAGATCCCCACATACAATGACAGAGTATTTCTGGAAATCTAACATGAATCTATCCATCATCCGTGTGACTGATGAGATGAAGTGTCTAGCAACTATTTTGGCCGGGTGCCAGTATACATTTACTAGAAGAAGGAACTCGTCTGACCCATAGTCATCAGCTGCAATTTGTATGATGATGCCTTGGACAAAGATGTTTGGATGCATTGGTCTACATACTCGCCACCCAGGTTGGTTTTTCACCGATGTTAAAAGACCTGAGTGTGGTCGGCCTGTGACATTTTTCTGAGCCGGATTCAATATCACAGAATAGCCTTCACAAATGGGTTCAGTTCGCATCCAAGATTCCTGCAAATATATCAGGTCGTGTGCCTCACTAACCAGTTTGTTGTCCTGAAACAAATGTAAAAAGCCTCTGGTATACCATGAGATTAGTGAATCGCCCGGAATTTCACTATGACCCCAGGGAGCTAATGATGATTTGAGAAGGAGCCGCTTACGACAGATGAGTAAGTGTTCCGTTCTGCCCAGGACAACCTTTTATCTGTTTCAGGTCTTTCTTCTCCAAAGTGTTTCTACAGAGTTTGCCTTCTATTATCATTTCGTGAAGGGTTGAATGGGCTGGAAGATGGTTTGGGTGCAGCAGCAACTTTCGCTTGTCTCCTGCGACCTGTGGGATTACTTAGTGCGTATCCAAATGCTAAGAACTCGTCCTTGGCTGCTCTCAAGGTATTAGCCACCAGGCGGGAGTGCACGTGGAGTATAACCCAGTCTGAGTCATATTTATATTCAACTATTTGAATGTTGTCAGACTCTATGAGGCTTAAAGTTGGAATACAATGCAACAGTTTCATGATATTTTGTCTGTTAACGATAACCAAATTAATATCTTTTAATATATATTTGATTTTTTTATTTTATTAATTTTTTTGTTGTGTTTGGTTCGTTTAACAAACTCTTACAACAATACCTTTTACATTTACCAGTTTTTGAAATACTTCTTACAGTTTCAGATGTACAATAAAAAAAAAACTGAGAATCATATTTACAGTTATTACAAATAAGCATCTCTTATCGTATTCCTACTACTTCACAGAAATAAGTAGAACTGTCGCATTGCCAAATTCAATTCATCAATATGACAATGCAATATAATACGAACAATATCCACTGTATACACCGGATTAATCCGATTATCGATCAAATATTCACCCGCAGATACAGAGATTCAAATACAGTGTACGTGAAATTTCATTTTTAAGTAATAACCAAAACCCAACAGCCTCCTATCCTCTATTTAATGCCATATCAGATGTCTGAAGGTCTCCTTGTGAATTTGCGATACGCAAATGAAGTCTGCATGAATATCTGTAAGCCTCTTCAGCACCTAACAAGGTTATTGCTCAAGCATGTATGGTCAGAAAATTCCCTACACACTTATATGAATCAGTTTTCTACCCCTTCTCTACTTGCAATGATTGTCAGGCATGCAGGTTACATGACTTTTCCACAGCGGTCAGCTAGACGCAGATAGCTTTTGCTGTAGTTCTACATCAATAATGTACAATAGACGTACCAGGGCTAGAACCAACCTGACATTTGTCCCCCACATACAACGGATCCACAGCCATTCCCTCCCACACAACGTGGAGTTAATATTAGCCTCCCAAAAGTAGCGCGTCGATATGTCTAAACCTTCCAGCCATCACCTCTTTGTTTTTGCATGTATCAAAGTAACAGCAGTACACTGGAAGATGTTTTAATTATTCTTCCTTTGTAAAGTTTGCACAAAACCGACATACACCAAAATTCGCCTCTCTGGGTTCTTTACACCAGAATTGCATTTTTTCATTGGTGGCAAACTGATTAAGTTTCAAACGTAAATACGTATCACGGGCCATTTTGCCCGGAAATTGAACCAGATATCTCGATCTTGGTGTACGTTTGGTAAGAAAATGTGCAATTTCAGTGTACAGTTTAGACTTTGGAATGGTCTCAATAATAGGTATCCAGTCATATTCGAAAAGCTTCTTTTTTACATAAGTGGGACGCAACCGAAGGTCTCCAATCGTCACATTAATGCTGTCCAATAGAGCTAACGTTTCCGCATGACATCTTTTAATGGAGTTTGGAGGATTTTCTGCCATCATGTTGGAAATGTTCTCATACAACGAATTCTGCGGTGGGTCCAACATTTTGGAAAAATTGTTGAGACACCTCCAATTGAGGCGAGCTGCGAGCGATATTAAACCAAGTTTGTGTCGCAACACTGCACTAGGTGCTGAATTGGAGAGCCTCAGAGTTTTTTTCCACATCAAAGCTTGTTCCTGATTTAAATGAGGACCAATTTTCATATCCAGACCGTAAAGAACCACAGCCTCAACTTTCAAAATATAATACTCGAATAGTGGAGTCATAGAATATTCGCAGTGTCTGCTATATATGATTTTCATTTGCGAACATAAGAGTTTGATCTTATCTTTAATCATTCATTTCCACATGATTTTTGACGCGATGTTACATAGATTGTATCCAAGATACTTGACTGAAGGGGCTCGTTCTATTCGAGAACCATCCAGCGACCATTTATATGCAACTAATTTCTTCCTGTAGTTGTTAAATATGATAATATTGGATTTCGCTGGATTTGCCTTCAGATTGTGTAAATACGCATACGATGCAAAAAGTTCCAGATTATTTTGCAAGCCAAATGGCATCAGATGAAACAGTAGTATATCGTCCACAAATGCCAACCATTGTATTTTCAAGTTACCAAGCTTAGCAGGATAAATTACTTTCCCTTGCCATATGTTATCCATGTCACACAAGTACGCATTAAACAGGGTAGCCGCTAGATTGCATCCTTGTCTGACTTCAATGAAGGTGGCAATTACATCGGTCAGAGTTCCCTGTTTGTTGATACGGACGCGCACATAAGTAACAAAACCAGCATATGGAGGAGAGTAGGATCAAATCCTATGTTAGCTAGTTTGGACCACAGTAAAGTGCGGATTACTGTGTCGAAGGCTGCCATTAAGTCTAAAGATGCCATATATATCGGGCCACATTCGCCAGTTCTCACTTTTGCCAAAAGATGCGCTAGAATAGTGGCGTTCAAGTGGGTACCCATTGAACGGCGAAATCGCACTTGAAAAAGTGATAGCATATTTGTACATTTCACGTGGGTTTCTAATTCTTTGAGAATAAGAGTCGAGAACAGATTCTCAGATGTATCTAGTAATACAATGGCTTTATAGCTCGCTGGATCTTCACGTCTACCTTTTTTCCATATGGGGACCACAATCGCAGTGTTGCATGATGTGGGTATCCTGTGTGATCTAATGATGTTATCATATTTTATTTTGCACGCATAGGCCCAAAAACTAGGGTCTTGTTTCATAACACATGCAGGAATCCCATCTGGACCTGGAGCTTTCGAGTATTTCAACTTTAATATTGCCTATTCTATATCTTTTACCGACCACGGGCAGGACAAGGAAGTAGGAGGGATTGCATAGCAAGGGGTCTTATTCCGGAATCTAGAGGGCAATTGATATTTATCTTGAAAAAAGGTAGCCCATGTTGATGCCGATATAGGGGATTCCAGACCATCTATCCTTTTGTCCAAGCCAAGTTGCAGCATGGCCCACATGGATCTCCTGGTGTTCGTGCAAAGATAAGAGACCATATTTTGATTGTCTTGGATGTTAAGGCCCCGTTTTATATTACAGCATTTATTGTTGTATGTATTACAGATATTTCTTTTCAGAATTAGGTATTCTGTGGTTGTAGGACACGTCTTCCCTAGTCTGCAAATCTGTCTATTTTCAAGACATTTTAGTCTGTGAATCTCACTATTGCGGTGTGAGAAATTGTTATTTCCCTGCATTGGGCAAGATCCACCTAGTCACATTAGCGTATCTGCTATCAGCTCGGTGAAGTAGTTCTCAATCCTACTAATGTCGCTGCAAACCTGGGGTAATGAACCTGACCATGTGGCTGCCTTTTTAATCATTTTGTTTAATTTACAGCATAGATTATCATTCCATTTTATGGATATGGATGTACGCTCGATCTCTACACATGATAGCACAGGATCATTTGGAAGTGAGGATCCATTCACCCTAATGGTTGTACCACTAATTTCATGATCTCCCAAATGTACATCTAGAGTGAATATGGGGGTTGCTAATGGAGCAAGGGTATGTGAAACATCTATATCACCAATTCTGGAGTTTTGCTTATCCCGCTGCCAAGAATAAGGTAAAGCTTTGGAACAAAACTCCTGTAAATAGATGTGCCAACTTTCCAAAAAGTATCTCCATCTTTCGCCATTAGATTGTGCCTGAAGTTGATGGACAGAGGGAGCGTACCTAAGGTTCTTAGAAGCATGTCCAATGCAAAATGCATTAAAGTTGCCTCCAATGACAATATGATTTTGAGAATGACGGGAATAGATATCCTGCAGAATTAAATTCAGCTGATTCAACATTCCATCCAAGGGCAATTTCCGAGGGTTCCAATATATAGCAATTACAAAAATGGCACGTGAGATTCAACAATGAACGAAAATTCAATAACTAATATATTGTCCATATCCTGTACCAGCTTTGACCTGATATTTAAAGTATTATTAAGACTAATTGCAAGCCCTCCATAGGGACGACCCCCCTACCAAATTTGGCCTTCGCTACATACGTAGTAAAGCCGTTCACCATGAGGTTACATGTATTCATGGATTCCTGTACAATGATTATAGAAGTTTGAGCGTGTGAAGGGAAGTTATGCAGCCATGTATTGAAGTTTTTAAACCCACAGGTATTCCAGGATAAGATGGTAAATCATGGTTACTATGAGGAGTTTGTGGTTGGCTTTACTTCATTTAGAGTCTTTGCCAAGGGGATAAACCATGACCAATCCTTAATTGCCGCGGTCAGGTTGGCATTTTGGGAGAGTGCAGATATTTCTGCAACCTTAAGGCCTTGCCCTATTACGGAGGATTCTTCATTAGTAGAATACCTAGGAGGTTGGAATCGTAGGAAGGTTTTTGCCGTCTCGTGAGACTCAAATTGAAAAAGTTCTAGCCCTAGAAGTTCGAAATCCATGCTGTATTCACACAGCATCTTAGTTATTATAAAAGAGTGAGTCTTACATACTATTCTATTGTTATTAGTGTTGTGAAGTTTGATCCATTCGATATCATCTGATCTCAAATTTCTTAAGAATGGAATGAGATTGAAAATTTGCAATAGATGCGACCGGTTAATCCTTTTCTTACCATTTACATCCTCTTCACTTTGCCAACCTATTATGTTCACCATTTCATTGTCAAATTAATTGGTAACTGTAAAAGGGGGCTCCAGAAGGGGACCTATATGATTCACCTATGCACTTATTCTGTCAGCAATAGATGGTAGCTTGGGATTTGGGTTACCCTTCTAAGTCGCGTCATTGTCGAATGACTGTTCCACCTCTGTCTGGGCAGAGAATAAGCAACAGTCCCAGTTTCCTTCAGTGGAGGAGGAACTGTGTTAGATTTCAGTTCCATATCAGCCTTCATTTTTTAGTTATTAGCTCTGAGTTTAGACGATCCCTTTAGTGGGAAAAAAGAAGAGAGTTGGGATTGCTTAGATGGTTTAGGTTCGACAAGCATTGGCGCAACTGAAGGAGGTTGCAGTACCACTTTGTTCCCCCCAAGTATCAGTTAATGCACCAGAATTTTCTGTGGAGTCTTTGCCATTCTCCAAAGTTACATTTTTTTCTTTGTTTGTTTTTTCTTTGCATTCTTTGTTTTATTACCCTCATCATTCGGGGCTACCATACCTGTTTTGGATATCTCGAGCGCTTTTTTGCTTTCATCATCCAGCTGATCTAGATCTAATATGCCCTCTTCAGCTGGATTAATACACGAGGCGTCACCCTACTGGTTACCATTATTGCCAGTTAGTGAAGAACTCCCTGACTCCTCGGTTCCGATGACCTTCACCTCCTGTTTAGTCCGTGAATTTCTTTTAAGATGGTGAGTGTGAATGCGTTTTTGTCTACAAGACATATAGGGACCAGAAGTAAACCCCCTGTTGCCAATAGGTGGAGAAAAGGGTGCCATGCTTCCTGTCTCTTCTCCTCCCAGCCCTTCTTTTTCCTCTTCGGTCAAATCGGTGAGGGCAGAAGGGCTATCAATAGATGCACCACTGACAGCTTGATTAATCAGTGGAGAATGCAAGGGGTAAGTAGTGAGAGGGTGTGTTAGTCTCCATGCTAGCTGTGTTATCAAAGATTCAAGCATGTCTAATTTTGTGCTGATTGTATCAATGGCTATAGGCACCCTACCGGGTAGCTCAGCTTGTATGCTTTTGGATAACATCGGCATTGTATCCAAAACTTTGGCATATGATCTCGAGGAGGCTACAAATGGTTTCTCAGATAAGCTGGTTTGTACAGTTCTTGAGTGTACTATGAGTTCTTGTGTTTGTGTGGACTCGGAATTAACAAGATACTCACTATCTTGAATGATTTTGGTTACATTTGTAGGGATAACTTTGCCATTCCCCATTAGATATCCCTCTATTTTACTTATTTTCATGAGGGTTTCATTAGATGTCTGTTTCAGTTCTCTAATTTCCAAATGTGTTAGTTAGTGGCCTCTATCTAGTAAATAAAAATCCTTGTCAATACTAATAGAAGGAATGGATGCAATCAGTGGAGCTATAATGGGGACAAAAGGTCCCACCGAAGGGATTGGGAACCATCCACGTCTACAGATCTAGCTCCAAAGAGGTGCACCTCCTCTATGCCTCCATGTCTGGGATTAACAGGAGTAGATGGTCCCAAAGACATACGAACACGTTTTCCCAATTCAGCCATTGTGGTAGGGGCCAGCATTGAGTCATCAGAGATGCGCTGGTTGAAGATATCTCCAGGTACAATTGCAGATTGAATGTGTTTTTGATATTCTCGCATGCTCAGAAAACTATGCTGGACTGAGCGCTCACCTTCATACATTTCTTTCAGGGGAAATGAGGCTGTACCCTGTGTGTACATGCTAGGTGCGTGTGCCGTTTTTCTTATTTTATCCTGCTGTTGTCACCAATATCTAGGCATTTCTTTAGGCTACAGAGGCTAAGAATTGGCAATTCCTCTATTGTTTCTCTGCAAGCTTTCTCTCTGACCCTGGCTAATATAAACCTCCATTTTCTCCCATAGATACTACCAATCTACTGTCACCTGTATTTCAGGTACTGACCCTAGCAGCAGATCTGTGTAACATGTCCTTCTACCATTTGATTCTAATAATTTGTCCTTTCTTTACAGCTTGGTGAAAGTGCTGTGGGTATCCCCGCTCTTTTGGGTAATTTACCATCTTGGCTGTTATCTAAAACAGCAGGAAGGTCCATTGCCAAAAAGAGTTCCCTCAGTGAGAGGGGGTCCGGTTTGGGTATTTCCCCACTGGGAATTACATCAGCAGTGACTGAAGATTCTGGACTCATTGAACAGCTCTCATCTGGTCCTGAGCCAACGCCCCGGCCTGTCTGCACGGTGGTGAGTCTAACACTGTCTGACTCTGTGTCCGCGTACTGGATAGGGTATTTGAAGTGTACACAAGTGAAGAGAGGCTGCAGCAGGGCTCATGGCTTCTCTCTCTCGCCTGACACAAAGACTCTCCGTTTGACTCTGTGTCCGCTCCGTGGACCGGATAGGGTATTTGAAGTGAATACAACTGAATAGAGACAGCAGCAGGGCTCATGGCTTCTCTCCCTCTCCTGACACAAAGACTGTCCGTCTGACTCTGCATCCGCTCCATGGACCGGACAGGGTATTTGAAGTGAATACATGTGAAGAGACACTGTGGCAGGGCTCACGGCTTCTCTCTCTCTCCTGACACAATGACTCTCCGTCTGACTCAGCGTCCGCTCTGTGGACTGGATATGGTATTTGAAGTGAATACAATTGAAGAGAGACTGCAGCAGGGCTCATGGCTTCTCTCTCTCTCCTGACATAAAGACTCTCTGTCTGACTCTGCCTATCTAGACTATATTGTTAAAGAAAGCCACAATACGTTGAAAGATTGATTCGCGATGTCAACCTTTTCACGACGCATTCAGATCTATGTGGGAATTCATTTTAATTATACCAAATATTGCTAAGGAGTTACAAGATGAGGTGAAAGGAAGAATTGCGCTAACACTAGAAAAACGAGAACAGGGTGCACAGAGAATTAGAACAGTCTATTCAAGTTATCAAGGTATGGATAGGGTTGCTTAGAGAGTGGAACAAAGACAAAAGTCAAGATGGTGTAGGCTCTGTGTTTCTATGGGATGGGTAAATACTCAGAGGCTGTTCTTAAATTTGGGATTAGGAACAGTCAACTGGGTTCTGGACTCCAGGGCTCGGGTCACCAGGTAGCGGTGGACTCTCCTAGCAGAACAACAAGTGGGCCTGTCTGGTCACTAGATAATAAGTACAGCTGGATGGCAGGGATGCAGCAGGCATGCAGTTATTGGGCAAAAGGCTGGTCTGTTCTCAGGATGCTTCCCAGAAGGGTACCACAGCTTTTCCCCTTGGTTATTGGGATTTTTTGTGGGATTTCTGGATTAAGGCCGAGCTGGGATAGGATCAGCAATATTTTGACTTTTCAGTGGAATCTGGTATCTAGCAAGTTGAATGTAGAAGATCAGGAATGCAGGCGCAGGAAATGCAGGAAAGAGTCTGTCTACAGTTCTGTCAGCCACCCTTATTTATAAGGCATGGGGACAACATAGGATGATGTGGTGGGACAGGCATAAGCTAGGCAAGCCCTAACTACTGGATTGGTCAGGGGTAATGGTTGCCACCTTGCTGTCAGCTGGTTGGGTTTCAGGGGCATGATGTCAGATTTATGATGTGTGCTTTGCAATGTCCAGTACTTCCCACAGTTAATTTTGCTTCAACACAGTTTTGACATAACTGGCACATTTTTACAGCTGGGGCATCTTAACAAATTACATGAGCAGGTTACATATTTTACGCAGAGTATGACAGTCCAACTCTTCAGTTTGTAAGACATTGTTTCACCCTTTTAATAATTTTTAGTAATTTTAGTGAGAACCGCTTAACCCAAAATCCCACAACTTTAGGTGTGTGTACATATTATCATAGGGCGCATTTCTGTTAATTTTGAATGTTCCACCAAGTGTACTTTTACCATGATTCAAATTTTCCTGGCATGCTATGAACGTCTGTGACATCTTGTTTAGAAGCCACGAAAATCACATTTAAACTGTCAAACTTTTACATTTCTGTGGTTACAAAATTAACAGTCTTAAAAGTGTATTCAACAAATAGTATTTTGAAACAAATGGGCAGCCTTTGTCCTTCACTTGGACCATTTTTTTCTCTTCCGCTACCACCAACTGTCAGTTCAGCCCAGTGTGGCCAGGGCCTTTCCCAATGTAATTGAATGTTTATTGCCACTTTCTCACTTCACAGGTAGGCATTGCAGCATGTATTGTCCCATCCTGCAGCAAAGACGAATTTCTGACGAGCGTGTGAACTTTCTTTGTTTTGGTTCATTCAAAGTTTTTCAAACTAGTAATTATCACTTTTGTGTCCCAGAAGGTTATGGTGTCCCCTTGTGTGGGAAGGCCTTCTCTTAGCCAGCAGGAAAAACCTGTTCTGGGGCTTTCAAAATCCAGCAAATGCATTTTAATTCCTTGGTTTTCTTTAATTTTGTCCTGAATCAAAAACAAGCCTGTTGAATATAACATCCCATATATGGTCCCAGCAACAAACCCCCTTTACATTGTTAAACAAGGGCAGGACCTTACCCAACATACACTTTTAAAACAGGTATTTTTCATATTTGCAAAAGTACATTTAAACACGGTGTGAGGCCTGCTGGCATGTGCCTTTCAAAGGTTCCATCTGAATTTCCCACATAGTTCTGCAATCAAATTCAGTTTCTTTTATACAGCAATTTGTTTAAAACACTGATGCACTGAAATTGGCATAGGCCCAGGGAGCCAGGGCCTCTTTGAAGCATTGATCTTTTACATTGTGTAGCCCAAAAGTAAAGCGTTTCCTGTGTAGCTGAAGGAAAGCTTCTTTTGATTCCTCAGATCTGAATAACAACCTGTCATTCAGGGATACTGCTCTTTTCTGCTGAGCACCATCTGAATATGGATGGGCATGGCAGGGCCTCATTGATAAAAGTAGTGTGATGAGGAACAGAGGAAAATAGCATCAGGGCAGCAACCTTTTTCATGTAACATATTCCCTTTTCAATGGGAACTTGTTTAGCAAACAGCAGAGCAGAGCAGTTTTTCCATTAGCTTCTTTTGGTGCACACAAGAACACATACTGGCGGCCTTTCTCAGTGTGCTCCCTGCCCTAACTAGCACAGTTTTTGATGCGTGGCAATGGTGCTTCAAGGAGCCAGCGCAGCCATTTCGCTGTTTCTGCTGAAGTGCAGATTGGTTATGGATGGGCTTACTGCTCAGTGGGTAAATGTATCCCACAAACTCCCCCCTGACTGTTCTGAGATTCCTTGTCGAGGGAGAGTAGGGCAAAGTGGGATTCATCAATGGGGCAAAGTAGGGTTCATCAGGTGGAGTCCTTCTTCCATCATGGAGTTTTATGGCATGATCCTCCCTTTGTTTCACGTTGGATTGTGGAGTGACACCCACAGTTTTCTCACAGGTATTTCTTTGTGGCGTGGAGGGACACCCCAGATTTTCCTTTGCTCTTTCCTTTCATGGTCCCGGGGAGGTCCTCATTGGTAATGAATGGGAAGAACCAGTACAAATCTATTAAATAAATAAGAACTACATTTTCCCACTGACTGCTTTCCAGGAATGTTGACAGCAGTGGGACACACATACATTCAATATTTAGACAATAAATGTAATTGATCACTCGCAAGACACAGATAACTATGGATTTGGCTAGAATTTTGGGGAATTCCTTTCCTCCTAACAATGAAGAAAAATGCTCCTTGTTAACTAATTATACCTCTAAACCTGCCTGTTCCCTTTTGGTTCTTCTTTTTCTTGCTCTTACTCTCCAGATGTCTGTTCTATTTGATTTTCTCTGGGATCCTCAATTTGCTAAAAATTGTGCCTCGGGTGACAACCTTTCACTGATTAATATGGACCCATTTCTCTTCTGTCAGCTCTCCGTTGGGGATGCAGATTCTATAGGCTAGGCCTAGGATGGTGACTTCCTTTCCATTTTTGAACTTCAACTGTCTATGGTAGAAATGGGGCTGACCGGAAGACTTTCTTTAGGACTGCCAGGGCCCTGGTATTTACCCTCCAGTTGGGACCAGGCTTAGGAATAACTGGGATCAAAATTAATGTTCAGTCGGTTGAGGATATGGCTGTCCATGTAAAAAGCGGAAGGATATTTCTTCTCTGTGAAAGATAGTGAGCTAAAGACTCTGGGTAAGTCCCTCGTAACCAGGACTAATGTCTGGCAGAGGGACTCCCAGGACCCCCCTTGTTAAATCTGCATATTTAAGTAACTTTGGGTCTCACCCAAAGTTACTAGGGGAATCCAGACGTGGACCCCTTGCTCACTATTCTTAGAGAGGCACAGATCCACCCTACTGATGAGGTCCAACCAGACCGAAACACGTGTCTGGGGTTTCTGTTGGTACTCTTGTTCAGAGGAGAATTGCCTTGCATTTCGGTGCTGGACTGCCCCAGGGCAGGACAAAGACTGATATGTTTGGGATATTTCTTCTCTGTGAAAGATAGTGAGCTAAAGACTCTGGGTAAGTCCCTCGTAACCAGGACTAATGTCTGGCAGAGGGACTCCCAGGACCCCCCTTGTTAAATGTCCATGTAAAAAGCGGAAGGAACACCTTGCACGACCCAACAGTTATGTTCTATGCTTTTGTCACCTATAGACATTTTTAGCATACAACTGCTAAGCAGAATGTGTTTGGAATGGGGAATTTCCAGGCCCCATACCCACTGATAAACTGAGTCAACAGCGGGCAGGGTCTGGTCTTTTGGGAGTTTCCTGAATAATACTTCGCTGATGAAGCCTTCTTCACTATTCAAGTCAACTTGGGTGAGGATAGACTCATTTCCCTTATTTATCTGAATTGGGAAGAAGAGCTGTTCGCCCTTCTTCTGAATGCCAGCCACGTTTTGTGCTGGTTTGTCATCAATTTCGACTATAGAATAGTTTTTTTCAGATTGTGAATTGGGATAACATTTTTAAGTATTTGCTTTTATTGGGGAATGCCACTTAAAACTGGAAGGAAGGTTGATTTTCAGGAATGGAGAGGAGTTTGCTTCACCAGCTTGTTCTCCTACAGCAATGACTGTAACGTCAGGGGTTTGATTATTATGAAGATGAAATTTAATTGGATCAGATTTTTGTTCAACCATGTGGCATGTGCCATTTAAATTAACATGGCTGACACTCTGTTTCAATTTTATTGGCCTTTTAGTCTGAGTCCAGAGGACCTTGTTCACACAGTTTATTAGGTGGGACAACCTGCACAGGATCTCATTCCCCGTGACTCTGGAGTCACGGCTATGACTGGGTGTTTCATTTCATGTCGCCCAATTTTTATTTCCAAATCTACAGTCCCCTCGACAGGAATTTCATTCACATCGAAGTACTGGAATTGTCCAGGCTGAGGGGTGAGAGAGATCTGGTGTCTCTCCCCCCTTCCCAAATGTATCTGATCAAAGGCCCTTTTTGACAGAAGAGTGGCTTGGGATCCAGTGTCCACCATTGCTGAAATTGGATATTGCCCTTGCACCTGAACGGGGGTATACAATCTCCCTTCTTTCTCCTCAAGTGGGCAAAGGTATTTTGGGCAAGCTGGGTGGTACATTTCTTTATTTTGGACTCTGACACTGTGTCATTATTCCTGCCCCTCATGTCCCCAGCCCTCCAAGATGTCAGGCTGGAGCCAGGCCACGATCACCTACATGGCCCTCAAGGGCCTCTCCATCCCTCCAAAGACCCACTTGGAGTCAGACTTGGTGCTTGTAGCACCAGACTCACTCCCATAGGATAACATTGGGGATTGGACTTGAGGTGCATTGATGGGGACAAGATGGATGCCCCCACATATTTCGGTTCAAGAACTCCATGTGCGGTTTAGTCTTTTGGGTGTGGTTCAGCCCAGAGACACCTGGAAAACCCAGAGACTATTTAAGCCACACCCAGTCTGAGAAGAATGCTTTGCATTTTCTGCACCTGCAGCGTGACACTCACCGTGTTCGGATCGGTCTCCAGTAGGCCTGCATCTTTCTTCTGCGCTCAGCTCCTGCAAGAACAAGAACACCGTTAGGAACAGCCTTACCTTGTAGCATTTCTGCCCATCATTCATCGCTCATTCTGTTCTTTGGGCATCTTCAGTGGTGTCATTCCATCCCGGCACGCCACTTCATAAGGAAAAGGGAAAAGAACAGAAAAAAGGCATTAGTAAGCATTTTGCAACTATTCGCTTCATTTTAAACTGTACGAGCTTCAAACGCTTACCTGAATCCCAGCCGCTCTGGGGGAACTCTGTCTCCGGAGCTTCCCATCCATTTGCAAGAGGGAAAAGACACTCCAGGTTAGCGTGGAAACATCTAGAGGCACTGCATACCGTGCTTAACCACCGCATTTGTTCTTCATAACGGGCATCTACCCTGAAAACGTTGCGGTACCTAAAAGAAACAGAAAAAGAACTTAGCTCTATGAAAATACAAAAGGAGTGTATCGTGCATCGCGCTCTCACTCACCTTCAGCGCTACTCATCTCAGCAGCACGCCGCCATC
The DNA here is from genome assembly GCF_040938575.1 of Ambystoma mexicanum. Classification (NCBI taxonomy): domain Eukaryota; kingdom Metazoa; phylum Chordata; class Amphibia; order Caudata; family Ambystomatidae; genus Ambystoma; species Ambystoma mexicanum. Next base: position 170,453 of record NW_027182502.1, read on the forward strand.
CCCGGACGCCGGCCATCATCTAAGGAAGGAAAGGAACAAAGTTAGAGAACTGGTCAAAAGACTCATTATACTTACCTGTCGGACTCTTGCCAGTGAAGTAACTAGGCAGCAACGAGCCCGCATCAATCAACGCGCCACTGCGCTGAAAGCTGGACTGAGAGCACACTATCAAAGAAAACAAGGTGAGCTGTGGATCAAAGAGAAGGGTTGGACCCCGTGGAAGAAGGGGTTCAAGCACACAGAGTCAATAGGGGGTTAACCTCTGCCCATCCTGTGTTTCAGGCCCAGTCTCCAGGCAAATAGCCTCCAGGGAAGGGTTCGAGGTTGTAAGAGGTCAGAACAGGCTGAGTGACGTCCCCGTGGATACCAGGTGAGCGTTACACACTGTGTCATTTTAGAATAATTTCTGTGTCAGCGTCTGGGGATCTGTAATAATAATTTGACATCCTGAAATAGTGGAGATTTTGGAATCCCCTGTTTCCCTTAGCTCTGTGCTGCCCCGGCTTATTGGGTGGCAGTCACTACAAAAAATTTGTGGGGAGTATCCCTCCATTACTATTTTTTTCTCAGGATGACAATTCTGGGGTTCCGGGATGGATGACCCTGAACCAGTCCCCACACCCATCCAGTCTTCATTTAGATCTCTTGGGACCCATTTTTCATTGAGAGAAATTCCCCCGTCCCTGAAGGAGAAGATTTCTTTCCCAGAATCCTCTAAGGATTCTTCCCCTTCAAATTGGAGGACACAAACTTGCTCCCCAAAATGGGACTTTTTGACATATTTATTTCTCCTACTCACGCTCTATTACCTGGGTGGCAGATTGTCGGGGGCAAAAGATTTTTGATCCGGTTCCTGGGTGTCCGGCGGCTTTTCACGGGTGAGGAAGGAAGATTCCTTTAAGGCGTCACATCTCCCTCCCCCTGTGCCTCCTCCTCGGGAACCGCTGTGTGGTCGGGGTTCTCTCCCCGTCATTGTTCTGGGGTGCCAGACCCTTGGTTTGTGGGGTTTTGAGCTGCCATGTTCATCTGAGGGTTTTGTGGAGCCCTCAACATGCGACCCAGATCCTGGGTGAGATTCTGGACCTGGCGCTCCAGTGGTGACTCCCGTTCCGGCTGGTACGGGGGTCTCTGTTCATATCGTGGGGGATTCCGGGAAGGGTAACTATACCTTCTCCCGGAATGCCCTGGGAATTGTGGATTTTTGTAACCCTCCACCCTTGGCCTCCCCTCTCCCGGATTGGGTTGTCTGAGTTCCTGAAACCAGGGAAGGAAAGGAGGGTTGTCCTGCAGGTTGCGTTTTTTTGGGTATTGGGGAAAGACACTTAACCCAGGATTTGGGGGATTACTGCCGTCCCGGTGGAAGTTAGGAGGGAAGTGTCCTGGCGGAGCACTTAGCTGGCGGAACGCCCCTCCCCTTGGGCCAGGGGAGTCCATATATACCCCATGATATGCCAGTTGCCTTTCTATCTGGGACTTACATAATCAGTTGAGTTAAGGGTCTCATTTGGGGGATTTCCTCCCTGAACACCTGTCTGTGATTGGCCTGAAGGCCTTCTTGGCCTCTGGTTTTGCTGGTTTGGGATTGGTGCATTTTTAGGCTCCCCCGTTTCTAGGTCCAAAATGGGGACAACGGGGCGCTGTTGAGCAGCTGACAAAATGGCTGCCTAGCTTTCCAGCTCCGTGTGCTGCCGCTTTATATCTGCTTCCATCTGCGGTTTAACATCTTGCCCCATCTTCAAACCCGGCTCCTGACTTCCAGACACTTGGAGCTACCTACCTGTGAAATTTTGACCCGAACCGGACCTTCTGAGCCTGGGTTGGACCGTCGGCGCTGCCCCCCGTACTGGGCCGACTGGGCCGCCGCGCTGCTGCCGAGAGGGGTACGAGGTGGCACCGGTCCGGGCTCGCCGCTGCCTGCGGCCCTGCGGCTCACGTGATCCTACTACCCGCCTCCCTCGCTCGGACGCTGGCCTACCGTCGCCTGGGGGCTGGGGCTGATCTGGAGCGCGAGGGCCGCCTTCACCGCCCTGCTACGCGTGGGCGGATTCCGCGTCGAACTTCACCACCTGGGATCTTCCGTGGCCGACTGCCGCTCTGCGCTCTCGTGGCGCTGCTGCCTGGCTCCCTCCCTCCCGCGGAGACCCCCGGGGACATCTCCCCCGCTGGGCCTACGGCCGGGGAACTCGACGGTGCACTGCTGTGCCACCAGACACGTGTGACACCCGCGGGTGACGAGTGGAATCGCTGGGGACCCTGTCATCTGGATTGATCGCTGGCTTGAGGTGAGGAGCCGGGGTGGCTGCCGTGCGCGGGCGTCCCTGTAATCCCGCGGCTCCACTTGCGGCCCTCGCGCCCTCACCTGTGTTATACACCCCTGGGGCCTCGCGACGCCGGCCCGCTCTCCTGTGACCTATTGAGGCATCTCCCCTGACACTGCCTCCCCTGATAGCTCCGGATGACTCTGTGAGTTACTGCGACACCATCTAGAAGAGAGTAGTTTCCTCCATTTGGCCTTTACTCTACATAGCCCCAGGTCATATATAGTGCCTAAGTACTCATACCACATAATGTCCAATAGATCCAGGAATACCAGCAAGACTGGGGCTATGGATAAATTTGCAAAAGCCACCTCGAGATCTGAATCGGCCCATTCTTCATGCGATCAGACCGACACACCGCTCCCTGCGGAGGGGCCTCATGCGGACCTGACGGTCATGATGGAAACTATGGCCAGAAACTTCGCTGCATTTCATGAAAAGCTGGACGACATCAATGCAAATGTGGCATCTCTTAGAGCCAAGTTGGATCAACAGGGGACGCGACTCACTGAGGCTGAAAATAGAATTGGTGCCAGCGAAGACACTGTAGCCACACTGCAGAGTACAGTGGCCACCCTTGTCACGGACATGAAGTCAGTGAAGGCTAAGAGTGATGACCTTGAATCCAGATCAAGGAGGAATAATATACGCATTATTGGGGTCCCGGAAAACGCGCGGAAAGGCCGACTCGGACTGGCTGTCGAGAACCTCTTGAAGGATTTATTGGGCAACCCGGTTTTGTCCCCCTTCTTCACGATCGAAAGGGCTCACAGGGCACTGGCCCCACGTCCCAGGCCTGGGGACTTTCCAAGACCCATCATTGAGAAAATCCTGAGTTTTAAAGATCGCGACCAGATCCTCTGCCTCGCACGTGAGAAAGGTGAGCTCAGAATGGACTCGCAGGTGATCCGAATTTTCCCTGACTTCTCGACTGGAGTCCAACAGGAACGTCGCCAGTTCCTTGGAGTTAAGAAACTGCTCAGGGAGAGAAACATTCCTTATGCCATCCTATTCCCTGCATGTTTGAGGTTCACATTCAACAACAAACTTTACTTCTTTACGGTGCCTTCGGAGGCGGTGAAATTCATAGAGGCACACATTCCCCCTCATCCACCCGCTGAGGATATGATGCAGAATGACTGAACTCCATCTGAGGCTTGCTCCCTCTGATCGTCCTATGGCTGGGCGTCCTTATGGCTATACAAGTATCTGGTTGTTCTATTTACATTTCCTAAGTAGCCCTGGATGTACTCACAGCACCTAATCTCTCGAAAACGCACTGTCAGATTACCATAATACTGAACCACTCATCTTGTCCATGTTGACTTCCTATTGTTGTTGAGTGTAACGTTCCTCTGTTCCACACGCAGGCCCGGCACGGCCACAGATAGATGCAGCGACATGCATTTTTATACCGCAAACACTGCTTGTTTTGTCAAGGATCCCACCGGGCTCCAAGCGTGCTAGCGCATGGCAATAGCGCACCCCATTGCGATTGCACTGTTCTTTATACTTTTGTTATGGGTTAGCCCCTGTTGGGCTCCTGCACCAGCTGGCTCAGGTTGGGGTCGATCCGGCGGTGCACAGGGAGGGTGGGTTGGCGCTTACACTACTAAATTTGGGTTAGTGGTGAGGCAGGTGGGTGGGAACGGGGTGTTATCTAAAAAAGGCATACAAGGTTGCGTGGTGCGAGCATTAAAGGTCCATGAATGCATGTTCGACTTCAAACGTTGGGGCACACACCACTGCTGTGTCTGGGATGTCCACTAAAAATGTGTGCAGTATGATAGGATATTTACTAATGCAATGTCTACCGTCATAATGTCCTGGAATGTCCGTGGGCTAAGCAACCATACCAAGGCCCGTAAAATCATAGCTTATGCTAACAGACACAACTGCAAGTTACTGCTCCTACAGGAGACGCACTCCAATGGCCCCATACCAAGAACTATGGCCCCTGCATGGGGACCGGCGAGATTCTTCACCTCCTATTCCACTCAATCCAGGGGTGTTCTAACGATGATCCACAAATCCATTAAGTTTACACTGCACAAAAACTACACCGACCCCAAAGGACGTTATGTAATACTGCACTGCACTCTGGCTAACAAAGAATATCTACTTGTTAATACCTACTGCCCCAATGTGGATTCCCCCGAATTCTTCGACAATATCACCACCATACTGCTGGGATATGTGGGCGTACCGATCCTGTGGGGTGGGGATTTCAATCTTATCCTCGACACGGTCCTGGACAGAACTGGAACTGCTCCTCGTTCCTTGTCCGGTGCTGCACGCAGACTGCAAGCCCACATTATGACACTTGACATCTGTGACGCTTGGAGAAAGCTACACCCCCAACGGAGAGACTACACCTACTACTCATCAGTGCACAATAGCTCCTCTAGGATAGACCTATTTCTTGTATCAAAAGGAGTCATGGGTGGGGTGGTGGAAGCCCAGATTCTACCTCGCACACTCTCTGATCATGCCCCGATTACACTCTCGGCGAGGCTGGGGATACCTGTCTCGACGTTCACCACCTGGCGTTTCAAATCCGAGGCCCTTAGGGATGTTGTATTTAGGGCTGAAATACTTGCTGACATTCTGTCTTTCTTTGAACACAACACTCTTTCGGACACCTCGGCTGCAGTCAGGTGGGACGCCTTCAAAGTGTATATTAGGGGTATGTCTATCTCCCGGGAGGCTGGGGTGTTGAAATCAATCAGAGCCGCATTGGGTCAATCTGAAACCAAATTGAAGCAATTGGAACTACAATGTGCCACTAGGGCTGATCCCGCCATACTTGCTCAGGTCTCCGATGAACTCCAGGCATACAACAAGCTCGCCGTCAGTGAAACACAATACTTTACATGCCCGCAAGCAGCCAGGAAATATGGAGAGGGAGACAGGCCTGGGAGAACATTAGCAACGCTTTTAAAATGGGAATCTGGCCGGACGCAGATCACCTCTATTAAAGATAAACATGGCAACGCACAATGGGCTGACCAACAAATCCTAGACACGTTCGCTGAGTTCTACAGGTCCCTCTACTCTCAACCCGCTGAACACACAGAACAACATATGCGTGAACTCCTCAACCAGATCCCCACCACAGAGATCTCCTCCGCTACTCGTGACGAATTGGACTCCCCAATCCCACTAGATGAAATTTTAACAGCCATTTCTGACCTGCCCAAAGGCAAGGCCCCGTGACATGACGGCCTAACCGCCGATTTCTACCAAGAGCACGTCGCCATAATCGCCCCCAGGCTGCTTGAGGTCTGGGACGAATCGCTCTGTGCCTCTATCCTCCCCCTCTCCATGCGCGAAGCAGCCATTACAGTGATGCTCAAGCCTGGCAAACCTGACAATGAATGTGGGTCCTATAGACCCCTCTCCCTTATGATCCTCGACACAAAGATTTTTGCAAAAATTATAGCCAACCAATTCCTGCCCATTATGACGTATTTAGCCCATGAAGACCAGGCCGGCTTTGTACCCGGTAGGTCTACCTCCCACAATATCAGGAGACTGTTTAACGTGATGTCCCGCATTGATCAAGATGTACAGGCTGTGGCGGTTATGCTTGATGCCCAGAAGGACTTCGATATTTGTCTCCTGGAAATACACATGGCTAGTGCTGGAGACCATGGGCATAGGCCCAAACATGATTAGGTTCATCAAATTACTGTACACTTCTCCTGTGGCGCGGGTTAGGACCAATGCACTGACATCTGACCTTTTCACACTCTTCAGGGGCACCCGACAGGGATGCCCCTTCTCTCCTATTCTGTTTGCCCTAGCAATAGAACCGATGGCAGACTTTGTCCGTGCTCAGCACGCCCGCAAGGGAATAAGACTGAAAGACAGTCCTGAAATTATATCTTTATATGCGGATTATGTTTTACTATATATCAGAGACCCCGCAACACACCTTGACCCCATACTAAGGGACATCACCCGCATTGGCACCCACTCCGGTTTCACTATTAACTATTCCAAATCAGAGATCTTCCCGCTCACTAAGTCCACCCGACAACCCACCACTGAATACCCCCTCCGCTGGTCACCGAATGGTGTTAGATATCTGGGTGTGCAAATATCGCTAGACAAATCCATCCTCATCGCCGACAACTATTCCGCGATATCACAAATAGCTGAGACTAAACTCCTACGGTGGCGTGCCCTCCCACTATCCATTGCTGGATGGCTCTCCCTCATTAAAATGATCCGACTCCCCAAAATGTTATACACGTTTAGCAACGTACCCGTATGGCCCGGGAGGCGATATTTTACTAGACTACACACACTATGTGCACAGTTTCTCTGGCACTCTGGCGCAGTACGCAAAAAGTGGATGGACATGGCACTCCCATATAGACAAGGGGGATTCACGGCTCCAGATCTGTCACTTTATTGGTCCGCGGCCCAAACCCAACATGCCACTCACTGGTACCCTGGCACTCCGGTGCGTCCCCATATCAAACTGGAACGACTGGCAGCTGCTAGTATCAACCTAATGTCCCTCATACTACATCGGCACTACACACCAGACTCTCCCATTGACCCAATCAGCATGACCCTTCAAGCCTGGGCTCGCTTGCTATTTCAGACACCTGAAGCCTCTCCATACTACAAGTGGCTTCCTGTATGGGCCTTTCCCGGCTTGGAACCCACTCATGATGCGGCACTGGCCCGACACTGGGGGATGCTGGGATACCAAGCAATGACGGACTTCTACCCCGAGGGCAGGTTCATCGACCCCCAAACTTGGAAACCGGGGCACACCGGGTCCACCTTGGAGACCCTCCAATACTACAGACTGCGAGCTGCGTTTCGCACCAAATGGCCCACATTCCCCGATGAGCCCCCAGACAACTCAGCCATTGCATATATTGCCAATTCTGGAGGTGCCCATGGAGTAGTCTCATCACTTTACAAGGTCCTACAGGAGGCTACCCCTACTCCCACTCTCAGGGCACGTGATGAATGGGCTGGCGAACTAGATCTAGAAATATCAGATAGGGTTTGGGGGGATATGTGCCTACACACTCAGAAAGTCTCCCTCAATTTCCATTTTCGTGCCATGCAGTACAAACTTCTAAATAGACTTTACTACACTCCACACAGGACTTCGAGGTTCGCCCGTGCTACGGCGCACCCCTGCCCCCGCTGCAGAGCGACGGCAGCTGACCACTTACACATGTTCTGGTCTTGTGACAAATTGCTGAGGTTCTGGGAAAGCATCCTAGAAACGCTCACGGCTATCACTGACACAGTGATTGACCCTGATCCTTTAGCCGTCCTCTTTGGAGCCTGGAAAACGGATGACACCAGACGTTTGGCTAAGTTTCTTAATATTGGGTGCATGATAGCCAAAAAATGCATACTTCAGAACTGGAAAAGTCCCATCCCCCCGGCCCACCAGAAATGGCTCCATATGCTTACTTGGGCACGGAACTGTGAGGAGGAATTTATATCCATGCTCCCCGTCACTTCTCGACCCAAGAATATCTGGGTGGAATTCAATTCGTACCTTAACAGTCGTAGTGAAGACACACCCGGCTCTGGATCGTCCCCCACCCCTTCAGTGTCCAATACTACAACATAAACTCGTATTCATATGTATCTTGTATGACTATTGTCTGACATTATTGTGATTATGTACAACAGCTTATGCACTGCTCCACCTAATGTTTCTTACTTGTGCTTGTTGCTTTGATGTATGTACCACGTAACCTTTGCCGCCAAAAATAAAAGTTTTAAAAAAAAAATACAAAAAAAAAAATACAAAAAAAAAAATAACAAAATGGGGACAACCCTCACCCCCGCCACCTTAGCAGCAGCAAGGGTGTTGGGTGGCTTGGAGTTTTTATTTTCTGCAGTTTTTTTGGACTTCATATATCCGGGTAGCCTGCTCTATTACCCAGTCCAGAGATCTTTTATCATGGAAATCCCTCACCAGCTGGGTCATAAAGTATTTTGGGAGCGCATGAAAGTAGGTAGTAATAAACTCCCTGCTATCCGTGCGCCCCCTCCTGGTAGTTTGGGCAAAGGCGCGTTTTCATTCCTGCACAAACTCTCGTGGGGCCTGGTCTTCCCCATACTGTAGATTGTAGGCCACTTTGCGAGCCTCTTGGATGTTTCTATGGGTGGAAAAGTGCTTCAAGATGGCCACCTTGCAGGTGGATCATCTTGAATGTTTTTGGTACTCCAGTCCAATAAAGAAGCTGGAGTATTCTGGAGAGAATGTCCATTTGGCATAATCCATACAGTTCTGGCTATCTTTAATGTGAAATGTGTCCATCATTTGTTCGTAGAGCTCTACATGCTCCCACACAGAATATTTTGCGTTTTTATTGTACAATGTCATGAAATTCTTGATGGCCTTGATCTGTCTCATGGGGTCTTTCACCAGAACTCTTTTTGGTTTATCTCCCTTCTTTCGCCGCGTCACACGAGTCCATTTACCTCCATACTCAGAGGCGCTGCTGTTTGAGGTCCCCTCAGGATCATCTAGGCGCTCCCTGATTCTGTGAGCTTGAGAGGGGATTGCAGAATGGTGGGGCCTATCTTCTTCTCCCCTGTGGCGCACAGGAGATTAGTCTTCTGACTCCTCCCTGCTTCTAGGTTTGGCAGAGTAGACCCCCAGTGCCCTGATTTGATGGATGTCTTCAGGATGCTCTTTTGGGGCCTCTTTTCCTGTTGTTCCTGTGCAAATTGAACCAACTGGTCCCTTTGGAGGTAGTGATTCTGTAAATCTAATTCCCTGACTTTCTCCTCATAGGAGGTTTCCTGGTCAGAGACATCAGCCATTACATTTTTGTAACTACCCAGTGATGCCAACCTATCAGTTTCAGGGAGGTGCTGACCTGTCAGCTCCATCATGCTAGGCCTATTTAACTCTGATGGCCTCATGGTTTCTGGCTCTTGTGAACTGGTAGCCATGAAGTCAGCAGTGCGCAAAGTATGACATGGGTTTGAGTTCTTAGCCCCTATCTCTTGATAATAGGCAAAGATCTGAGACTTTTGCTCAGCTATCAGGGCTTTGCTTGCCTCTGGGACCCGCTCTTGAGCTGCCACTCGCTTGTGGAGCCCATCTTTTTCCTCACAGAGGGCCTCATTATCTCTTTGTGCTGCCTGTATAGTTTGGGAACACTGAGACAGTTTTTGTTGCAGGAGACTTACCTCCTGAGTTTGTGCATTTTTATTTTGGGTGTTCTCGTCCAGAGCACCTTCTACCCATCTGGTGTGCTCCAGTAAATTTCCATATTCTGTTTTGAGTTCATTTAGTATCTGGAGGCCCAACTCTCTTTCCTGTAACTCTATTTTTAAATTGCTTACTTCCTGACATAGGGCATCTTTCTCCTGATTTAGGGTGCCCCTCTGTTCAGCCAGGTCATCCCTTTGTTGCTTAATTACATTAAGTTTTTGGCGCTCTTCATCAAATGCTGATTGAGAGTGGAGGTCTCTCATAATTAATTTATTATTTTCCTCTTCCACTTTCTCAATCTGCTTCTGTAACACGCTTATTTGTTCTGAGCAAACTCTATTATATTTTAGTTGTTGATTTAATTTCTGTTGACCCCTTCCAAAGAGTCAACATTTTCTTGACACTCCATTCTTAAGGCGTTTAATTGGGCCTCTTGGTCTACATTATTTTGCTTTTTTAGAACCAAGTCCTCTTTTAGCTTTGAATGTAATTTCCAGATTCTGCCTCAGAATCATGGCTCTTTCGCAATTTTGTTCCGCTAATTTTAGTTCAGTCTGGATTTGAGCTAAAAGTTCAGATTGATTTTGCGCAAGAGTTATATTTTCCTTATGCTTTTCCCACGTCACTCCCATATGGAGATAAAGGTAGGCCGCGATTCTGACAATTTTAATCTGCTCCTCTTTCATTTTCGGAGTCATGTATAACTCGCTCAGTGCTTGATGTAATAGTCCACCCTCCTGCCATGTATCCATGTCTATGGCGGTGACCTGTTGCGTCATTTCTTCTCACCAGACTTTTTTTCATCTTGTTCTGGCCATTCCCCCCTTACAAATAATTTGTGCAGAAGGAGCTCCGTAGCTATATTGATCTCTACTGTGGCCATTTTGGAAAGTTTTCTTTGTTTATTAATTAGTTTATGTAAGGGTAATCCGTATTCTATTGCTTTTTGTCTATTTTTTGGGGTTACTTTAACTTTAATTTTATACACAAGCCTGATACTTAGGATTTTTGTTTTGGGGAGGTGCATCTACAGCGTAACAGAGTGTTCCAGCCAACCAAGGTATCCCTACCTTGAAGGTTAGTATGCTGTGTTAGGCGGTCACAGGTGAATAAACAAACTCAATACCAGACTACGTGCCCCCAATTTGTGAAGGATTCCAATCGGGCATCACACACCGGACCGGGACACTTGGTTTTAGCCTGGGATGAGGCGCTCAGTAGGAATGCTTTTTCTTTAATTTCCACGAATTCAGATTGAGATGATACGCAACCCATCTCACACCCCCTTTTACAAATACCCCAGGTCACAATGGACCATGAACCAGGGCGGTGGGTGGTAACACAATATTTATTTATTTTAAAATTCACAAAAATCACACATTTTTTATATTGGGCAGCAATCACCAATGGGGTGATAAGTACAATGAAACCCACTGAGCTATACTTGGTTAAACTTCTACAAGGACATATCCAAAGCACAACTGAATTGAGCACTTTTTAAATTAGGATAGATAGCACCCAAGTTAAGGTTTCCCCCTGCAATGTTCCCTCAACCCACAATTAATCAAATTCTGAGCGGATAGAAAGAAGCAGCAGGCAGTCATGGATAAGAGGCAGCAAACAGAATCAAAATCCGACCTTCCCTCACAAAATAAGACAATAAACCCTTTGCAATGGCCTAAAATGACACTCGGATTGTAACAAATAATTAATTATATGTGTAATTAAATAATGATGTACATATGTTTAATCACAGTCTCAGGGATTGTATATCACTAGCAACTATAAGATAAGGTATCACAAAGGCATACAGTTCACAAAGCAGGTTGAAATTGAAAACACAGTGCAGCCAAATTACACACGGAAAAGTTGCATTTTTCTAATTTTCGGTTTTAAATGTCAAAAATGTTTTTTTTAAATGAAAAACACTGATTCGGGGTGTGGTTTTGGGCAGGGGGCAGATGCACATCACAGAGACAATATAGAAGTGAAAGGAGAGCAATAGCTGAAGAATTTGATGAGATTTTCAAGGTAGAATGTGGTACAGTTTTAGGAAAAAAGAGCAGTTAAAAAGAGAAAATCGGTTTTAAATTGAAAGCCAAATATTACTTAAACTTAATTATCTATACTATATTGTTAAAGAAAGCCACGGTGCATTCAAAATTGATTTGCAACGTCAACCTTTTCATGCCGCGTTCAGATGTATGTGGGAATTAATTTAAATTATTCCAAATATTGCTAAGGAGTTACACAATGAGGTAAATTAAAGAATTGCCTAACACTAGAAAAACAAGAACAGGGTGCACACAGAATTAGAACAGTCTAGGCAAGCTATCAAGGAATGGATAGGGTTGCATAGAAAGTGGAACAAAGACAAAAGTCAAGATTGGGTAGGCTATGTGTTTCTATGGGATGGGGAAATACTCAGAGTCCGCTCTTAAATTTGGGTTTAGGAATAGTCAACCGGGTTTTGGACTCCAGGGCTCGGGCCACGAGGTAGCGGCAGACACTCCTAGTAGAACAACAGCTGGGCCTGTCTGGTCACTGGATAACAAGTACAGCTGGATGGCAGGGGTGCAGTTGGCCTGCAGCGGTAATGCAGTTAGTGGGCAGTTAGTGGGCAAAAAGCCGCTCTGGTCTCAGGAGGCTTCACAGAAGGGTACCACAGCTTTTCCCGTTGGTTTTTGGGATTTTTAGTGGGATTTCTGGATTAAGGCCTAGCTGGCATAGGATCACCAATGCTTTGGCCTCTCAGTGGAATCTGGAATCTGGCAAGATGAATGTAGAAGATCAGGAACGCAGGCACAGGAAATTCAAGAAAGCGTCTGTCTAGAGTTCTGTCAGCCACCCTTATTTATAAGGCATGGTGGCATCATAGGATGATGTGGTGGGGCAGGCTTAATCTAGGCACACCCATAACAACTGAATTGGTCTGGGGTAATGGTTGCCGCCTTGCTGTCAGCTGGTTGGTATTCAGGGGCGTGATGTCAGATTTATGATGTGTGCTTTACAATGTCCAGAACTTCCCACAGTTAATTTTTCCACAACACAGTTTTGACATAACTGGCACATGTTTACAGTTGGGGCATCTTAACAAAATACATAAGCAGGGTACATATTTTACGCAGAGCATGACAGTCCAACTCTCCAGTTTGTAAGACATTGTTGCACCTTTCTTATACATTTTAGTCATTTTAGTGTGAACTGCTTCACCAAAAATCCCACAACTTTAGGTGTGCGTACATATTATCACAGGGCATATTTCTGTTCATTTTTAATGTTCCACCAAGTGTGCTATGAACGTCTGCGACATCTTGTCTAGAAGCCATGAAAATCAAATTTAAACTGTCCAAGTTTTACATTGCTGCACTATCCGGTTACAAAATTAACAGTCTTAAAAGTATATTCAACAAACAGTATTTTGAGACAAATGGGCAGCCTTTGTCCTTCACTTGGACCATTATTTTCTCTTCAGCTACCACCAACTGTCAGTTCAGCCCAGTGTGGCCATGGATTTTCCCAATTTAATTGAATGTTTATTGCCACTTCCTCACTTCACAGTTATGCGTCCCAGAATGTATTGTCCCAGCCTGGAGCATAGACGAATGTCTGACGAGCATGTGAACTTTCTTTGTCTTGGCCCATTCAAAGATTTTCAAGCTAGCAATTATATCTTTTGTGTCCAAGAAGTTTATGGTGGCCCCTTTTGGGGGAAGGCCTTAGCTTAGCCAGCAGGAAAAACCTGTTCTGGAGTATGCACTATTCAGCTAATGCATTTGAATTCCTTTATTTTCTTTTATTTTGTCCTGAATCAAAAACAAGCCTGTTGCAAAAAACATCCCAGTTCTGTTCCCAGCTACAAACCCCCTTTACATGGTTAAACAAGGACAGGGCCTTATACAACATACACTTTTAAAACAGGTATTTTTCTTATTTGCAAGAGTACATTTAAACACGGTGTGAGGCCTGCTGGCATGTGCCTTTCAAAGGTTCCACCTGAATTTCCCACATTGTTCTGCAATCATATTCAGTTTCTTTTATACAGCAATTTGTTTAAAACACTGATGCTCTGAAATTGAAATAGGTCCAGGGAGCCAGGGCCTCTTTGAAGCATTGATCTTTGACATTTTGTAGCCCAAAAGTAAAGCGTTTCCCGTGTAGCTGAAGTAAAGCTTCTTTTGATTCCTCAGATCTGAATGACAGCTTGTCATTCAGGGATACTGCTCTTTTCTGCTGGAGCACAATGTGAATATAGATGGGCATGACCGGGCCTCATTGATAAAAGTAGTGTGATGAGGAACAGAGGAAAATAACATCAGGGAAACAACCTTTTTCATGTAAAACATTCCCTTTCAATGGGAACTTGTTTAGCAACCAGCAGAGCAGAGCTGTTTTTCCATTTGCTTCTTTTGGTGCACACAAGAATACATACTGTTGGCCTTTCTCAGTGTGCTCCCTGCCCCAACTAGCCCAATATGTGCTTGGCAAGATGGTGCAGCCATCTTTTTGTAGCTGCAAAATGCAGTTATTTATGCGGGGCAATGGTGCTCCAAGTAGCCAGTGCAGCCATTTTACTGCTTCTGCTGAAGTGCAGCTTGGTTATGGATGGGAGTACTGCTGAGTGGGTAAATATATCCCACAATGCAAGCACCAAAAATGCTCACACCATGGGGCACTCTTATAAATCGCGAGCCAGGGGAGCTAGGACAATGGGTTTTGGCGGGAGAGGGCCCAGGATCACAAGCTAGCAATTCTCAGTCTCGAGTCTCAACTCTGGATGGCAGCGTTCCTATGTGATACCCTGGGATTGAGTTGACCAGTTCACTGGATGGCCCAGGAACACTTCTGAAGAGGCTCTTTGCAAGGGTAAGTAGGAGATGTCGAGAGTAGTTGTTCCCAATACTCCAAAGGGGCGAAGTGCCCTTGCAGGTCTTCTTGGTTCGATGAAGAAACAGGGGTCCGACGGGAGAACAGCAGGGTCAGGGTACCAAACCTTCATATCACATCAGCAGCGGTTCCTCAAGTATTCTTTCTTGTTAAGAATACTCGTCTCCTTATGAGGGTCAGTGTGAACCTCAGTAGATCGACATGGAATGAATGCAGAGCCCCTTCTCTAATCCAAGATTCGGTTCACGCTCAAATTTCAGATAGCCAAGATCTGCTCTCTTGCTGTACGCTCACCTGGTCTTTGCGGAGGTGTTGGGGCATGGTTGCAGCCCTACCTGAACTTGAGTTACCCCCTTCAGGCGTCTCCCTCAGTAGAAAAACTGTGAGTGGTTGTACGTGGTGATACTGCACGGTATCCAGTCATAATTTCGAATACAATATATTCGAAAGTAAAAATGTCGAAAATATTTAGTCGAAAAACAAAAATGTCGAAAAACAAAAATGTCGACTTTTTTTCGACTTTTTTCGATTTTATGTGTTAATAATAAATATTTTATTAAACTTTTTTTTAAAAATAATTAAAGGTATTTCCATGGGGGGTGGGGGTGATGGGGAGGATGGGGGGGGTTGGGGATAGGGGTTTGGGATGGTTTTTTAAATAATTAATTAATTATTTAATATTATATTAAAGATTTTTTAAAAATAATTAAAGGTATATCTATGGGGGGTGGGGGGGATGGGGAGGAGGGGGGGGTTGGGGGGGGACCCCCCCCCCATAATAAATGTTACTATCTGGGTAAAAAAAAAAAAAAAAGTGTTTTGGGTTTTCAATTTTTTTTTCGACATTTTTTTTTCGAAATTATGACTTTTCCTATTATATGTATGTGTTTTCGACTTTTTTACATTCGACATTTTTTTTCGACATTTTTGCTATTCGACATTATGTTTTCGACTTTTTGTCTATAAACCATACTGCACCTATGTGGAGATAAGAGTGTGTGAGGGCGGCAATCTGTGATCGTTGTACCTCTTGAACCCTTCACCTCAAAGTACGGTTTCTGTGAGCAAACACCAGCCCATAAAGCTCACCTGTGAATTATGGAAGATAAGCTCTCCGTCCTGCTACTTCTGGCAGGGCTGCCTTAATTGGGATCGAGTTCCTTCACTGATCCCTGATAAGAATTAGTCCAGCCATTCTGCGACTATGCTTTTCCTTATGATTGGTAAGACTTTGTTGAGCTCTTGTGATGCTGTTCGTTCTGTTTAATGTCTTTACATGTTGCTCCTATTTATCCCCACAATAATGTCTCTCTTCTGTTTTCTTTCCTTAGATAAAAAATTAGCCTCAATGCAGCTGTGAGACGCGAGATGCAGCCGGATGGAAGATGGATGCTACCGCAATGTTCGACAGCAGTTAAGTGATGGTTTAAGGAAAAGCGTGAAGTATGGTGAAGCGCAACCTTAAACTGACTGTTTTTTCGATGTCTAACCTTGTCTTTTGTTTTTCCTTGGAGGCACTGCTGTCGACGATGGAGCGTGTCATGCTCCGGTGCCAAGATGAAGATTTCGGCGTTCTGGAAAGTGTAAAGATGAATACTTGGTTTGCCGAAGAGATGTACAGGTAAGAACAGCTTCCCCCACTTGGTAAGTATGCTGGCAGTAAGCAAGATGTCCAGGAAGCAGGATCTTCAAAGGTAAGTCTGACCTCAGGCGACGGTGAGGGTTACGCTGCTTGCAAGTGCAGAATAACGCGAATCGTCTGTCTTGAGGATCGGGGCAGCTTATATAACTGAGATCGTGGGCACGCCCATTAGGGCCAGCTTACCAGCCACACCCTGCCACTCCTACAGAGTGAGCACGTGCAAAGGCAATCCATTAGCAGCCACACCCAAGAATACACTTGGGGCTGCTTAATGGATGGAATGTTCAAGGTTATTGCATCCTGCTTAATGGATGGAATGTTCAAGGTTAATGCATCTGAAGTGCTATGTCCATAATAAAAGCTTTTTGGTGTTAAATGGATGTTCTTGTTTACTTTTGTTCATGAGCCTGGCGCCAAAGGCACCAGGACAGTGTCCACCCAGGTCTCCTCTGCATGTGACCCCTGCATGCCTCTGCCCCTGACTTCATGACCATGACACTTGCATGTACTCCAGATGTGGGGCAATTGCGGCCCACGGTGGTTCCATTCATTCATGGCTACCAGACATAATGGCACCAGTAGTGTGGATTGGGACCAGACAATCCCAACCCTCTTCCTGGGCACTAGCACACGTGACATGCAGGTGCCCGTGAAAGATGCCGTTTTCAGGGGAGGCTGCATGCCCAAATAAGGAATGCCCAGGTCTTTCGACCTGGGGGAAGGCAAAGAGACAACATGGCTAAAAGACAGAACAAAAGACTTTGCGGCATAGCTTTTTTCGGCACTGGCCTCAGTCTTGGGCCAAACGCGGTAAACGCGGTATGGTCCATGAAAATGAAGTTAAAATAGCTTAAAAGTAAACTGCTGCCACAAGTTTGTCCTAGGCACACTCGTACAAACACCAAAAAATTATTAGAGGGTGGCTAGGATCATAAAACAAAAGGACCCCTATTGCTGGTACTGCAAGGTTCTTGGCACATAGATAAAAAGTTACCAAGAAATGGCAACAAAGTCGAAGACTAAGGGAAACATAGTTTACCAGTACTGAGAGGCTGAAGGACATGTCAGTTTCCCATTAACAAATGAGCGAAAGCCCAGAGGAGTGCAGCGGAAGGTTGTGCTCCATTGGAAAAAGTCTAGTTAGGTAAGCCAAACTGGGGGGTTTACAAATGGAGGGAAAATTGCACCTAAGGGAAATCATTTGTAACACTACCACCTCCAAAGCTCGTCTGACCCTTTCCTCATTAGAGCAAAGAATACACTTTTCATGTCCCCTATGACCAACATGACACTGGCAGTTTGCTTCTCTAATGCATAAATACACTTACCCGCTGCTACAGTGAGTGAAGGGAGTATCTTTATCAAGTTATACTGGTCCAACTGTGACCATGGGACAGACTTCACCTTTCTCTGACAGTTCTGGAGCAATGAAAATTAAGTCTCATTTGCCTTTACTGGGGCTTTCCCTGTCATCCCCTTGCTACTCTTTACAGACATATGAGAACCTCTTTGTGTCCTATGACCCCATGGTGTGTTTTCTGTAGCCACCAGTGCTGGAGCAAGAGATGAGGCTGCTACACCCAGTTCTCCCTGTTCAACATCCGATTCCCATTCATCCTCGTCTCCTGCCCCTGTTGCCATATCCCCTGGCATTTCTTTGGGCACGGAAACATTCTCAACACTATCATAGTGTGCCCAGTATCGTTCTCCTTGCTCAAGTCCTGTACCTGTAGCAACATTTTTCATCCTTAAGGTCCACGTTGATCTCCTTGATATCTGACCTTTCCAGTTTAGCAAGAATTTGTCCATGTCTCCACCATCCTTCTTCTAAGTCCATTACAAGCCCCTTCACTTCTATCAGCTCGTCACTTCATTGCTGTCATGACAGCACTACCTCTTCCTCTGCTAGCCTCAATCTTCTTCCAACTTCTTCCACTCCTGCTTTTCCACTGCCATTCCCAGCCTATCCTCTATCCTAGTGGTAAAAGGCACCGTCTTCCCTTTTGAGCCCATTCTCAGCCCTTCATCTAGTCTTTCGTTTGTCCATCTCGCTCCTCCACCCTTAATCTCTCTGCTAACCTAGCATTCGGGGGAGTTATTCCATTTCCACTCTGTATTCTTAGACTTTCCATGGTCCTGACCATTGAAGGAGTTACCCTTCCACTTCCCCCTGTATCCCATCTTTCATAAATCGCAGCTGATGGAGGCACTACCCATGTTTGTCACACAACCACTGGATTGGCCGTTGGAGAAAATGGAGGTTTGAACTCTGGGCTGGTATACCCTTCTGCAGGTGCTAAAGGATAGTACCCATATGGGGGCGGTGCAGAAGGAATTCCTGCACCCTCCTTTTTTGGCCCTTCCTCTGCAACTTTAACATTGTGGGCGCTCCTGGACTTCTCATACATCCTCCATAACTTTAAGATATTTAAATTATACGCTAATTTCAATCCTGTGTGCCTAGTGACTAAGAAGGTATACAGGTTTTCCAACGTTTCTTTTCATAGGTTCCTGTATGATCTCTGCTTCCAAAAGGTCAGGGTTTTCCCAACTCCCTCCATAACCCAGGTTCCGAGTGCCAACCAGTCCCAATTGGGACCTTTTGGACCCAGTCCTGGCGCCAGTGGCACCAGGCTCATAAATATGCCCAGTCCCAGCGCTGGAAGCGCCGGGCTCATAATGCTTGGGTGGACTTACCTGCAGCAGACCATGATGCTTACTTGCCTGCCAGTTGAGCCTCTGATCCTCTTCTGTTTGGAACTACTTTTCCTGTTGGGTGGGGCAGGAGCCACTCCCTAGATTCAGAACACTGGAACTCTTCTGGAAAGCAGGAACTCTTTTCTTACCTAGGCGTGGCTGTGGAAGGAGACACCTAAGCACTACAGGAGGCTATTTAAACCACACCCGATGGATGAATCTTGCTTTGCGTTATTCTGCATCCTCTGCAGCAGAACGCTCATCGTGTCTTCTGCATCTGATCCTGGGCCTAAGGAAAAAGGCTTAACATCCTGAATCCAGTCTTCAGCAACACCTATAAAGACAAGAAAGAACAGGTTAGCATTACGGTCTTCAGTGACAGCTCTTCACTTACCTGGTCCATCGGCTGTCACCAACGCCTCGCGCTGCATTCCGGCATCTGAAAGACAAAGGCTTACCTACTCTTCGTGCGCTCCGGAGGTCTTCACACTGCATTCCGGCATCTGAAAGACAAAAGCTTACCAACTCTTCGCATGCTCCGGTGGCCTTTTCGGCGCTCCATCCCGCATCTGAAAGACAAAACAAGGTGCGTTTAAAGACATTGGGGAACTTTAATACTCACGTGCCATTACTCCTTTCCACATCTAACCCAGTGGGTATTCCGGCACCCTGCAGCTGCTCCGAACTTGTACCTGCAAAATAAAAAGACAGTTAGAGCGCATCGTGAAGCAGACAACAAGCGCTTACTTACGTGCTTCCAGGCGCTTCTATTCATCACACGGGCTCCATCTTCAACTCACTTCAGCCCGTCATCCGCCATCGCCGGAACCCTGCAAAACAAGAAACATCATTACTAAAGACTTTAAAGACATTAGAATTACTCGAAACTTACCGTTCGTGCAGTAAACGACGGACAGCAGTCCTCTGAAGTCAAGAGGCCTGCTCCCCTTATCCAGTGAAGAAACTGGTTACAGCACCCTGCCCCGAGGCAGATGGAGAGCACGGCGTTCACTTACCTAAGGTGAGAGCGTTAACCTTTGGGGTTCTACAGGAGAAGAGAAAGGGAAGAAGAGAGAGACATTCAATAACCCAGTTCCTTAATCCCATATTTTCTATCTGCAGACATCTTACCATTCGAGTCAGACATACAGTGCACAGAGGTCCAGCCCAAAGAGCCAGCCATGTGTTACACATCACCTTTGAAGATACGAAGGAGCGAACAGATGATCTCGCTAGACAATTGCTACAGTCACAAGCTGGACAGACCCTGTTACCCGCATCTGGGGGAAATCTTCCTTCTACATCCTCTATGAATCCAGTGCAGATCAACCTACCTGGGAATGTACCTCTGGCTCCGCCCGAACGATTTTCTGGTGACCCAAAGAGGTTTGCAGTATTTATCAATCAGTGCCGGTTGCATTTCTTATGCCGGCCAGCAGCCTTTCCAACTGATCAAGCTAAAGTAGCTTTCGTGCTTTCGTACCTTAGTGGCAATGCGGCAGACTGGTCGATCCCTCTAGTAAATCAAGATGATCCGGTCCTCCATGATTTTCAAGCTTTTCAGCTCAGTATGGAAAAACTGTTCGCAAGACATTCACAGGGGCAGGCCTTGGACAATGAGCTTCTTTCGTTGCGACAAGGTAATCAAGACCTTTTGGCTTATATTGCGTCTTTCAACAGACTGATAGTGGAAACTCAATGGCCTGAGGACAAAAGGATTACGCTGTTTTATAGAGGTCTACGTGGAGAGCTCAAAGATGTGTTAGCCCAAGTAGTGAATCCCCCACAAGATTGTTCGGACTATATAGACTTAGTCGTTCAAATAGATCACCGACTGCAGAACAGGAAGGCCGATCGTTCCAAGTTTGATGCTCGAGTATTTTCCAAACCGCCAACTCCTTCCAAAGGAGTAGACTCCGGGGAACCCATGCAAATAGGGGGTCTGAAAGGTCCTCTAACACAAAAGGAGCGGGAAAGGAGAAAACAGTTGCAATTATGCCTCTATTGCGGAAACTCAGGGCACTTTCTTCGAGACTGTCCGGTGAAACCTGCGAAGAAGGAGTAGGAGCTGCAGTTACCAAAGTTACAAACTCTGAGCAGGGAAACGACCTCGCCCGACAAGAATAGAGGTCCTCTTGCCGAGCGTGAACACCGGTTCCGTGACCTCGCATTTCGTGATACCTATGGTCCTCATTAGCCCTGATAAACCGGATCGATTACATGCAATTGAAGCTTACGTCGACAGCGGTGCCATCGGCAATTATGTGGATCATGAAATGGTTTTGAGGATGAATCTAACTCTTTGTCCCAAGGCTGTAAAGGACGTCATTACTACGGTGGATGGTACGGAGATAGCCTCCGGGCCCGTAATGCATACCACTCAAGAGGTGATGCTAGTAAGTCAAGATGGACACCATGAGAAGATCGTGTTCGATGTGATCAAGGCCCCTCAGTTTCAGATTATTCTAGGAATACCTTGGTTAGAGAAACACAATCCTCTGATCGATTGGCGAGCAAGAACGGTCCAGTTTCCAGAATGTGTCTCTACTTGTCACCCTCCACCTGGTGTTGCACTGGCAGCAATTTCTTCAGAGACTCCCCAGTTATCTCCCGAATACCTAGAATACCAAGATGTTTTCCGGAAGGATCAGGCTAACTCTCTACCTCCTCATAGGTCTTATGACTGTCATGATCTCTGCTTCCAAAAGGTCAGGGTTTTCCCAACTCCCTTGGAAGCAGATCCATAACCCAGGTTCCGAGTGCCAACCAGTCCCAATTGGGACCTTTTGGACCCAGTCCTGGCGCCAGTGGCACCAGGCTCATAAATATGCCCAGTCCCAGCGCTGGAAGCGCCGGGCTCATAATGCTTGGGTGGACTTACCTGCAGCAGACCAGGCTGCTTACTTGCCTGCCAGTTGAGCCTCTGATCCTCTTCTGTTTGGAACTACTTTTCCTGTTGGGTGGGGAAGGAGCCACTCCCTAGATTCAGAACACTGGAACTCTTCTGGAAAGCAGGAACTCTTTTCTTACCTAGGCGTGGCTGTGGAAGGAGACACCTAAGCACTACAGGAGGCTATTTAAACCACACCCGATGGATGAATCTTGCTTTGCGTTATTCTGCATCCTCTGCAGCAGAACGCTCATCGTGTCTTCTGCATCTGATCCTGGGCCTAAGGAAAAAGGCTTAACATCCTGAATCCAGTCTTCAGCAACACCTATAAAGACAAGAAAGAACAGGTTAGCATTACGGTCTTCAGTGACAGCTCTTCACTTACCTGGTCCATCGGCTGTCACCAACGCCTCGCGCTGCATTCCGGCATCTGAAAGACAAAGGCTTACCTACTCTTCGTGCGCTCCGGAGGTCTTCACACTGCATTCCGGCATATGAAAGACAAAAGCTTACCAACTCTTCGCATGCTCCGGTGGCCTTTTCGGCGCTCCATCCCGCATCTGAAAGACAAAACAAGGTGCGTTTAAAGACATTGGGGAACTTTAATACTCACGTGCCATTACTCCTTTCCACATCTAACCCAGTGGGTATTCCGGCACCCTGCAGCTGCTCCGAACTTGTACCTGCAAAATAAAAAGACAGTTAGAGCGCATCGTGAAGCAGACAACAAGCGCTTACTTACGTGCTTCCAGGCGCTTCTATTCATCACACGGGCTCCATCTTCAACTCACTTCAGCCCGTCATCCGCCATCGCCGGAACCCTGCAAAACAAGAAACATCATTACTAAAGACTTTAAAGACATTAGAATTACTCGAAACTTACCGTTCATGCAGTAAACGACGGACAGCAGTCCTCTGAAGTCAAGAGGCCTGCTCCCCTTATCCAGTGAAGAAACTGGTTACAGCCCCCTGCCCCGAGGCAGATGGAGAGCACGGCGTTCACTTACCTAAGGTGAGAGCGTTAACCTTTGGGGTTCTACAGGAGAAGAGAAAGGGAAGAAGAGAGAGACATTCAATAACCCAGTTCCTTAATCCCATATTTTCTATCTGCAGACATCTTACCATTCGAGTCAGACATACAGTGCACAGAGGTCCAGCCCAAAGAGCCAGCCATGTGTTACACATCACCTTTGAAGATACGAAGGAGCGAACAGATGATCTCGCTAGACAATTGCTACAGTCACAAGCTGGACAGACCCTGTTACCCGCATCTGGGGGAAATCTTCCTTCTACATCCTCTATGAATCCAGTGCAGATCAGCCTACCTAGGAATGTACCTCTGGCTCCGCCCGAACGATTTTCTGGTGACCCAAAGAGGTTTGCAGTATTTATCAATCAGTGCCGGTTGCATTTCTTATGCCGGCCAGCAGCCTTTCCAACTGATCAAGCTAAAGTAACTTTCGTGCTTTCGTACCTTAGTGGCAATGCGGCAGACTGGTCAATCCCTCTAGTAAATCAAGATGATCCGGTCCTCCATGATTTTCAAGCTTTTCAGCTCAGTATGGAAAAACT
Source organism: Ambystoma mexicanum (assembly GCF_040938575.1). NCBI lineage: Eukaryota > Metazoa > Chordata > Amphibia > Caudata > Ambystomatidae > Ambystoma > Ambystoma mexicanum. The sequence continues at coordinate 193,675 of NW_027182502.1, forward strand.
GTTCGCAAGACATTCACAGGGGCAGGCCTTGGACAATGAGCTTCTTTCGTTGCGACAAGGTAATCAAGACCTTTTGGCTTATATTGCGTCTTTCAACAGACTGATAGTGGAAGCTCAATGGCCTGAGGACAAAAGGATTACGCTGTTTTATAGAGGTCTACGTGGAGAGCTCAAAGATGTGTTAGCCCAAGTAGTGAATCCCCCACAAGATTGTTCGGACTATATAGACTTAGTCGTTCAAATAGATCACAGACTGCAGAACAGGAAGGCCGATCGTTCCAAGTTTGATGCTCGAGTATTTTCCAAACCGCCAACTCCTTCCAAAGGAGTAGACTCCGGGGAACCCATGCAAATAGGGGGTCTGAAAGGTCCTCTAACACAAAAGGAGCGGGAAAGGAGAAAACAGTTGCAATTATGCCTCTATTGCGGAAACTCAGGGCACTTTCTTCGAGACTGTCCGGTGAAACCTGCCAAGAAGGCAGTAGGAGCTGCAGTTACCAAAGTTACAAACTCTGAGCAGGGAAACGACCTCGCCCAACAAGAATAGAGGTCCTCTTGCCGAGCGTGAAAACCAGTTCCGTGACCTCGCATTTCGTGATACCTATGGTCCTCATTAGCCCTGATAATCTGGATCGATTACATGCAATTGAAGCTTACGTCGACAGCAGTGCCATCGGCAATTATGTGGATCATGAAATGGTTTTGAGGATGAATCTAACTCTTTGTCCCAAGGCTGTAAAGGACGTCATTACTACGGTGGATGGTACGGAGATAGCCTCCGGGCCAGTAACGCATACCACTCAAGAGGTGACGCTAGTAAGTCAAGATGGACACCATGAGAAGATCGTATTTGATGTGATCAAGGCCCCTCAGTTTCAGATTATTCTAGGAATACCTTGGTTAGAGAAACACAATCCTCTGATCGATTGGCGAGCAAGAACGGTCCAGTTTCCAGAATGTGTCTCTACTTGTCACCCTCCACCTGGTGTTGCACTGGCAGCAATTTCTTCAGAGACTCCCCAGTTACCTCCCGAATACCAAGAATACCAAGATGTTTTCCAGAAGGATCAGGCTAACTCTCTACCTCCTCATAGGTCTTATGACTGCCAGATAGACCTGATACCTGGATCTACTCCTCCTTGTAGTAGAATTTATGCCCTCACCGAGCCTGAGAACCTTCACCTTCCACAATACCTGGATCAATACCTGGCAAATGGGTTTATTCGTCCTTCCAAGTCCCCTGCTTCTTCAGCTTTGTTCTTCGCTCCAAAAAAGGAAGGAGACCTTAGAACTTGTATAGATTATCGCTCCCTGAACCAGATCACCGTTAAGAATAGATATCCGTTACCTTTGATCCCTGAACTCCTGGACCAAGTCAGAAAAGCATGCATATATACAAAGCTGGATCTTAGAGGAGCTTACCACTTGGTACGAGTAAAAGAGGGCGATGAATGGAAGACGGCCTTCCGCACCAAGTATGGGCTATTTGAATATCAGGTCATGCCCTTCGGACTTTGCAATGCCCCGGCCGCCTTTCAATATTTTATGAACGATGTCCTCAGAGAGCTCATAGATGTGTGTGTTGTTGTTTCCATTGATGACATCCTCGTTTATTCTTCATCGGAATCTGAACATCAGAAACACGTGAAAATGGTCCTCGAAAGATTGCGTCAACACAAACTTTTCGCTAAATTGGAAAAATGTGTTTTCAACGTGACTGAAGTTGAATTCTTGGGATTCATATTATCACCTGGCGGAGTGCGTATGGATTCAAAGAAGGTCGATGCAGTTCTCAAATGGCCATTACCATCCTCCGTAAAAGGTGTGCAAAGCATGTTAGGCTTCGCTAACTTTTACCGCAGGTTTATCCCCGAATTCTCTTGAATAGTCCAGCCCATCACTGCCTTGTTAAAGAAAAACAAACGTTTTGAATGGTCTACCGAGGCGGAACAAGCTTTCCAGGATTTGAAGACTAAATTTATCTCTGCACCAATCTTAAAACACCCTCGCCCCGAACTCCCCTACATCGTGGAAACTGATGCTTCAAGCCTTGCCATGGGGGCAGTTCTATCACAAAAGGACCCGGTAACCAATCAGTTGCATCCCGTGGCATTTTGGTCCCGCAAATTCTCGCCTCCTGAAATCAATTACACGATTACTGACAAGGAACTTCTGGCTATCAAGTCTGCCTTTAAGGCTTGGCGGCATTATCTGCTGGCGGCCCGACACACCGTTACTGTGATTACGGATCACCGAAACCTGCAATATTTGAAAACCGCAAAAGCCCAATCCTCTAGACAACTCCGTTGGGCATTATTCTTTGCCGAGTTTGACTTCATAATTACCTATCGACCTGGCACAAAGAACGGTAAAGCTGATGCCCTTTCTCGGATGGGAGTGGAAGAACACTTGATCAACCCTAAACCTGTACCAATCATTCCCGAACAAAGAATTCTGGGTGTAATCGCCACAGAATCCATAGAGGAAGTTAAGGATAAAGCCAGGCAACTTGTAACTCCAGCAGACATACAGAATTGGCATCTGCAGGGAAAGGACTTTGCAGTAAAGGACAACTTATTGTATTTCCAAGAACGATTATACCTACCCAGCACAGATTTACAGAAAAAAGTAATCTCTTGTTATCACGATTCTTTAATGGAAGGACATCCCGGTATGGCCAAGACCTCAGAAAAGATCAAGCGTTACTTCTGGTGGCCGTCTTGGAAAAAAGATATCAGAGACTTTATAATGTCCTGTGGAGTATGCGCCCAAAACAAGAGTCAAAAGGAAAGACCAGCAGGCCTCTTACGCCCTATTGACATCCCACCTCGCCCTTGGCATACGCTTTCTATGGACTTCATCACCGATCTACCTCCATGCTCCGGATACAATACGATTCTAGTAATCGTGGACTTATTCTCCAAGATGGCGCATTTCATTCCGCTCAAAGGCTTGCCAACAGCAGCAACTCTGGCCCGAGAATTTCTCGAAAACATCGTCCGACTGCACGGTTTTCCTTCGGTTCTAATTTCGGATCGAGGTAGTCAATTTATTTCTCATTTTTGGCGAAGTTGCTGTCGGTCGGCTCAAATTGATGTGAGACTATCGACCAGTCACCACCCTCAGACCGACGGACAAACCGAGAGGACCAATCAAACTCTGGAACAGTATTTACGCTGCATGCTGCAACAAACTGAAAAAACTTGGAAAGACATCCTTTGGATAGCCGAATATGCCTACAATACCTCTGTCCATTCGGGAACTGGGAAAACCCCGTTTTTTCTTTTGTACGGCAGTCACCCTCGAACCTCGGAGTTGGATCCCCTCCAAGATCTTGAAACACCAGCAGTAGACTACCTGCATTCTACAATCACCCAAGCCTTTAAGGAAGCTGTTTCTCACCTTCAAAGGGCTAAAGAACAATACAAGAAAGGAGCAGATCAACATAAAGGAAGCCCCTCAATATCAAGTAGGGGATCAAGTCTGGTTATCCTCCAAATATCTACCTCTAAAAGGGCCACGCACATTCAACCCAAGGTACCTTGATCCCTATTCCATCACTACCATAGTAAACCCAGTAGCGGTCAAGTTGGACTTGCCCCCGCACATGAAGATACATCCGGTCTTCCACGTCTCTCTATTAAAACCCGTGCAACCTCAAACCCGACTAACTAAATCTCCAAAACCTATCCTAGTTGATGGAGAACTCGAGTTTGAAGTCAAAAGCATTCTGGACTCCAAGATCTCCAAATCTAAACTATTTTACCTAATTGACTGGAAAGGCTACGGCCCCCAAGAGAGATCCTGGGAACCTGCTGAATATGTCCACGCTCCTCGCCTAATCAAAAGATTTCACCGAACATTTCCTGACAAGCCAAAACCCCCGGAGAAGCCCGGTTTGGGAGGGGCCTTGAGGGGGGGTACTGTCATGATCTCTGCTTCCAAAAGGTCAGGGTTTTCCCAACTCCCTTGGAAGCAGATCCATAACCCAGGTTCTGAGTGCCAACCAGTCCCAATTGGGACCTTTTGGACCCAGTCCTGGCGCCAGTGGCACCAGGCTCATAAATATGCCCAGTCCCAGCGCTGGAAGCGCCGGGCTCATAATGCTTGGGTGGACTTACCTGCAGCAGGACATGCTGCTTACTTGCCTGCCAGTTGAGCCTCTGATCCTCTTCTGTTTGGAAAAACGTTTCCTGTTGGGTGGGGCAGGAGCCACTCCCTAGATTCAGAACACTGGAACTCTTCTGGAAAGCAGGAACTCTTTTCTTACCTAGGCGTGGCTGTGGAAGGAGACACCTAAGCACTACAGGAGGCTATTTAAACCACACCCGATGGATGAATCTTGCTTTGCGTTATTCTGCATCCTCTGCAGCAGAACGCTCATCGTGTCTTCTGCATCTGATCCTGGGCCTAAGGAAAAAGGCTTACCATCCTGAATCCAGTCTTCAGCAACACCTATAAAGACAAGAAAGAACAGGTTAGCATTACGGTCTTCAGTGACAGCTCTTCACTTACCTGGTCCATCGGCTGTCACCAACGCCTCGCGCTGCATTCCGGCATCTGAAAGACAAAGGCTTACCTACTCTTCGTGCGCTCCGGAGGTCTTCACACTGCATTCCGGCATCTGAAAGACAAAAGCTTACCAACTCTTCGCACGCTCCGGAGGCCTTCGGCGCTGCATCCCGCATCTGAAAGACAAAACAAGGTGCGTTTAAAGACATTGGGGAACTTTAATACTCACGTGCCATTACTCCTTTCCACATCTAACCCAGTGGGTATTCCGGCACCCTGCAGCCGCTCCGAACTTGTAACTGCAAAATAAAAAGACAGTTAGAGCGCATCGTGAAGCAGACAACAAGCGCTTACTTACGTGCTTCCAGGCGCTTCTATTCATCACACGGGCTCCATCTTCAACTCACTTCAGCCCGTCATCCGCCATCGCCGGAACCCTGCAAAACAAGAAACATCATTACTAAAGACTTTAAAGACATTAGAATTACTCGAAACTTACCGTTCGTGCAGTAAACGACGGACAGCAGTCCTCTGAAGTCAAGAGGCCTGCTCCCCTTATCCAGTGAAGAAACTGGTTACAGCACCCTGCCCCGAGGCAAATGGAGAGCACGGCGTTCACTTACCTAAGGTGAGAGCGTTAACCTTTGGGGTTCTACAGGAGAAGAGAAAGGGAAGAAGAGAGAGACATTCAATAACCCAGTTCCTTAATCCCATATTTTCTATCTGCAGACATCTTACCCTTCGAGTCAGACATACAGTGCACAGAGGTCCAGCCCAAAGAGCCAGCCCTGTGTTACACATCACCTTTGAAGATACGGTATACGCCCAGTCAAGACCGGCGCCTCTACGGGAATCAGGTGAGCGTTACAGTTCCCTCATGAGGCCAAGAAATTAGAAATGTACGCTTTGTTTTCTGCAGCCATTCTCACTGATATTTCTAAATGTTTACCTGCTCTAACGTTTGGTTGGTCCTCTCAGTTTGACCATCGGTTTGAGGATGGTGGCTGGTTGGAAGTCTTACATCAATTTAGGCCAATTGGCAACATTTTCTCAAAGTTTGTTAGATAAACTCACTGCCCCGATCGGAAACTAGGACTGAAGGGAATCCGTGTATTCGGATGACGTGTTCGAGGAATTCTTTGGCCAGGGTCGAGGCTGAGAGTAAGCCTTTTAACGGAATGAAGTGCGCCATTTTGGAAAATAGGTCCACTATTACTAAAATAGTGTTGAATCCATTACAGGGGGGAATATCTGTGATAAAATCAAGAGATAATGTATGCCAGGGTGTAGGTGGAATGTCTAAGGGTTGTAATAAACCCGCTGGTTTCTTCTTCTGGGCCTTGTTTTGAGCAAAAATGCCACAAGATAGCACAAATTGCTTAATGTCTTTCCGCAAAGTAGGCCACCAAAAATGTCTCTTGACTTTAGCTTCGGTTTTTGCAATTCCAGGGTGGCCTTCTACCAAGGACTCATGATAATTGGAAATAACCTGTTTTTGCAGTTCTTAACTAGGTAGATAAAGACGTCCTTTGAAGTAAGGTAAATGATCAGTGACTGAATGATTTTTGCTTTTGTTTGACCAATCTTGTAAAGCTGTGGAGTCGAGAAGATGCTGAATTTTGTCATTGATGTCATTCCTCCTGCCGGGATTATGGGCACTGGTTCTGGATATGCTTCTTCCATTCCGATGCGGGATAGAGCATCTGCCTTGCCGTTTCGACAACCTGGTCGGTAAGTAATTAAGAAATCGTATTCCGCAAAAAATAAAGCCCATCTAAGTTGACGAGATGATTGGGCTATGATTCATAATTACCGTGATGGTGTGTCGGGCTCCGAGGAGGTAGTGCCACCAAGCTTTGAATGCTGACTTGATGGCTAGAAGTTCTTTGTCGGTGACGGCATCGTTTAGTTCAGGTGCTGAAAACTTTTGTGACCAAAAGGCCACTTGATGGAGTTGAGCCGTCTCAGGTTCTTTTTGAGAAAGGACCGCCCCCATAGCCAGACTGGATGCATCAGTTTCTACCACGTATGGGAGCTCTGGGCATGGATGCTTCAAAACTGGAGCTGAAGTGAATTTTTGTTTTAGGTCTTGGAAGGCCTTTTCTGCTTCCTCTGACCACTGAAAGCATTTATTCTTCCATAATAGTGATGTGATGGGGTTCACCAAATGTGAAAAGTCAGGAATGAACCTGCGGTAGAAGTTTGAAAATCCAAGCATGCTCTGTACTCTTTTTATCGAAGTGGGTGAGGGCCACTTGAGGATGGCATCTACTTTCTGTGAATCCATTCGAACTCCATTTGGGGTCAGGACAAACCCAAGAAACTCGACCTCGGTAGTGTGAAAGAAACATTTTTCCAATTTTGCGTATAATTTATGTTGACGTAATTTTTCGAGTACAGCACGAACATGTTTCACATGGTCTTGTTCAGAAGATGAGTATACCAAGATATTGTCAAAATACACAATGACACAGACATCAATTAGTTCACGAAGGACATTGTTCACAAAATACTGAAATGCTGCCAGGGCGTTACAAAGCCCAAAGGGCAACACCTGGTATTCAAATAATCCGTACTTGGTACGGAAGGCGGTCTTCCACTCGTCGTCCTTTTTCACGCCCCTCAGAGATCCAACTTAGTGTAAATATGAGCATCTTTTACTTGGTCCAATAATTCCGGGATTAGGGGCTGGGGGTACCGGTTTTTTACAGTTACTTGGTATAACGCACGATAGCCGATACAAGTTCTTAGGTCTCCTTCCTTTTTAGGGACAAATAACAAAGGTGAGGCCACCAAGGACTTGGACGGGCGAATGAAGCCGTTAGCCAGGTACTGATCTAAGTATTGCCTTAAATGAAGATTCTCGGGTTCAGTAAATACGTATTTTTTATTATATTTATATTTTTATTATATTTATTGTATATTTGCACGCCAGGTATGAGATCGATCTTGCAATCATAGGGTCTATGATGTGGTAAGGTGTTGGCTTGGTCTTTCTGGAATACATCCTGAAAATCCTGGTAAGCCTGGGGTAGCAGATTTGTTGGACTCATGACTGTGGCAATCTTCTTGGTCGGGGGTTCTTCCGGATAACAAGTTTGCACACATTCCGCGAAGGTCACTCTCTTTTCATGCCAGTTTATGCAAGGATTATGCGTGTCTAACCATGGCATTCCCAGAATTATTTGGAATTGTGGAGCCTTGATTAAATCAAACACAATGTTTTCTCGATGCCCATCTTGGCCCAACAGTGTCATCTCCATCATTGAGTGAGTTACTGGGCCAGAAGCAATTTCTGTTCCATCGACGGTGGTGACTAAATCAGTTGTGGTCTTTTCGCAAAGAGAAAGATTCATCCTTGTAGCCAATTCTCGATCCATATGGTTACCTATGGCTCCACTATCGATGTATGCTCTGACCGCATGCATGCAAGATGGTTGCTGGTGACTAATGAGGATCAATGGTAAAGTTAGGTGTGAGGTCTGGGAGTCCTTCTTCTCGCTCGACAAGAGGACCTCTACGCTTGTCGGGTGGGGTCGTTTTCCAGCTCTGGTTCAGTACTGATCTTGTCGGCGACTCCTACTGCCTTCTTAGTTGGTTTCACCAGACAGTCTTGCAAAAATTGCCCTGCGGTTACGCAATACAAGCACAATTGCTGCTGCCTTCTTTTGTCTCTTTCTGTTTTGGACAACGGCCCTCTAACTCCTCCAATTTGCAAGGGTTCAGATACATCCGTACTTTTGGAGGTGTTTTCCCTTGGTCTCACCAGTACCCGATTCTCGAATCTAGCTCAATCAGATTTCCGGTTCTGAAGTCTGTGGTCCAACTGAACCAAGAGGTCTATATATTCAGCACAGTCTTGAGGTGGGTTTACCAACTGCCCTAAAACGTCTTTTAGTTCGCCTCTCAACCCACAATGGAATAGCGTAGTTCTTTTGTCTTTGGGCCAACCGGTTTCTACCACGAACCTATTGAAAGTTGCGATGTTAGTTAATAGGTCCTGGTTCCCTTGACGTAGGGACAAAAGTTAATTGTCTAACGCTTGACCTTGAGAATGTCGGGTGAACAATTTCTCCATGTTTTGTTGAAATCCTTGGAAATCCCGGAGAAGAGGGTCATCTTGGTTAACTAGTGGAATAGACCAATCTGCTGCACTGCCGCTGAGGTCTGACAATACGAAGGCCACTTCCGATTGATCATTTGGAAAGGCTCCAGGCCTACATAGAAAGTGTAGGCGGCACTGGTTCATAAAAACTGCAAACCCTTTAGGGTCTACACCCTCAAAGCGTTCTGGTGGAGCTAAAGTTATAGCCCCCGGTAGTACCACTTGTACTGGGCTGCTTGACTGAGTTGGGACTGATGCTCCCCCCAATCCAGGTAATGGTGTATGGCCAGCTTGAGCTTGGAGTAGTTGTCTGGTGAGGTCATCTGTACGCTCTTTTGCCACAATCAGTTCTCTTCTTAGAGCATTGTTTTCTTGTCGGGTGGAATGTACTTCAGCTCTAAGCTCCCCCAGGAGCTGGGTTAATTGGTCAGTCTCTGAGGTTTCCATGACACCCGGGTAGAAGTTTGTGTCGAGGCTTCGCATTCTGTTACGCTCATCTGGATCCCACAGGGGCGCCGAACGAAGCTGGTCTGCAACGGTCTCCACCAGCGTGACTCATAGTGAAGTGATCAGCGGCTGCCCTTGCCCACTTAGTTTCGTCTGTTTGGCACGTAGGAAGATTTTCCTAGAGTAGTAAAAATGGCAGGTTAGCTAACCGATAAGAGGAGGTTAACTTCTGCTTTCTACTTCTGTGACCTCCTTGTGTTCTCTTTACTGTGTCTCACCTTATTGTTAAGAAGGATGGGCTCTCCATCCTGCGTCTGTATGCAGGGGTGCGTTGAGACTTGGGTATCCAGTTAACTTCACTAATCCCGTAATCTTATGGCAGAGTTCCAGACAACAATGACTCAGAGGTAAGTCTTATGCCAATTCTAAGTAGCATGCATTGCTTTAGAGTTCTGGTTGTCTTACAGTCAACTCCTGTACCATTTCTTTATAGTTTTTTCCCTTGCAGAATTGCCGAAGACAGACATTTCTTCTCTGAGGGAACAAAGTAAATGCCAAGGTAAGTTTCCGTATTTGCACGAAGCGAAGAAAAAATGTCTTAGCATGCGATATTGTTCATTTGTGCGATTAATCAGTTGTCCTCTCTTTATTCTGCAGGTGCGGCACTTTCCCAGAGCAAGATCGGGTGATGGTGATTAGCTAAACCGCAAATTAATACTGCTTCGGGTAAGTATTTTATGGCGCACGGTTGAATGTTTTTTAGCGAGGCACAGCTCACCTGTTGTCTTTTCTCTGTTTTTGCAGATGCGGTTACTCAGGGTGGCGATCACGTTAGAGAGATTCACTGGATTGTATGGACGAACAGAGCATCGGTGAGTATCACGCGGCGCTATGCTATTGTTCTTAAGATGCTTTCTTGTATAGCGCGGGTAACTGGTGTTCCTTTCCCAGCAGGTGCAGAGACTCCCGGATGATTGCGATGGAGAATCTGATAAGGCTCTTGTTCTAATCTGTTCCCTCTTCTTCCTTTGCAGGTTCGGATCATGAAGAACAGGACGGGCGTGGCTGAAGACTGGACTGGAGCTGCAGGTACGGTGAGTGTTACGCTGCAGGAGTGCAGAATAACGCAAAGCCTGTTCTGTTCTCCAGGCGTGGTTTAAATAGCCTCCCAGAAGTAGTTCCCAGGTGAAGTAGTCCCTGTACCATACCCAATGAAATAGTCCCTTAAATAAAGTAGTCCCTTCAAACAGCCTCAAGATGGGCTGTACATGGTTTCACCACTTGATAACTTGACTTGCCTGAAAAGGCAATATGAGCCTGGCTCTAATGGCGCCAGGACTGAGTCCAGGAAGCCCTTAGGCAATCCTTTGGGGCCTTACAGGACCCCATGGGTGCCAGTACTCTGGGCAAACTGGTCTGCTCCTGATGTCTGGGAACAGGCATCGTGACACTTATTGATTTCTTGTTTTTTCCTACCCACCCTCTGTTCCCTGGTTGCAGATTTTCAGGGGCACAAGATTTGAGTTCCGGTTCCAGGGTGTCCAGGGGTTTTCACGGGTGGGGAAGGAAACTTCCTCTAGGGCTTTGCACCTCCCTTCCTCCTGTGCCTGCTCCTCTGGAACCGGTGGGCTGTCCGGGTTCTCTCCCCGTCATTGTTGCAGGGTGCCAGACCCTTGGTTTGAGGGGTTCTGAACTGTCATGTTTATCTGAGGCTTCTGCAGAGCCCTCAACATGCGACTCAGATCCTGAGTGAGGTTCTGGAGCTGGCGCTGCAGTTGGGACACCGCTTCGGCTGGTACACGGGTCTTTGCTCAAACCTAGGTTGTTCTCGAGAAGGGTAACTATCCCTTCTCCCGCAGTACCCTGGGTGCTGGGGATTTCCTTGGTAAGCCTCCACCCTTGGCCTCCCCTCTCCCGGACGGGGTAGTCTGGACTCCTGAAAGCGGGGAGAGAAAGGAAGGTTGTCCTGCAGGTTGGGGTTTGGAAGGTACCGAGGGAAGAAACTTAACCCAGGATTTGCAGGATTACTGCCCTCCTGAGGGAAGTTGGGAGGGACGTTTCCTGGGGCAGTACTCACCTGGTGGGGGATCCAACCAGGTGAGTACTGCCCTTGGGCCAGGGGAGCCCACACGTACCCCAAGATAGGTCTATTGCCCTTATATCTAGGACTAATATAATTTGCAGAGTTAGAGGGCACATTGGTGGGGTTACCTCCATGACTACCACCTGCTGCTTATTGATCAGATGGCCTTCTTTGCCTCTGATTTGGCTGGTTTTGGGAAGGTGTGTTTTTAGCCCCCTTTTTATAGGTCCAAAATGGGGGCAACCTTCACCTCCGCCACCTTAGCAGCAGCGGGAATGTTGGTTGGTTTGGGTTTTTTGTTTGATGTTTGCTTTCTGCAGGTTTTTGGATATCAGATCCAGGTAGCCTGCTCTATTACCCAGTCCAGGGTCCTGTTGTCTTGAAAATCCCTTACCAGCAGGGTTATTATATATTTTGGGAGCGCATGAATATAGGTGGTTATAAATTCTCTACTATTCGTGAGCACCCACTCGTGCAAAGGTGTGTTTGAGCTCCTGCACAAATTCTCTTAAGGCCTGATCCTCTCTGCACTGCAGATTGTAGGCCGCTTTGCGAGCCTCTTGGGGGTTTCTGTGGGGGAAAAGTGCTTCAGGATGTCCACCTTATAGGTGGACCATCTTGAATGGTTTTGGTCTTCCAGTCCAGCAAAGAAGCTGGAGTACTCTGGAGAGCACGTCCATTTGGCATAGTCTATGCAATTCTGGCTATTTTTGATGTTAAGAGTCCATCATCTGTTCATATAGCTCCAGATGCTCCCAGACAGAATATTTTCCATTTTTATGATATAGGGTCATGAAACTCCCAATATCCTTAATCTGCCTAATAGGGTATTTCACTAGAGCTCTCTTTTGTTCACGGGCCTTCTTTTGCCACTTCACCTGAGTACACTCGCCCTCAGACTCACAGTTGCTACTGGCTGAGGTCCCGTCACTATCTTCTAGGTGTTCCCTGATTCTTTGAGCTGGTAAGTAGCTCTCAGAATGGTGGGGCCTAGTTTCTTCTCCCCTGTGGTGCACAGGAGAGTAGTCATCTGACTCCTTGCTGCTTCCAGGATTAGTGGAGGATCCCCCTCACTGCCCTAATTGGGTGGAGGTTCTTAAAATGCTCTTGTGGGGCCTCAATTCACGCTCCTTTTGTTCTGCAAAGTGAACCAAATGGTCCCTTTGGAGATGATGCTTCTGCAGGTCTAACTCCCTGAGTTTCTCCTCATAGTAGGCTTCCTAGTCAGAGACATCAGCCATAATATTTTTGAATCCGTACAGGGATGCCTGCCCATCAATCTCTGATGGGCGGTAGCCTGCCTGTTCAATCATGCTAGGCCTATTTAATTCTGACTGCCTCACGGTGCCTGGCTCATGTGAACCTTTAAACGTGAAGTGAGCAGTGTCTTCAGTATATAAGGGGGGCACTGGGTTTGAGGCCCATAGTACAGACGGTATCACACTGTGATCAGGGGTGGCCCTGTCCCTCTCTACTTGTTCAGGGTCCCTCAAGTTTTGATTTAATCTAGCACACTCTTTTTCTAACCTCCCTATTTTCTCCTTCTCAGCCCCTACCTCTAGATAGTAGGCAAAGGTCTGTACCTTTTGCTCTGCTATCAAGGCTTGACTGGCCTCCATTACCTGCTCTTGAGCTGCCACCTGCTTGTGGAGCCCATTGTTCTCCTCAAAGAGGGCCTCATTGTATGGCCTGGGAACACTGAGACAATTTCTGTTGCTGGAGATGAATTTCCTGATTTTGCACATTTTTAGCTTGGGTGTTCTCTTCTAGAGCACCTTCCACTCATCTGGTGTGCCCCAATACATTTTCATATTCTACTTTTAGTTAGTTCAGTTTCTGGAGGTCTAACTCTCTTTTCTGTAGGTTGGTTTTTAGGTTGCACACTTCCTGACATAAGGGCATCTTTTATCTTTTTCTTGATACAGGGCGCCCCTCTGTTTAGCCAGGTCATCCCGCTGTTGTTTGATGGTACATCATGTCTGGAGTTCTTGTTTAAATTCTGTTTGGAAGTGGAGTTCCTTAGGGGTTAATTGATTATTCTCCTCTTCCAACTTTTTGATCTGATTTTGTAATATGGTTATTTGCTCTGAGCAGGTTCTGTTATATTTTAGTTGTTGATTCAGTTAATGCATCTAATTGGGCCTTTTGCTCTGAATTATTTTGTTGTTGTAGAGCCAAGTACTCTTTTAGCAGTTTGATGTAATTTTCCATTCCTACCTCAGAATCTTGGCTCTTTTGCAATTTCTCTCCTACTAGTTTTAGTTTAGTCTGGATTTGGGTTAAGAGCTCACACTGGTTTTTCTTTTTTTAAAAACATTTTTTTTATTTGTTTATGGTTCATTTACAAAATGTAGAACCTTTACAAAAAGTATAAAATCTTAAAAGAACAATTAAAATGTTTACATTTACATTCATGTTACAATTAAAAGAGAATGTATCACTGCTAGCTATGATACTCTTCTAAGTCGTAGAATTAAGAAGCTCTTTTTCAATGTACTTGCACAGGCTGACGAATTCAAAAACCAGGGGTTTATGCGTACCTTGCATCATACGGGCCCCTAAAAATTGCAAACAGTCCTCAAAATTCATGTTAACAAATGTCATCAAACGATTGGTTCGCATTGCCTCAAAATGAGGATATTCAAGGATAAGATTTTTCATGGTTTCCAAGGGCTCGTTACATTCAGGAAAACAACATTTAATTTGTTTGAGCTCACCATTACTACTCCAGTTAGCAGTTCCTTCCCTAGTATGATATAAATTCATTCTATACCATATGTAAGCTTTCCTAGTATGACTGCATGGAAATAGAACAACATGATCGAATTGCATACTGGTTTTTCACAAGGGTTCTATTTTCGTCATATTTTTCCTCCATAAATCCCATCTGTAGGCTGTGATTCTGACCATTTTAATCTGCTCCTCTTTATTTTTCAGAATCATATACAACTCACTCAAGGCTTGATGTAATAGGCCACCGTCCTGCCACACATCCATTTTCATGGCGGTGACCTGTTGCACCATTTCTCCTAGGCAGGCCTCCTCATCTTGCTGTGCCCCTTCCCCTCTGACAAATAATTTGTGCAGACGGTGCTGCCTAGCCTGGTTTATCTCTACTGTGGTCATTATGAAGAGTGTTATTCCTTTATTAAATTATCTATATAAGGGTAAACCTGTATTCTGTAGCTTTTTGTCTAGTTCAGGGATGATTTTATTTTATTTTATTTTTACACACAGGCCTGATACTTAGGGTTTAAGTTTTGGCAAGGCGCTTTTACAGTGTAACACAGCTTTCTTACCACAAAAAGTATCACTACCTCTACGGTTAGCCTGCTGTGTTAAGCTGTCATGGGTGGAAACACTTATCTCAATCCCGGCAACTAGCCCCCACTGTGTTAAGGATTTTAAAGAAGCATGGGACTTTTTATAATGGCCGTGTATGCGGCGTACAAGTACAACGCGCTTAAGTTTACTATATTAAGATTCAATTTTTTAGAAGGCAGCCAACCCATCTCACACCCCCCTTAATGTACACCCCGTGTCGCAATGGACCATGAAACAGGGCGGTGTGTAATAATAGATTTTTTATTTATTTTGAATTATGAATAAAAATCAAATACATTCAATATAGGGCAGCAATCACCAGGATGGTGATAATCACACAGTAAAATGATATAATACACTTAGTTTAACCTTCTAGGATAAAATACACAATGCACAATTGAAAGAAAGAAAGAATACTTTTGGGTAGTGCTTTTAAATGGCACGACAGGTAAGCATTCCCCCTGCAACATTCCCTAAAACCCCTGTTAACCAAATTTTGTGTGGGTGGAGAGGAGTAGCAATGAGTCAGGTATACTATGCAAAATTCGGATTGCAAATCCGACCTACCACCCCTGAATGGGAGGCAAAAATCAGATTGAGCTCCCTTGAAAAATTTGCAAAATGGCACTCAGAATTACTGAATGGTGATTTTACATGTGTGGTTGAACGGATAAGGTAAGAATGTAAATGGCTGTATCAAAGAAGCAAGAAAACTTTCAAACTCCAAGGCAAGGTACTAAATAACGGGCATATAGTAAATAAAAAAAGGAAATAGACTTTAGAAGGAAAAGCAGTGCAGCAAGAATCACATGTGGCAAAATAGAAATTGTTTTGTTTCACTGGTTTAAAAGAGCAAAACGGCTTTGAAATTGAGCTAAACAGACATAATCGGAAACCGGTTTTAATGCTAAGATACAAATTCACATCACAGGTATGATTTGAAAGTGCAAGGGTGACTTTGGATGGATGAAAGTATGGGATTCGTAAAGGGAAAGGAAAAACAGGCTTTTAAAATGAAAGCAGTTGCACAGGGAACATCGGTTTAAAAGGGAAAATGACATGTTTTACTGAGACTATATTTTAGTGACTAGAAAAGAGTAACTGTCATGATGCCTACCCCTGGAGCACCAGGCCAGGCCCAGCACCCCCGGGAGCAGGCATCACGCCCCCGGGTAAAAGCACAGCGGCCCTTAATAGGGGCTCTTTGGACTCTGTCCTGGCGCCGTTGGCGCCATGCTCATGTTGGACATCGGTCCTGGCGCCATAGGCGCCAGGCTCATAAGGGGAAGTGTTTGGTGCACTTACCTGAAGCAGACCATGCTGCACACTCACCTGATGCAGACCATGCTGCATGAAGAACCAAGCCAAATGAGGCTTAGGAGGGACTATTTTTCTGAAGGAACTATTTTGTTACTTGGGTGGGGCTGTGGAAGAATACTCACCTGGAACTTCTTCCAAAGCTATTTAAGCAACGCCCGGACAGCCACACGTGCTTCGCGTTGTTCTGCATCCCAGCAGCTGAACGCTCACCGTGTCTGCTCCTGCACCTGGACTCCAGCCACGCCCGTCTCGAACCTGGAACACCTAAGGGAATAAGAGAAGAGAAAGGTGAAAACCAAGAACTTATTCAACCTTCTTACCTGCATCCGGAATCGTCACGCCAGCATTCCTGAAGGAAGACTTCCCTTTAAAAGCACCGCGTTGCTCGCTGCAGCGCCACGCTTCACTCACCTGTTCCCGAGACGCTGCCCGGCTCCATCGCGGCTCTCAGCACCGGTCGCCACATCTCTGCACCTAGGGGAGAGAAGAAGAGACAAAAGGTGAGCAAGGGAACACAAGAGGAAAGCCGAATTTTCAGCCATATTACTTACCGGCTTTTCTTGGTGAACCATTCCACATCTCGGGTCAGCGCCGCATCTTTGGCAGGCACCGCACCCCGGCCCCTATGGGGAAAGGACAAAAGACATTACTGGGGAATTATAAAGACATTTAGAGGGGTCGCCCTCATCACTAACTCACCTGATTTTACCACCGGCAATTTAACCCCTCAACGCATCGCCTTTGTTCTGCACCTGAAATAAAGGACAGAAAAAACAACATAAAAGGAGGCTCACACTTGAACTTTTGCATCTTCATACTTACGGCATATCGCTCAGAAAAGTCAAGTGGATGTGCCAGCGCCATTCTGAAAACCAGTGAAGTAACTGGACGAACGCGCGCCCCTGCACCAGAAGCAGGATGGAGAGTTCATCCTTCCAAACCATAAGGTGAGCTTAAACCGGGGGTTTTGGAGGAAGTCAGAGAAGAACGAAGGGGGAAAGGGGGGAGCAAGCACACTATTCAGCAGACAGTTAATCCCCTTTCTCATCTGCAGAAGGATATTCCTACGGGCCAGACAAGCAAGATTTGGGGGTCCTGTTCAATCGGTGGTCCGAGTTCTGCGCATCACGCTTGAAGAGGCCACAGCAACCCAGACCAGACCAGCGCCTCCGTGGGAGCCAGGTGAGCGTTACAGAACGTGAAGCCTTCCTACAAATTCCCACTCAGGCGCTATGGAAAATTCCGAGACTGACCAGTTGGCCCAACTACTGGGGGAATTATGGGCCGAAGTACACGCCGCTCGTCAAGAGACTAATGCTCTCAGGAGGGAAGTGATTGTAACAAAGGAAAGAGCTGATGACCTGGCTAGACAGCTTTTGCAAGGTCAAGCTGGACAAACTCCTTTACCCGGTTCCGGAGGGAACCCCGCTCCTGTGCTTTCCAGTAACCCGGTGCAGATTAATCTACCTGGAAACATGCCGCTGGCCCCACCGAACGCTTTGCTGGGGACCCCAAACGATTCGCCGTATTCATGAATCAGTGCCACTTGCATTTCCTGTGCAGACCTGGGCCTTCCCTAATGACCAGACCAAGGTAGCCTTTGTATTGTCATATCTCAGCGGCAGTGCTGCCGATTGGTCAGTTCCACTGGTAACTCAAGATGACCCTATTCTTCGTGATTTTCAAGGATTTCAAGCAAGCATGGAAAGGTTATTTGCTCGTCACTCCCAGGGGCATGCTCTAGATGACGAACTTCTATCTCTGCGACAGGGCAATCAAGACCTCCTTTCCTACATTGCAACCTTTAATAGACTAATTGTGGAAACTGGGTGGCCAGAGGATAAAAGGATCACGTTATTTTATCGAGGTCTACGCGGAGAACTTAAAGATGTCCTGGCCCAAGTTGTAAATCCGCCCCAAGAATGCTCTGAATATATAGACTTAGTGGTCCAATTGGATCACAGACTGCAAAACAGAAAAGCAGATCGGTCCAAGTTTGAGACCCGGGTGTTAGTCAAGACCCACGCTAACCTCAAGGGGGCTGAAGCCTCTGAGGCAATGCAAATCGGAGGAGTTAAAGGACTTTTAATGCAAAAGGAACGTGAAAGAAGACGGCAGATGCACTTATGTCTTTATTGTGGATCCTCTGGACACTTTCTACGAGATTGCCCGGCAAGGCCGCCCAGGAAGGTGGTAGGAGCCGCTTATAAAATCCATGAAACCTCTGTATCGGGAAACGACCCCGCCCGACAAGCGTAGGGGTCCGCTTGCCGAGCTTGAAAACAAACTCTCAGACCTCGCATTTCACTGTGCCAATGGTCCTCGTAGACCCGGAACAGCCTAAGCGGTTGCATGCAATAAAGGCATATATCGATAGTGGGGCTATAGAAAACTACGTGGATCGTGAATTGGTCTCCAGGATTAACCTTCCCCTGCGTCCTAAAACCAGCAAAGATGTCATCACCACAGTTGATGGAACCGAAATTGCCTCGGGACCGGTAACACATTCCACAGCTGAGGTGACACTTGTAGGTCCGGACGGCCATCGGGAGGCAGTTGTGTTTGATGTAATCAAGGCTCCACAGTTTCATGTTATTCTCGGAATCCCTTGGTTAGAGACACATAATCCTCGAACTGATTGGCGAGCGAAGAGAATAACCTTTCCGGAGTGCGCACGAACCTGCTACCCAGAAAATCTGAAGATCAGTCTAGCATCAGTAACCTCTGTCTCCATGCAACTACCTCCGGAATACCAAGACTTTCAGGACGTCTTCCAAAAGGAACAGGCCAACACGTTACCTCCTCACAGATCGTACGATTGCCAAATCGATCTGGTGCCCGGTGCACAACCCCCTTGTAGCAGGATTTATGCCCTTACTGAGCCGGAGAATCTGCATTTGAGACAATATTTAGATCAATACCTAGCCAATGGTTTCATTCGCCCGTCAAAGTCTCCGGCATCCTCGGCTTTGTTCTTCGTGCCAAAAAAAGAAGGCGACCTTAGAACTTGTATCGATTACCGCGCATTGAACCAGATAACTGTTAAAAATTGTTACCCTCTGCCTTTGATCCCTGAACTCCTTGACCAGGTGAAGGACGCTTGCATATACACCAAGTTAGATCTCCGGGGGACTTATCATCTGATACGAGTAAAAGAAGGCGACGAATGGAAAACGGCCTTCCGTACAAAATATGGACTATTCGAATACCAGGTGATGCCTTTCGGGTTGTGCAACGCGCCTGCTGCCTTCCAATTCTTCATGAACGATGTCCTTCGGGAACTCATCGATGTCTGTGTTGTCGTGTATATCGATGACATTCTGGTGTACTCCTCTTCGGAATCTGATCACAGAAAACATGTCAGGGCCGTCCTTGAGAAATTGAGCCAGCACAAACTGTTTGCAAAGCTGGAAAAATGCGTTTTCCATACCACCGAGGTTGAGTTTCTTGGATTCATCCTGACACCTAAAGGGGTCCGAATGGACTCACGGAAAGTGGATGCCATCCTCAAATGGCCATAACCTAGTTCGGTGAAAGGTGTCCAAAGCATGCTTGGTTTTGCCAATTTTTATCGCAGGTTTATCCCGGAATTTTCACAGGTGGTGCAACCCATCACTGCACTCTTGCGGAAGAATAAACGTTTTGAATGGATCAAGGAAGCTGAACAGGCCTTTCAGGAATTAAAAGCTAAATTTACGTCCGCGCCTGTTTTGAAACACCCGCGTCCTGATCTCCCATATATAGTCGAAACCGACGCATCCAGCTTAGCCATGGGAGCTGTCCTGTCTCAGAGAGACCCCAAAACCAACCAACTGCACCCCGTAGCATTTTGGTCCAGAAAGTTCTCGCCGCCGGAGATAAATTATGCAATCACCGATAAGGAATTATTAGCCATTAAGTCCACCTCTAAGGCTTGGCGGCATTATCTTCTTGGCGCCAGGCATACCATCACCGTGATCACTGATCACCGAAATTTACAATATTTAAAAACTGCCAAGGCTCAGTCTTCACGACAGCTCCGATGGGCTTTATTCTTTGCTGAGTTCGATTTTGTAATCACCTACCGTCCCGGCTGTAAGAATGGCAAAGCGGACACGCTATCTCGAATTGGAATGGGAGAAATGGACACAAACTCAGAACCTGTGCCGATAATTCCCAAACAAAGGATCTTGGGGATAACCACTTTACAAACCCTTGAAGACATGCAAGCCCGGGTAAAACTATTCCTGGACTCTTCCGCCTTACAGGACTGGATCAAAAGGGGGTCTGCCTTTTCAATCAACAATGGCTTACCTTACTTCCAAGGACGTTTATTTTTGCCAGAAAAGGAATTGCAAGAACTGGTTATTTATCCGTCATCATGATACTCTGATGGAAGGACATCCTGGCATTGCCAAAACAGAGGAAAAAATTAAACGACAATTCTGGTGGCCGTCCTGGCGAAAGGATATTAAATCTTTCGTGATATCCTGTGGAGTTTGCGCCCAAAACAAAGGTCAAAAAACAAAACCCGCCGGTCTTCTTCAACCCTTAGACATTCCACCAGCACCTTGGCACACCTTGTCACTAGATTTTATCACGGACCTGCCCTCTTGTAATGGATACAATACTATTCTGGTTGTGGTGGATTTATTTTCCAAGATGGCCCATTTTATTCCGTTGAAAGGATTACCTTCAGCTTTTGTTCTTGCCAAGGAATTCCTCGAAAATGTCATCCGTCTGCATGGATTCCCGTCCATACTAATCTCCGATCGGGGAAGCCAGTTTATTTCTCATTTTTGGAAAAAGTGTTGTCAACTGGCACAAATCGACGTAAGACTCTCAACCAGCCACCACCCACAGACCGATGGTCAGACGGAGAGAACGAACCAGACCCTTGAACAATATCTACGATGTATGTTGCACCAATCGGAGGGTAATTGGAAGGATATTTTATGGGTGGCTGAATATGCATACAATAACTCAATACACTCTGGAACTGGTCAGAGCCCCTTTTATACCCTATATGGACATCACCCTCGTACTTCAGACTTGGACTCACCTTCGAGCCTCAAAATGCCCACAGTGGACCATTTGCATTCTACGATTACTCAAGCCTTCAAGGATGCTACTGCACACTTACAACATGCGAAAGGGAAATACAAAAAGAATGCGGATCTGCATTGAAAGGAGGCGCCTCCATACCAAATAGGGGATCAAGTATGGTTGGCTACCAAACACTTATCGCTCAAGGGACCTCGGACTTTTAATCCAAGGTATTTAGGCCCTTACTCGATCAAAGCTATAATTAACCCAGTGGCAGTCAAGCTAGATCTACCAGCTAACATGCGGATTCACCCCCTTTTTCATGTGTAGCTTTTGAAACCAGTGCAAGCAGGAACCAGATTAATAAAGCCACCAGAACCAATCCAGATAGATGGGGAGCCTGAATTCGAGGTGAAGAACATTTTGGACTCTAAGATCTCAAAATCAAAACGTTCTATCTAATTTATTGGAAGGGGTACGGGCCTCAGGAAAGATCTTGGGAACCCAGCGACCACGTACATGCACCTCGGCTAGTAAAAAGGTTCCATCGGAATTTCCCGAACAAACCGAAACCTCCTGGGGAAATGACCTTGGGAGGGGCCTTGTGGGGGAGGGCTGTCATGATGCCTACCCCCGGAGCACCAGGCCAGGCACAGCACCCCCGGGAGCAGGCATCACGCCCCCGGGTAAAAGCCCAGCGGCCCTTTATAGGGGCTCTTTGGACTCTGTCCTGGCGCTGTTGGCGCCAGGCTCATGTTGGACATCAGTCGTGGCGCCATAGGCGCCAGGCTCATAAGGGGAAGTGTTTGGTGCACTTACCTGAAGCAGACCATGCTGCACACTCACCTGATGCAGACCATGCTGCATGAAGAACCAAGCCAAATGAGGCTTAGGAGGGACTATTTTTCTGAAGGAACTATTTTGTTACTTGGGTGGGGCTGTGGAAGAATACTCACCTGGAACTTCTTCCAAAGCTATTTAAGCCACGCCCGGACAGCAACACGTGCTTCGCGTTGTTCTGCATCCCAGCAGCTGAACGCTCACCGTGTCTGCTCCTGCACCTGGACTCCAGCCACGCCCGCCTCGAACCTGGAACACCTGTAAGGGAATAAGAGAAGAGAAAGGTGAAAACCAAGAACTTATTCAACCTTCTTACCTGCATCCGGAATCGTCACGCCAGCATTCCTGAAGGAACACTTCCATTTAAAAGCACTGCGTTGCTCGCTGCAGCGCCGCGCTTCACTCACCTGTTCCCGAGACGCCGCCCGGCTCCATCGCGGCTCTCAGCACCGGTCGCCACATCTCTGCACCTAGGGGAGAGAAGAAGAGACAAAAGGTGAGCAAGGGAACACAAGAGGAAAGCCGAATTTTCAGCCATATTACTTACCGGCTTTTCTTGGTGAACCATTCCACATCTCGGGTCAGCACCGCATCCTTGGCAGGCACCACACCCCGGCCCCTATGGGGAAAGGACAAAAGACATTACTGGGGAATTATAAAGACATTTAGAGGGGTCACCCTCATCACTAACTCACCTGATTTTACCACCGGCAATTTAACCCCTCAACGCATCGCCTTTGTTCTGCACCTGAAATAAAGGACAGAAAAAACAACATAAAAGGAGGCTCACACTTGAACTTTTGCATCTTCATACTTACGGCGTATCGCTCAGAAAAGTCAAGTGGATGTGCCAGCGCCATTCTGAAAACCAGTGAAGTAACTGGACGAACGCGCGCCCCTGCACCAGAAGCAGGATGGAGAGTTCATCCTTCTAAACCATAAGGTGAGCTTAAACCGGGGGTTTTGGAGGAAGTCAGAGAAGAACGAAGGGGGAGAGTGGGGAGCAAGCACACTATTCAGCAGACAGTTAATCCCCTTTCTCATCTGCAGAAGGATATTCCTACGGGCCAGACAAGCAAGATTTGGGGGTCCTGTTCAATCAGTGGTCCGAATTCTGCGCATCACGCTTGAAGAGGCCACAGCAACCCAGACCAGACCAGCGCCTCCGTGGGAGCCAGGTGAGCGTTACAGTAACGTTGCTCGTGAAAAAGGTTAATTTGCAATTTTAACCCCTTTACGCCATGTGTCTCTTTATATGGGAATTCATTTATTTCAAATTGTACTAAGGACTTATACAACAGACTTAAATTAGTTGGAAAGAATTATGCTAACACACAGAGACTAACTATGATTTTTCTAATGACAGGGTACACAGAGGATTCTAAATTTTAAGGATTTTACTAGGGCATTTATAGGATTTCTATGGGATTGGACATAATACCGGGTAACAAAGCAAGGGATGCTTTTTGGTTACTGGCGAACGGTTATACTTACAGCAAGCAATTGAATGAAATAGTTTGGACAGCCAGCCGGGTATTTGGACAGTGGAACAGGGGTCTGGTCACAGCGCAGCAGCGGCTCTTCTCTAGGGACACAGCAGGGCAACCGGGGTCTGGTCTCAATGGACAGCGGGTGCATTAACTGGGCAAAGCAGGTAGCTGGATAATCCCAAAAACGGTTCAGCAGCCTTCCACACTTTTCCCCTGAATTATTGGGATTTTTGTAGGGTTTAATTCTGGATTAGAGGTTCAGCCCGGGTAAGAGGTTCCGGCCTTGCTCTGGAGTCTGGAATCTTGCAGGGTAAATGTTGAATGTCTGGATCTCTGGATGTTGAGTTGGATTTTGGAATCTTGGATTTTTGAATGCCCTGTCTGTCTGTATGTCTCCATCCTTATATAGACCGGATGACATTAGAGGATTTTTACTATGGGGGCACAACTAAGCTAGAAATACCTCTAAATCGGATAGGTCAGCCTGCAACTGTTGCTGCCTCCTGGTAAGCAGATTGTACTGAAGGAAGTGACTCAGTTCTAGTGTGTGTGTTTTTATGAGGTGCACTCTTATGCCATAGTTACTTTTACCAAAATATGTTATGACACAAAACCCCTATATTTACAATTGTTATCCTCCTGAAAATTAGCTAGGCACACTCCATATTTTACAAGGAATATGCTGTTCCAAATCCCAAGTTGGTGCGATGCTGTTTAGTCATTCTGGCAATCTTTCGCAATTTCAATGGAAAACATTTCACCTAAAATTCTACAATTGTCAATATATATACATATTATCACTGGGCATATTTGTATTAAGTTGGAAAACTGTACCATGTACGCTTTACCCAGAAATTACATTTTACTGGCGTTTGCATCTACCACATGTCAGAAAAACCTACAATGTCTTATTTTAATGGCACAAAAATGACATTTAAAACGGTCATAATTTCAAATTACTGTTTCTTTAGATTATGTTACGCTCACCTGGTATCCGCAGGGACGCCACCCAGCCGGGTTACTCGCTGGTATGCTTCTCAGCTCTGCCCGAGATGTGGTCTGCGGGGAAGGTTCTGCCTGAAAATACAGGAAGACTGTGTTCAAGACTGACCGACTAGGGTAAGTAACCTCCGTCAACCCCTGTATGATTTCAGCCCCTCTGGGCCCTCTTCTCACCTGGTAGTAGAATTAGGCGTGCTCTCCGTCCTGACTTCTTTGCAGGGGCGCGTTGTCTTTCTTGGGCATGTGCGGTACAGTTACTTCACTGACGCCGGCCCATTTCATATTGTTCAGGTAGGTTAGTTGCTGTTCTTTAGTTTTGTTGCTATCCTGCATGCTTTTCTTTATTTAGAATGTCTCTTTTTCCTCCCTTAGGTATGCAGAGCTTCAGCTTGGCAAATTGGCTTGGTTGAGCACTGCTGATAAATGATGGCGCATTAAGAGCGCTATGATACGGTAAGCAAGCGCTATGCGCAGCGCTGCGAAGTTTTGCCTTTGCTAACCTGTGTTTTCCATCCTTGTAGGTCGCGGTGTTCTTCAGCATGAGTAGAATGTCCGGAATGATGCCAGCCATGAGCCGACCAGCCAGGTAAGTCTTTTGAGCAGTTCGTGATTTACAAATGTCTCTACTGCTTTCTTTAATGTTTCCTCTATCTTCCTCTTTCAGGTCATGCTGTCCGGGAGGTGTGCTGATTCAAGGAAGCTGTTCTCAGAA
Organism: Ambystoma mexicanum; assembly: GCF_040938575.1. Classification (NCBI taxonomy): domain Eukaryota; kingdom Metazoa; phylum Chordata; class Amphibia; order Caudata; family Ambystomatidae; genus Ambystoma; species Ambystoma mexicanum. The sequence goes on from NW_027182502.1 coordinate 218,535, forward strand.
GCCGCGAGTGGTTAAAGATGAAGACTGCAGGTAGGATGCTGCTGCTAATGATGTTCCTTTTGTCTCCTTGCAGGTTCTGCTTCTCCGAGGTTCGAGGGAATAACTGGACGTGGTGAGCGTCACGCTGCAAGCTGAAAAGTAATGTGAAGCGTGTTGTCTTGCTCGGGTGTGGTTTAAATAGCCCTAACAAAATAGTCCAGGTAAAGTAGTCCCTAGGTTACCACACCCAAAACACTAGCCCGCATAACGTGGTTCCTGGGAACCAAGCTGTGTGGATGCCTCCATGTTGGCTGGCAACTCAATAGGTAGTTCCCAAGCACATGTTTCTCATGGTGTATGAGTCTGGCGCCATAGGCGCCAGGAGTGGCCCCAAGAGGTCTTTGGAAAAGGATGCCTGGCTCTAGAGGCCCGAGTCCTGACTCAACCTGGCCAATGGATTTGCCAGAGATGGTTTTTGGCGAGGGTCATGACAGATTACTGAAATGAATGTCATTATATGAACAGTCTTTGAAGTCAAATGGGCTGGCTTTGTTTCCAAATATGTCCAGTCTTTCCAACCCCCCAGGCAAATGTCCTTCCCTTATCAACTTTCACATGGGGTTGCTATGACTCCCCTTTGATCCTAGGCAGTTTGAAGCTGAGGAGAGGTGTCAGAGGATTTCACACCTCTATGCCATGGAAGTCCATTGTCTCATGCTGCAGCAATGCTGCTCTGTCTGACGAAGTCGCCACATCCCACACCTTGGCCCCTTTCATGTGGCCAGGGGGCTGGTCCACTTGGGGAAGGTAATTATGATCCCCTGGGAGGCAGGGCACTTTTGAAGTCAGTGCCTGCCAAACCTGTTCTGCTGGTCTCAAAGTAATTTTTTTTTCCTTTAAACAGAAACCAAATCCTTTTGAGAATAAATATCATGTAGATTTTAGAGCAAACCCCCCATCTTCCATCACATTTCTGTGCAAGCACAGGGCATCATTTTAACATTTCACTTTCAAAAGGCATGTTCCTGCTTGACAAAAGCACAGCTTTACACACAGGTTCATTTTTCTTGGATGTCACTTTACAAATGCGGTTTTCCATGCCTCTTTATTCTGAACCTTTCCATAGCTCAGGTCAATTTCTAATAGACAGGAATCTGTTCAAAAACAAGGGTTCTTTGAAACTGACATAAGCAAAGGGAGAGAGAGAGCTTCTTGTGAAGTGTTTGCCAGTGTTATTTTGTTGCAAAAGTCAAACTCTTGTTCGGCCTGGGTGAATTCCTCTGCTATTTCATTTGACACACATGCCATTCATTGAGGAATGCTGTCCTTTGCTGGTGTAAAACCTGAAGATAGATGGGCAGGAATGTGTCTTATCAGCAACCAAACTGTGTAATGTTGAAAAGATGGAAATAGCATCAGTGAGCAGTCATTTTAAACACATAACATTTTCTCTTTCAGTTAGAAATCTTGAGCTTTCAGCATAGCAGCGCTGCACCAGGCTGCTTTTGAATTCTTCTTTTTGGTGCACATAAAGAAAATAACAGCAGAAATTCTCGGGGTGTTCTGTGTTTTATCTCGCCCCATATGTGCTCAACAGAGCCAGCACAGCCATTATTTTTGGTAAATGCTAAAAATGCAGTTTTGATGCAAGGGAATAAGTACTCAGCAGAGCCAGCACAGCCATTCTTCTTGTAACTGCTGAAAATGCAGTTTGGTGGTGCAGGGAACTTCGGTTGGGCTGGTAAATGTACCCCACTCAGCAGTGAGTGATGATAAGTCAGCGCTGCAAGTCACCTGCTGGTTGAGGTAGTGGTAGAATTTCCGGTTCAGGTATCTGGTCTCATGGGCCTGGGGTGCCACGAACACAACATGGGTTCAGTCAACGGCTGCTATGACATTAGGCAGTTGTGCTGTGGCATAGAACCTTGCCTTCATGTTGTTTACCTGGGTGGGCATTGCAATGTGTTGGTTGACATGGCGCATGAGGGCATCCAACAAACAGGCCAGCACTGCACAGAACGTGGGCTGTGCCATGCCATGCCTCATGGCCACAGAAGGGCTGCCACCTTTGACCGTTCTATTCCTCCTCATTCCCTCCCCTTTACTCCCTGTGCCCTGGCCTGGTTGGCCTTCATCACAAGGCCCAGGCGCAGCATGAGCAGCTGCCTGTCCCAGTTTGCAGCAAATAATTGCATCATGCTGTTTTTGGGGCCTCTGTGTGTCTTATGTAGCTCCATGGTGTGAACTGTGTGCATCTGTGGCTTCATTTCTGGCACCTGGGTCTCTAGCTGGAAGCTAATTGCATAATTGCTGTAATTGTGCTTTGTGTTGTCAGCACTATTAGTGCCGGCTGAAATAGCGCCGGCTGAAATAGCGCCGGCCGTAATAGCGCTGGTACATTTTGGTGTACGGCAGTATTTGCGCTGTCTTGTAATCTGGTGGAACGGTATTGGTGGCGCTAATTCTGTAACCGTTGGGTTTCAGGGCTACCGCCAACTCCTGGTGAGGCCCTAAATGTTATAGTTATATGCATGTTTGGCTGCAGTGCAAGTACCATGTTAGCATGTGAATGTTTCTATGCAGTCATAACATTTTGAGGATTTTGAGAATCTGATTCTGCTTAATGCAGCAAGGACTTTTAGGGACTAAAACTCATACAGTGCATTAAATGCTCAGTGAATCCCTGTACATGGATAGAAATGAAGATATTGCAAGAATGGTTGTGTGGGGAATGATAATCTAATGAGTGGTATTGCTCTATCGCTCCTTATCATGGTTTTTGGCCATGGCACTACAACATTACACCATTGAATTTTACTTCAAAGTGTTTTTATTTTTTGCCAAAAAGTTTTTGGGTAGCCTTTTGTCAGTTTAGTTAGCACATTGCATGTCCCTTTAGTGTTTGATGGAGTCGGGTGCAGAATCTCTTATCTGCCTGCCTGCTTCCTGGATTGATGTTGAGCTGCAGTCCCCTTTTGCTGCCTATTGCAATATAACCCTGACATGGCCGCGGAGCAGGCAGCAGAGTCGGGTGCAGAGTCTCTTGTCTCTGGCTCTGTGGCGATGTGTCGTTCCGGTGTGTTAACTCGCTTTAACTCAAGATTCAACTCAAGGTATACATCCCTTCGCCGGATCTGCTGCCAAGGAGCTCTATGAGCGCCAAAGACCCCAGTACCCTGGGGGGAATGGAAAACGGTGCACATAACTTTGGACCGCAAGCACTGCTTAGTGTGACACGGGTAAGCTGATTGCCCTATTCTAGACTCCTACTACCTTCCTCAGTGTGGAAAGAATGACCTTTGTGCGACATACGTGAGCAGGAGACTGCAGGGCTTGTCCCTTTGATCCCGCCTGTGGTACACACACTCTGTTCATCGATCTCTGCAGTGTGCCTCCTGTGCGCACCATCGACCTAACTGAGCGAGCAGGTGGCTGTGGGGATTCTCCCCTTGAGCCCGTTCGCAACACGCCTTTGCTACACACAGAATCACTCCGACTGATCTGTTGTGAATATTCAATCAACTACGAAGAGTGACAGACTGCGGGGCTCTGCCCCTCGAGTCCTCCGGTGATTAATATTTCACCCCTGCGTGCTGCACATCTAACTTTCTTTTGCCAACCTCTTCACCACTCTTTTGTACGGCTCCCTTGACTCCCGCTGGGAGGCCTACAGTTTTGAGCTGGCAGCACACACTTCCAACACTTCCAAACTCCCTTAATTAAACACATAATCTATCGTAGGTGTGCGGTCCCAGTGTTCTGACTGTTTTTTGCTAGTGCTGCAGCTCAATTACAATATGTCGCCTGTCTCTAGATCTGCCAAAAGATTAAGAAATAAGACCCTTTGTGTTCCTGCCAAGCAGCTTCCAACAACACTGACTGAGCAACATCCAGACAATTCCAGGTAGTTAATGACATAGCAGCGCCGAAATGGAAAAACTCCATGACTTATCAACAGAAAGTGCGATAGAGGCTGTCATAATCCACAGAAAGCACGGGTCACTACATGCAGAAGGGCAACCCCCCTCCATACCATTGACTAACTTATGCCGGGCAAAAAAGAGGCTATTCAACTGAACGACCCAACAGGCGGAATGCCACCTCACGAACATCAATCTTTACAGCCATTGTTAGCCTTGGCTCACATACAACAGAATACTCCCAATCCCCCATATACGTCCCTATCACAAAAGGAGAAAGCAATCACTGCTAAGATGTCCTGTAAACATAATATTCTCAGGCTAAAAAGCCAGAGGAAGCCCACCTGTTTAAATGGGCCATAACAGAGACACGTCATAGCCTACTCTCACCGGATATCACAGAGATAGAAGACATTATGAACAATCAAGAAAAAAGGAACAAGGTCTTCCAGTTGTCCAATAAAACCAACAGACCGTCTGCGCGGGCACATCAACCCCACGAGCGCCTACTCCAGATATCTGTACAGACACCCATCTAACCTTTTCTCCGTTTCATCCCAACGAGACACGGAGTGCCAAACCACAATCTAAAGATCAGTCCTCTGACTCCAAATGCAATTGTCAACATAACATCACCCCACATAAACCACATGAAATGGTTCCAACCACTATGATAGATCTACAAAATCTACTCCTAGCGGTTACTTCCCAAGAAATGATACCTTTCATGAAATTATTAGAAACTAATGGGGAAGCACAAAAGGACCAAGCGACACTGCTTGCGCTTATTCACTCAAAACAGATATATATTGAGGCTTTTATAAACTCCCTACATAACCGGCTAAATCAGGAAGCTGAAACAAGTGCTCAGTGGCAAGCTAGACTTTTTGAGTTCACAAGGAAAAACCACGAGAAAAAAGCCACTTTGACAGCCAGGATGATGGGAATACTTGCAAAGCACAATACAAATACCAAATGCAAAATCCAAATGACTAAAGACATTATGGGCCTAAATGTGCCTATTCTGTCTACAGATGCTACAGCTACATCGCTGAATAGTCACGAAGAAGTGGACACACAACCCCGGGCCTCTGGGCAAAGCAACAATGAAAACCAAAAGGAGTACACCTCCAAAGAAATGGGAAATGTTGCTATATTCGACAACACCAAGACAAATATAAAGACGCCACAACCAACCCAGATCACAAATAACTCCAAGAAAAAAACAAAAAAACAGAAACCAAATGTGTCCAGAGCATTCCTAAGGAACCTTACAACTCCGAAAGCCACAAAACAAGTTCATTGAGAGGCAAGATCAACTTTAAACACTAAGAACAAAGTTGACGTTGCTTCAACCTCCAGCCCATTGACGGACCAAAGAGACCAATCCACAGGTGATAATGAAAAACAAAACACTTTGGAATAACAGCTACAAAAAGACATTCTACTAAATCTGTCGACCTACCCAATTGAGGATCAGGAATTGAACAGCAACCCGAGCTTACCAAACATCGATCATTCTCTCATCATTATTGACAGTTATGAAGAAGGACACACCGTGCAGTCAGTATATCTGGACCTGACATGTGAAGATATTTCCGACATTTACATGGAGACCTCGACTCCGGAAAATACATCTCGACTTGAGGCTAATTCAAACAATGAAGGTCACTCTACTTACCATTCAGACCAAACCTATGCTGGTGTTACAACTACAAGGTCATCCCACACACGCACTAAATATCAACACAAATTGTGACTTCCTAACTTCACAAATCCGTTGGAACAATTTGTAAAGAAGAAACTTAAAATTTAATAAATAGAAGGCGATACACCGTCTCTGACATTAAATCGTACAAACATCTTGCGTTTGCTACAAGCGATTCCCTCGCTAAAATGGATCAATACAGGACACATCAAGTTAGTTGAGTTCATCAACTATTACATAATGGACAAAGTTCTTGTACAATTTAATGCCACAGAAACCCTAGAAAGAATTCTAGAGGAAACAGCACAACTTCTAAAAACTTAGCTTCAAGTGCTCATTTGTGACATCAAACAAAGGGGAAAAATCCTATGCTTCGACTGAACTAAAACAAGTTAGCAAGAATAACAATGGGGAGGACAACACCCATCAAGTGATAAACGAGGTAACGCCAGCTACCATAGACTATATGAAAAAAAAACAGACATTACGCACGGGTGAATCGTATGGAAAATCCTTTTTGGCGAGACCTTGAAAGCACAAGATCTTCCATGAACTCAACTAGATATCAAGAAACATAACCGCCAATGACATATCCAAATCAGACCTTCTCTATCTGCTCATGGAACACCAGAGGCTTTGTGTATCTTTTTCAAACATATACAGATAACCTATGGAAATACAATTTTATTTGCCTACAAGAAACTTGGTTGGCCTCTATGCCTGGATGCAACTGATACCTGATTGCAATGAATCCTGCAATACAGCACAAAAAAGGAAGACCATCGTCAGGCCTCCTTACACTTATCAAAATCGAACAAATATACGCATAATTGAAACCATCAACCAGAATCCCTGGGCACAATTGACGACATGTGAATACCCTTGTTTTGACGCAAGAACATCTGCCTCTCAACCTACATCCCATACCCAAAAGGTAGGACTTCTCAATCTCTATTGGAATCCTTTGGCCACACAGACGGAAGACTTCATTGACCGGTTTTCTCTGCTACTGACAATCTAATTCACTAACATGAGAATATTGAAATAATAATATGTAGAGACTTAAACATCCACCTATATGATACAAATTGAGATCTCCTACCAAAAAACAAGCTGTCAACACGAGCGAAAATATGGAACAAGGAACTTGTCATTAGAAATTTGAAGCTCATAAAAATGCAGAATTTGAGCAGATCTCAACCAACCTGGACATCTGGGACATCTACAGCCATCCTTGACTATATTTCTATGTCACAGCTACTCAGCTCTAAAATACTGACAACAGAAAATAGTAGTTCTAAGAACAGTGACCATCATATAATTATTATAACATGGGAAGCTTCAAACAGACCGACAAAAACACTTCTTCTACCCTTAATGGAAACCAACAACTCAGTGTCCAGAATCTGCATTAATGGCAACAAAATTAACCAACTAATAAACTCCTATACTGGATCACATCGGGCTGGCATAAAGAAAATCAATTACGAATGGATGCTAACACCCTTTCTACAAACCTTGAAGACTCAGGGGATAGACAAGAAAAGGCACAATCATTCATTCAACCCCCTCCTGGTGAAAAAGAGAAGAAATCTAAAGAGAAAGCTGGCAGAAATTGACAAAATTAAGCTGGTATATGAAAAATGGATGATCGATAAAGCAAAGCAAAAATACAGAAACTGTTCAAGAAATGCAAAAGCCCAAATGTTACAAAATGATGCAGAAACTATTCTAAAACTCATGAAATCAAACAATACGAGAGGATTGAAATCAAACAATACGAGAGGATTATGGAATCTCCTAAATTCCCAAGGCGAGATTCAACACAAAAGGATCCAGGTGATCTCAGAAATTATATGGACACGCCACAATGAGGCAATTTACAAGCAAAATCCCATGGATCAGACAGGAATTAGTGAACAACAAGACCCCACACCATCGATGACCACATGGGACTACGAAAACATCTTGGCAACTATAAAGAAATTGAATATATCGTAAGCCCCCGGGCCCGACGGTCTGTGCAATGCGATCATCAAGAAAAATCAGACGGAATGGGCCACTCTATGCACTCACCTATTTACTAACATTGAGGAGTGCAAACTAATTCCCACTACTTGGAGAACAGCCATCTTGATTTCTATATTCAAGAATGGAGACCGAAAAATGCCAACCAACTACCAACCGATCGCGTTGCTCGATCCCATCGGGAATGTTTTGCTACACTTCTACTAAATAGTCTGACCATGTGGATAAAAAAGACCGGGAGATTCAACATAAGGCAAACTGGGTTTCCTAAAAACACAGGCACCAATGTAAACCTTATGATATTGAATTTATTGAAACACAAAGCATTGATCTACAATTTTACCATATGCAGCCTTCATTGATCTCCACATGGCGTTCGACTTGGTCAACAGACAGAGACTTTGGACCAGACTACAATACTGGAATTGTCCATCACAGATATTGGAACCTATTAAACAACATTATAGCAATACAACATTTTGGATTAAACTATCGCAAGATGGAGATTGCCAGCACCCATAAAGTCAGATAATGGTTTAAAACAAGGCTGCCCCATTGCTGCAACTCTTTCCAACCTATACACATCAGATATTCCCAAAGCCCCTCAATTTTTATTGGCAAATCCGCCTAAACTTAACTCCACACAGGTACAACATCTTATGTATGCAGACGATATTGTCATCCTTGACAAAACCCCTATTGGCCTACAAAGAAGTCTAAAAGACCTACAAAAATATATGCAACTAAATGATTTGGAAATAAACACGACCAAGTAAAAAATGATGGCCTTGATAACCGTGTGAAAACCAAAAGCTAAGACCTTCAACTTGTACATGAATGATAAAACTTGACCAAGGAAAATCAATCAAATACCTAGTCATCCTAGTTAACCAATCGGAAGTAGAGACAAACTGGGTCACACAACTAAAATCTAAGATGTCCTCCTTGGCACGACAGGGTGTTTGCATACATCAACAATTCGGGAAATTCTCTATGAAACCGATCCTGACCTTCTATTGACAGAAAGTAATTGCAATTATCACCTATGGAAGCAAAACCATGATACATTTAGATCAAACTACCTGGGCTGCGATTGAAGTACTCTTTTGGTGGAAAATATTATGACTTCCGAGATAATTTCCAGTGACGAGAATACATCACGAGGTCACTACCCAATCCTTGCGATATATCGTTATATGGAAGTAACTCGACTTCTTTAGAAAAATGATAAGCGATGATGTGATCCCTGCCTTTAAAATATTTAGCGAAAAAGAAAGTCCTGTCGCTAACACCGCGCTTACAGCATGGAAAACTGGAATCCAAATCACATGACAACAAATGAGATAACTCGGGAGATGCTGATCAGTCGCCCTCAATGCACCAAGAAAAGAATCCAGTGGAATGACTGGATACAAACGAATGCTGAGAAAAATTTCTATCAAATGAACCTCACATGTGAAATAGATATTCATGCTCTTAACGAGCCCCCAGCCTACTTGATCCAATTTCCCGACCGCTCTATCAGAGATCAATTCATGCTATTGCGACTCAATCAACTCCCCACGCGCAAATTATTAGCAATCACTAGACAGATCCCAAAGACCATAGCCTATTGCCTATTCTGTGAACAACAACAGATACCTGAGTCTCTATTCCATGTTTTCATGGAATGCCCGGCACTGACAGAGAAAAGACTGTTATTCAGAGAAATGATACGGAAATGCTGTCCTGATCTAAACCCTAAAGACAGATGGAGTGAAATACTATCGGGAAAAAATAGAAGCCTAACCATCGTAGTCATTCAGTATTGGAACAATATTACTGCGCCAACTGAAACAGAGACAATGGACACTTGATCACTGGAAATAGATGAGCAAACTACCGAAATAGACATCCTGTGCAAATGTTCTGTGAAGAAGAAGTTTCTTTAACGGTTGCTGCTTCAACTAACTTTATATTTTTATATGTCTAATTGAATAACGAAAACATAAAAAAATAATTGTGTTTGATGTACCATCTGTGTGTCTGTATTTGTAGTTTTTGGCAATTTGCCCCTTTAACTATTTTGGTACATCTGAGCTTGTCATTTTGAGGATGGCCTCCATCTCACTTCAAAATGCTGAAGTTATTTTGAGACTTTCCAGCTAGTGGTGGAGGAAAATGAGACAGGGAAACACCCACCGGTCCCTGTCGGTCTATTTGTTGTGCACAAGTTGAGGTTTTGTCACACACGTGTGACATAGAATTGTTTTGGACTTGCCAACTGGTGGTGTTGGAAAATGAACAAAAAGAAAGAGGTGATGGCCGGAAGGTTTAGAATGAATCTTAACCTCTGGAATTGCTCTGGGCAACCCTCCAGACCATCGTTCTTTGCCTTCCAAACCATTACAGAAGACCATATGCAAATCAGGCTTGGTCCCACCCCAAAAGGGGCAGTCTAGCCTGAACTGCTAGGTCACACCCCTTCTGCACGAGACCTCGAGCATCCCCAGACATGTTTCAGCCTTGTTGAGCCTCATCAGTGAGACCATAAATGAGACCAGGAATTACCTATTGGTTCTGGGTCGAACACCTTGTTTGACAAAAAGTTATTTCAGATCTTGTGCACGTGCATCAGTATTATTAGCCACGCCCAGAGAGCATTTTTTTTTCTTCTTTTTAGTGTTGTTTACTCCTAACAGCAGGATAGAAGATGTTGGTTATGCCCGTATACATGGGAACATCTGCGAGTAGGGAGATTTCCTTCTTACCTCTCCATGGTTAGGTTTAGGTCAGAGTATCTTCTGGTGTAGAGGATGCTCCTATTAGAGAGCACCTGCTGTATTTCCATCCAGAGTTTAGTTGCAATGCAGTCATGGAACACAGTGTCTGCACCCATCTTTTACTGGGACTTTGCTTTATTTCTGGATGCCGTATTATGACTGGCCATCATTTTAGGACTGGTTGTTCTGTTTTGCTTTCCGTGTGGGAGTAGTTGGTTGTATTGGTGTGATGTGTTTTCCATCTGCCCGTTTTTTCTATGTAGAGCAACCCCGACTTGACAATAATCTTTTTCATATAGGGAAGGGTGGGTGATGTTGAGTGTGGAAGATTTATATTTGTGTGGGTTGTTTCTGGTGTGAGTGAAAGTACATCCTATTTTCTTTAACAAAGAAGGGGAGATGTGTCATATTGTGTCTTACATCTCACTCCCCTGGTTGCTGGATGCATGGCGTGCATTGTGTATCACATCTCACTCCCCTGGTTGCTGGATGCATGGCGTGCATTGTGTATCACATCTCACTCCACTGGTTTCTGGATGCATGGCATGCATTGTGTATTACATCTCACTCCCCTGGTTGCTGGATGCATAGCGTGCATTGTGTAGCACATCTCATTCCCCTGGTTGCTGGATGCATGGTGTGCATTGTGTAGCACATCTCATTCCCCTGGTTGCTGGATGCATGGCGTGCATTGTGTAGCACATCTCATTCCCCTGGTTGCTGGATGCATGGTGTGTATGTGTGACCTCATGAGAGAACGTTGGGTGAATGTTAGAATGTTTGTGGATGAAGAGACTTCCTTAGCCAGGCAGTTGAAGGGAGAGAGCCTGGGCGGTGGGAGCCGGTGAGTCTGCTATGAGTCTCTGCAGAGCTTACATGAGATCTTACCAATGTAACTCAATAACTTCATATCAGTTTACCTGATCTCCCAGCATCCTTCATTATAACACATGCACATTACACAGCAGCACACCTAGAATATATAAGGGTTCCTCACGGGTGGGTGATGTCTGCTGTGAACAAGCCCGGGGAGCCTTTTAGGCTGGTGCAATCGTTGCCATCTTCTACCCCTGTTAACTCGGTTTTGTGTGACTCCTCTGCAGCGTTCCTTGTGGACAAAATTGCAGTTATCCACCAAAAAATAGAGTACTCAAGTTCACGATCATTGGTAGTGGTAGCCACCGGCAGCTTCCCGGTTCCGTCTCACTCCTGCGTACATTTCCCAGTTCTTATTGTGGAGGACATCTTGAGGGCCCGTAATGCCCTCAAGTCCGCCTCTCCTGCTGATCCTATTCCCCTTTCCCTCTTGAAGAGGGTAATTCCCTGGATCAGTTCTTGGGTGCCATCCGCTGTCAATAGTTCTTTGTCTGGCAGTCTTATTCCTTCTCCTTTTAAGCCGCTATGGTGATCCATCTGCTGGAAAAGCCCTCTCTGGATTCCACGGTTCTGTCCAAATTCCATCCCATTCCTCCTCTTCCTTTTATCATGAAACTTCTTGAATCTTTGGTGATGCCTTTACTTCGCTCCTTCTTGGAAAACTCTGATTTTCTGGATCTGGTCCAATCCGGGTTTCCATCCCACCAGGTCTGTGTTGGAGTGCGTTCTGGACGACCTGGCCCGGATGGTGGATCATGGTGGTGTCAGGGCACTGATTCTGTTAGACCTGTCGGCTGCCTTCGACACCATCGATCATGCTCTACTGATGGACAGGCTGGCCTCGCGGGGGCATCTCAGGCTTGCTTGCTTGGTTTCACTCCTTTCTAACTAACTGTTGGAAATCCTGCCTTCTTCCCCCTTTCTGCTTGCCCCCTCGCATATCTCCTGTGGGGTTCCACAGGGGTCGTCTCTCTCTCCCCTGCTTTTTAATATCTATATCCAGCCTCTGATCTCGCTTATTCACTCTTTCAGTTTTGGGTGCTCGTTATATGCGGATGACACCCAAATACTGGTCCGTCTGGATATGTTACAGCAGCACACGCAGGGCTTCACTGTCAGGCTTGTCTGTCAGCGATCAGCATCTGGATGATCAATAATTGGCTCCTCCTGACTGGCGATAAATCTGAGGTGCTGGTGGTGGGCTCAGTCGCTAGCCCTCTTCCGTTGGCCCTCTTTCGCAGCCTGTGCAGTTTGTGAAGAATCTAGGTGTAAAATTGTCCTCCTCATGATCTTTTGCCTTTGAGCCTAAGGTCAGCACAGTCTGCCAGTCGGTGAATTTCCAGCTCAAAGTCCTTTGTAAAGTTTTGCCTTACTTACTGACTCACCTTTACTCTGTAGTGATGCCTTCTATGGTTGCAGGCTCGACAGATTAATGTATAGCTAATAATTGTATTGTTATTTGCACCTCACCACCATAATCCATCCAGGCTTCATTCCTGTAAACAATTGTTATTAAGGTCTGTTTTTAGGCAAATTAGATACATTTTTTAAATTATCTTCTAAATTCGATTTTTAGCATTTTAGTAGTTGTGTGTTGTTATAAATTACACTTTTGCCAGATTTCGAATCTCTAAAACCGTTTTTGGAGCTTGGTAATGTTTGTAACCTTACATGCATATTTCGAACTACAAGTCCCTTCGCGATTGTATTCTGCATGTAGATAATTACTTGGGTCAAGCACGCCAGCGCAGGCGCGTCAGGGCTAAGCAAGTCTGCTGGTACTTGATATGATATGATATGGCATTTATAACGAGCCTATACACAAGTGTTTCAAGGCACGACGAGACAAGGGAGGGGGAACAAAGGGAAGACAGAGCCAACAATCTTACTAGGCCTGGTGACATTGAGATTGCGCAAGGGGAAAGTCTTAAGGTGCTTCCGAAACCGGAGATGGTTCTCCTCAAGTTTCAGAGAGGCAGGGAGGCTGTTCCAGAGGGAGGCCCCAGTCGAAGGAAGAGATCTAGCACCAACTTGTTGCTTGAAGAAGTGACTGACCCTGAGGGAGTTGGAGGCAGTGGAGCGAAGAGCTCGAGTAGGAAGATATTTACAAAGAGGGAGTTGGAGGTATTGAGGTCCCAGGCCCCAGAGGGCCTTGTGGACAATGCAGGGGGTCTTGAACTTAATCCTTGCAGCCACTAGGAGCCAGTGCAGAGATTTCACTGCTGGAGGGATACGATGCCTGGGCTTGAGGCCAAGGACAAGTCTCACAGTCCTGTTATGGATGTGTTGCAGAGGGTGGAGAGTAGAAGCAGGCAGATTTAGAAAGAGGCTGTTGCGGTAGTCCAGCCTAGAGCGAACCAGAGCTCTGGGGACAGTGAGCTTCTGGGGGAAGGAGAGGAAAGGAAGAATACCTTTGAGGAGGTATAGCTGGTAGTGTGATTTTTTAGAGAAATCAGAGATGTGAGGAGAAAAGGTGAGTGTGTAGTCGAAGATGACCCCAAGGTTCTTAGCCTCAAAGGTGGGAGCAGGAAGAGGGCCCAGGGCAGGTCCGGACTGGTATATCTGCTATTCTGCCACTGGCCAAATCAAAATGGACTTTGGATGGCCCTGGGGCTGATTTTATAAGCCACCCTCGGGCCGATTTTATGACCCACATTAATATCAATGGAGCTGGGTTGGATTTTTGTAACTGAAGTTGTACTTGGTATGTTGCTACACACAGCCTGCCGCCATCTTTCCACACAGCGGCAAGTGGATGTATTTATGATTAGAATGCACACAGTGTCACTCGGAGAACATCATCAAAGAAAAGTGAAACTTTGCTTTGATGGTCTACCAATAGCATGTGCCATGGGCTGCCAGTGGCCAGCCATCCACTGGCTTGGCACCAGGCAGGCAGATTTACATTCTTTTCGAGAACACCAACAATTCCTGTCGTGTGGGGTGAGCTCTACATCAAGTTTTCTTTTGCCTGCCTTGGGTGGAGGGCCGGGTGGGGCTGACCCAGGGATGACTCTTGAGCCTCACACTCTCAGGGCAGGGGGTTTGTTGATATGTAGCAGGCTGGCAGTGGCAGCCAATCATGCTCAAGACGCGTGGACCATCATGTGTATTGGTGTGTTGCTGGGTGCCACACCCAACACAATGCACAGATGTTCGAAAGGAAGTGTTGATGACAGGAGGGAGCAGGCCTCAAGCAAAGCACACCCGACAACGATGAGGGGCCTATTGGATCTGCCTGACCCAGCTGTAAACTGCGTAGAGAGTCTCTGGAGACAGAATCTGTGCACGTGGGTAACACACAGTAAGTGATAAAAACATAAAATTGAATGGGCCAGCGGGGGCCGGGAGTCAGAGAAGAGGCAGTCACTCTGAACGAGAACAGACAAGTGAAGTGTTTTAATTCATTGTTACTATCTCTGTTAGTCGAGAAAGGGCCAGAGCACTGCCACTCAGTCAGTGTGTGTCAGGGCCGCGCAATCATCGTGTCAGCATGACTAACAACACATGCAACTCAAGCCACAAGGAGATGTTTAGGCACAGACAAAAACAAATATGAAAAAAAAATCACATTTCCAATTAGACTAAATGAGTGTCTTTTAAATGAAGATCAGGTTTTCTCAAACACCTGTTACAGGCAGCATCATTTCTCCCATCCAAGGCATATGGTGGTGGGAGCATGAGATGACTTAAACTCAATGCTGTTCCTGCCACTGTACCCGGAGCTGGTGAGGAAGGGAGCTGTGTCGTGGTCTGCGTGGGTCACTTGGCTCAGTGTGGGCTAGACAGAGGGGGAGGGCCGGCCTTTGTAGTAGTCCTCACAAAAGTGCACAATGGGAGAGGCGCACACTGAATCCTAAAACGACCCGTTTGTGTGTACATAAAGGTGCGCATGCAGGATTGCCAATTTTAATGAATTCCAGAACCACACGCTTAAAGTAGTGTGGACTCGGCCCACATGGAAGAGCTTCCCTGGACATACCAAGTGCAGGGCAAGGTGAAAGGTCCTGTCCTGGTGGCACATGCAGGGCGTAGGTATCCTGGTTGATGTGAAGTTTTCAGAAATAGTATCATTGTGCATTCTTTCATTCTACTAATTGAAGCGTTGTCCTGCTCCAAATTCCCATTCCCCTTTTACCTTTATCTTCCTGTCTCCACCCTCCATATTCTGTCAAGCCTGGCCCCAAGTATTCAATTGAATACAATTTCTCATAATGTGGGCCCAGGGGGTGTTAGGGACCTGGCTGTTGATGTTGCTGTCTGTGCATAAGGCATTTATGGTGCAGCTCAGTTGGTTTGTTGGGGGCAGCCCCACTGATGCTCGCAAATCCGAGACAGTCTGCGCTTGTCTATCCATTTTAAGATAGCCCAGGCCGGGCCGGGCCCTCACTTCTTTGGGGTGCTACTCAGTGGGAGAGCTCCACAAATGGAGGCGGTCCGAGTACAGTTTAGGCGAATCAGGCGCGACTGGTTCTGAAGTTGTTATCTGCTGCAGCAAAGTCCAGACAGAGTTACCAGATGTGTAGCCTAATGTTTAAAACATTAATGCTGCTCTGTGATTCTATTCAGCGAAAGAGATGTTTACGCTGCTGTCAAAGGTGCTACGCTCCTGTCAGTGCTGCTTTGTGTTAAAGACATGTGAATGTGATGGTGTTCTGTGGTGAAAACACTGAGTGCTGCCCAGTGGTAAAGGCATTTGATGCTACTCAGTGTGTCAGTGTTATAAAGCACAGTGAAGGCGGTTAATTGTAAAGGTTTAAATTGGGTGGTCCTGGGAGGGAGTGGTGACCATACAGTATTTAGGTGGCTCCAGTGTCACAGTAAATATGTGCAGGAAGCTCTATGTTTCGACCTGGGCCGCCCTGGGTCTATGTTATCATACCTGCTGGCTCCTCCATGCAGTGAGATTGTATGTATGTATGTCACACTTATCAGGTCATGATCAAGCTTCTCTGAAAGCTTTCTAATACTGAAAACGAACTGCATCCATGCCACGTGTCTCTTTTTAACCCATGAGCGAAAGCTCTTATCTTCTAAAAATGTCTGATATGGACAAACTGCTACAGGCCACGACAAAGCTTCATAATTTTAGGTTTACAGAAATTGAAATTTCCCTTAAACTGTAGTAAATATTGCTGCATGTATTTGTATTTTGTGCAAGCCCATTGACTAGGAGTGTCCAATGCACAGTGCTTCTTGTAAGAGCTGATTTCCTCATTTCCAGTGTACAATTATAGGACACAGACAGTCAATTGTACTTCTGCATTAGGTATAAAGTGTGGCAAGCACAAGTGTGCACTATAATTTGTCATAATGTGGTCTTTGGAGCCTAGTGTTTGACATTGCTTACAAACTTTGCAGCATACGGCCGTCACGGTCTGTAAGACCTAGGATTGTATTTCAGAATGTACTATATATCCAGAATATGGGGATTAAGGCAATCAGCAAAACTAATTTAACTTAAAAAGAAATATTTCCCAGAATGCCTTGCACACTGCTTCCACCTTACCTTTGCAGGTCAAGGGTGGTGAAATAAAAAGAGTATTTGTGCTGGCAGACGGTTGCTTTTGCTGAAGCGTACAATCATTATTCTGTCTTAAAAGCTCAGTGTTGTTTATTCCGAAATTAGTCACAGTCTCTGGCAAATAAAAGCTGGCCCTTATTCCAAACAGCCTGCTTTAATATATATTGGGTGTATGGTTGAATGTACAGATCATACCTTTTATTTTGCCTGTGCGCTTGCACAGCTGAACCCCAATACACAGAATGATATGAAACCATGTGTTCTCCTGCTCCCCTGTGCATTGGGAGTTTTCTTACAGGCCCCCCAGTAAGGGACGTCTCGGAGGCTGTGGATTGTTCAGAGTCAGTGGCTGCGTTGAGGACCCCTTCTGAAGTTGCATCAAGTCCTGTTTCTTGGGCCATTTGTGTGCCTGGGAGGGAGTACGAGGGACATAAGGTTTATTGCACAATGTGTCCTTTGAGTACGTATTTTCTGGTGCAGGGCATGTTTGCTCAGGGTTTTGAACAGGAAACAGGAAGTTGTGGAAAGTGAGAGCTTCTCACTTCACTAAAGTCTAAATACAGTGATTTTAAGCCAGGTTATCGCTCGTGCCAGTTATGCAGCACGCTGTGTCATACTAGTATGAGCATCACATGGTGCACGGAGGACAGGTTTTCCTAATTTTCCAGCCAGCAATCGTACCTCGGTAGTTTCGATGCATTACCCTGATTTAACAAGGGATGGTTCTCACACTGTAGAATTGGGTAGAATTGGAGAGGTGGTAATCGTATTGTGGGAATGCTTGAGATTGGGGATTGTCTGAGCGGCATGAGGTGTGTGGTGGCACCATGGTGGTGGTGAATTGTGAAATTGTTAAGTCGTAGCCGAAACTGCATGCTTTAGGACATCACCCTTTCCTGGCACCTTACCCACAGGACTAGACAACACAAACAAGCGTTGTAAATCCTGGCCGCTAATCCCGTGAGAGATCTATACCTATTCAGACCCAGATTTGGGGTTCATGCATGCTTAGATTAAATGCTCCTGTCTGAACATGGATTTATCACACTCTCGTGCTGTCTCGCCTAAGGGCTTGTTGATGCAGCTGCCCTTTGGTATCAGCTGTGATTTAAGAATGCCGCAGAAGCCATCATTGCACTCGACTCAAGTGCACCCTAGCCTTTTGACCCATGCACAATAATTTATGTTTAACTGATATTTTCCAATATAACAATGGGGTAGGAATTACAGAGAGTGAGGAGGGAAAGAAAAAGGAGGAATGGTAGAAGAGACACAAACAAGGAGGGTAGAAGGATGGGGGGAAAGTTAAGAGGAAAGGTGGTAGGGAGACAGGTAGGAAACAATGTGAGAGAGGAAGGAAAGGAGGAGAGGAAAGATGCCCATGAAAGAAAGGGGAGAAAATGGAACGGGAAGCAAGAATAAAAGGAAGGAACAAAAGAAAAAAGGAAGAAGACAATCAAGAGTAAGGAAGGGAGAGAGGGATAAGGGAGTGATGGGTGATGGGAGGTGAGAAGGAAGGAACTGCTTGCTCCTCCTAGCTTACTCCAGTAATATAGACCAGCAGGTTGAGCGCTCGCTGGCGCTGCTGCGATCTATTCATGATCTGCAGGTAGCAGTTTCAAATCCTGGCAAGGCCATAGAAGAGGAATGTTATCACTTGTTTTCGCAAGTGTTTGCATAAAGCATTACATGCAACAAACACCATTAACCCTCCATAAGTAGCATTTTCTGTAAAGTTGTGTTTTGACATGATTCACGGATTAGGGTTTGATGGCCACTTTTTAAGGTGAGGGACACTTTTTTAGGTGTCCCGGCCCTTTTCTTTTCCCAGTCCAACCCTGGCCAAGGGAGGCCGGCCAGAGATTGACAGGAAAGGAGAGAGACGGTGTGCCGATGAGGAGAATCTCTGTCTCACTGGCATTCAGGCAGAGATCGTTGGGGGCACACCACTCTGGGATAGAAGACAGACAGTCAGAGATGAGAGAAGAGGTGGCAGAAGGGTGCCTGAAAACGAGCTGAGTGTCATCTGCATAGCACTGAAAGTTGGGGCAGAGAGCGGCAATGCAGTGGGCAAGAGGTGCCAGGTATTGGTTGAACAGCCATGGAGAGAGGTTAGATCCCTGTGGAACACCACAGGTAGAGAGAGAGATAGAGGAGATAAAGGACCCTAGTTGGACCCGGGAGGGTCGATTGGAGAAGAAAGAGGTCAGCCAGGCCAGGGCCTGATTGGTGATACGCAGGTTATTATGGAGCTGGTTGTGCTCGATGGCATGGTTGACCGTGTCAAAAGCAGAAGAGAGATCGAGTAAGATGCGGACAGAGGGGGTATTAGAGTCGAGGTTGGAGAGCAGGTCATTGCGGATGTTCAGGAGAGCAGTTTCTGTGCTTCTGGCTGCTCTGAAGCCAGACTGATGATCATGGAAACAGCCAACAGATTCAGTATGAAGATTAAGATGGGAGATGGCCAGCTTTTCCAGGAGTTTGCCCAGGAAAAGAGTGATGGAGATCGGGCAATAGTTAGCCGGGCAGGAGGGGTCGGCTGAGAGTTTCTTGAGAAGAGGGTGCACAAGAGAGAGCTTCAGGGGGGAAGGGAAGGCTCCTGTGGCGAAGGAGTAGTTGCAGAAGTCAGGCAGGGAAGGAGCAAGGGTGCCAATCTGGTCCTTGATGGTTTTAGAAGAACATGGGACAACCTGTTTTGATGAGACTTTCATAGATTGGACTTGTCTAGAAACCTTGATGGAGGACAGGCAGCGAAGGAAGGAAGAGAGGTGGCCACAGGGGGGGCAGAGGTAGAGCAGAGAGTAGAGGGAGGAGGGGGAGAGGACAATAGAAAGAACCGGATGTCCTGAGTTTTAGAGATGAAATGAGAAGCCAGGGCCGTGCAGAGGGCTTGGGAGGGGAGAGGAGAGATAGAGACTGCTGCAGGATTGGCCAGCTCCTTGCAGATTTTAAAGGGTTCGGCCGAGTTGTTGGATGCCGCAGAGACGCAGGCTTGGATGTGGGCTCTCTTCTTGGTGCGGACAGAGAGCCGGTATTGCATTTGGAGCAGGCGGCAGGCCAGTTTGTCAGAGGATGCACAGGAAGCTAGCCATTTCCTCTCAGCCACACTGCACTTGCGTTTAAGGGTGACGAGGTCTGAGGCGTACCAGGAGTTTCACTTGGCTTTGGGCTTCAAGCGGATCCTCATGACAGGGGCATGAACATCAATAGTATCAGAGATAGCAGATTGGAGCTTGGGAAGGGCTGTGTCAGGATGTGAGTCAGCCATAGGAGGAGGAGGGGTAAGAAAGTGGCGACGAAAGCATCAACATGCTGTCATGATGCCTACCCCTGGAGCACCAGGACAGACCCAGCACCCCCGGGAGCAGGCATCATGCCCTCGGGTAAAAGCCCAGCGGCCCTTAATAGGGGCTCTTTGGACTTTGATATGGACCATAGGCGCCAGGCTCATAATAGAGGGTGTTTGGTGCACTTACCTGACGCAGACCATGCTGCATGAAGCCTCAAGCCAAATGAGGCTTAGGAGGGACTATTTTATCAAAGGAACTATTTTACTTGGGTGGGGACCGTGGAAGAATACTTACCTGGAACTTCTTCCAAGGCTATTTAAACCATGCCCGGACTGCCACACGTGCTTCGCGTTGCTCTGCATCTAGCAGCTGAATGCTCACCGTGCCTGCTCCTGCATCTTGCCTCCAGCCACGCCCGCCTCGATCTTGGGATACCTGAAAGGAAGGAAGGGAAGAGAAAAGGTGAAAACCAAGAACTTAATCTAATTTCCTACCTGTCTCCGGAATCATCACGCCAGCGATCCTGAAGATAGACATTCTTTAAAAGCATTGCGCTACTTGTAGCAGCGCCGCGCATCACTCACCTGCCTCGTGGGCTCTTCACTATCCACCGCGGCCCTCTGGGCATTCCGCCACATCTCTGCACCTGCAGGGGAGAAGAAGAGACAAAAGGTGAGCAGGAGGAACAAATGAGGAAAGCCTGATTTTTCCGTCACAAGTCTTACCTGGCCATATTTGACGGAACCACTCCTCATTTCGTGTCGGCGCCACTCCTTGGCCTGGTACCGCACCCCAGCCCCTAAGGGGAAAAAAGAAAGACATTACTAGAGGGATTCAAAGACATTTAAAGGGATTATTTTATCACGAACTCACCTGAGTTTATCTCCGGCAATATCCCTTGAAGCATCACTTCAACTCTGCACCTGAAAATAAGGACAGATCGCAGGTTAAGAAAAGCAAACAAAGAGAAGACTCTACTCTGGAACTTTTTAAACTGCATACTTACGGCATTTCGCCTTCCGAAACCAGTGAAGTAACTGGTCAAATACACGCCCCTGCACCAGAAGCAGGATGGAGAGCTCATCTATTCAAACATTAAGGTGAGCCTTGATTGGGGATTTCGGAGGTGGTCAGAGAAGAGCAAAGGGGAGGTGGGAAGCAATCACAATACTCTGCAGTCAGTAAATCCCCTTTCTCCACCTACAGAAAGATTTTTCTACGGGCCAGACAAGCCAGATTTGGGGGTCCAGTTCAGTCGGTGTTTCGAATCCTGCGCATCACGCTTGAAGAGGTCACAGCAATCCAGACCAGGTCAGCGCCTCCGTGGGAGCCAGGTGAGCGTTACAGAACGCGAAGCCTTCCTACAAATTCCCACCCAGGCGCTATGGAAACTTCTGAGACTGATATGTTGGCCCAATTACTTGGGGAATTACGGGCCGAAGTACATGCCACTTGTCAAAAGACTAATGCCCTCAGGAGGGAACTAATCGTATCTAAGGAGCAAACTGATGACCTGGCTAGGCTAGGCAGGTATTGCAAGGTCAAGCTGGGCAAACCCCTCTACCTGGTTCCGGGGGGAATTCTGTTCCTGTGGCTCCAAGTAACCCTGTGCAAATCAATCTACCTGGAAATATGCCGCTGGCCCCACCTGAACGCTTTGCTGGGGACCCCAAACGGTTCGCTGTATTCATGATTTAATGTCGTTTGCATTTCCTATGCAGACCTAGGGCCTTCCCTAATGACCAGACCAAGGTAGCTTTTGTTTTGTCATACCTTAGCGGCTGTGCTGCCGATTGGTCAGTACCACTGGTTACTGAAGATGACCCAATCCTCCGGGATTTCCAAGGATTTCAAGCAAGCATGGAGAGATTATTTGCTCGACATTCTCAGGGACAAGCTCTGGATGATGAACTTCTATCCCTGCGACAGGGCAACCAAGACCTCCTCTCCTACATAGCAACCTTTAACAGACTAATCGTGGAAACTGGGTGGCCAGAGGATAAAAGAATCACATTATTCTATCGGGGTGTACGCGCAGAACTTAAAGATGTCTTGGCCCAAGTTGTAAATCCGCCCCAAGAATGCACAGAATATATAGACTTAGTGGTCCAATTGGATCACAGGCTCCAAAACCGAAAAGCGGATCGGTCCAAGTTTGAAACCCGGGTGTTGGTCAAGACCCACGTCACTCCCAAAGGTGCCGATGTCTCAGAGCCTATGCAAATTGGAGGGGTTAGAGGACCTTTAACCCAAAAGGAACGTGAAAGGAGGCGGCAGTTAAAATTATGTCTTTATTGTGGGAACTCTGGACACTTTCTACGAGATTGCCCGGCAAAACTGCCCAAGAAGCTGGTAGGAGCCGCTGATAAAAACCATGAAGACTCTGTTTCGGGAAACGACTCCGCCCGACAAGTGTAGGGGTCCGCTTGCCGAGCTTGAAAACTAACTCTCAGACCTCGCATTTCATTGTGCCAATGGTTCTCGTAGATCCGGAACAGCCTAAGCGGTTGCATGCAATAAAGGCATACATCGATAGTGGGGCTATAGGAAACTATGTGGATCGTGAATTGGTCTCTAGGATTAACCTCCCTCTGTGTCCAAAAACCATCAAAGATGTCATCACCACAGTCGATGGAACTGAAATTGTCTCAAATATTCCACTACTGAGGTGACTCTTATTGGTCCGGACGGCCATCGGGAGGCAGTTGTGTTTGACGTAATCAAGGCCCCACAGTTTCAGGTTATTCTTGGAATTCCATGGTTAGAGACACATAATCCTAGAATTGATTGGCGAGCAAAGAGAATAACCTTCCCGGATTGTGCACAAACCTGTTACCCAGAAAATCTGAAGATTAGTCTAGCATCTGTAACCTCTGTCTCCATGCAACTACCTCCGGAATACCAAGACTTTCAGGACGTCTTCCAAAAGGAACAGGCCAACATGTTACCCCCCCACAGATCGTACGATTGCCAAATCGATCTGGTGCCCGGTGCACAACCCCCTTGTAGCAGGATTTATGCCCTTACTGAACCTGAGAACCGGCATTTCAGACAATATTTAGATCAATACCTAGCCAATGGTTTCATTCGCCCGTCAAAGTCCCCGGCATCCTCGGCTTTGTTCTTCGTGCCCAAAAAAGACGGCGACCTTAGAACTTGTATCGACTACCGCGCATTGAACCAGATAACGGTTAAAAACCGTTACCCTCTGCCTTTGATCCCTGAACTCCTTGACCAGGTGAAGGACGCTTGCGTATACACCAAGTTAGACCTCCGGGGGACTTATCATCTGGTGCGAGTAAAAGAAGGCGACGAATGGAAAACGGCCTTCCGTACAAAATATGGTTTATTCGAATACCAGGTGATGCCTTTTGGGTTCGGCAACGCGCCTGCTGCCTTCCAATTCTTCATGAACGATGTCCTTCGGGAACTTATCGATGTTTGTGTTGTCGTATATATCGATGACATTCTTGTGTACTCCTCTTCGGAATCTGATCACAGAAAGCATGTCCGGGCTGTCCTTGAGAAATTGCGCCAGCACAAACTGTTTGCTAAGCTGGAAAAGTGTGTTTTCCATACCACCGAGGTGGAGTTTCTTGGATTCATCCTGACACCTAATGGGGTCCGAATGGACTCACGGAAAGTGGAGGCCATCCTCAAATGGCCATCTCCTAGCTCGGTAAAAGGGATCCAAAGCATGCTTGGTTTTGCCAATTTTTATCGCAGATTTATTCCGGAATTTTCACGTGTGGTACAACCCATCACTGCACTTTTGCGGAAAAATAAACGTTTCGAATGGACCAAGGAAGCCGAACAGGCCTTTCAGGAATTGAAAGCTAAATTCACGTCTGCACCTATTTTGAAGCACCCGCGTCCCGATCTCCCATACATAGTCGAAACTGACGCGTCCAGTTTAGCCATGGGAGCTGTCCTGTCTCAGAGAGACTCTGAAACCAACCAACTGCATCCTGTAGCATTTTGGTCCAGAAAGTTCTCACCGCCTGAGGTAAATTATACAATTACCGATAAGGAATTATTAGCCATTAAGTCCGCCTTTAAGGCCTGGCGGCATTATCTTCTTGGCGCCAGGCACACCATCACCGTGATCACTGATCACCGAAATTTACAATATTTAAAGACTGCCAAGGCTCAATCATCACATCAGCTCTGATGGGCTTTGTTCTTTGCTGAGTTTGATTTCGTAATCACTTACCGTCCCGGCTGTAAGAATGGCAAAGCAGACGCACTATCTAGAATAGGAATGGGAGAAATAGACACTAATTCAGAACCTGTGCCGATCATTCCCGAACAAAGAATTTTGGGATTAACCTCCTTATAAACCTTTGAAGACATTCAAGCACGAGTAAAACAACTCCTAGACTCTACCGCCTTGCAGGATTGGATCCAAAGGGGGTCTTACTTTTCGGTCAACGATGGCCTACCTTACTTCCAAGGACGCTTATTTCTGCCAGAAAAGGAATTACAAGAACTGGTTATTTCCCGTCATCATGATACCCTGATGGAAGGACATCCTGGCATTGCCAAAACAGAGGAAAAACTTAAACGACAATTCTGGTGGCCTTCCTGGCGAAAGGATATTACATCTTTCGTGATGTCCTGTGGAGTTTGCGCCCAAAACAAAGGCCAAAAGACAAATTCGCCGGTCTTCTTCAGCCTTTAGACATTCCACCAGCGCCTTGGCACACCTTGTCACTAGATTTTATCACGGACCTGCCCCCTTGTAATGGATACAATACTATTCTGGTTGTGGTGGATCTATTTTCTAAAATGGCTCATTTTATTCCGCTGAAAGGATTACCTTCAGCTTCAGTCCTTGCTAAGGAATTCCTCGAAAAATATCATCCGCTTGCATGGATTCCCGTCCATATTAGTCTCCGACCGGGGAAGCCAGTTTATTTCACATTTTTGGAAAAGGTGTTGTCAACTGGCACAAATCGACGTAAGACTCTCAACCAGCCATCACCCACAGACCGATGGTCAGACGGAGAGAACGAACCAGACCCTTGAACAATACCTACGGTGTATGTTGCACCAATCGGAGGGTAATTGGAAGGATTTGTTATGGGTGGCCGAATATGCATACAATAACTCGGTGCACGCTGGAACTGGACAAAGCCCCTTTTACACCCTATATGGACATCACGCTCGTACTTCAGATCTGGACTCTCCTCTGAGCTTTGAAATGCCCGCAGTAGATCATTTGCATTCCACTATAACTCAAGCATTCAAGAATGCAACTGCCCATTTGCAACAAGCGAAAGAAAAATACAAGAAAAATGCAGATCTGCATCGGAAGGAGGCGCCTTCATACCAAATAGGAGACCAAGTATGGTTGGCTACCAAACATTTATTACTCAAGGGACCTCAGACTTTTAATCCAAGGTATTTGGGCCCTTATTCGATCAAATCTATCATTAATCCAGTGGCAGTCAAGCACGATCTGCCAGCTAACATGCAGATTCATCCCGTTTTTCATGTGTCACTTTTGAAACCAGTGCAACCAGGAACCAGATTAATAAAGCCACCAATTCAGATAGATGGGGAGCCTGAATTCGAGGTGAAGAACATTTTGGATTCTAAAATTTCAAAATCAAAACTTTTCTATCTAATTGATTGGAAAGGGTACGGACCTCAGGAAAGATCTTGGGAACCCAGCGACCACGTACATGCACCTCGGCTGGTAAAAATGTTCCATTGGGATTTCCCAAACAAACCGAAACCTCCAGAGGGAAGGACCTTGGGAGGGGCCTTGGGGGGGAGTGCTGTCATGATGCCTACCCCCGGAGCACCAGGACAGGCCCAGCACCCCCGGGAGCAGGCATCATGCCCTCGGGTAAAAGCCCAGCGGCCCCTAATAGGGGCTCTTTGGACTTTGTCCTGGCGCCTTTGGCGCCAGGCTCATGTTGGAAATCAGTCCTGGCGCCATAGGCGCCAGGCTCATAAAAGAGGGTGTTTGGTGCACTTACCTGACGCAGACCATGCTGCATGAAGCCTCAAGCCAAATGAGGCTTAGGAGGGACTATTTTATCAAAGGAACTATTTTACTTGGATGGGGACCGTGGAAGAATACTTACCTGGAACTTCTTCCAAGGCTATTTAAACCATGCCCGGACTGCCACACGTGCTTCGCGTTGCTCTGCATCTAGCAGCTGAACGCTCACTGTGCCTGCTCCTGCATCTTGCCTCCAGCCACGCCCGCCTCGATCTTGGGATACCTGAAAGGAAGGAAGGGAAGAGAAAAGGTGAAAACCAAGAACTTCATCTAATTTCCTATCTGTCTCCGGAATCATCACGCCAGCGATTCTGAAGATAGACATTCTTTAAAAGCATCGCGCTACTTGTAGCAGCGCCGCGCATCACTCACCTGCCTCGTGGGCTCTTCACTATCCACCGCGACCCTCTGGGCATTCCGCCACATCTCTGCACCTGCAGGGGAGAAGAAGAGACAAAAGGTGAGCAGGAGGAACAAATGAGGAAAGCCTGATTTTTCCGTCACAAGACTTACCTGGCCATATTTGACGGAACCACTCCTCATTTCGGGTCGGCCCCACTCCTTGGCCTGGTACCGCACCCCGGCCCCTAAGGGGAAAAAAGAAAGACATTACTAGAGGGATTCAAAGACATTTAAAGGGATTATTTTATCACAAACTCACCTGAGTTTATCTTCGGCAATATCCCTTGAAGCATCACTTCCACTCTGCACCTGAAAATAAGGACAGATCGCAGGTTAAGAAAAGCAAACAAAGAGAAGACTCTACTCTGGAACTTTTTAAACTGCATACTTACGGCATTTCGCCTTCCGAAACCAGTGAAGTAACTGGTCAAATACGCGCCCCTGCACCAGAAGCAGGATGGAGAGCTCATCTATTCAAACATTAAGGTGAGCCTTGATTGGGGATTTCAGAGGTGGTCAGAGAAGAGCAAAGGGGAGGTGGGAAGCAATCACAATACTCTTCAGTCAGTAAATCCCCTTTCTCCACCTACAGAAAGATTTTTCTACGGGCCAGACAAGCCAGATATGGGGGTCCAGTTCAGTCGGTGTTTCGAATCCTGCGCATTACGCTTGAAGAGGTCACAGCAATCCAGACCAGGTCAGCACCTCCGTGGGAGCCAGGTGAGCGTTACACATACACACGCTTCATAGGTCAGATAACCAAGAAGGTAGGTGGCTGGAGTTGGCTTGGCCTGAGGGGTAGATAGGGTGAGATGGGAGGAAAGGAGAAAGTGATCATGCCAGGATAAAGGAGTGGTGAGAGGGATAGATAGGGGAAGGTCTGAAGGGATCAGAACATCCAGAGTGTGCCCTGCAGAGTGTGCCCTGCAGAGTGAGTCAGGCCGGAGGGGAGAATAGAAACAGAGAGTCTCAGAGG
This sequence comes from Ambystoma mexicanum, assembly GCF_040938575.1. Classification (NCBI taxonomy): domain Eukaryota; kingdom Metazoa; phylum Chordata; class Amphibia; order Caudata; family Ambystomatidae; genus Ambystoma; species Ambystoma mexicanum. The sequence goes on from NW_027182502.1 coordinate 246,013, forward strand.
CTGCGAAAGAGTCCAGAGGAAGGACAGGAAGCATCCAGGTGGATGTTGAAGTCTCCAAGAAGAAGGAGTTGAGTGGTCGAAGCCAGGAGGGAGGAGGAGAGGTTCCCCCACTCAGAGAGGAAGGAGGAGATCTAACCAGGTGGCTGATAGATGGTAGCCAGATTAAGAGAGTGGCCAGGAGAGAGAGAAAGCCTACAGACAAGGAATTCGAAAGAGGAGTAGGCCTGCGTAGGAGTTACAGAGGCAGGAATCCACTCTGGGAAGATCAGGGCTACACCCCCTCTGGAATGGTTGGATCTGGGCACAGAGAGGATCTTGTAGCCATCAGGGAGGAGAATGTCAAAGCTTGTGACAGAGCTGGCTGTGAACCATGTCTCAGTGAGACCGAGGACATTGAGACCGAGGAAGAGGCGGCAGATGTCAGAGGAGTGTTTGACAGCTGAGCGAGAGTTGAGAGTGGCAATAAGGAGAAGGTTGCCATCCTTGAAAGACTTCCGTGGAGGGGTACAAATCAGAGGTATGCCCTGCAGAGGTGTAGAAGGAGACCAAGGGGGAGTAGAAGAGGAAGAAGGAGAGGACAAGATAGCTAAAGAGGAGACAGAGGTGGGAGGCAAGGTAGCCGTGGAAGGGAGATAAGGGACAGCAGGAGAAGAAAGAAAATTGATGAGGTGCGGGAAACATCTATCAAAGAGGAGAAGGTTGGCCTGAGGGCCTTGGACCAAGATGGTAACATTCAGGTAAACATTAATGATGACCTACTGTGTGCCACCATTAAAGGGAGAAGAAAAGAAATGAGAAAGTACAGAGACAATATGAAGAGTCCATAGGTCTGGCGAGGGAACGACAAAGAGGATGTCAGTGAGGGTCTGTCTGTAGGAAGCACTGGTATAGTTGTTATTGATAGGGAGGCCTGGGTTTGAGACCAGGATGTCCTTTTTAAACTTCTTCCTACCAGACTTATTAAGGAGAGCAGGATAGTCGATAGAGAAGCAGTTAGAAAAGATAGGAAAAACACAGAGCACCATAGAGTAGGTGGGGGAGAGGAGAGATGAAGAGGGGGATGGGAGGGTGGAGGTAAGGGGGGAAACACTAGGGCAGGACACACATAGGGGTACAAGCAGACGAGACAGAGAGGGATGAAACAATAGTGGTCAACTGACCAATACAACAAAAGCTCACACAATAGTAGAACAGTTTGCTAGATGCAGGGCCGGTCTTTGCGTCAGGCAGCCCAGGCGGCTGCCTGACGTCAGTCAGCCTCTAGGGGGCGCTGCACCAGCAGTCCACAGTGCTAGATTACACTTGTAACACATTTCCTAACATTATAAAAATGAATGTGCCTGTTCATTTTTATAATGTTAGGAAACTAACGTGTTGCACGTGTATTCTACCACTGGCACTGCTGTAGGCTGTGGCCTGGGCTAGGGCAGTTTCTAGTTCATTTGGTGCCCAGGGCGAAACACTAGGAATGCACCCGCCCCCGCATCCCATCCCATGCACCACTCCCACCGCACCACGCGCACCACTCCCACCGCACACCGCGCACCTCTCCAACTGCACCCTGCACGCCATTTCCAAATTACACCGTTAAGGAACTCCTACCCAAAGTCAAACAGTCTGTCACACAAGGAATGAATTGCCATTTGCAACGGTGGGCCACTTTTTCACTGGAGCCCAAGACAATTTTATGCCCCAGTCCCACTTAGGCTGCAGATAATGAGGACTGGGCACACCAACCAGGAGACCATGAATATGGCACAGGATGCAGTATATACAGCCAACAAAGAACACAAGATGCTTAAGGGGGTCTGGAGGCAACATAAGCCAAAAGGGCAATGACAAGGAGACACCAGAACCCAATAAACAATCACTTTAAGATTCTTTGAATGGGAATCAAGGGTTATGCTTTGATACAGTAAAGTCTTGACTGCTGTAAGGATACATGGACCATGATTATTTATTTATTCATGCAATGTTTGTCGGGTACCTGCATATTTATTTATTTATGCAATGTGTGTCGGATACAGGTATCCGACAAACATTGCATAAATAAATAAATTATCCATCTCCATGTACCCGACAAACATTGCATAAATAAATAAATAAACCGGTTCGCAGCTTAAAGAATATTTACTCAGCAACACTGGTCAAAACTATTATCTGCATAGTGCAGTTAACTCCTCACTAGTGCCATGGAAGTGGTTTAAAGTGTAATTGATATATAGTTTGGAAAAGAAGCGGCATGAAAGAAATAGCACTGCTTTAAACTATTATTTTGGCAATTTTCTGGGCTTGCAGGGACGTACCATGGGCCCAAACGGGTCTCCGTTTGTACCGTGTCGGGGCCCACGGTGCGTTCCTGCAAAGCACGCCCACCCCCCACTGCACCTCTCCTCCCATCTCAATGCCAGCACGAAACTATTTAGTGACTAACTGGCCACCATTAGCAGTTTCCTGCCGGCATTGTGATGGAATGGGCTGGTCTTAGCTGCAGGGGGACCTAAAGTGTTTTTATTGGTGTGCTTATGCCCCCCACCCAAAGTGGCACAAAAGTGGTCAGAGGGAGCCTTTAACTTCTGTAATGTCACGTAGTACTTTTGTACTACGTGATATTACAGTCGGAAGGGGCAGCGCCAGCACCTGACCTGCGGAACTTTCCCCACATCAATGCGCCGCCCGACAAACTGGGAAAGTCCATCCCCTCCAGAGGCTCCAGGGACCGGGGCAATTGCGCCATCCGGGGCTATTGTGACCCGGGCAGTTGCCCGCCTTGTCCGGGCCAAGAATCGGGCCTGGCCTCGGCCCTCAGGCAGGGCAATTGGCATATAAATTAGCAACATTTGTTGCTTTATTACCTTCCCCCAGCCCCGGGTTGCGCCGGCGCTGCTGGCGCCAGCCAGGCCCATGGGCGCACGTGCAGTGTGCCCTCCTCCAGGCTATGGGCGCGCACTGACACTGAAGTGTCGATCGATTGGGGCTGGCTGGTGTTGTCGGACCCGGACATTACAGCAAAGAGGAGTGAGTGGGTCACTAAATCCTGAAGTTGTTCCCATCACAAGCACACACTGCCAAGCAGCAGCAGAATCAGCAAATACAAACAGTTGCTGGATCCTGCCCTCACTGATTGGCCTTGTTTCAGGAAACCCAGCAGTAACTACAGCCTGCCGTGGCAAGCACACTTCTTTCCTCCTGCTCCCGTCCTCGCAGGTGAGGCCCATTGCTGCATAGGCATTTTATTTATTTTAAAATGGTATTGCAGAGATTACTGGGCCATCCAAGAACAGCCTCTGGAGGCCAGAAAGCTAGACACTTTTGTCAAGGCTCAAGTAGTCATGAAAAAGGAAGCGAGCACTGGTGGTGGACACTCCTCAGGAGATCAAAAGGCTGGTTCTCGAAAGACCTGGGCAGAGTGTCACCGTCAGCAGATCTTAGACAGTTGCACGTTCCTGCAGGGTTGGATTGGTCGGTCCATTGGCCGGGCCAAAATCACTTTGAGGGCGAGGCCCTGTGGGCCCGTACCACGCTTGGGCCGGTTTGGGGGTTACTACGCCCCCCTAGTTCCCGCTCCCGAGCATATTGTTCGTCTTTCCCTCTTCCCTGGGCATGCACTGCTGACTTTATTTTAGTGCAAGAGTTTCATACATTTCACTGTTCGCTCAGACTTGTCTTATACTCTACTTTGTTGTTGTGCTTCTTTTGTTTGGAATAGCAATCACGCTAGTCTAACGAGATAAACAAACACCTACACGAACGCGCCTTGTGAATGATGGTGTGAAGGATGGATGCAGGCGCTGGACCAAAAGCTGAGCGAAGTCTGCACAGCAGCTGGCTTGGGAAAGCAACTCAGCAACTACAGTAGAAACGTCTCCGTGGACGGTTGGCCCGTCTTCCGTATAATGCAAATACCCAGACTTGCAGGATGCATGCTTCACTTTCTTTGTTCCATTGGGGGCGACATGCTGTAGCATCAATTCATGGCCTTTAAAATACCCTGCACGGTGCAGCTTCCAATCTCCTTTAACACAAACGCTGGGAAATGGCCATGACTAGTTAACGCCACATTAATCAAAGCCAGGTCTCCAAAGAATGGTTCAAGTGTTAGGGAATCACCTGCTCACACTTTCTGTCATGCGACCAACCAGTGCGCAAAAGATGTTTCAGAGCGTGGGGCTCTTGATGCCACCCATTTCTGCATTTGATACACCAGCAGCTAAACACACCCTTGGGAGGCAGCTCCTTCTGCATAGTCCATGTCTCTCCCAAGCTCGAGACAATATTCTTTACCATAATGGAGAATGTGAGAAAGCGCAGGGCTGCATGGCTGGGGGGTGAGGGTGGAGGGCAAAGCGCACTATGCTTGGGGTACACTGGAGATGCTTCCCCTGATACCCACAGTACTCCAAGTCCCTTGAAATGAAATTTGTCTATACACTGCACAATGTGCAAGGGCCGCTGTTATTCAAGCAGCACGAGACTAGTAATTTGCAAAAAGTAAACTTAACGAGCCCCAAGAAAAGGTATCTTCCACCCTTTAAGAATTTGATTGTTTTTGTTTTTATGTTGGGATGGTAGATATCGTTTTTCTTTGCGATTTTACAGTTTCATGGTGCTGTCGGGAGCTAAAATGAGCAATCACGAAGGAAGCATTTAAGAATTTTGAGAGTTCACAAGCATGAGCAAAACAAACCCCAATACTCGAACTGCCATTTCTCTGCCGCGGTAATGCACTGCAGTGTGTTTCAATGTAAAGTCCACATTGTAATGTCCTAATTTTAGAACGCCACCTCTCCAACATTAACATTGGGAGCTATGTTGAATTGTACATGCATGTTTACTCTCTGCATATGTTTAAAGTAGACTTTACCACTCACATGGAGTAGTGATATTGTTTACGTGTGTCCCTCCTAAATATATTTAACTTCCCATGAAATATTTGATTCAATACATATTGCATAAATGCATGTATTTTAATGCTGAGATAGACGGGCTTGTTCAGCTATCGGTGGGTATGTTGCTGGTGCTTGTTCTTGGAGGTTTGAGTAACACTGTTCAAGAGCAGTTCATCACCTTTTGAATGAATGAATGAATGATTGTTTATTTGTATAGCGCCTATACACAATGTGTTTCAAAGCGCTTCAAGTAAGGAAGGGAACAAGGAAGAAAAACATTTACATTCTTACAGGTCCTTGAACAAATCAGAATGTGAGAAAGCCATCATATCATACCAGATAGTACAAGTGCATGGAACAATAAGGGAGAGGCGGGGAAGGAAAAAAGGAGACAAAACTAGCAGTAGCATTACTATGCCTGGCGACAATTGTTGCAGTGCAAGAGTGACAAGAGGAGGGGGAGGAGGGCTGGTGAGGGTGGGAGTAGAGGGGAAGGGAGAGGTAACAGAACAAATGACTATCGTAAGGGTCAGCGACTGACCAAGGTAGTGCTGGGGAGGGCGAGGATGGAGAAGACAAAGGGGAACAGGGGCAGAAAGACAAGCTATTATCAGATGTGAAGGACAATGATACAAGTAAGTGCTAAGACTGGCTAAATGTTTGAGGGCATACGAATGACATTAGTGTAGATCTGAAATTGTCGATTCTCTGACCTGAGTCACAGCAGCAAACTGGTCACTGTTACTAAAAATGAAAGAGCAAAAGCAGACTAACATAACCAGGCCTGTTCGGGTTTGACCCTCTTATTGTTGCTTTCTGAGGTTCATGAAATTCAGCAGATGCCAGCATTGACAATTTTGTTAACTCTTAGTCCCCACTCCCGCTGCTCAGCCCATGCCACATGCATGAGATCAGAGGTCGGGGGAGGGGGGCGCCAACGATGCATCCCGCCTTGGGTGCAATCTGTTGTAAAACCGGCCCTGGCTAGATGGACAAAGTAGTTGGAAAATGAGAACCTGGAGGAAGGAAGAATGCAGCGGAAACACCCAGCATTACAATGTAAGACAGGGCAGTCAGTGAGGCGAACACAAAACCACACAACGAATAGCAAGAAGATAGCAGCCTTTGTGTGGCAAACTGCGGCGAGTGATTGGATTTTAGTGGTTATTAGTTCTTCTTAAACTTGTTGGTGCTGCCTACATTTTGGTTTGCTGCTCTAAGGGCTGCACAGAGCTAATAGAAGTACTCAAATGAAGGATACAAACACTGTTGCCAGGCGCTCCTAACATACATTTATTTAGTAGTAACTGTTATCTTCACAGCTTAGTTGTATATCTTTCTCAACTTCTTAAGGTTAACATCAATGCCCTCAACATGTGTTTCGCCACTTTACATTAGTGGTTCATCAGGAGGGAAAGTGAATTTGTACAGTCGCTGAAAAGTAAAAATGGTGAACAAGAAATAAAACTTATTTCCAATATTTGTGGTTTAGTATTTTCAAAATATATATCTAATAGACAAGAATTTTTTTGCATATATGTGAGTGCTGCATTTAAAGTTTCAATGCATTTTATACCAAAAAATATTTTTCTTAAGAGAAGAAAAGCATTGAGACATTCTGTTTAGAAAAAAAACATTGAAAACGTCATGATTTGAAAACTATATATATATATATATGTGGTACACAGCTTAATGTCATATTTTAGTAAGAAGAGCTACATTAGGGTTGTGCTTACTGTTTTAGTGATTGTCCTCTTGTTATGGAAGTAGTGATATTGTCATATGTGTCTTCAATTGAATTAGTTCACTTGGTTTGCATTATAATTCTTAAATGTATCTTTTTGCAGGAAAGAATCCTGTGAGCTTCTTATAGTGGTAGACAGTTCCTGCAGATTGTATACATTTTAGGTTATACTTAGAGACTATAAACTTAAAGTTTGCAAATCTCTGCAAGTAAATAGTAAAATGATGAGGTTGGGTATAAGATTGAGGCAAGATTGTTGGCTGCAGCATATGAGGAAACCTTTACTAATCTGCTGGATCGGGTCGCTCCACTTAAATCTAAAACTATCAGGGAAAAGACCAATAAGCAGAAATGGTTCACCCCAGCCCTTGCTGCTCGTCAACAAGAAAAAAGAAGGGCAGAGAGAGTGTGGGAAAAAGAACGGACACAAGAGAATAAAACCATCTGGAAGTCACTTGATAAACTATACCGTAATGAAATTATACTTGCTAAAAAGAACTTTTACGACAACCAGATTGAAATTCTAACAATGATTCAAAAAAGCTCTTTGACATTTTTTTAGAGATTTAGAGAAACCCAGGGCCCAATTAAATCAATTTATTCCCCAAACAACAGCCACTGAAGATCAAAACAGCGCATGATAACATCAGGAAGAATATGGAACATCCACACTATTTTTTTTTTTTTTTTTTTTATTTGTTTGTAATTCATAGAATTGAATTTTTACAAAAGGTTGAAGACAGCAACAGCAACAAGTGTGATGCGCCTCGAGCTTTCGTGTCGTTGTGTCAGATTCCGTTAGGATCAGGACTGCCCCTTTCAGTTCAGTAGAGTGTATAAGAAATGTAAGTGTAGACTCAGATGGGCGTAGGTGTCCGGGGGGGAACAGGTGTCGAAGGATCTAGATCTTCTTTATTCAACATTTTTGAAGGGGGAGTCGATCCTTTGGGAACTGTGCTCTCGCTCGTAGTTTGTGAGCTGGAACTGATCATTTCAAGGGCAGTTTCCAGGATTTTGACAGTCGCAATTGTCCATCTGGTTATTTCCCCCGACATTAACCTGTTCCACCAAATAAGTTCTTCTTCCTCTCCGAAAGACGAGTGTTCACAGATTAGTGTCGGCAGATAGGTGGCTCGAATTTTTCTCACGTTAGGTCATTCAAGTAAGAGATGTTTGATTGATTCTGTCGTGGCAGAGTTATGGCAAAGGCGACAGGTAATGTCAGGCGAACTGGATCTAATTGCTAAGATTTCTCTCGTCGGCAGGAGGTTGAAACGAGCTCTCATGAAGAGTTTTCTTAGCTGTTGGCTTGGAAACTTAGAACAGTATGGTATGGGTACCTTGAGTCTATTAAAGGTAGGTGGGAGATCTTTGGTCAGTTTATTTGATTGAGCTTTTGACAAGGTCAGTATCCAATCCTGATCCTTTAACTTTCTTTTTACTCTTTCAGGATTTTGCTTAAGATCTTCCACTGAGCATGCGATATCTGCTAGCTTCCCTTTTAAGTTTTCTGACCATGCATTTAGATTTGTTGTTCGCTGCTTTAAGATTTCATCAGCGACGATTTTGTAGATTAATGGGCTGTCTGGTATTAAGGTGTTTCTGAAGAGAGTGAGAGCGTGTTGCATCACCGTTGCTTCTAACGACTGTAGGCCCAAATCTCGTCTGATGAGATCCATCGAGGTGGAAGTTTGGAATGGTCAACGATGCTCCCATACCGTATGTGAGTGTAGGCACCACTTTTTCCTTTGTAGAATTCAATAGCTGGTTTAAATGAGAATTTACCAAATCTGTTGCTAACTGTTTTCATTTGGGCTACAAGGTTGCGCGCTTTGTCCCATAGGGCTTGTTGCATCGTGGCCTCCCTGGCTGAGTGGTCGATGTGTATCCCTAGGTACTTGATGCTGGTAACCACCTCAATAGGAATTGTGTCCATGGTCCATGTGAAGTGGGGTTTGGTCTTTTTTCCACTTTTTCCGATTATCACGATTTTTGATTTCTCTTTGTTGATTTTCATGTTGTTCTTTCCCATGTACAGGGCCAGGTTGGATAATTGGCGTTGAAGTCCGATCTGGGTCTGATCTAATAAAATTAGATTGTCGGCGTACATGAGACGTGATATGTGCTCGTTACCCAACTTCGGTGGTGCCATCTTAATGCCAGCTTCTGTGTCTTTCATGTCTCCTAAGAAGGCGATGAATAGTTGAGGGGCCATCGGGCAACCATGTTTGACCCCTCTCTCTACAGATATCTCCCTTGACAGAAGACCTTGGTTGTTTAGCCGGATTCTTAATTTGGTGTTGGTGTGTAGAGCCATCACTGGATCCAATATTTCCGGAGGGCAATGCCATTTTTCCAGTTTGTCCCAGAGCTTTTGCCTGTCGACTCTGTCCACAAAGGCCAGAAAGAGAGTTGGTGCGCCCTGTTTAACCCTAGCTTTTAAGATGTTGAGAAGAAGGATGTTGGCAGACGTGCCCCCCCCTTTTAAGAAACCCATTTGGAAGGGGTCATACGCCGGCGATTGATTGGCCCAGTTCCTAAAGTGGGTCAGAAGAAATGGTCCTGCAGGCTAATGGGGCTTTTTCATTTAAACCAGTGTCCAATGAAATTATGGAGAACATTTTGAAGAAAACGGGACCTACCACATGTTTTGGGGAAAATCTCCCTTCTAAAATCAGACTGGACAATAGAGAGCCCTTTACTCCATTCTTGGTTTGTGTGTTAATGCCGCATTCCTGAGTAATGAAGTACCCGATATACTGAAATAAAGGGTGACGGTAACTCCATTGATTAAAAATGGAGGATTGGATCACACACTTCATACTAACTATAGACCGATAATGAATGTGCCTTTTCTGCGGGAACATTATTGATAACATGGCCACTATACAATTACAGCAGCATCTGGAACATGACGATTTACTACATCCAAAGCAATCAGGCTTCAGATCATTCCATGGTACAGAGTGTGCTTTGCTGGATCCACAGACTGAAATGCCGAAAACATGGATGCAAGTCAATCAGGGCTGCTGATGATGTTGGATCTATCAGCAGCCTTTGATTTTGTGGATTATGGCAATCTTCTCCAAAGGTTAAAATACCTAGGGACCTGCTCTGAATATGTGGTGCATTGGATCAGTTCATTCCTGAGTGGCAGGCAGCCAAGAATCGTCTGGGGAAATGCTTACTCTGGATTGGAATCATTAGAGTTGGGGCCCCCGCGCGTGTTCATCCCCTGAACTTTATTTAACATCTTCTGTAGGCCTTTATATGACCTCCTAGATAATTTGGGAGCTCAATTCAGTAATTTCGCTGATGATACACAGCTTATTTTAGCATTGAGTGGAGATTGTGAAAAAGATGCAGAGAGAATCACCCTTATATATGTCACAATGCAAAGTAACCCATTATTGCTCAGAAAGCAACTGAAAAGCGTCCTGTTCCAATAAGGTTGTTAGACCGCCACCATACTGGTTTCTTAAGTCGGTTTCTTTCTGTGCCCTGATGCCTGCGGGCTCCGGAGCAATATAAGTATATACATAAATTAAATAAATAATGCCCTCTATCAAGCCCAGCCTCTCTATCTGTTTCATTGTTTGCAGATCCCGCAGAACACCTCTTACAGGCTGCCGACCGGGGCACCTTTTCGGGCCTTTGTCGCTCCGATTTTGGCCTCACTGCCGTGGCTTCCTGTGGGGAAACAGGTGGAGATCCAAGCACTCTGCATGGTGCACCGGGACTTTTATGGCTCAGGTCCTGAGTACTTGCAGGTCAAATTCCCCCTTATGTCCCCTCTCGTTGTCTATGCTCTGCATCTCTTCATCTTGTTCAGGTACCCCGCTTTCACCACTCTAGATCAGGTGGCCGGGTATTCTCTCTTGCAGCCTCCAGGCTGTGGAACTCCCTTCCGGTGACCGTGCGTGCCACACAGGATCACCTGCTGCTTCGCCGCACCTTGAAGACCTTTTTGTTTTAGCTCACCTTGTATTTCGATCCCCTCTTTTTCTCTTTCCTTCCCTTCCTACCTCCCAGCAGTGCCATGATGCACCCATTGGTGAAGGAGTGTGTGACAAATAAATAAATAAAGGTTACACATATGAGAAGCTCCATAGACAGGGTAGAGAGAGTGGAGGAGGAAGGTATGAAGGCACGTGATGTTAGGAAGAGAGAGGAGTAGAGGAGAATGGAGCAGTGGCAGTGGACTCCTATTATAATTTGCATTTACCTTTAGTAATAAACAGGTCACAAAGTACTTCCCTTACAGATGCATATTCCCACCTGCAGCCTTGCAGCTGGAAGTACTGCAGTTCGATTGATGTAGAGCAGGTGGGCAAACCTTCCCCGGCCATGCCCCCACCATTTGAAGCCAACTACTCTTGATGCTCTAAGTTGTAGAACGGAATCAGGTCTTCCACAAACATATGAGGACCTGCCTTTTCCAGCAGTGGTTTCTGGGACGTCACCCGCAGTGGCACAAGGTTCTGGGCAGGGATCTGAAGTGCAAGAAGGCACTTGTGGCGTTAGTCATGCTTTGTACGTTCTTCTTAAAATAACATGGATGGTGGTGGTGGGACCCAGTGACATTGGAGGGAAATGCTTGATAAAACCTAGAACCTGGTTTCTCGTATGCCCTTCATACCTGTCTTGTAATTTCCTGCCAGCCTTCTTTCGACTCAAAGTCATCAAGGCTGGAAGAAGTAGCCAGGCATGCAGACAGCTGTGTAAAAGCTGGGGTGCCTGGAAGATCCAGGTGGGGTGCAACTACCTCTGGCCCTCAGATAGGTAATTCCAACCCTCTACTGGGTCATTCCAAGTCCCTTGATGACCATTAACATAAGTCTAGGGGTGGCATTTGATATGCTTGCACCCGAGGCAGGGGGAAGAAAGATTACATTTGATAAGCGGGTAAGAGGAACGTTTCAGCCAATCAGAAATGAAGAATGAAATAGAGAATCGTAGGACTAGGATATAACAAGAGAAAATATAGAACAAGAAAATAGTCATGAAGGGAACGAGAGGGGATATTAAAAGTAAAACAATATAAATAGGTGGAAATAGAAGAGGGTGCTGAGCTCTACTCATAGTATGTCAATGGTCACAATGTTATGAGAGGCCACACGTGGACCTTTCAGCCCTGTACCTGATAGAGGTTTGACTATAAATTCTGTGTCAAAATGTCTCAGGACCAAACATTGTGACATTTTTATTTCAGACCCTGTGTCCACACCTGAGGTGAATTACACATGCATTCTGAACGCCACTGTTCAGCTGTCCTGCCTCATGGAGAACGGCACAGACCCATCCTATTCCTGGAGTGTGAACGGCACTGACCCATCCTATTCCTGGAGTGTGAGTGGGACACCCTCGTGGCTCCCTTCCAGTGTAGTAGAGATGAGCTACGAGTCTGTCCTCAGGAACGTGACCTGCACCGTGAAGAACCATGTCAGTGAGCAACAGAGTCAATCCACTGATGTCACCTGCCCAGGTAAGGAGGCAGAGGTCATGGGGCGCAGCTAGAGCAGCGGGACTGCATGTTTGATAGGAGGAAGGTCTATTTTCTGCCCAGAAACGCATCGTTAAAAATGGTGCAATTACAATGAGGCTGGCCAATGATATCACACGTGCCAAATGAAGGCCTGCTTCACAGGGCCACTAGAACAGACATAAGTGGCAAGTAATTCTGGGAAGATCACAAGTAAGAGGTTCCGGCACTTAAGAGAAAGGCGCAGTCAGGTGGATAAATGGCTGAAAGCCACAGCTAAGTAGAGACATTTGGCGCTGCTGTTTAGTACCTTGTCAGCAGAGCAGGAGGCACCTAGGGATCCAAAAACACGTATTCTCCTATAGCATAGAGTAGGAATAGGCACCTAGGGAAACAAGAACATGTATTCTCCTACAGAATAGAGTAGGAGGAGGCACCTAGGGATCCAGCATTACATATTCTCATATAGCATAGCATGTGAGGCACCTAGTGATCCAACAACACATATTCCCCTACAGCATAAAGTACAAAGAATCAACTAGGGATCCAACAACAAGTCTTCTCCTGTAGAATAGAGTAGGAGGAGGCACCTAGGAAGCAAACAACACATATTCACCTCTAGCATAAAGTAGGAGGAGGCAACTAGGGATCGAACAACATGTATTCTTCTATAGCATAGAGTAGGAGGAGGCACCTAGGGATAAAATAACAGAATTGTATTGTAGCATCAATTATGAGGCTCCTAGGGATCCAACAACACATATTCTTTTATGGCAAAGAGTAGGAGGAGCCACCTAGGGATTGAACAACATATATTCTCATATAGAATATAGTTGGTGGTACCTAGGGTTCAAACAACACATATTTCCCTGTAGCATAGAGGAGGTACCTAGGGATCCACCAACATGTATTATCCTATAGCATAATATAGGAGGAGGCACATAGGGATCCATCAACATGTATTTCCCTATAGCATAGAGCAGGAGGCACCTGGGGATCCTACAACATGTATTATCCTATAGCATAGAGCAGGAGGCAACTAGGGGTCCTACAACATGTATTCTCCTATAGCATAGAGCAGGAGGCACCTAGGGATCCTACAACATGTATTCTCCTATAGCATAGAGTAGACGAAGGCACCTAGGGAGCCAACAACACATATTCTCCTATAGCATAGAGTAGGACGCACCTAGGAACCAGCAACACATATTCCCCTATAGCGTAGAGTGGGAGGAGGCACCTAGGGACCAACAACATGTATTCTCCTATAGCATAGACTAGGGGGAGGAACCTAGGAACCAACCACACGTATTCTCCTATAGCATAGAGTAGGAGGAGGCACCTAGGGATCAACAACACGTACTCTCCTATAGCATAGAGTAGGAGGAGGCACCTAGGGATCAACAACACGTACTCTCCTATAGCATAGAGTAGTAGGAGGCACCTAGGGATCCAACAACACATATTCTCCTATAGCATAGAGTAGGAGGCGCCTAGGAACCAACAACATGTACTATCCTATAGCATAGAGTATGAGGAACCAGGTGATCCAACAACACACAGTCTCCTATAGGAGATCTTTCATTGGTTGAAGTACTTGCGTGCATAAATGCATCTGTGGAGGAGCTTCAGTTTATAGGAAGGAGGAGCGATGGAGGTGAAGTTGTCGCCCATGTTTTCTCTATTAGTTCCCCTGTAGCACAATATAAACAGTTCTGAAGCAGTGCTGCTGTTGGATATGAAACACACACAGATTGACCGACTATTTGACTCTGACTATGAAACTGTAAATAAACCACGCATTTCATCCTGAGATGAAAGAAAGGTTAGGATTATTTTGTGCAGCTTCGACGTTCTTCCTTCAATGGAAATACATAAGGATTTGCTTTGACAGGACACACTTTTCTCTCTGTGCCAGGGCAGGGAGCTATTTTTAAAATGCATGTCTTGCTCATGAGCTCATTTTAATTCCACAATGTGTCAAAGTATCAAAAACAAATACTTTGACATTTCTAGAAACAATACATTCAATTGTGTGGAAATAAGAAGGCTGCTAATGTTGTAGCAACAGCTGTCAAGCCCCAATGTAAGTGTGGAGTGGACTTTGCTGGACATTCGACTACTGTGGGGCTGGATTAATGACACACCATACATTGCTTGGTCATAACGAACAGCATAAATCACTTTCAGAAGACTTTATATCTGTGGCTATTTATACTTAAAAGGGTCTCTGGTTTAAATATGCAAGTAGTAAGACATCCCCCCGAGCACTGGAACATTGGCTACAAACCCCGGTTTGTGCAGTACCTTTCCTTAATATCTCACTGCAGGCGGTTTCCTGGGAATAGCCACACCATAATGCATCTTTTGGCTTCAGGCCGAGAAGCTTTCTCTTCTTGCAATCACACCCTTTGCTGTTGAGAAGAGCCCCTTTTATGTTCACTCCTCGGCCCTTACGTCTGCCTTCAAAACAAAGCTCTCCCATGTGTTTGTACTTCCTGATGGCATTGGGTTCTTCCATTTGGAGTCTCTGGACCCTGTAATGATTGTTTCTTCAAAAGCCAACTGAGGCGTCTTCCTTATATGGAAGACACGGGTATGATGGGCTGCCCCTCTTTCCCTAGCTCAACCCCCTGCCACTCCCTTCAACTCGACCCTCTACCAGGTTAGAGCATTTCATGAAACCATTGTGCTCTGGCCCATCCTGGAAGGGTCCAGCCTGATCCCCATCCTTCCTGGCTCTTCACTCTTGCTCCTTTGCCCTCCTCTTCTTTCCCTGGAGCCCAGCAGAGGACCAGGGCCTGTATGGTGATCCGCCTGGATAGCCACCGCCACCTTTATCTGAGGCCCCTGAGTTCTCCCTAGGCACCAACCCTCTGTCCCTGGGTGAATGCCGCCCTAGATCCCCAGTGCCACAGAGGGAGGGGAGCCAGTGAGTGCTCTGCAATGAGTAGTGTAGAGAACTAGTCCCCTTCAGAGAGTGAGTTACTTTGAGAGATCTTATTTCAGGCTAGTGTTAATGTTTATGCTGTGTTTACCTGCGCCACTAAATAATGATGCTGTTGTTGGGGAGGGTTAGAATGATCCCAGTTATAACCAGTCTATCACTGAATCCACTGGGATCCCACTTAAGGGGAAACCCGTTAGAAACCTTGCTCTTGTTGAGATGTGTTATTGAAGATATGATTCAAGATTCAACTGATGAAAGTCACAGTGTGACTTCTGATTGTTAATAAAATCTGGCAGTGTTTAACATAATTAGGGCTGTTTCTATGACTCCACTGGGTGCCAGATACACAGTATAGCCACCCTCTTATAGATGTCCCTCACTATAATGTTTCAATGTTGTCAAGTGTCCCAATACTGGATCCCCCGGATGGCATGTCGGAATGCTGCTTTAACAGATCACAAATAGTGGTTGACAATATGCGCCGTCACCACCTAAGTGGTCTAGCAACGCCTGACCTTGTCTGCGAGGTGTGTATTGTGACGCCGCAAGGGTGTTGCCAGACCTTGGTCTGTGGATAAGATAGAAGAGGTTTGGGTGGTGGGGTGAAAGGATTGGAGGATTAGGCAGGGCACAGCAGTTTAGTTGGGGGGACACAATAGCGATGAAGGGGAAGGGGCAGTGGTTGTAACAGTGGGAATGTGTGTTTCTATTTTGTGATTAGTTGCAAGTCAGTATGAGAGTACATTTCTGTAATATGTGGCTATATTTATGAATGAGATTGCATAATGTAATTTAGTGAAATTAACATGTTAAATAATTATACGTTTAATAATTAAACTCATAAACCCAAATTAAGTTCACACTTAAGAACATATGGGTACATACTAAAACTTCTGGTTTTAGTCAAATCTCACTTGTTTCACCCTAGTAAGTAACAACCTTTTACCACTTACCTCCATGCCTCTTGCTGTCCTGTCCTCTGCCTTGACTGCAGACTTCTTCAATGGGCAAGACTTACTCCCAACCCAATAAGCCCTTTCATTGAAAGTGGCTGCTTAATACTACTAGATCTGCGGTCACTTACCAACATAGATGCCGTCTCTGTGCCCAAAAAAATACCATCCAATTATTACCATCACTGTGGAAGGGAGGAGATGAGGACTCACACAAGCCTGCAGGAGATATCTTGAAGCAGGTTAGAGAGTGCTACTCATTAACTCTCAGTTACAGAACAAGTGGCTCAATGAATCGCTTTACTCTACAGACCCTCAGTTCATTGACATAAACCCCAGTGTCCCAGAAGACCAGCACAAACATCCTTTGGAACATTCATATCTAGCTATCCTCTGTGCAAGGTCCAAATGCAAGCTCGCAACATGCTCTGTACCGTATGTGAAATATTCCCCCGTGCGCAACCAGGTGTCATAGGTGCTCCGAATATCTGTGACACTACTTTTTCACAGTGTTTATGTGGCAAAGAAACCTTTTACGATAGTGTCAGCTAGCGTGTCTCTGGCTCTTGGGAAGGCTATTGTCACATGCGTGATTAATTAGTTAAATAAATAGACCATTTTGGCATTGATTCAGAAGTCAAATATCCATAAATCTTAAACCAATGAAGCCCCTACGCATCACCCACTATCGTGAATGGAAAATGGATGAACGTGGCCTATACATGGCATTGACAACTGCAAACTGAACACCTGCACCAGACTAGTCCCAGAGTGAATGAAGCATTGGTTTGTCTGATGGAATACACTGGTTACGGTAGAGTATGACCAGGGGTGGCAGGTTCCCTGCCTAGGTCTGAGAAGCCGGGAATACTAGATTCCCATATACCCACAGGTTCACGAGAAGATGCCCTTTATTTGTCCAGCCACCTTCTATGAGTTTACCCACATGCCGCAACGGATTTCAGGTACACCAATTAGTTTCCAGCCGCTGAGGGGAGAGAGCGCCAGGTGACATGAGCCTGTAGGAGGTGCTGGTGAACTTGAATAACAACATCGTTTTCATCCAATCTTTGAAAGAACATGAACAAAGGCTCCTGAAAACATTAGTTGAGAAATGCCAGTTCTTCAGGAGCAGAGTCAAGTACATGTATCCTTGCATCTACAGATGGCATTCTGTACATCCCGCTATTATAAAAGCACTCTGCAGTGGGCAAAGTTTCACTACATGAACTCTGATTTACTCTGTGCTTTTTCTACTATTACTGGACATTCATATCAGCCCTTAGAAAGATCAGCTGGCCACCCACCACCTTGTCCAAAGACTACTGAACCGTAAAGAAGGGTATGAAAACTCCTGCAATCAGATGAGGTCTTTCTGTTTTTTGGAGGAAATGGACTTTGCCCCTTCAAACAAAGATTTAACCAAACTGATCAAAAGCCTCAGTCAAGCACCTGTCACATACTATGCAAATTCATGCATCCAGCATGGCAATGCCAGTCTCATTGGGTTGGGAGCTGTGGCCTACCAGGAGAATGACAAGGAGACAAGACCAGTTTACTTCTCAGAAATAAATATCACATATATATGTACAGTGCTAAATTCACTGTCTGCAATAACATCAATCCCATGACCTATGCATTGACATCTGCAATACTGTACTCCACGACAGACCATTGGCTTACTGCCTGCTCTGGCGACTTCTGGCAGATGCAATATCATCCCTGAGCCCATTGTTGGAGTAGAACAAA
Source organism: Ambystoma mexicanum (assembly GCF_040938575.1). Taxonomy (NCBI): domain Eukaryota; kingdom Metazoa; phylum Chordata; class Amphibia; order Caudata; family Ambystomatidae; genus Ambystoma; species Ambystoma mexicanum. Next base: position 263,780 of record NW_027182502.1, read on the forward strand.
CTCAGTTTCTTTCACAACCAACCCACATCCACATGATCAAATGCGGAGTAAAGGTCTAGTCCTGCTATGTACACGGTTCTCCCAGTGAATCCACTGGCCTGTGCCATACATGAGTCATACGGCTGAGTGTGGTCCCGATACCTTTCCTGAACCCAGTTTGTAAAGGGTTGAACCGATTTGTTGATTCGGCCCGCCTCGTTAATTGTTTAAAAGCAAGGTTTCCAGAATGTTAGAAGACACATCTAATAACGAGATGGGCTGGCCACTGGTAGGGGTCTATCTGTGTCCTTTTAAAATAAATTGGAACCAGGATTGACAAGTGCCACGAATCTGGGCGTTGCCTGTTTCAATGATCTGATTGAACAATCTATAAAGTATGTCTGCCCATAGTTCCTTTCTATTGTTTAGAAGGCTATTGGACATACCATCCGGACCACAGGCTGCTCTCGAATCATTCAGTCTGTCAATTATCATCTCAATTTCATACCTGCCAAAGTCACATGTCCAGGGAATCTCAGACAAACTGACCACCTTTGTTATTAAGCTAGAACTTCCAACCTCCCCCTTATATTTCATAGTGAAATGCTCTACCCATGCTCCCTCTGAAACACAGGAGGCTGACATTCCATTTGCATCTAGTTCTTCTGATTCAAATGCCACCATATCCCTCTGGCATCCTTTTTTATTAGATGCCCAAACAAGTCGCGGCTCTACTTTATACAAATCTGCAGCTTAAAATCTTTTATCCATTGTTTGTATTTCTGTCTGCGAGACTGAATAGCTTGCTTCTGCACCTTCCATTCAATCACCTTCACCTTCCTCAGTTTCCTAATATCTGACCACGTGACCCGTTTCTGTTGGGTAATCGCCCTATCAAAATGCGTTTTATTATTGGCAAAGACCTGTTGCTCCCAACATCTAACTGAGGGAACTATATTTCTCCAACAGTGTCAAAGTCTGACTAAACTCCTCAGGAGCAGTGCAGCACGCCTTCTCATGTTCACTCAAATTATGCCACCATTTACAATTTCTCTATAGAATTGTTGACCTTCACCATATTTTTGCTAAGCTGTAGTACCCTATTCGTAGAGGCATTTACTACCAGGTGTGTACACTTTGTTTTCTCTATTACTCCCCACCCCCTTTGCAAAAATAGTTAAGGAGCCCTCGAACATGTCATTGTCACTGCCCCCGTCAGTAAAACCTCAAATGATTTGATATTTACACGTTTGATATTTGCTACATAGATGTAGTCTACAGTCGAATGTGAGGCGTGGCCATGCCACGTGGGTACTGGGGGTGCACCGGAGGGAGACAATGCTTTCAGTTGACATAAGCCCCATCTCGCCAGGAAGCCTGCCCCTATGAGCCCATGCTTACCGATAATACACTGTGATTCAATTCCAGTGGCACATCGAGCCCCCCTCCGCTCCCCAATTTTTCAAAGGAAGATGTGAGATTAAGACAAATACAATTAAGGTCCCCTCGTAAAATGATTGGACCTACATCATCCAAAACTGAGTGAAAGCATATTATTAAAACATTCTCTATGTCATTTAGCACAGAATCTATTCCCACCCTCACCGGAGTGAAATAGATATTAATAGTAAGTATCGCCTGGTCTTTCCCATGTATTACTTCAGTAAAGAAGGTGATTAGAACTGCTTCTTATGTTGTGGCAATACAATTGAAACCCGTCCCTGCTTAATTTTAATAGCCGTCAGGATCCCTCCAAATGGGTACCCTTTGCTGCCTTTCTTTGCCTTTATTGTTATAATGCTAAACCCATCCATTATAGGGGTAGTAGTTAACCATGTTTCCTGAACAAACACAATATCGTACCTTAGAAAGACTGCCCTCACACCCGCTTTCCGAAAACAGCTATATCCCTGAGAGTTAGCACTTACAACTTTGCACTCTTGAGTTTTGGAATCCAGGTCTACCCCCTTTGGACATGTGAGGGTGGAGGCAGCCAGGCCCAGTTTGCTGGGACCTTATGAGGGTGGACTTGCCTCTGTCCATCTTGAGTCACTAAGCATTTTATGTTCTTTTTATTACATTCCCCACCCCAATGTGTATCCACAATATCTTCCATCTTATCATTCTTCCCTGCCTAAGAACATTCGTACCCTCTTACCTGCAATTCCTCCTGATTGGCATAATCCAGTTTCTCAGTAGCTTAGCGTACAGATGGACTGCGCACTTCCCCACCATCCTTTTATCAAATAGATGGACAGACTTAATGTCTGAAGTAGCCGCAGATCTCAGCTCTGTGATGAGCTCCTCTCTCTTCTAATACTGATTCAGGAATCAGTGCTGAAGAAGACGAATCTGGGGTGTATGCGTTTCTTCCATGTTTAGGTGTCCCACGTTTACCCCGTTGCCTCTCCCACCATTGATCTTTCACATTCCTCAGTGTAGCCGGACTACCAGGTTCTGCTCTAGGCAGTATCATAGCATCAGTGCTCTTATTGTTACCCACATCCGAAGCCTTACAGGTGCAGGCACAATTAGTAGAAAGCATATTTGCGACCCTACCAGTATTCCACCGTACAGAGTTTTCTGATATCACCAGACCCCTCCTTTTCCCCGTTCTTCTTATTTATTATCAGTTTTTTTTCCCCCAGCTACTACATTCAGTGGGTCCACTGGGTAGAGATGCAGTTCAAATTGTGTCTGCTGCCTTTAGCCTCAATCCATCCACCTGTTCCTTATGCCGGTTTGTTCTGGGTGTCATCAGTTACAATTACGTTCTGATTTGCCGCTCTATCTTTCCTAGTCTGCAATTTGATGGAATCTCTTTTAGCAGATGCATCAAAAATATTTCTCAAAAAGGTCTGCTTTTGCCTCAGGCCTTTGCAGTTCTTAGACTTTTTCATTGTCTCCCCTCCCTTCGATCTTATGGCACCAACTCCTCTCCGTTCTCCTGCACCAACACCCGTGTGCTGGCCTCACTGTTCTCTGCATTCACAGACGTCTCCCTGTGTTGGATCGTATGAGCCACGTTTAGCTGAGAAGTTCTACCTTTGTTGCTTGTGCCCATATACTCTCCTCTCAATAAATGATCTTTTAGCTCCTTGAGAATAGTGGAGTTTGCGCTTACTTCCGGCACTACAGTATCAGACAAACGTATAAAAGACCGCGGAACCAGATTTAGAGCCACCAATGGATTCTCTCCACTTCTTAGGACCTCTTTATTACTTGTCACCATGCAATGAACTGGTGGAGCCGGGCAGGTACCATTGCAACCATTCTCCTCCCTCGCCACATTAGTAGTCAGGAGAACGTCAGGATCGTCTAGTGCATAATTTACATCAGACTCTTCCCTATCCGGGGAGTTGAACATTCTCTGGAGGCACTAAACCTGGCAGTCAGGGAGGAAAGGCCCGATCTCTCGTCTTGCAGGCTAGTACATATGTCTTTGAAAGACGTACTCACTTGTCTTTCCACATCCTGGAGAACTGGGCCTGATATTTCAATCTCTTCTACATAATCCGTAGCAGAGCCCGCCGCAGATGAATCAGCCATATGATGGGCCAACTTTACAGCCTCGCTATATATTTTCCACTTCGCCAGGGCAAAGAATGCTTTAATCTTCCCCTGTTCGTCCCCTTTATGAATGAATACATTGCTTTCCATGTCTTCATCTAATGGCGTCTGCTCGGCGCTTTCAAGATTAAAACAATTTATTTTCATCTCTGTCATTTGGGTTGCCCTGGGGCCTGATATTAATAGGCAATGCAAAGCAAGGATGGTCAGGTTGCAAACTAGTGACTAGTGCCTAGAGACTAGCCCACCACTAAGTCAACTAATTTTCTGAACACCCCTCACACCCATACACAGCCCCAACATCCTCACCACACCACTGCTGACAGAAAACCTCCAACTTGTTAGGCAAGTCACAGGATTATGGTTGAGCACCCTGTGTTGCGGTCTCCGGGCTCAGGGCCACTCCGCCTCTCTCACTACCAAGAGTATCAGGAGGTATGTATGCAGTGGTCGTCAGCTCTGCTCTCCAATCAGGAACTCGCATTTCGTAAACTCCACTCTCCGATCTCCACTTCCAGCTCACTGCACTGTTATCGGCAGAGAAGCTGGAGAGCAAAGGACCTTTCAACGTATATCGACATGCCAAGCCGCACCTCTGACACTCGTAACACTAGTGAGGCCGCCTCCGTAACTTGATATGCTGGGGTACTGAATCCAGGGAGAGGACAGGCCAAAAAATACAAGACCCAACTCTGAAATAATCTGTTTCCAAAATGGAAATATGTCCATAGAGCACCAACTGGCCAAGCCGAAGCAGCATATCCAGGAGGGCCTCCAACTCTGAGACAACATAAATCACAAGAGACTCTGAGAGCCACCCTAAGTAGCAACAGCACATAAACAAACCATCCACCAACACAGGTGGTCATTTCCTCAAGTCCATCACAAAGAAGTACGACCTGGACTCTCAGCACAGCTAAGCTGAACGTCAAGAAGAGATGGGAGATTCTACATGCTTCGGTGTACCTGACATCTCTACCGTAAGGGCCCTTAACAGTTCTAGATAGTGCTCTCCCATGCAGCCCTGGGAGAGCCTAACAAAAGTGCAACAAACCTGATGAGTACTAAGTGCCAGAGTTATCCAAGGGGCCATAAAATCTAGCTACTTCACTTTGTAGATCCACCACAGAGGTGAATCCAGACACCAAACCCTGCTAAGCGTACCCTGGGATACAGAGTCAGGTGCCTGGAATTGGGTTGTGCCTGTCAATTCCTGTACAAACTCTGTCATTGCAAAAGGAGATCCCCTTATTGGGCCGTTAGCATTGGGCACATGAGGTGTCTTACTAGCAGAAAAGTGAGAAACTCTAATATCAACGTGAAACCTCACAATTCAGCCTATCACCAGGATGGTGATCTTTTGAAGGGTGGAGTGTGTAACCAGCATGTTACATACGAGTCACTAAAGTTAAATGTGTGCCCGGTGTTCACCTTTTGTGTATTCATAAAATCCATGTCTGTTTCAACTTTCATTCTATCTAAACACTTTGGTCCTCAGCATGCTGGTTTACTGCTCCACCCATTCCTGCTTCCAACAAGGTTTTGAACTTTGCTACCCATACCCTCTACGGTCTCCCATGAGACTCGGCCACCTCTTTGCACTGCCTTCATGTGGGGAGAAAATCCATGCAAAATGGCTACCTAATTTAATTCTTTCTATTGGAGTTTAAATGCATCCTTGGGCTAGCAGATCTATACCAAGGTTCTCTCTAGCACCTTATGCTCCTGAGCTCTCCTCAAACTAAACATCTCCCTTTGTCCACCCTTTTGTGCCTTTTCCTTCTCTCATTCGCCATCCTGGCTCCCCATCACTGCAACGTCATAGCCCCAGAATGTCCTACACCCAGAAATCTAGGGCATTATAATATAGACTGGATTCTGGATCCCCTTCTCTCCCAGGAGGAACGTCAGAGTCTTAGAATGCTGTCAACCATCTCATGCTCCCCAACCACCATCACCATCAAAGTTGTCTTGTCACCACTTACGGTTCGCAGCTTCTGGAGACTCCACAAGCAATCTCAATGCATTAACTACTATATCATGAATTCATACAGGTTTGTAAAGTGCCTCACAATCGGACTGCTCGAGCTATCCATATGCCCATTGGAGAAGCACTTTTCAATTTCAATAAATGTGTACAAAGTACCCCAGAGCACAGAGCAAAGTGGGTGCTTAGAGAAGGGAAACACCCTGCTCCAACATGAAAGACCCTGCCTTTCCTGCACTGGGACCCAGACAATACAGGGTGATCTGACGGGCAGTTCTAGCCCCATTGGGTGATATCTAGCTTTCTATTTTACAACAATAGCACAACTGGAAAGTAACATCTTGTCCCCTTATTCCCATTGTTTATTTGTTTATCTTTCCATTTCATAATAAAATAACTATGTACAAATCAGTATTTGCACCACCTGGTAGAGGGCAGCCCAATCCAAACTGCTAGACCATGTACCTTCTTTATGCAAAGAGAACAATCACAGACATGTTTCGGCCTTATTGGACCTCATCAGTGCCTTCCAGCTTGAGTAGCTAAGAAATGACAACCTGCTTTTCGAATGTGAGAAAGGTTTGGCCTTGCCATGATTAGTGCATGCTGAACTGTGTCTCGAACACATATTACACATACAGCTTGCTCCAGATGTAGCTTCTCCTGGACAATACACCCCAGGCATGTTCTTGAAAATGTATTGAATATGAGTTGGCTCCCTATCTGACAGGTCAAAGCAAGGACACAAAGTGAGTGTGCTAAATCAAAATATTGCTGCTTTGCAGGCTGAACTCATAGGTAATTTGAACTTGGAGGGCGATAACCAGGGACATTATATGAACAACTTCCTAAACTTGGATGGTATAACTAAATTAGCCATCTGGTTCTGAAGAAGGCTCAAGTAATTGCGGGTTTGCCGAAACCTACATTGTCCCTTCATGAGAATTGACAGACAGTTGCAGAATTGAATTCATCAAGCAAAGACTATTTCTTATGGGTGTAGATTTGGAATATTATGTAGCAGATAATTGTATGCATTTAGACTTATAAAATAAGGTGTGTGATTTGAATCTGTTCATAATTGTGCATGTGTTATATTTCTAATATGATGTTCGGTTCATAATTTGTATACTAGTCATACACATCAAAAGGCTTCTAATGTAATCTGGTTTAACTCCGAATATTGATTATGTTCATAATTGATGGAATATGTGTTTACATTTATATATTTAATAATCAAGCCAAAGAAGTTGTATGCTCCAGTCTCAATGATTTGTTATTTCATGTGTAAGAGTTCTGTATTTCTATCACTTGGTGTGTAGACAGTCCCCAAAGGATCATGTGTTGCCTTTGACCTGCTTATGTTTCATACTGACTGATGTATGTTTATTGTCTGTGTTTTAGGAGAGCCAGAGAGCTTCTGGAAAAGGGTCATTCGTATTGTGCGCCTGGTCCTAGCCGCCATCGTCCTGGTTGCTGGAATCGGCATGGTTCGCTGGCATTTTACATGAATGGTAAACTCTGAATTAACCACTCAATAATCTCCATAAAGGGGATAATGGATTATAGGATGTGATGCGGTGTCAGACAGCACAGGGATGGGGTTCCAGCGTGTGTTCAACCTGCGGCTGAAGTGTGGCTGTGTACACAGTATGATGTTGAGCGGATCTGCGTGTTGTTTATCACATTTTCCTAATTCCTGCAGAATTGTAGTTAGTGGGACTCATTACAAGGTTGGTGTTAAAACCTGCCGTTAGGGGGCGAGCTACCACCGACCCCATAACAACGTTTCTGCCGCCCGATATCCCGGTGCCACTGGGATATCATGAGCGGCGGCGGAACGGTAAATCACTCCATGGGAATGGGGACACTAAAGCACCGGCAGCGTTGCTAACGGTGCCGGTGCTTCAGTTGAAACTGCAGGAAGGCGCCTGAACTCCCGGCAGGTCACGCCTGCCCGGAGTTCCATGCCCCTACTGGCAGACTCTTACGGCCTCATTATGAGGTTGGTGATAAACCCCCCCAGTAGGCAGCAACCCCTTATCACCGTTTCCATCGCCCTATATCCAGTTGCTACCGGGATATCATGACCGGCGGCAGAATGGTAAATCCTTATTCGGGAATGGGGACACTTAAGCACCGGCACCGTTAGTAACAGTGCCGGTGCTCAGTGGAAAGCCTGCTGGTAGGGGCCTGAACTCCTGGCAGGTCAGGCCTGCTGGGATTACCGTGCCCCTGCCGGCAGACTCGTAGTTTTGGCACATTGCTATCAGCACCCTTATTTCCAGACCGCCAAACTTCAAATGAGGCCCAGTGTCTTTGGTGTTTTGATTTTTCAGTGTTGTATCAAGGGATGACCCAGCCCAACATATTTTCTGTTGTATTTTGGACAGCCACGCAATCCCAATTGAATGGAGAACTAGCATAATTGTTCCTTTGTATAAAAATGGGTCAAAATGATCCCTGTCCTCCTGCAGGCTTATTTAATTGAAAAAATAGATCACTTTAGCAAAAGCTGTTTTCTTCCCACCTTGTTGATTGGGCAGAGCAAACAATTTACTGGTATAAACATAATGAGGTTTTAGAGAGGGTTAGAGACTGAATCACAATTTCTAAATATATATATATATATATTTGCGTTGTGCAGAATAAGTTTGTGGTGCCGGAGCGAAAGCACTTTTAGCTTTCATGGTCAGTGTTAAACAATGTAAATAGGGAATTGTTGTGGTCTAAACTCATAAAACTTGGGCTAACACAAGATATTAGCTATTGTGATGGTTTTGCTTTTTAATTCTAATGCAAGAGTTAGATATTGAGGCTGATGGGCCCTCATTACGACCCTTGCGGAAATCGACTGACCGGAGCGCCACAGCGTAAATAGCGTTTCCGCCATTGCACGAAGGAGCAAAGTGCGGCCCATTCCGACCCATCGGGCACGAGCACCACGCCACGGCGGAAGTGCAAAGTCCGCGATGGCGGAAATGACCCCAAAACGGCCCACACCGCCGCCGTACGGCGCCCTAGGTGCAATACCGCCACCCCTCTCAGCGGTCACCGCAGTGTGCGCCTACCGGAAAGTACGGTGACCGGAAATATACGGAAACGGAAGTTAAAACATGGGCCCGGAACGGGAAACATCCCGGCGTACACCTATAAAACCACTAAAACCACACAACCACTAAAATCACCACCCTGAAACACACCCCAACCCGTCAACCACCCTAGCGAAACCAAGAAAAATGGGAAAAGTAGCGAAGAAAGCGTGCGACCGCAAGCGGCAGGTCCACTTCTCCCGTGAGGAACTCACCGTGCTAACAGAGACCCTCCAGGAGAATGCTGCCGTCGTCTTCTCCACGCAAATGACCAGGACGGCACTTGCAAACAAGAAGGCCATATGGGCTCTGGTGGCACAGCGGGTAAGTGCGGTGGGGACCGCTCCCCGCACCCCACAGCAATGCCGCAAGCGATGGGACGACCTGCGGATACGCGTCCGCAGCATACTCTCTGCCAACCGCAACATCGCCACAGCCACCGGGGGAGGTCCTGAATCACCAATCAAGTTGACCCCCTGGGAAGAAATCTGTGCCTCCACCATCGGAATGGAGAGCATAGAGGGAGTCGGAGGGATGGAGAAAGGAGTGCAGACATCCGAAGAATCAGGTAGGTGGACCAGATAAAACAATGCCAAATCCACACAGTCCATCCATGTGAAGTACCATGCGTCCACATAGTGCAACAGAAACACATGTCCAGGAGAACGTCCACACACATCGGCCTGATAGCGCACGTTAAAACCCACAATAAATACATAAATAATTAAAAACCCCTAAAACACGCACTACACGTGCAGCAGGCACACCCTAACTGCAGGCTGCCAAACAACTGCACCCTCACTCCACACACAAATCAAAGCACCTCCAAGGCCCCGACCCAAATCACCCTCAGGTACCACCCCAATGCATGTGATACAATGCCATTCCAATTCCCACAGACCCATCAATAACCCTCGCCCTCCTTTACTCCACCACAGGGTCCGATCCAAACGACGAGCTACAGGACACCCCTACCAGCACACCTGCAAAGAGGGCCAAGACCAACGGCCAGAGACCCTCCACCTCAGCTGCACGCATCAAGACACGGCAGCAGCACAAATCAGGTGGCAGCACAGAGGAGGGAACATCAACAACCACCCCAGCAGCCAGCATGCCCACAACACCACCACCACAGGTCCCCCCAATGGATGCCACAGAAGGCACTGCCTCAGGTGGCAGCAGCACCATAGGCGACACCCCATTGATGGCAGCATGCTCCGACACAGAAAACGGGGATGCCGAAGTCAGATCCATCCATGACCTGTCCCAATCCCCCTGTCTGTCCCATCCCGTACAACATGAGGATACCACGCAGGGGCACCCACAAGACGACGACTGGCCATCCCCCCCAAGCCCTGTGGCAAGGCAACATGAGGTCAACAGCCCCTCTGCGACACCCCCGCAAATGGCCATGGCCCAGCAGAGGCAACAGTCCCTCGACCAGTTGATCGAACAACAGCAGCAACTGGCCACACTCCTCAAGGACCATGCCGATGAATGTGGGGGCACCAAGGCAGACATAGAAACATCAACTGAGACACTTAGGGCAGAAATGGAGAGAGGCACAGAGACGCTAAGGGCACAAATTGAGAGAAGCACCGAGAGCCTGAGGGGGGAACTGCATGCGACGTCCAAAGACGTATGTGCCGAACTTGCCGCAGTGCGCCGTGTGCTCACTGAGCTCTCGCAAACCCTTAGGGACATGCATGGACGTGAGCAGGCAGACACATCATCCGTTGCAAGTTCCGTCCAGGGCAGCCCCCAACGTAGATCTGGAAGGAACCTGCGCTCCACAGGCAGGGGTGCCCCTGATACCCGCAGAGGGGGCTTGCAATAGCGACAGCCCACTGACAATGAGCATCTTTGGACACTGGTGTTCGGGTGGGAGGTAGGAGGGTGGAGGGGGTGTGTTGGGCTCACTTGGGTGGCGGGTCGATAGGGTGTTCAACATTATATCACATATGCCATAAACAGTGCACGATCAACCAATGAGATGTGTGGACATTGATCTTTGTGTACTAGGCCATCATAGGCGTACAGTCCATATTGTGCATGTTCCAGACACACACAGTGCCACGAGTCCCGTGTCCATGTATCAGCCACCAGGCGTGAGTGCTAGAAGCATACATCAATGAGATGCTGACGAATGTCACGGGCCTCCGGTGCCTCGCAGACTCCATGAGGTGCTGCCACATCCCCACCCTCATCATGACCATCATCAGGTGCTTGCAGTTCTGCGTCAGGGGGCATGGGCACATTTCTACGTACGCACATGTTGTGGAGCATGACACATGCCATCACCATCTTTGCAACCTTCTCATGGCGGTACAGGAGTGCCCCGCCAGACCTGCTGAGGCAGCGGAAACGGCACTTCAGTAGGCCGAATGCCTGCTCAATGACTACACGGGTACGTGAGTGGGCATGGTTGTAGTCCTCCTCATGCTGGTCCCGTGGGTTCCGGACTGGTGTGAGGAGCCATCTCTTCAGTGGATATCCAGCATCACCTGTATGTGGACGAGAAACGTAGGATGTGGAATGCCATTGATACGTACGCACACCCCCCCCCTTCCTGCCAGTACATTGCAAAATCACATACCCCACATCATCATGCATGTAATGAGACTCACCGAGTAGCCAGGATCTGTTCCCTGCGTGTCGCTCCATGTAGCGTGGTATTGTAGAGTTCCTCAAGACCATGGAATCATGGGTTGATCCAGGGAATCGGGCACAACAATGCGTAAAGATCCTGTTGGAGTCACACACCATTTGTACATTCAGGGAATGAAATTGTTTACGGTTGCGGTACTGGGCCTCCATGGCATGTGGGACGACCAATTCAACATGGGTGCAGTCGATGGCACCAATGCAACCCGGTATGCCGGCAAGTGCATGGAATCCCACTTTTGTGTTGGTTATTTCCTGCTCCGAGCGTGGTAGAGAGATGTAGTCGTCTGCGTGCTGCAGGAGGGCATCGAGCACTTGGAATAGTGTCCGTGAAAACAGTGGCTGAGAAATGCCATGCAACTGTCCGACTGTGTGCTGGTAGGTGCCTGTGGCCAGGAAGTGGAGTACAGACACCACCTTCAGTAGGGGTGGGATGGCGGTTGGGCTATCTATCATGCTGACTAGGTCAGCCTGTGTCATGTCCACAATGGCGGCTATGGTGTCCCGGTCCAGACGGTAGAGGGTGTGGATCTGCTCATCAGTGAGGTTGAACGGATGTGCTCGGAGGCGTGGGATTGCGGGCTGCCTGCGTGGTGGTAGTGGCTGTGCTGCTGGGCCTTGCTGGCCCTGCCTTGGCCTCCTCCTCCTCCTGCGTCTCCTCCGTGCGGCTGGTTGTAGTTGTTGTTCGTATTCTTCTTGGAGTCGGAGCACTTGCAGTGCTATCAGGTCCCCCAGGGCCAACATCGCGAGTCCTGCCGGTAGCATTTCGCTGTGGTTGTGGGAGGAGACTGGGTGTGCAATTTATGTGTTTCCAGGCTGTATGGCCTCCACCTGTGGTGATTGATTCCACCTGTGCAAACTGCTCTCCCCTTTGGCCGAGCACGTCCCGCGCACAACGCTGCAAATCGGGTAATGGTATCTTGCTATTGCAATCATGTATTTGTACCCGATGGGCGTGTAAGATTGGTTGATATGTTCATTCTGCTGTGGTCCCATTGTTTCCCATACTATCTGTGCAGTCGCGAACGGACTTGTGAAGGGTCAGTGGAACGTAGTACTCGAGTAACGGTGGGCCCTCATGCATCACTGTACCGAGTTGCAACGACGGGCGTGGCTTCCCATTTGTGGGTGAAGGCAGTTGCCATTTTCACACACAGCCGCACTCGATGGAATAATTAGTGATCTCAAACGGCCACAGATGCCTTCTCGACGTGATGTTGCAAATGAGGAATTCGAAGGGCGGCGCTTTCGGTTTCCAGCTAGCGGCGAGGAGATGCCCACAGGTCTGACTGCAAATATAACGTTCTATTGTTCTATGTCCTTGAGACAGGGCCCATGGCGAGGGAGCAATGATTGATATGAATAGTTTGGGATGCGCAATAGCTACGTGGGCGATGAGGCCGGCCATTCCCAAATACATGTTACTTCACAACACTGGATTTACGGGCTGGGGCACTGTGGATTTAGCAGGCTGCATTACGCACAGACTCAATGGATGTTTCTAATGTCATGTGAGTAATTATTCAGGCGTTTTGATCCCGGGATGAGGGAATGATGAATGGATGCATGGGCAGGTGATTTGATGCAGAGTTTGCCATGTACAGGGCTTCTTGGGATCTATCCGCCTCCCCTACGCTATGTGATGCAGGGCTGCCATAGTGGGACCATCGTCTATCTGGCCTTGTTGAGCCCTCCCTGTCTCGACGCGCCCTCAGACACTTGTGTCCATGCACGTTAACATTCCCATCTGATGGATTCTGTTTTGGCAGACGCATGCACAGGTACACTCGTTCGTGATGGTGTTTACACCTCGATATAGATGGTTATGAGTCGCAAGTGGCTTTGGGATGGTGATGATCCTTTGGAGTGGGCTAGCATGCATATGGCTGTGGATTTCGTGTGATCATTGAAGTGAGTTGTTCGAATGCAGTTCTGATGGCCATTCTGTTCTTGTTCTTTTCTTTTGGTTGACAGGTATCTCCTCCCCTTTTGCCACTGCCATCTGTATGCCACTCCTGCAGATGGATTTTACTCCCGACACCTGCTGCTTCGTGTTAATCGGTGGAGCAGCATTACGATCTTATGGGACGATCGCCAGTGGCCCACATGCCCTTACGCAGTACTGGTGGCTCGGAGCAACATTTCGGCCTTTCAGCTGGACTAGTGCCTCCCCATTGGGTCGGCCCTGCGGTTCTGTGCGCTTCCATGTTGCCTTTTCGTACGTGAATGTGGCTCTGTGTACCATGGGGGAACAGGGCGACACTCAGGTAGTGGCTGGTCATTTCTTGCGGATGCAGCCCACAATGGTGATTTGTGTTTTGTAGTTCATGGCCTGATGGCTGTAAGGGCTTGGTGACTTTGATGTGCATTAAATTTCAATTCTGATTTGGCCCGTGTAGCTTTTTTCTTTGCAAGTGATGTGGCATATGCCTATTTGTGGGGCGATGTATTGTGAGGAGATCTGCATTGGGTTCCAGCTTCGGGGTTTAGTTGCGTGGTACTGTGCTGGGCACGTTTGCCTACGGAGCACAGTGAGGTCAGGGATGGGGGCTGCCAATATGACTGTTTGAATGTTGTCATGTGTAGTGATAAACAGTACCCGCACCTCCCTGGGATCCAGCCCTTTGTGCAAAGTAAATCACTCCTAATTACCTTCCCACACAAATAAGGTTTAAGAAGCACGATGAACTCAGTCTGGAAAAAAGCCAATCACACAGAATATGATGCTTGCATTTATTATCTACAATGACTAATGAAAACTAAGCAGCAATTTATAATAATGTGGAAATAGAGAGTGCAAGCTATATAATGCCAATTATCAATCACAGATGAATATGCAATTATTTGGTCTTACGCTCCTAATGAAATGTAGATGAAGATACGATCTGATCACATCCAGGACCCTCGCCGCTATCTGGTGCCCGGCACTCCTCAGCAGAGGAGGGGAGGACTGGCCAAGCCCCCACAGTCCTACACCAGAGCAGGGATGTGATGTTAGGAGCCTCGGCCCTGATAGCGCACAGCTGGTCGTCCAGGCACTGTCCTTGATACGCACGTCTTTCCAACAGTCCAGGATGAGTCCCCCCTCCCTGGTCCAAGTATAGTTCTCTTATTAGGAGCTGCACGTCAATCATCATGACGTGTCAGCTCTTCGAGAAGCTTCTAGGCTCTTCCCTCCTGGCAGTAAACATGTTTTTTGCTTGGAAAGTTACAAGACTGGAAACAGCCAGTCTTGGCTCCCAGGCTTCGGGCACTGTTTCTTTGCATTCTTGTCTTATCAGTGCACCTGACTCGCAGAGCGAAGACGGGCAAAGCAATGCCTGGCTCCCACGAACTGCATGGAGCCTCTTGCTAAAGCACGATGTTTTATGTCTTCAAAAAAGGCCTTTGCAATTAACCCCTTGCAAGCATGCAGGCTCACCCAGTTTGAGAGTCCTGGTTGATGTCAGCATTTTCCTCCACGCTTCGAATAGGCTCTAATACACACAAGATAGCTCAGTGGGTTAGTGCAAATGCAGGTTACTGCAAGCGCCTAGCAGCTTATCACTACATTCCACCCCTTTCGAAGTGAGGCCTGAAAATGCTGACTCAGTTCCATGATCTGGAAGCATGCACAGTGTGCTGTAGGCCAATTAAGCGTTTCTCTAGCGCAGACATTCTAGTATAAAGGAAAGACATTCTGCGCAAGAGTCCAATGAAGACGATAAGTATGAATATTAGGGAAATCAGCAACCACAGCAATGGGTGCAGTATTATATTAAGCAGTTTAGTGGAGGAGGGAGACCATCCAGTGAATATATCCCACCAGTGGTGAGTAGTAACGGATTGCAAATGGTCAGCAGTTTTGATTAATTGGTTTCTGTCTATTATCAGCTTGTACTCTGCAGAAATAACCGAGGTAGCTAGTGTCTGGAAATCTTTCCAAGCAGTTTGAGCAAATTGTCTAATAGCTTGAAGCCGGGCA
This sequence comes from Ambystoma mexicanum, assembly GCF_040938575.1. Classification (NCBI taxonomy): domain Eukaryota; kingdom Metazoa; phylum Chordata; class Amphibia; order Caudata; family Ambystomatidae; genus Ambystoma; species Ambystoma mexicanum. Next base: position 279,036 of record NW_027182502.1, read on the forward strand.
GTAATCACTCCATAGGATAGAGTCCAGTTAAGCAAATGCGTGAGCTCAGCATGCAGAGTAGTGTGAGACCACTGGGTTAGAGAATATAGGGTATGAGTAACAATGTCTAGGATAGTCACAACTTGATCTACACAAAATACTTGAGGATTCCCTAATAACCTATAATTGTTAATAAGCAAGGAATGATTAGTAACTACGCAAGCTGTATGCTGATCTATCTGAAAGATGTCAGTCCCATTTATGTGGTATTGCATCCAGGTGCACTCCCCTGCTACGGGATGTATACATGGGTCCGGAACCCTCCCAGTTAGGGGACACACCCACCCCTGATCCCAGGGCATGCAGGTGTGACTGTGGATGGTGTAGTTTTGGCTGTCTAACCATTCCCCTCGTATTTGCGGAACCCACCAGGAACCATTGATTTTCATAGGCAGTACTATAAAAGGGCACCATATTTCTAGAGCATAAGCGGTCCTACTCACTTGCATTAACGCATGGCAGGTGTTATTCATGCAATCAAAAGCAAGCGGCTTAATCCATATGTCTGCTGGTAACTGTAGCTCTGTGTGCCAGTGGGTTGAAGATAGTCGCCCCCATTCGGAGCGGAAAGCTAACACCTGCTGATTTAGCAAAGTTTGCCATAAAATACATCGTGTGTCTTTAGCAGTTTTGTTGACCTGTCCTATGGCAGAGAAAATGTCTTCATAGCTGAAATTCTGCCACTTCCAATGGTTGCCAATACTTGTAGCAGTGTTGCGCAGGGTAGGACTTATCAATGGGCCCCACTGAGCCAGAAGTTTTATAGCGCCGCTGGCATCAGAACCCATAGTGGCTAACTTGTTGCGCACAGTTTCTATGTCAAAAGCATTTAAAGCCCCCGTTCCCACTCCCGCTGCACCCGCAATCAAGGAATCTAAACCCCTAGCTACGCGCAATTTGGTGATGGGCCATAGAAATTGACTCCATTTATAGCAGCTTGGTAGTACTAAGGAGACATTGCCCCGTGACAAGTCTATGTCTAAGTGTACCTCTGAAATAATGGAAGCGTGCATCACATGTCTGCAATTTAAATGTTGTCTTACTATTGGAAAATCTAGCAGTTTTACCAACTCCTCTTTGTGAGATTTGAAAAACACCATCCTCCAAGTGGGATGCCTACCATGTACAATATTGGTTTTTGATACAAACACCATACTACCATCTGGTATAGGCTGTTTCAACGTACAATTATATGAAGAACATGTGGCTAAGTTATAGTCCAGAAAATCTTGGCGAGTACACTCGTTGCAGTTCTTGGGACAAAAGAAACATGAAACATCAAACAAATTATTTGATCCATTCACTGAAACTTTTGGACCTAAAATCTCGTAGGCGCCAGTCATATGAGTTAGTGATAAAAGGTGTCCAACAATGTGCCAATCTAGAACTCTTGCAGTTCCATGTGGATACTCATTTGTAACACTTTTCTCACAGGTTACGGTGCGGTTGTAGTTATCACGCAGGACTGGAGCATCAGGTGTAGTGCATGCGATTCTCAGAGTCCATGTAGTGTCTTGCAATAACCCACTCTTTACAGAGAAAGCGTTGGTTTGGCAGGCCAGGAGCACCCACAGCAAGGCAAGTCCCATCCCCTTCATACTGCTCTACGTTCGTGGTGTGAGCCTAGTAGCGGGAATATAAACAGGCACATCAGAATTATGCAAAAGTACAACATAAGTACTTCCAACACCTTGACTTAACACTTCCCCAGCCTCAGGCTTTTTGTTAGGATGGTGCACCCACACCTTTTTTCCTGTGCTACCGAAGCCTCCTTCCCCCCTCAATGTAGTGTCTGGAGATTGCTTGCTTTCTACTACTAGGGGGACAACTGCTTGTTCACAAATCAATTGTGCAATTCGGTCATATTTGGTTAATGGTACTGCAGATGCACCAGCATTATGTAAAAGTACCGAAACAGTCCCTCTATAATCAGGATCAATCACACCTCCTAATATGTCAATGCCTTGTTTTGCCAGGCTGGATCGTGCAGCAATGCGTCCATAAGTGCCAGCCGGCAATTTGATGCCAATGCCCAGCGAGATGGATTTGGTTTGCCCCGCCGGTATAACACCATCTTCACAGGTAGATAGATCAAGTCCAATGCTGCCTGCAGTGGCTTGCACAGGCAGCTTAGCTTCTTTGTCAGTTTTCCACACAACAAGAGTCTTTGTAGATTCCACTTTCTCACTTGTCAGTCTCACAAAGGGTGTCTGGCGATTTCCCAGTGGACGATTGTTCAGTTCAAACAGTGCATGTGCCAGATGTTTGGACCACCCCTTGAGAGTGTGAGTCTTAGTCAGCTTCTTTATTTGTTGCTTGAGCAGCCCATTGCTACGTTCCACCAAAGCAGAGGATTCTGGGTATCGGCTGATGTGCAGTGTCCACTTTATGCCTTGCTCTAGTGCCCAGTCTTGCACATTGTGTCCAGCAAAATGGCTGCCTTGGTCTGATTGGATTTCATCCGGGATGCCATAGTGTCTGATGAGGTATTCCATGCCTTGCAAGGTAGCCCGTTGATCTGCATGGGCAGCTGGATAAGCTAATAACAGTCCAGAGTATGTGTCTACCATGGTCAACACATAATGCTTTCCATTCTCGGGCGGTAAAGGGCCAATGTAGTCAACTTGCCATACGCTAGCAGCTCTTTCACCTCTTCTCAAAGGGCCTTGAGGCTTCCTCTCCAGGGGGTAGTGCTTCACTTCACTGCACACGGAACATTGGGAGGCAGCTTGTCTGGCTTGATCCATGGTAATGGGCAATTGTCTCTTTTTTGCCCATTGGTAAGTTCCTGTTTGCCCTAGATGCCCTGAGGTTTGGTGTGCCCAATCCGCCATCCCTTGCAGCACCTCAGCTTCTTGCGGTGTTGTCACTGGGCGAATCTTTGCCATTTGGTCCACTTCATTGTTGAACAGGGCAGCCAGTGAGGTGTCAGGGGGCATGTGTGCATCGACATGCCCAATGCAGATTTTGCACCTCTCACCTTTGCACCACATCTCTTCCCAGATGTCTGGCCCTCCCCAGATCGGCGTGTTCTTGATTTGCCAACCATCTCTTCTCCATGCCGGTGCCCAATGTGTCAGGCCTTGATATGTGGCCCAACTGTCTGTGTATATGTATGCAGTCTCTGTTTCCTTCACCTGTTCAATCACGGAGGCCACTGCTTGCAGTTCAGCATACTGACTTGATCCTCCCACACCTTCTCTCATTAGCAGTGTTTCTCGATGGGGCTGGAATGCGACAGCTTGCCAGTGTCTTTGCCCTTTATCATACTTTGCCGTGCCGTCCGTGAACCATGCAGACTTTTGTTCTTCTTCTGTCAATGTATCATAGGCTGGTGCGACTTTGAAGGGAGATTCTGGCAACGCCACATGGGTGTTTGGTTCAGGCATCGCATCCAGATCTACTGCCTCCAGCATTTGTTCTTGCAGTCTGGAAACCCCTGTGCGGCCAGCTTTCGCACGTTGCTGTAAATACCATTTCCATTTGACATGAGTGGCGTCTTGTGCTCTGCCACTTTTCCCATTTGCAGCAGTGTCACGCACCCAGCCCATGATTGGAATTTCTGTGCAAATTGTCACTGGTTGCTCGCCTGTGATTCTTTCAGTTTCAACTAGAGCCCAGTACACTGCAGCAACTTGTTTCTCAAGAGGAGTGTATCTTGTCATAGGATCTGTGAGTTTCCTTGACCAGAACCCCTGTGGCACTCTTTTATGTCCTTGCTTTTGCCACAAGCTCCACACAGCCACGTCATTGTAGACAAGAATTTCCAATTCAAAAGGATCAGTTTTTGTCAGGGGCCCCAGCGTGATGTAATTTTGCAATGCATCTTTAGCCTGTTGGAAGGAAGTCTGTTGCTCTAGGCCCCATGTAAAGTCATGTTTCTTTCTGGTGACTTTGTAAATGGGTTTCAGTATCAGGCTTAAATGAGGTATGTGATTTCTCCAAAACCCCATTAACCCAATGAATCTTTGTGCCTCTTTTTTATCTGCTGGTGGAGCCATCTGCTGAACCATATCAATTACCGGGTCGGGAATTTTCTTAACTGACCCAGACCAGATTGCACCTAGAAATTTCACCTCTTGAGCAGGCCCCTGTACCTTTTTGGGATTTATGGCCCACCCCCGATTTTGCATGTGTGTGATCAACTTTTCAGCAGCATTTTCTACATGTTCTTTCTCAACACTGGTCAGCATGATGTCATCAATGTAATGAGCAATAAATACATTATCCAATTGCACCATCTTTAAGTCCCTGGCAATCAATCCATGACACAGAGTGGGACTATGCACATACCCCTGGGGCAATTTAGTAAAGGTAAACTGTCTGTCTCCCCAAGTGATAGCAAATTGGTCTTGTGATTCAGTGTCAATATCAATGGAGAAAAATGCATTGGCCAGGTCAAGGACCACATGCCATTCACCCACTTCTCTTGTAAGGTTTTCAATCAGAGTAATGATGTCTGGCACCGCCGTAGCTAAGGGCGGCACCTTCTTGTTCAAAATGCGGTAATCAATTGTCAGACGCCATGCCCCATCCGGGCGGCGGACAGGCCAGATCGGCGAGTTGAATGGACTGACTGCCGGCCTCATTATGCCAGCTTTCACCAATGACTCAATAGTTTCACCAATCTCTTTATGTCCTCCTGGCAACCGGTACTGTTTCACACACACTGGGTCAGCAGGAGGAGGTAAATGCAAGGGGGACCATTTGGCATGCCCAACCACAACAGGGTTAACAACTCTCACATGGATTTTTCGATTGCCAAAAACAAATTCGCCTAAATCTGTAGTCACACTTTTGCCCAACAACACATCCATGCCAAGGATGTACTCTGGTATATCTGCAATCAAAACATTTGCTGTGAAAGGCAATCCCTCACCAATTGACATTTTTACATTAAAGGCTTTTGCAACAGTTTCTGCTCCCCCATAACCATTGACCAAAACTTTGGGACCAGACAATTTACTGGGATTGCCATTCAGAATGGTTACCTCAGCTCCTGTGTCTAATAGAGCCAAAACATGTTTTACTTTCTCATCCAAGTACAAGGTAAGTGGCACAAAAGGGCGTCTGTCTCTGGGGCTAGTTCTCTTTATTAACCGTACCTCAAAGACAGAGCCAGCCCTTCAATCAAAAATGGGGTCTGGGACCTCCCACTTGTTCTTTGCCAAATCAGGGTAACCCTTTGCTCGCACTTTGGGCTTTAACACCTCCTCTTCAGAGGGTGCAGAGGGCTTAGTTTTTTCCCGTCCCTGTCTTTTAATTTTTTTCCATTTCTCAAGCAGCTCAGATGTGGGTTTACCATCTATCTCATCTCTTGGAATTCCTGCCTTTAGCAGGTCCACCCACATTTGTTTGCGTGTGATCTCAACAGTATCAGCTTTCTCTTTATACTTTACATTTTTACCACGCTTTTTTTCTGAATCATTGTTTGCAGCCACTAGACGTGCTGCTTTGCGTACATCCAGCCCTTCTAGTTGCCCTAACAGAAGTGCCACTTCATCAATGGCTTTGCCCTGCGCTGGACCCAGCAATGAAAGCAATGCGCCCTTCATGTGACTCGGTGCATTTCTTAACAAACGTGCGCGCATGCCAGCTGTAAACAACTCCATGTCAGGCCCTGCAAAATTTGCACTGTACAGTGCACACTGCAAACCCATCTCTCTAAGCTGGTTTGTTGCTTCAGTTAGTGACTGCCAACAGCCCCAACTCTCTTCCATATCCATTGGACTCCCATACAGATTCATTAGGGCAGTCTGAAGCCAATTAAACAAGGAATGAGAACCTTGCTGTCCGAGCGCACCGCGCACTATCTGTCCCAACATCACATTAGTAGTGAGTGAACCCATCTTTAACAGTTCCTCTGGGGTTAAGAAGATACTATCGGCACCCGTGTCCCAGATGCGAAGGAACCAAGTCAAAAGTGCTTCACCTAGCTTCTGTCTAAATAACTTAGCAATCTCTAAAAGCTCTGTCTGTGTATAATCACGGACAATCCTTGTATTTTGAATATTTGCACCGCCAGCTTGGCCCTTTGATTTGTTAGTGATTAATGGCCGTGCTGGATAAACACATTTCTTTGGAGCACATTCCAGCTCCTCTTCATCAGACCAATTTAATTCAGCAAGTCTAATTTCAACAGACTCATTCCAGTCATGTGCTTGCTCAGTTTCACTATCACTGACTTCACCCGACCATAAATTTGGGTCCCAGTTATCTTTCCTAATTAGCGCGCGAATCCTTATCTTTGATGGATTGCCCCGCTGCTGTCTGCGCTTGTGCGTGGCTACACGCACAGCTAAAGAGGCACACCTGTCCTCCATCTGATCAGCCCGTTTAACGGACGATTCAAGGGTCTCTCTCATAATAATTTGTTGCTCTTGGAGCAGGGATATCTCGTCTGTTAATTTACTAATTTTAGCATCTTTAAGCAATTCATTCTCATGCACCTTTCTGAGCGCCTGCAGGAATAACCAGCCTATATTTCCTGCTGCCTTGAGCTCCTTTCTGCATTTCTCAAGCGGTAAACTCTCCAAGCACTTACTAATTACCGCCGGGGAAACATCATTTTCAAGCATGTCCCATGCCATCGGTGCCGAGTACCGATGCAAAATATCTGCCACACCCGACCAAGCATTTGATGCCGGCCATCCTGGAATGTGACAGAGTGCACTATCTTCCCCATTGCATTCATCTTTTGTATTTCTTTTCCAGAAGGGCATCGTGCTCGAAAACCCTGCTCACAGCGCCAAATGTAGTGATAAACAGTACCCGCACCTCCCTGGGATCCAGCCCTTTGTGCAAAGTAAATCACTCCTAATTACCTTCCCACACAAATAAGGTTTAAGAAGCACGATGAACTCAGTCTGGAAAAAAGCCAATCACACAGAATATGATGCTTGCATTTATTATCTACAATGACTAATGAAAACTAAGCAGCAATTTATAATAATGTGGAAATAGAGAGTGCAAGCTATATAATGCCAATTATCAATCACAGATGAATATGCAATTATTTGGTCTTACGCTCCTAATGAAATGTAGATGAAGATACGATCTGATCACATCCAGGACCCTCGCCGCTATCTGGTGCCCGGCACTCCTCAGCAGAGGAGGGGAGGACTGGCCAAGCCCCCACAGTCCTACACCAGAGCAGGGATGTGATGTTAGGAGCCTCGGCCCTGATAGCGCACAGCTGGTCGTCCAGGCACTGTCCTTGATACGCACGTCTTTCCAACAGTCCAGGATGAGTCCCCCCTCCCTGGTCCAAGTATAGTTCTCTTATTAGGAGCTGCACGTCAATCATCATGACGTGTCAGCTCTTCGAGAAGCTTCTAGGCTCTTCCCTCCTGGCAGTAAACATGTTTTTTGCTTGGAAAGTTACAAGACTGGAAACAGCCAGTCTTGGCTCCCAGGCTTCGGGCACTGTTTCTTTGCATTCTTGTCTTATCAGTGCACCTGACTCGCAGAGCGAAGACGGGCAAAGCAATGCCTGGCTCCCACGAACTGCATGGAGCCTCTTGCTAAAGCACGATGTTTTATGTCTTCAAAAAAGGCCTTTGCAATTAACCCCTTGCAAGCATGCAGGCTCACCCAGTTTGAGAGTCCTGGTTGATGTCAGCATTTTCCTCCACGCTTCGAATAGGCTCTAATACACACAAGATAGCTCAGTGGGTTAGTGCAAATGCAGGTTACTGCAAGCGCCTAGCAGCTTATCACTACATCATGCTCAGGGGCGGGGGATTTGGTTTTGGGTGACAGATGCCGGTCAGCCAGGTGGACTGGTGGAATGATGTGTTTTTCGGAATATTGCTGGTCACAGGTGTCTGTGTTTGCGTGCGTTTCTTGGTGGGGGACTGTGGTCATGTCCATTGGGATGGCTTCTGTATTCGTGCCATCTGTGCCCTGCAGCTCCCATTGGCCCCTCTTGTGTTTCTTTTGTTCGTTGCCATGCAGGGGTGACTTGTGCATTTCAATGGTTGCATTGTGACTTCATTGCACCTACGGGGAGTTGTACTTTGTGGGCAGGGAGCGGTGTACAGGCACTCAGTGGGGCCGTTTACGGTTGATTCGCGATGCCGTACTTCTCGCCATGGCGGAATGGTACATTACGCCATGCCTGATGGCGTTAGGTACATGTCCGCTAGGGTCGGAATTGGCGTACCCTTGCGCCATGGTGGTGTTTGCGGTTTGGCATGGCGCACGCGCGCGTGCTTGGTGCAGTTAGCGTTGGCGTTCACTACGGTGTCGCTAATGGCTTCGTACTTTCCGGTGACGGGTCATAGTCGCAACGAGCGCTATTCGATGGCGGAATTGCATTTCCGCCATCGTTTTCACCTTTCCGCCAGGGTCGTAATGAGGGCCATGGTGAATTGACAAATGACTTTAGGATTACAAAAGGAGTATATCAGGGGTGCATTCTGATTTTTATTCTAAATACTAATTCACTGTTGCAATCTCTTGAGGAAGTCACATATTATATTCCTCAAATCTGAAATGGCGCTTTTATATGCAGATGATGTAGTTTCAATATCTAGGACTCCCTCCGCTTTACAAAACCTTTTTTCCACATTTACTCTTTATGAACGTGTTTCTGTGATTTGATACATTAAATCTGACATTCATCAGGCAAACAACTAAAATGATGCATATCCCATCAGCTATATTTGCTGGAGTCGTACGGTACTGAATATTAATTAATGAAGAGTTTCGACTTCTAAGCTCTTCTGTTCATATATACGAGCCATGTTCTACGGTGCAAATTCTTATCGATGTAGAGTACTGTGAAAAAAGCATGAATGATAATGATTTCTTTTTTTATAATGATTACAAAGTCACATAAAAACACCCTAACCAAGGCTATAACTATAATCCATGCCGGAGAGCCGGAGTCAAAAAGTACCTTCAAAACTTGGACATTGGGAAAATCTCCTTGCGTTAGATTTATCTCCATATTAGATTAAACAGTTCCCAACATGAACCTGTCAATACAAAATAGGATTGTTAATGGGACATGTGCCTCTCCAGACCTACATTCAAATGTAGCACATTTAGAAGCCATACTGACTTACTTCTGAGAAGCGTATTACTTCTTCCACCATGAACCAGAGTTGTACTGCGGCTTCATAATCCCAATGTCCACCTGCTAGAATAATTGAGTTATGTAATTCTATTCTCTGCAGCCCGCAATGGAGTTACTGTGGAGCACTTACATACAAACACAACTTACCTTTATGGAGCTTTTGGGTTCATTGATCAAAGGCCCAGGTTGTACTGCCACATCATGATCCTGGGAGCAATACTTAGAGTGAATCTGCGTCATCAACAATGCAGACACGTGCTGTTATGAAGACCCTGCAAAAGAAGCTGACCTTATAATGTCACAAGTCAAAACACTTGGGTCCACTAAGAAATGTGGCATAGATAGGACGGGGAGTTCTTACCCAAAATGTTACAGCTGCCAGGCATCATTCTGTGATGTCTATTCACGAAAGCAATATCAGGACATTGTCACAGAACCTACGGCGTAAAAATGCTTCTGCAGTAGAGGGTTGTCTGGTCGAACCACATAAATAAGCTGCAGTTAGAATGCAAAATGCAACAAGTGTCATGTGACGAGCGCCATGAAAGGGCAACCTTAACCCAGGACATTAAATTTGGTCCAGACTGGCTATATAAGCAGAAATGCATGGCTGAGGAACAAGTCTGGCTCATCACATACATTTGGCCTTCACAGTTCTTTTAGTAACTCGAAGGGTACTCCTGTTAATGTTAAGTCAATTTCAAAATCTACTTTTTGCAAAATAGTTAGTAGCAAAAGCAAGATTATTTCTTAGCCTCAATCAAGCGTTATGGAATAGTGTAAACTTGCGGTTTCAGGGATGCAAGCCTACGAGGAAGAGCTTAGGCTCGAAACATGTGTCAGGCTGATTTTGGATGGAATAAAAAATCTATGCAACTTTGCACAAAAACTTAGACTGTATATAATTAGCATCCCGTAGGGGGAGTCATATGCCCTCTCAGTCAAACACGGAGTTCAGAAAGCAGGCTTTACCTCATGAAACCTCTCACGTTCTGAGCCCCCTGACTAAAAAGAGGGCAACAGGTAAATAAGCCAGCACCCTCTGCCCCTATCCCAACCCATTCCCCACTTACCTGATGTTGCCTTGGCCCTGGCCGGCACCTGGGACACTCAGTATTCCACCACAGCAAAATTCCCCATGGAAAGTGTCAGGGGAGTTTTCTACAAGTGCTACATGGTAGCCGCACTTCAGTCAACTATCCCAGTGGTTTGTAGATCCCCAACTCTTAGTATCAGTTTGTACTACTGCTGGAACCTTGGTAGAGTGGCAGAGGAGTCAGGCTTATCTTAAAAGGAAGATGTGAGGTGTAGGTAAGTAATTTGAATGTTAGTTAGCAAAACACTTCCAAAGAAACACTTACACATAAATGTATATTAAAATATAGATGTATCATATTTACACTAGAATCACCTTAAATCACTTAGTAACTATAACCAAAATACATAGGATTACTTTAAGATACTTTTCAAAGGCTGCTGCTTAGTTGGTAGTTGCTTGCAGTAACATTTGTTACATAGATTTGACAGTAATGACAGTTCTATCGTATTATCGGTAATAGCGTGAACTCTCAATCACTAACATAAATACAGTAAATGCATTTAGTCTGCAAACATATATAAGAGAGTGACATTTGTGAAGGAAAACAGTTGTTTAGAGTTATACTAGCAGAGCGTCAGGCTCTAGAGGCAGTTTCTTCGCACAGCAAGTCTTTTAAAGTCCAAAACGCAACCCTAGCTAAAAGGTAGTTTGGAATGGATTAAAGTCTTGTGAAGCAGCAGAAGATCAAAAGTTCCTGTGGATACTTTCTAGTCTCTAAGAAGGAAGATGTTAGAAGTCTGAACCAACGGTGATGTCCCTGTGAAAGAACTTGCAAAGGTGACACAAGAAGCAGCTTGGGTTGGAGGTAAGAGGGGGTACCCTGGATACCTTTAGGTGCACTCCAAAGATCTGGAGCAACATCACCTAATCAGGTAAGCAATACCTTTCACCCCACAGTATCTTATATTAGAAGAAAAGATTGTGGCTGGATTCTCCTTGACGGGACAGTGCAGGACTTGACCTCCAAATTCCTTGGCCTGGTGATGAAAGGCAGGGCAATGTACAGGTTCACTCAACAGCAGTTTCGAGAGGGGCTCTCTCGCATGACTTTCAATGACTTCTCGGTTCAATCTGTGGATTTGGCACCTTTTCTGCAGCACCAACAAAGGACGTGATTCTCCCAGTCAATCTTCGTTGCTTCTAGCAGTCCCTCACTCTGGTGAGGGGTCTGGGTGAGTTGCAATGGATCTTTGCAGTGTCCTTGAGGGCTCAGAAAATAATGGGATGAGTTTGGCCGCTCCACGATATTGCACTCTGAATGGGCAGCAGGTGGTCTAGTATTGTGGTTTCTCGGCTCGGGAAATTCCCAGGACTTCGGGAGATGACTCAAAACAGAGTTCATCTTGGGTCTGGTTGTTTCCACCAGTCAAAGGGAAGGCGTCATCCTCTTTGGAGCTCCTCTGTTGCATAGAAAAACATGTTCAGGAGAGTAGTGGTCGCTTCACAGTGTTGCAAAGGGTCTGCAGGCACCTCTTGTCGTCTTCTTCTTCAGTTACTTCAGCTTCCAGTGGTCAACTTGCTTTCCACTCCAGGAGCCTCACCTTTTATTCAGTTCCAGCACACACTCCTCTGCAATTGCTCAGCAATTTACAGAAGGGGGCGTGTGGCTGTCCAATCAGGACAGCCAGACCCCCTGCGGGAGCTGGTCCTATTCATGCACTCTGGCAGACAAAGGACAGGGGGGTGGAAGGCTCCTCCCCCACTTCCTGCCTGCCCAGACACTCTGGAGCCTAGGCGGGGATACCTACTGGTTCCCGCCAAAGGCAAATCACACCCATAGGCCCCCCCCCCAGAATGGTAGTAGAAGTGCTAACAAAGAACAACCATGAAATGGTGAATAAAGAAGGGAGCCCCTGAGTTGGTACTCAGGTGCCCCTATTGTGCACTACCGAGTCTATGAACATACCCTGCGGTAGAAATTAAACACAATAGTTGGTAGGACATGTCCACTGCCACCAGCCATAACTAGGAGTTGGTCTATGCGACTAAAATGTTACAGAATTAAAGAGAAGGGGGATGCTAAGTATCCCTTTGGCACTCCACTGAAGGTGTGTGCCAATCTCTTAGGTCATACAGTTTAAGAACAGCAGTTACTTAAAGATATGTAAAAGATTCCTAAAGGATGACCCTAAGTTTGCCCAGCAACATTGCCCGTAAGGAGCTGTGGGCTCCAAACAGTGCAACACAGATGCCTTTGAGATATGTGGAGAAAGGTGTACTCCATAGGACAGTACATATACAAAGAAATTAGTGCAAAAAGACAGAGCTCATAAGAATGGATGAGTGGGAAAAGGGCCCACTCACTCAGGATTAAAGAAAAAGGTCCGGAAGTCCAGCAAGAAGAGTTGGGGTCTCACTAGGAGAGGGGATGAAGCAAAGAAATGATAAATCTCCCTAACAGAAAGGGAAAACGAACTATGTGTAGTTCCCTCCTTCCTTGTCCACGGCAGAGATCTTATTTTGTAGATTTCTTTTGAAGTTGAACAACCGGCCATTTCTCAACTTTAAAAAATGTTTGGCAACCGAGAAAGCATTCCAGAGTGCTAATAGCAATAAACCCCTTGATGGGGGTCTATCACCAGGCCTGGTATTGTCCTGGGCTCATTTTACAGGCTCAGGGTTGGCTGCAGCCTGTAACTTAGGACATGGGGCATTACATGACCTGGTAATGCCCCCTCAACCCCCATGCTCAGGTTTATTTCAAAAATAGAAAAACATAAAGAATGCCCTCACACTTTTATTTAGCAGGTGTGTATATTTATTATCTTATAGAAGTAATATATGAGCGTTAAAAATAGCATTGTCAAAACAATAAACAGTCCCCATATTAGCAGCAATGTGGTTGTATATAGTCCTAGCATCCTATTATTCTCCTATTCACTTTGAGGAATCTAAATCCTACAACCACTCAAGAATGTGCACAACCCTCTAGAAAACAGCCCAGTAAAATGAAAGATGTATTCACTGTAGTGCTGTCAGGGTTGGCAAGCCAGCAGACAGGTGATATTATCCCAACCACTGTAAACCTATTTTATGGAAATGGATTAAAAACAAGCTCTATTTAAAGCCAATGGATTTTAAAGGCAATTACCTAAAAACAATTTACATCCATTAATTAAACATAAAGATAAAGACATTTAAATCCACCTGCTGGTTTCCTCCATTGCATCCACAAGTGCATATGTTATTTATTTATTTATTCATTCATTTATTTCATTTGTTGATAGCGCCCAAACCAGGAAGAGGCGCCAGGTCACATTGGTTACAAAAACACAGTTGAAGTAGAACAGTTGCTGGGTTACATTATACATTGGTAAAAACAAGACAGTTGAAAATAGAACTGTTGCTGGGTTACATAATTAATACGGTTGCAGAAGTATTGGTGAGTAGGATAGAGTTAGGCGTATTTGTTGAACAGAATGGTTTTGAGGTTTTTATGTTGGTCCACTTATCTTGGCTAAGGAACTGCAAGGAGAGCCAGGGTTTTATATGTGCTTTCCAAGACTTATCCCACACCAAAGCTCAGTGTGTCTCCACACACCAAAGACTCGTTAGAAGCTAACCTAACAGAAATGCATCATGGTGCCTATTGGCTGTCCACCACCATGTAAATTAAAAATATGTGCAAAATAGGAAAAAAGGTTTAATTCAGTCCCCAAACTTTAGAAATGAACAAGCAAGAATACAATTTAAAAGTGAATAAAGTATTGGCATGGCTCCGTCAAAGGACTGGACCAGGAGTGGTTAGAAACTCTGACTTGAAGATGCTTTGTAGACTGGAGATAGAAAATTGGTGCACCCAGGAAAATAGCGATAGTTTAATAGTAGGATGTGGAGCCAGTAATTTGCCATATTTCCTAAAGGCTCTTCCAATTTGAAACTTATAGTGGATTAGATTTTCTGCCTTTTTAACTGATTTAAAAATGTCCTTGCTAGTATGAAGACCTATGTTGTTATGTTATTTTTGTTTGTTTGGTTCTATGTTTTGTGTAGTGCCCCGATGCCTGCAAGTTTTTGGCGCTTAAGAAGTAAATAAATAAATACAGAGCATGTCAGACTCTTGCTGAGACCAGGCGTGAGATCTCTGGCTTTGTTCATGTCCCCTGGGTGTACCCATGGGTGAAGGGCCACAGCTAAATGATAATGTGCTAATACTATAATCTACTGCCCAACAATAATATGACCCAAGCACAAGAACACCAGTGGGTAGAGTTCAAATGGGGCAGACCGAGCAGGAATGGAATTCAGTAAAATAACTCATATAGTTTATGAATACAGGGAGGGACACTATATGTAAGAGAATGAAGGACGCTATTTTATAGTCGAATGTTTATAGTGTTTCCATATTAAAAGGCGGCTAAATCTTGCAAGAAGGTTGTGGAGGGAAGCAAAGGAAAGTTGAAGTAACTTCATCACAAAGGCCTTGGTGAATGCTTGTAATAATCACACAAGTCTTGACATTATGTTGTTGCTTTCATATGTGAAGATATTTAAAACTGTAGCTGAATATTGCAGTTTGACTTGAAGAGCGAGCATAATACACTCAAGAAAAGCAAAAGACTGATGCTGTGTCATGTCATCCATTTCATGCAGTGTCGCATCTGATGCATGGGAGGCAGCACAACCTGGCAGCGCTGAGCGCGTTTCTGAATGAATCGGTCTGCAAAAGACTCCTTTATATCTGAGTCTGAAGATGAAGTGCACCCAGGCCACAGTGTTCCTGTTCCGGAGACCTTCTGTGACTCCTTTCCCAGGCATCCAGCACCTACAACTCTTCATCATGCACAGCCCTGCCCTGCCTTCCTGTGAGCAACAGCCTGCCGCTGGCATAGGGGCCAAAAGGTCTCTGTGATAGGTCATCATACCTGAGTATCATGAACTGCCAAACCCATGAGCTGAACACGCTTATACTCCTGGCTGCATAGTGTAATTGGGCCGCATTTGCCTGTTTTATGGCCATTTTGATGTTTGCAAGCTGTGCTCTCCAGAACAGTTTCAGCCATTGCATATGTGTGTGCTGCTTCTAGTTGCTAAGGTAGTTAACAATATACAAACTTGGTCGTGAAGCTCTGTTCTTCTGCCGTGTCCTGTTTGTCATGCTTGTCAAACTCTGCAAAAGTCTGATGTGCCATTGTCTCAGATTTGGGCCCGATTACAAGTTTGACGGTCTGCAAACAAGGGTGCTGGTAAGCTCATCGGGACCCTTGTTTCCAAAACGGCAAACTACGAGTTTGCCTGCAGGGGCTGCTGCACCCGACAGGTCTGACCCTGTCGGGCTCAGCGGCCATGGTAGGCAGACTCTTCACTGAAGCGCTGGCACTGTTAGCAACAGTGCCGGTGCTTCTGAGTCTCCATGGGAATGGGGACTAACATTTTACCTACACCTGACTTCCCGGGCTGCCGGACTTGTAATGTCCTGGTGGCACTGGGTATTCAGGCACTGGTAAAGTTTTACGAGTCTGGTGGCAACCCGCCTGAAGCACCGGTAGGGTTACCACCCGACTCATAATTAGGCCCAAAATCTTAAACATTGGAATCGAGAGAGGACGTGGTCCTGACACCTTCTCAAAATGTGCACCCAACATATGAAAAAGGCATGTACTTATTGGGTGGTGTATAGGAGGTTTCGAATGGATTGTGTCCTCCCACATATTCCTCATCTTAGATATTCGTATAATCAGTTTTGCTGCTTAAAAAAAAAAATTCCACTCCAGAGGTCGCTGCGCTCCATGTCGTGGCGTTGATGTCCCTTGAGGGCTGCCGTAGAGAGTTGATGTCATCCCTGGTAAAAATAGCTCGAGCCGCGCCCATTGGCTTAAGTTCCATTTTTCAGAAAGCTTTTGCTTCGTGTGTATGAAAACAGTGCTTCAGTCTACCGATATGTCATCATCATCTAATCCTTCTACCCCTAAAACTGGCTTCAGAAAATGCTAGAATTGAGTAGATCACTCCCCACTCACACAACCTCCTGGGGCGCCCCGGCCCACCCAGCCGCCCCGGCTGCTGTCAGCTCCGGATCCCGCGGTCACTGGCCGGAATCGCCACTCTCTGGCACTGGGCCATCTCCCCTGGAGCAGCTCCCCCCCCCGCTTTGGAGCCATATCCAAAGCACTGAAACCCTCTAAATCTGCAGACATCTCCACCATGCTGCTGGCCCCGGAGAAGGGGAAGAAAACTGACCCCTCTAAACTCACACCTCAGAAAACCACCGAAGACAGAGGGACGCTCGCAACCAAGGAGGACCTCCAGGCCTTTATGGCCGATATCAAATCGGAATTTAGAGCCTGTATGACTGAACTCACGACCAAACTAGAGCAAACGGAGCAACGGGTCAGCAGTATCGAGCAAAGGATGGGAGAGGCCGAAGACCTACCCATGGATCACACCAACTCACTAACAGAGATGCAACGCACCGTCCAGACGCTAATGGAGAGAACCGAAATCCTGGAATTTAAGCAGGAAGACATGGATAATCGCTCCTGACGCAACAACCTGGGCATCCGAGGGGTGCCCTCTTCAAAGCACCTTCTTCCAGTCTCTGCTGCCGGATCTGGATGAGGCTCAACTCCTACTTGATCGTACCCACAGATTGCGCCCCCGCCGGAGTACTGACTCAGACCCCCCTCCGGACGTAATCACAAGAGTTCACTTTTACACTACCAAGGAGGCCATTTCAGCGATAGGCTGCTCAAGAGATGAACTCACTTTCCAAAGTTCCCCCCTACAGATCTTCCAGGACCTCTCCCCTCTAACGCTCCAGGAACGCAGAATGCTCCGTCCACTCTCGCTCTTCCTCCGAGATCAGCAGATTCGCTACCAGTGGTTGTTTCCCACGGCACTACAATTCTCGTATAAAGGTACCCCCCGCACCATCAGCCACCTGGATGACGCAGCATTCATTCTGCATCCGAACTCCCCCGAGGGCGCTGATCCGCCCTCCCCGGGCAGAGCGAGCCCTGCTCTGAACGCAACCTCTCCCTAGCCGAAACGGGCCCCATGGTCAAAGGTGCAAAGGAGCCGCAAACCCAAGTGATGAGGGAGGACTCTCGTGAAGAACATATAGCGCTGGAACCACCTAAAACCCTTTAAGGTCGCTGCAGACCCCATGCGGTCCATACCCCCCTCCAAGGTGGATGTCACCAGGTTACCCTTGGAGAGATTTTCAGCTACGCTGGTTATGCTGTTGGATGACAGCCTGGGTGGCTAGGGGAGGTGCCGATAGTTCAAAATCGGTCCCCCTGGTCACGGTTTGGACCTCCCATTGGAGGCCGATGTTGGAAGTTCACATCTCCCGTTGGAGACTACTCTTAAAACCTTCAGCCACAGGAGAGTCCAAAGCACCTAACCCCACACAGCTGTGCCTGACTTAACTCCCCCCTAACACTCCCCCCCACAGCAAGCGTGCCCGGGGAGCCAGCCCCCGCATCTAAAACTGAAGTTCACCACTCTGAACAGCAGGGGCTTGAACTCCCCCCCGAAGAGAAAATCCATTCTACAAAGGCTACAAAATGATGGGATCTCAATTGCTTTCTAACAGGATACACATTTAATCCCAGCAGACCTTTCTCGCCTACGAAACAGACTCTTCCCTCTTCAATTCTTGGCATCCAACGGAACTAAAAAGGGAGGCACTGCCATTCTATTTGCAAAAGACTTGAAACCCAAGATCCTGGACTCACTACGGTGCCAGGAGGGTCGCTATGTTGCCATCAAATGCATCATATGTGGCCAACTTTATTCCCTCATTTCAGTTTACGCTCTGAATGAGCACCAGGAAGGGTTTTATCAAGACCTAGAAGACTCCCTCCTTCCATTCATTGAGGGACAAGTCGTCATTATATGGGGAGATTTTAACAGGGTCCCGGACCGCCTCAAGGATAGGTCCCACCCCCCAACATCCAGGGATCTGAAATTAGCTCCAACCCTGCTTCATTTGTTCCGCACGGTGAACATCGTGGACACCTGGAGGGTGCTATCTCCGGAAGAGAAGGACTTCACCTTCTATTCATACGTGCACCATACCTTCTCTAGGATCGACCTGCTGTTGGCCTCCCCTCAGATCCTGTCCTTTACAGACGACGTGATGACTGGCCCCCGAATACACTCGGATCACACTCCAGTCACGCTAACCCTGCGGTCCCATGACCCAGACCCGCCCCCTCGCCGCCAGTGAAGCCTCTATGACCCAATTTTGGGGGACATGACGGTGAGAGACTCGATCGCCAGAACAATTAAGTATTTCTTTGCAGAAAGCCATGAAAATGACACCTCCCCTGCTAACAACTGGGACGCCATGAAAGCAGTGCTTAGAGGGGAACTGATCGCCCAGGGCGTTGCATTCCACAAAAAGAAACAGCCGACCCGCGCTGTTCTGGAAGCTGAAGTTTGTGAAGCTGAAGCCATTCACAAATGAAAGGGCTGGTCCCCGAAGTCCTACAAGCTTTTACAGATGGCGAGTAAGAGGCTCGAGGCGCACTACGCTGATGCCACAGCGAACTTGTTAACCAGAACCAAACAATGGTATTACATCCATAACAACAAGGCTAACAAGCTGCTGGTCAATAAGCTGGCTAAGGAGAAGAGCAGAAATACCATCTTGGGCCTTCGCGACTCACAGAGGGTGGTCCGGCACTCGGACCATGAAAAATTGTGTCTAGCGGTCGCCCACCAGTCGGAGATAATGATGGCAGTCCCAAGATATCTGGACGAGCAGCGCTTATACATTCAAGAAGCGGCCCTCCCGATCCTGACCTCGACGGCGAAAGAAGAACTTGAAACGCCTATTACAAATGAGGAAGTGGAGATAGCCATTAAAAGCTTGAAGCCTAGAGCCCCGGCCCGGATGGATTCTCCACCTGGTTTATAAACTCTTCCGGCCAAAATTAGTGGCCTCCCCTTGACCCGCCTCTTCAACTCATTCGCGGGCCGGTGGAACGGTTACCCCAACGATGCAGGAATCCATCACGGTTCGCATTCTCAAGACTGGACAGGACCCCCTGGATAATAGTTCATATAGACCCATCTCCTTGTTGAACTTGGATGCCAATATATACTCCAAGGTTCTGGCCAATCGCCTCGCACCTATCCTGCAGAGCATCATAGACATGGATCAAACTGGGTTTATAAACCACATGTCGACAAAAGAAAACATTCGCAGGGCACTGGACCTAATAGAGCTCGCCAGTCAGGAATCCCAACAACTGGCCCTACTGGCGTTGGACGCAACCAAAGCCTTCGACAAGATGGACTGGTCTTACCTGCGCCTCACTCTTGAGGCCTTTAGCTTTGGCCCGACCTTCAGGAAAATGATCCTTGTGAACTATCAGGCCCCTAAAACCAGGCTGAGAGTCAACGGCCGCTTATCGGACCCAATCCCCCTTGCACGCAGGACAGGGATGCCCACAATCCCCCCTGCTCTTCGCTTTGGCCATGGAACCGTTGGCCCAGTGAGTCTGCAAAAACCTGCGGATCGGCGGCCCGAGGATCAGCGCTGCACAACATCGCCCTCTATGCAGACGACGTATTGCTAACTATTACGAACATCAAAGCTTCCATGAGGATGTCCCTGACCGAAATCCACAGCTTCGGGAGGGTAGCGGGATTCGTAATTAATTTTCAAAAGCCAATGGCTCTCAAAGTAGGTCTGAGCCCAGATGAGAGGGAGGCCCTGGAGGAGCAAAGCCCATTCCATTGGAGCACCCAATCGATCCCATACCTGGGGTTGCAGATCCCTGATCACCCAACGAAAGTCTACCAGGCTAACTTCCCCCCACTCTTCGAAGAACTGGAAAAAGATCGCACCCGTTGGCAGGCGCAGGAAATATCTTTGTTGGGTCACATAACGACATGTAAGATGAACCTCCTCCCTCGCTTCCTCTACGCCTGCAGCTCTCTCCCAACTTTAATCCTGCTGCTCCCCGTACAGCGGCTCCAAAGGAAGAGGATTGACTTCATCTGGAAGGGCAGGAAAGCATGGATCCCTCAAAGAACAATGATGGCCAGCACAAGACTGGGTGGACTGGGGGTTCCAGATCTCCTAAAAATACCAAATAGCAGCACAGCTGGCCCACCTTCAGGCATGGGGGTTCTCCACAGGCCGCCCAAAGTGGGTGGAGATCGAACAATCCCGCCTCCCTCTCCCCCTTCGCTTCCTCCCGTTCATTCCCGCCGCCCTACGCAAGAATTGGCCAGGACTATTGACGGTTATGAAACAATCGATAAAGGCATGGGATTGGGCCCGCAGATGGCGAGGTATTCCGGGAGACCTGAGTGCATTATCCCCAATCTTCCTCAACCCAGCTTTCTCCCCGGGAGCGTACCCAAAGAAATTCCGGAATTGGGTCGCAGGAGGTCTTCAAACGCTAGGGCATCTCTGGGAAGGGGACACCCCCCTAACCTTTGAACGCTGTAAAATGACATTCCAGCTTGCGGAAACAGACAGATTTACCTACGCCCAACTGAGGCAGTGGTGCTCCCACCCCAACACCCGAGTGGTGGCAACGCGACCCATTACCCCACTAGAGCTAACAGTGAATGACCTACCAGCCCGTGGAAAGATTTTGGACCTCTATAAACTATTCCAAGAAGACCCCTTTCAGGCTAAGCCCTCCTATATGTCCCAATGGGAGATGGACCTGGGTCAAGCTATAGAGGATCACACATGGGTGGACATCTGGACCAGAACGGGCACAGCATCCCGCTGCATCACTAATCGGGAATGCGCCCACAAACTGCTCCTCCCCCCACACCTACTCCACTTCCAGCAGGCCCTGGATCCTCACTGCTGATGTCTCTGTGGCCTCCCAGGATCCTATTTAGACATTTGGTGGACTTGCCCCAGGGTGAAGGAGTTCTGGAGCAAATGCTTGGCACAATAAAGGACATCACTCAGGTGTCCATTCCGCTTATGCCCGAACAGGTCCTCCTGGGGATCCCGCTCCCTGACGCTTACCTGAGATCAGGGAGGAGGGCGACGCTCATATCCCAATTTCTACTGGCAGCCAAAACTATGGTGGCCCGTAGCTGGAAATCCACGTAGGGGCCCCTGATGACCCTCTGCTGGGTTAAGCTCTGGGACATTCTGATAGCCGAAAAGGTCACGGCAGCTAAGGCGGGACTGATTCACCGGTTTACCAATATTTGGGCACCTGTTCTAGACTATGACCAGAACTACCCGGCCCTGACATATAAACCACGCCTGATCACGAGAGCCCTCCACTCTATGAATGATCCCCCGCTCCCGGATCAAGCCGAATGAGGCCGCGGACAATGCCAGCTGGGGAACACAAGGGGCAGGAGGAGGGGATATTGTGCCTTACATGATGTGGGAAGTCACAAGCTATGTTAATGTATTTGTTCTCCTTTGTGCTGATTAATAAAGAAACACATTTTTTACAAAAATGTTAGAATTGCAGGAAGAAAATGTCTATAACCGATCCCGATCAAGTTTCCTCTCGTGCATGGGTACCATCCATCAAGTTGACGACTGCGGTTCCTGTCAAGCTATGACGCGTAAAGCTCTCAAGGAACAATAAGGTAAATTGGCGGTGGGGGAGGAATCTTCGAAGGCCTCTTCGAAGAAAAAGAAAGACGCCACAGAGTCTAGAGAATCGTCCCTGCGTAAGTGAAAGAAATCTAGATCTAGGAGTCGGTCAAGAAAATCTTTGTCTTCTTCTTCGAAGAAGGCAAAGAAGAGACATCACCGATCTCCGTCTTCTTCTTCTTTGTCTTCCAATATAGAGGTTATCAATTGTCCATCCAAGCATGATTCCCTAGGACAGTGGGAGGCCTTTAGAGCATCTATGATGCAAATCTTCGAGAACGCGGCCCCGACCCCTTCGAAGAACTTGCGTGAAGACCATGCACCAGCTCATTCTACGGATGACAGAGGAAGGTCAGAGAGCAAATGCTCTAAATCCGGTGAAAAATCGTTCATGGTGTCATTGAGAGAAACCTTTCCAGTACCTCATAATAAGAGCAACACAGGCCTATATGTGCACAACCCGATGGCGACACAAGACAAAATGGCATCAGGTTCCAAACCGTCATCGAAGCGTCATCGGAGCCTCTGTCGAAGACTTACTCGACACCAGTGTCGAAGGCTCCGTCTACACCTTCCTCGACAGTGCCTCTTTCTAAAGCACATTCGACTTTGTCGAAGCCAGCATGGACATAATCGTCACCATCAACGCCTTTGTCGAGGACAACATTGATTCCGGCACCATTATCAACGCCATTGGCAAAACCAAGGTCGATGTCTTCACAAACCACGGGTAAAATGTATAACCCTGTACCAAGAAAATACTTTTTCAAGTCTACAGCCTCTATTTATGAGGAAGAACAATCCTCAGAGGAGGAGATTTCCCCTTTCGGGGTGAGATATAGTAAAAAGAATGTTCCTGAGGAACTAATTGACCCTGAGTCAAAAATGTTTGACCTCTATGACTGTCTCCAAACAGCTAGTGGTATAGACACGTCACCTGAATTGGAATTCGACAAACCTGACCCAGCTGATCCAGCATATAGAAATATTATGAATAGGATGGTGGCGTTCATGGGATGGAACAGAAATTCACCCACCTACGAACAGGATGACATTCTCAGTCAAGGTCCTCAAGAAGATCTTGTTCTTCTCTTTCATACAGCACTTCAGAGGAAGGTTATGGCCGCATGGGAAACCCCAGAATCTGGACCAGCGGTAAACATTTTGCTTGAAAACATAGACCCTCATCCTCTGATCCGGAGTATTTAACTAAGCACCCTACACCTGAAAGCTTAGTGTTCCAGGCAGCTACATCCACCAGACAATCTGCGTATCCCTCTATTCCCCCAGATAGGGATGATAAGAGAATTGATGCCTGGTCTCGCAAGATTTCTTCTTCGAGCAGTATGGCTTTAAAGTCAACAAATGTGACTTGTACCCTTTCGAGGTTTACATACACCCTGTGGGATTGTATTAGTGCAGCGGCTCAGCACATTCCTGAGGGCGAGGAAAGAGACGGCTTGCTGGTAATTGCGAAAGATGGAAAGGAGGCTATGCGAGAATGCCTTTAATCAGTACTGGACACCGCTGACGGCATCAGCAGGTCCAAGGTATCTAGCACAGGGCTGCGCAGGTTTGCGTGGCTGAGAAAGTCGGGCTTTGCACTGGATGTGCAGGCCAGATTACTCAATATGCCCTTTGACCGCTTGAGATTGTCCGGCTTCAAGGTGGATGAGGGTCTGGAGAAGCTGCAGACCTCCAAGGCGGCGGCTAAGTCACTTAGCGCCTCCATACATCAACCTCAGCAACACTCCTACTCAGGCTCATCTTCCTGGAGGGGTCGTCCTTTTCGTTTTCTATTCCTCATTTGGAAGAGGAAGAGGACAGGCTAGTCAATGAGGACAGCAAACAAAATGTTCTTGTGGTGGACGAGGAACGGGTACTAGATCAGCCCCAGCAGCGGCAACTGTCCCCTCAGCTGCTGCTGCAGCTTCCTCTATGCGGCTCTTAGGCCTTGACCCAAAAGACCCCGGTGGGAGGCAGGATCTCTCAGCATCTGAACGAATGCCGGGGCATTACTTCAGATGCTTGGGCACTGGAAACAGTGGCTCATGGTTACTGCCTTCCTTTTCAGAAAAGGCCTCGGGACCATCCACCGGGGAACAACTTCCAGATCCGCTCTTGTTGCAGGAAATGTTAACCCTGCTAGAGAAAGGTGCAATAGAACATGTACCTGTAGCCGAGAGGAACAAGGGTTGGTATCCCCCTTACTTTCTCATCCCAAAGAAGGACGGAGGATTGAGACCCATCTTGGAGTTAAAAAAGGTGAACAAGTTCCTCAGGGAGGACAAGTTCAAGATGGTAACCCATTCCCAGAGCCTTCAGGCTCTCCAATTCCAAGACTGGTTGGTATCATTGGACCTTCAGGATGCTTACTTTCATGTGCCGATCCAACTCCAGCACAGAAAGTAGCTGAGGTTCGCGTTTGGTTGTTCTCACTATCAGTTTCAAGTTCTGCCATTCGGGCTGACCTCCGCCCCAAGGGTTTTCGCCAAGCTGATGGCGGTAGTGGCAGTGAGTCTCAGGAGAGGGGGATTCACGTCTACCCTTACCTGAACGATTGGCTGATCAGGGCTTGTTCACCCGAGCAAGCTCGGGAACATCTCAGCATAACCTGCCACTCCCTCCACAGACTGGGCTTCTCCCTCAATTACAAGAAGTCCCAAATGATACCATTCCAAAGACTCCAGTTCATCAGAGCGGTCTTGGATATTTCCTGTGGGAAAGCCTCGCCTCCCGAGGTGAGAGCTCAACACATTCTGCAGATGGTAACAAAAATCCAGAATCCCCAATATCTTCCGGCCTTTGATTTTTTAGGTTGCTCGGCCTCATGGAATCCTGCATTTTCCTCGTGCCAGAAGCCGATTGAGAATGAGATCCCTTCAATGGGCTCTCAGGACTCAATGGTCCCAATTATCAGGGAATATGTCGGATCACCTGCAAGTTCCGAGCAGAGTTGCACAAGACATAGTTTGGTGGGCTTGCAAAGACAATATTCTCAAGGGCAAATCTTTTTGGCAACCATGGCCGGAGATAACAGTAGTGACGGATGCCTCACTCAAGGGGTGGGGAGCCCACACCAATGATCTGACAATCAGCAGTCGTTGGTCTCCATCAGAGTCCAAACTACACATCAACTTTTTGGAGCTGACGGCAATCAGACTAGTGCTGAAGGCCTTTCTGCCCTCTGTACGAGGAAAGAATGTCCTGATAATGACGGACAATACAGTGGCCATGCACTACCTCAACAAGAGAGGAGGTGTAGGGTCACTACCACTGTGCAGTGAAGCAATGCAGCTCTGGTTCTGGGAAATTCAAGAAGGAATCTCTCTGTCAGCAGTTCACCTAGCCGGAGAGAAAAACACGATGGTGGACGGTCTGAGCAGGCAAAGCACAGTCTCCCACGAGTGGGAACTAGCTCAGGAAGTCCTTCAAGAGATCTACACCCTCTGGAGGACCCCTCAAGTGGATCTGTTCATGACCGAAATCAATCGGAAGTGCAATCAGTACTGCTCAAGAGAATTTCCCCCAAGAGGAGCTCTAGGAGACGCATTCATAGTGAACTGGGAGTTTTCACTGCTGTATGCGTTTCCTCCAGTCCCCGTGATTCCTCATGTAATCAGGAGGTTGAGAAAGGTTCGGAAAACCATGATCTTAATTGCCCCGGATTGGGCCAGGAGGACGTGGTACCCGGACCTTCTGGACATGTCCATATGCCCTCCAATACGTCTTCCACAAAGAGAGGATGTTCTCTTACAAGAGGAAGGGCGGGTTCTCCAACCAGGACACTCAGCCTTCATGTATGGTTTCTGAGAGGCTGAGATATAAGGATTGGGACCTCCCGGATGACGTAATGGAGATTATGCTTTCGGCCAGAAGGCCAGCAACAAAATCCTTGTACCGATGTCGTTGGAACAGGTTCAGTAACTGGTGCAAGGATAAGAATGTGGATCCATTCCTATGTGGTACACCTATGGTACTTTCTATCCTATTACATTTAGCCAATCTAGGACTCCAGATTGGAACAATAAAAGGATACCTAGCTGCGCTTTCTATTTTTAAGCGCTCCTCGGAAGAGGTGTCTTACTTCAAAATTCCATTGATTGTGCAGTTTTTAAAGGGTCTCACTAACATGTACCCTCCAGTCCCTTTCAAGGCCCTGTTTGGGATCTAAATTTGGGTTTAAAATTCCTTACATGCATTCCTTTTGAGCCTTTGCATTCTTGTTCGCTAAGGCTTCTTACTTTGAAGACAATCCTACTAGTGGCTATTACATCAGCCCACAGGGTGAGTGTGTTACAGCCTCCCTCTTGTAAACCTCCTCACACCATTTTCCATAAAGACAAGGTTCTACTTAAAGTCAAACCCTCATTTCTACCAAAAATAGTCTCTGACTTTCAATTGTCTCAAAAGATCACATTGCCATCTTTCTACCCTACCCCTCATACAAGTAAGGAGGAAGAAAAGTTCCACAGGCTGGACCCAAACAGGGCTCTCAGCTTTTATATTTCTAGACTTGCAAAATTTCGGCAAAGTGACCAACTTGTCATTGGTTATACCAGCCACAAATTGGGCCTGGCAGTAACAAAACAGACCTTATCCAGATGGATAATTCTAGCAACTGGAGAATGTTACAGGCTGGCAGGCAAATAACCTCCAGATGGGCTAAGAGCTCATTCTACTAGAGGCATGGCAACTTCGACAGCTTTTCAGAGGGGTGTCCCAGTGCAGGACATTTGTGCAGTGGCCACTTGGTCGTCTATGCATACTTTTGTGAAACACTATTGTTTAGATTCAGCCTCATTCCAAGGAGGTCTTTTTTCTAAGGCCGTTCTACATACGGTCCATGATTAGAGTTAATGGGTACTCCCCACTCCAAAATCGCACTGCTTTGGGAGTCTATCTAAGATGAGGAATACGTGGGAGGACACAATCCATTCCAAGAACAAGTTACTTACCAACTGTAACGCTCTTTCCATTGGATGTCCCTACCACATATTCCTCAACGACCCTCCCAACCTACCCCGCCATACAGTTTACGTATTTTACACTCAATATTCCTTGAGAGCTTACGGTCTTAGGGTACGCCTTATCAACTCTTCAGTTGAGAATATCGTAAAAAAAACAGAACTGAAGCCAACGGGCGTGGCTCGAGCTATTTATACCACGGATGACATTGACTCTCTACGGCAGCCCTCGAGGGACATCGACGCACGACATCGAGCACAGCGCCCTCTGGTGTGGACATTTTTTTTCCCGAAGCAGCAAAGCTGATGATACAAATATCTAAGATGAGGAATACGTGGGAGGAACATCTAATCGAAAGAACGTTACAGTTGGTAAGTAACTTGTTCTTCTGCAGGTATGGCATGTTATTTTATTGTTGTTACACTTGTTTTTATTTCATTTTCATGTATTTTCATGTTATTTGAATATTCTTGTACAGTTCGCCATCAGTGAAGACAAGGCCCCTGATAGCATTTATTTTACTTCCGGATGTTTACTCCACTGTTTATTGATGTTTTTCTTTCTATTTGTTGATTTTTTTCTTTTTGTTTCTTGTCATTTACGAGCTTGTCACTCGTTTCTTTTAAATCGCTCGAAGCATTGCACATATTTTCTTTAAAGGTTTTTAAGGATTATATAACACAGAGAAGCCTTGTTTCTGCTTTATGTTTTTAGTTTGGAGCCTGATATTTTTTTGGAATTCCTAAATACTTACTCCTATTCCCTTCATCGGACTTGAAGCTGTCACCTGTGGTATCAGAGGCGGTGACAGAGAACAGATTCTTCGGCAAATAGAAGCCAAATGTATTTGTACATTTCCTGCTGTAACCCAAGGATTGAATTCCGATCCTGAGCTTGATGTCTTTTTGTAAAAATCATCATTCTTATAATGCAGCTTCAAAGCACTTCCCCCAGGGGATTCCCCTGCCCCCTCAGGAGACCCCCATCATGTACATGCCGATCACCCTTAAATACTGCTGGACACCGTGCAGGCCATACACACTGCTAATTCAAACCCCACGGATAATCGGGCCTAGCACTTATTTTTTCACTCTCTTGCACTTATCCCTTGCATACAGGGGGATTATCCAGCGGTGTGAATCGGCAGCTACTCTGCTGCGCATTTAAATGTGCGATTCCGCTCTATACTGAGCAGCGGGTCTAGTTTTCAATGAGGCTAAGATGGTGCAGGGCGTTTACATCACATTGCAGCCTGTATTGTGAATCCCATCAGTTCACCCCAAGTGCTTCATTATGTGCGCTTCATATCTTGCAAGAGAAATAGATTTCCTAGCTAGGAAACCTGCGTCCCCTGCACACTATCTGTGAGGCCGAAGTCTAAATATGTATTTATAGTTGGAGGAGGGTCCGCTGTTTGTAAGCTCCTATGTAGGGGCAACTAACTAGGCCTCCCTCTTTTTCTAGACAATATTCAAGTTTTTAGCGATTTGTAACCCCATAAATGCAATGTAATTTCAAGAAATAGCAAAAATATCATTTGACCATTTTTTGGATTAAGTTAAAAAACAAGTGTTTTTATTATACATTTGATGAAAATGGCCCAACGCGTTTCGAGTTTGTGTCACTCTTCATCAGGGGCATACAGTCTTTTCCATGCACATTTCTATGAAAAAAAACCAGTAATTGAATCTATGCATTTTATGTTTAAACATTCCTTAACAGCATAAGGATATAGTTTACCTTAACACATTATTCCCTTCTTTTTTGTCCTTAGAAACAAGCACTAGCTCCCTAACTGGTACAGTAATACACATCAGACGGTTAGAACAAATGAGGAGTTGTACCTAGTCTACAATCACCATGTGGTTCAGAGACTGGGTTTAGTGCTGCACCATGTATGGTAAGATTAACAACATGCTTTAGAATTATAAGGATTTACCTTAGGAGCTATGTTCCAACTAGGCCATTTACGTAATACTTAGCTTGGCAGGTCCCACTAGTGCCTGTGACCAACCGTCAAAGAAATAAAGATTCCAATAGAAGCAAACATATAGTAGAAGTACAAGAATATTACCATATTGCTAACCATTTATTATTACATGGCTTGCGGTAGCGGCCATGTAGTTATGGTTAGGTTGCTAAACCCATAGGAATAGCACTTTTTGGGCGGCCTATAACTTCACTCCCCCTGGACGAATCCTCGCCAAACTTTGCAAAAACAGTATATGGCCAACTCTGCAAAGTTTGGTGAGGTTTGGTCCAGGGGGGGCAAAGTTATATGGGGTCCCAATATTTCTTTTTTTCCCATAGACATAATGGGAAAAAACTTTGCTCACGCCTACAGCCCAAACCGCTGGACGGATATACACCATATTTGCAGCAGGAGCGGCGGCTTGGTCCCGAAAGCGTGATTTTGTTAATTTGGTGTAATCCGTCCAGTAGTTTTTTTTTTTAAGCGACCAAAAATGTAAGGCAACAAAATTAGTGATATCTATGTCCGCTCCGCGGACACACTTCCCTGTTCGCTCCACGGACAGGACACCGATTGGCTAATTGACTTGCGTCATGTCCGCGGACACACAACATGTTCGCTGATTGGTTGGCGTGAAGCGTGAGGTGCGTCAGATATTTGGAAACGCCCGCAATCTTGGATTCACGGACAGCGGCCGGTGTCCGCGAACATGGCGGTAAAAACATATTAAGAAACACAACATTGCACTTGTCAAACTTAGCAAATAATCTCTGGGGAGGTGAGGGGTGATGAGGATGGGATGGAATATGGCTTCAAGAAGCAAAAAAATGGGTGTTGTCACAGCAAAAGTCTGCGAACAGTCCGGGTGTTCGCGAACAGTCCTGTGAAAGTTCGCGGACACCTCTGCATTACTGGTTTGGTGAAAAGCAGTTCTTTGATGGCTTATAACTTTGGCGCCACTTAATGGAACTACATGTAATTTTGCAATTATATTCATGGCCTGATCCCGGGTGAGTTTGCAAAGTTTGGTGGGATTCTGTCAAGAGGGGGCAAAATTAGAGAGGGGGTCCCAAAATAATGTAAAGGCTTATAAATGAGGTGCCATTTGACGAATATACACTTAATTTGGCAATCCCATAATACAAATAGATATAAATGTTTTTGCAAAGTTTGGTGGGATTTTGTCAAGACGGGGCAAAATTAGAGGGGGGTCCCGGAATAATGTAAAGGCTTATAAATGAGGTGCCATTTGACGAATATACACTCAATTTGGCAAACTGATAATAGATCTAGATATAAATGTTCTTGCGAAGTTTAGTGGGATTTTGTCAAGAGGGGGCAGAATTAGAGGGGGGTCCCAAAATATTGTAAAGGCTTATAAATGTGGTGCCATTTGACAAATCTACACAAAGTTTTGCAAAAAGATTACAGATCTAGATATAAATGTTTTCGTAAGTCTGAATGGATGTTGTCAAGAGGGGGCTAGGTTATATGATGATTGTACGTGCATCATTTGACACTTTTAAAAAAATAAAACATGGGTGGATTCCCAGCAAACTTGTGTAAGGAGCATTGAGAAGGAACTGAAAGCATGGTTTTGCAAATGTGCCCGTGTTTTATTTTTTGACAAGTGTCATAATGTAGGTACAAAATATAGTGATATACCTTTGGTGACTAAGGTGTAGCCTGTGGCCCGGGGCAGTGGCCAGATTGTCCAGGTAATGGAATAAGGTCATGATCCGGACAATCTGGCTACTGGCCATGACCACGAGGGTCAAAACATGGGGTTAAAGTGGCCATGTCCGCCTGGGACTGGCTTTGTGGTAAAGTTTATTTATTTATTTTTTTTTTTTAATTTAAACTATTTTCTTTATTTTCATTTAACAACAAACAAACACAAAACAAATAAACAACATCTCTCAACATTTGCTCTGGCACTTTCGGGTTTAAGTTCATAATGTACGTTATCCGCACGGGTCACGGTTAGGCACCCTCCTCCGCCGTCGCGTTGTCCTCGTTCCTGTCTGCGTGCTGCGCACAGGTGCGGGCAGGTCAAGTCTCCTCTCCTCCCGGCTCACTCGAGTCAGTTGCGCTGTTTTCCTCGTTGCTCCCAAATAAGTCTTGTACCAAGGTATTCCACGCTAGTATTCTGGCCCCACTGTTCTCTTCTCCCCTCTGCGAGGTTCTGGTCCAGACCGTAGTTTCTGCTATTGCCCATTTTTGTAGGTCCGCCCACCAGCCTTCTATCAATGGTCCTGCGCTTGCTTTCCATGCCATTGCGATGCGGAATTTCGCCAGAATCGTCATCAGGTCTATCATCTTAGCTATATGGATCCTTTGCTTGTCGCCCCTCGGGAACAGACCCAGTATGTAGGACGCCGGCGACCAAGCTCGCATATGGATTCCTGCCTTCAACGCCCTTTCCTGTATCGTATTCCAGAAGGCTGTCACACCCGGGCATGTCCAAAACATGTGCACCATATCTGCCTGTTCTTCCTGGCAGCGTGGGCAGCTCCGTATTTGACTGTGCCCCATGTTTGACATTCTTTTAGGCGTTAAATATGCCCGGTGCACTATGTAGAACTGCAGCTGTCTGGACCTTGCGTTTCTGGAAACTTTCTTTGCGTCGCTGCAGTTCCTCCTCCCATTTTGTCCAGCTGTTCAGTGTCCAAGAATTGATGGTGCCCAGCAATTGTTCGTAAAGTCTGGACATGGTGTGTCCCACTTCTGATACATTGTACCAGGTGTCCAGCAGCCCATCCATGTCTTCCTCTTCCGGCAGGGTCTCCCACCTCTTCCTTATTCCTTGGACCATGCTATTATACAGTATGAATTGGCCACTGTGTATGTCCTGCTCCTCCGCCAGGGTCTGAAAGTCTACCCATTGTCCTTCTTGCCACAGGTCACCTACTTAGGCCACTCCTTTTTCTTCCCACTGTGTTCTGAACGTTGCCATGCTTGCTATACGGGTGTCTACCAGTCCCGCCAGGGGAATGTGCCTTGAACAGGGGTCTCTTATGTTCTGCACTTTCCATGCTCTGTTCTACAGTGCTCGGCCTAGTTGGACTATTCAGGGAAGGGTTTTTGCTTGGGTCTCGTTTATCCACAGTAGTTCTTTCAAATAGTATCGCTGGAGCGATGGTCGAAACAGTATTGCATCTATGGCGGTGTCTTCCCCCAGCCATCGGACCATGAATTGAAGTTGTGCGGTCAAGTAGTAATGTTCAAAGTCCGGGAGCTTGATCCCTCCCCATTCGTAGCCCCTTTGTAATGTGCTCAGTGCTACCCTGTTCCTCCCTCCCCCCATAGAAAAGGTCCGAGTTATGGAGTGTAATCGTCTGAAAAAGGATCTGGGGATATTATAGGGGATATTGGTGAAATAATATAGGAGTCGGGGTAAAACTATCATCTTCATTAGGGCCGCCCGGCCTACCATCCCCAGCGGTAGTGTTTTCCAGAACTGCATGGCATTCTCTATTTTTTCCAGAGCTGCCTGCGTGTTGGCCATGTGTGTTTCTGCGGTGTTGCGATATATGTCCACCCCTAAATATCTGAAGGTGATTGGGGTCCATGTCAGGCCCAGCCGTGGCAGCTGGTCTGACGTCGCCCTCAGGCGCACCAGGGGGAACAGTGAGGACTTCCCTTTGTTGATGGTGATTCCCGATAGCCTCCCAAATGCTCCCAGTGCCTCCAATAGATCTGGTAAATGGGTTTGTGGGTCCCGGACGTAAAGCAGCATGTCATCTGCATATATTGAAATCTGGTGTGTTTCCCCATCTATCAATATGCCAGTGTCTCCCTACTCCGCCCTTAGGAAGGCCGCAAACGGTTCCAGCGCCAATATATATAGCATCGGGGACAGCGGACAACCCTGTTTTGTACCTCGCCCTATGCTCCACTGCCCTGAGACATGCCTCCCCATCTTAACTCTGGCCCTCGGGTCGTTGTACAGCAGCCTTATCCAACGTAGGAACCCCCTGCCTATCCCGAAGTGGGCAAGCGCCCTCAGTAGCCAGTCCCAGTTCACTGAATCGAACGCTTTAATTGCATCTAATGACGCCTCTGCGTATTTTCCCTCCTCTTGGTTCATCCTGTCAATGACGTGATGGAGTCTCCGGAGATTCCATGCGTGTTGCGTTCTGGTACATACCCCGTCTGGTCTGTGTGTACCAGTGTGGGTATCACCCTTTTTAGCCGATTGGCCAATGCCGCTGTCAGTATCTTGGAATCCTGATTTATCAGAGAGATTGGCCTGTAGGACCCGCACTCGTGGGGCGGCTTCCCCGCTTTAAGTATCGGGACTATTACAGATTCTGACATACTGCTCAGGAGTCTTTCGCACTCGTACGCCTCCTCCAGTGTCTCTAGTAATCTCGGAGCCAAGCTATCTTTGTATCATTTATAGAATTCCCCTGACAACCCGTCGGGCCCCGGGGACTTCCCTGTCGGCAACTGGGCAATAACCCCTGTCAGTTCCTCCACAGTAAGGGGGACGCCCAACATCTGGGCCTGCTCTTCTGACAGTCGTGGGATTTTGATTTCCGCATATGCGTCCTCAAGGTCTCCCTCTTCTGCTTCCTGTACTCTGGTATATAGTTCCTCATAGAATTGCGAGAACACCGTATTTATACCCTCGTGGGACCTTTCAATCACCCCCTGACTATTTCGAATTGCATTTATCGGTTCTTGCTTGGGCTCCTGTTTGGTCAGCCAGGCGAGAAGTCTACAAGGTTTATCCCCTTCTGCGTGCAGCCTTTGTATGTACTTCCCATAGTCTAACCGCCCTAATCTCTCCCAGGCTGCCATACACTGTTGTCTCAGAGTGGTGAGGTCACCCATTTCCCCACCCTCTCGCCCTGCCTGTGCTTCCGCCCTCTCTATCTTCCCTTCTATCTCATCCAGTTCAGCCAGGGTTTCTCTCTTGCCGCCCCCCTGATCACCACCTTAAAGGCCTCCCATGTCGTTCCCGTACTGTCTACACTACCCGTGTTGTGCTCAAAGTAGCTGTCTATTGAAGTTTGGATATGGTCTTGGAAATCCCCCTCTAGGAGTGCTTCCGCCCTAAGTCTCCACGTGGGTATGGGGGCTTTCCTGTATGTATGTGCCCATGTTGCTTCCAGTGGGGCGTGGCCAGATAGGGTTCGTGCGTGAATGTGTGCCCCAGTGAATTTGCCTAGTGTCTCTTTGCCCGTGATGAAATAGTCAATGCTGGTAAATGTCCCGTGTGGGGCGCTATGGTGCATGTATCCCCTTTCACCCTCATGTACCTTCCTCCAGACGTCCTTTAGCTCGATCAGGTCCAGTGTCTTCTGCAACACCCGTGCTGGTGGTGCGGCCCTTTTGTGTTTGTCGTCCAACCGGTCCAGCCTGGGATCCAGTGTGCAGTTCAGATCTCCGGCCCAGATGGTCGTGGCATTCCTGTACGGGGCCAGCCGGGGTGTGAGTGGTTTCAAGAAATCTGTTGCATCGTGGTTTGGGGCGTAGGTGTTCACGAGACACACTTCCCGGTTTTCCAGCATTCCGTGTATGATGAGGACCCAGCCTTCGGCGTCTCTCTCCTGTTTGATGGGTTGGAATGAGATACCCGGGGCAATCCAAGTAGCTACCCCTCTCACGTAGTTAGAGTATGTGGAGCTGTATGTCTGGCCGCCCCATTTCTTGGCCATCTTGGCTTGTTTTTCCGCCGTTAGGTGGGTCTCCTGCAGCATTGCGATGTAGACTTTCGCTTTGTTTAGCCGTGCGTAGACCCTCAGTCTCTTCACGTAGGCGTTTAGCCCCCTGACGTTCCAAGTCACCACTTTTAGTTCATCCGGGATCCTGTGTCTTACAGTTTCCTCCGGCCCGCTCATCCCCATCGGCCTGTTTAGTTTTTCCTTTCTGGCCTGCTGGCCTGGGAGGTCCGTCCATCATCTTCTCCCAATTATTCCCCTGGTAGCTTGCGGGTCCGCCTTCCCTCTTTCCTTCCCCTGTCCTGGCGGACCGTCCTGCCACCCGTATCCGCTTCTCTCCACCTCCACTCTTTGATTTTCCATGCTGGATTCCCGCATTTGAGTGCCGCCTCACTTGCGCCCTTCCGTTGTCTTTGCTGTGTCTGTGACCTCCTCGGTCATTATGTTTGCCTCCTCTCATGCCTTCTCGTAACAAACTTAACCACACTACTACAACTACTATAAACCAACGCCCAGCCTCCTTCCCCCTGCTCGGGCCCTGCCGCATTCCAGGTGCCACTGTCGATCCGTGGGCGCACTTGTCGCGGCGTAGTGCCTTAAAAACTGACACTGGTAACTTGTCGCTACTTGGGGTTCCCTCTGTGGGTCTTGGCGGTCCAGTGCCGGAGGCCTCAAGCTCCCGGGATGATCCATTAATTTATGCTTTCAGTTCTCATTCTTGCCGTATCTCGATTCGGCATGGTGTCCTCAGTGTTTTGTCCGCACCCTCGTTCCCTTCCTCGCCGGGGTGCCTCACGATTCCTCTTGACCCCCTCTCTTAGTTGTGGGATACCCTGCTGGTCCATCCACTCCTGGGCATCTGCCGTGGTCTCAAAGATCTGTGTCCTCCCGTTGTTCAGGATTTTGAGCTTGGACGGGTAAAGTAACATGAATTTCACCCCCGCTGCCCGAAGGCGCTCTTTAGTTGGCCAGAACTGGGCCCGCTGTCTTTGCACAAGTGCCGTATAGTCAGGGTAGATGGTTATCCTGGCTCTGTTGCGCGTTATCTCCCCTCCTTCCCTTGAGAATGTCAGGATTTTCTCCCTGTCTTTAAAGTTCAAGATCTTTGTGATCATGGGTCTCGGTGGCGCACCTGTACAGGTTTTCCTGGTTAGTGCTCTGTGCGCCCTTTCCACCACAAAGCCTGCTGGGACAGGGTCCCTGCACCTACTTCGTGGAGCAGTAAGTTCTCTACATAGTCTGTGGGGTCTCTGCCTTCCACCCCCTCCGGCAGCCCTACAATGCGCACATTCTTGCACCTGGCCCGGCCTTCCGCATCTTCGGCCCTGCGTTCTAGTGTTTTAATCCGCTCCAGTGCATCCGACATTTGTGACTGAGAGGTGGTCACATTTGCTCTATTGCTCTGCACCTGTTGTTCCACCGTTGTCACTCTCTCCGCTAGGTTCCTCGTGTCCTGCCTGAGGAGCCCCACATCCACAATCACTGCATCGAGCTTGCCCTCTATTGAGGCCTTTAGCCCCTCTATGGCCTCTAGGATACTGCCTTCCACTTGTTTAAGCTCCCCTTGCGTAGCATATGATGTGGCTGTGTCCGCCGCCGCCGTCCCAGGTTGTGAGTCCTCCCTCTTGCGGGCAAATGTCTCCATGCTTGTTTGCCTCCCTCTGCTGCTTTTCTGTTTCTCAGGCATGCTGATGTTTGTGGCCTTGTGTGTTGTGCTTGGATGGGGGCGTTGTGCCCTTGGGTGGCCTCCACTTTGTAGTCGGTGTTCTCCCTTCCCTGCGTGGGCCCTGCCACTCCCCAGCACCTCCCTGGGCCCAGCGCGCAGCAGCTAAAGTCACTCTGTCCAGCTGCAGCCTCGCCGGGGCCATTACGATTTCCTGCCTCCACTGTCTTGTACTTACCGGGGGCTCCGGTTGCGTCTCCGCTGGTTGCTGCTGCCCGCTGCGCTGCCGCGGCCCCGGGCCAGTAGCCCGCTTGCCTTCTGCTATCGAGGGCTGGGACAGGGTCAGGGTCTCCCCCTCCGGGCTGCCGCTGTGTGGGCGCACACCGGTAGGACTTCTGTGTGCTGGGGGGCGCCCTGTCGGTGCCTCGGGCCGCAGGCGCTGTGTTCTTCCTTTGTCTCGGCCCTCTGCTCTCCTCTGCCGCTATCCTCGGTTGCCTGCTCCCCCTCCACGGGCCGTGGTGGTGTGCGCCTCGTTCCACGTCCCTGTTAGGCGGTCGGGTTTGGCGCCTCTCTCGATCTTCCGCGGGTGGTGTGTGGGTATCCGGTGGGCAACTGTCCGCGCCCCCACGCCCAGCCGTCTGCATACTCAGCTTCCACTGCCTTTCGGAGCGCAGGCGAGTCCTCAGTGGGCCGCGGCCGCCATTTTGTGTGGTGGCCCCACGCCTCCGCTTCACATCGTTTCTGGTCTTTCCGACCTCCGATTTTGTTCGGGCTTTTGCCCGTGCATGCCCTGGACCCTCCGGGTGCTGTTCCTTCGATTTGTTCAGGGTCTCCTGCCGTTTTTCAGCCGTTTATAAGGATGGTGTAGCGGATCACCCGGGAGCTCTCGGTGACTCGTTCACTATCGCATGGCCGCCAAGCCACGCCCCCCGGCTTTGTGGTAAAGTTATTCGAAATTGGGATAGATTTGAAAAGGAAGAAAAATGTGTTTGTGGTAATATGGTCATAGAGTTCTCTTTTTGCCTTCTGCAGGCTGCCATGGAAAGCGAAGAGGGGCCCGGTATGGAACCCCGCCTTCCCTTTCCATGGTGGCCATCTTGGAAAAGGATTTTCCTTCCTACACGGGGATGCTTCGAAATCCCGGTGTAGGAAGAAAAATCCTTTTTTTTTAGCACCCTGGGTTCCTGCTTTGGGAACCTAGGGTGCTAATGGCGTTCATCCCCCATTACAGGGTCTGGAATGGGGGGATAATGGTCCAGAGATCTCGTTATCCACCCTCGTTTCGCTTGGGCTGATAACTTGGGCTGCCAGGCCGGTGTCCACCGTTCCATCCCTGGAATGGGGGATAAATGCGACAATATTGCCATTAAGATAACACAAAATGCAAATGGAAATGTTGGAAAATCTTATTGAGTCTATGTACTTTACTGAGAAATATAAAGTAGATGGAGTCTATACGTTTTTTTTTAGTTCTATTTTTTAACTGTGAAAGGTGGTTCCTAAAGGAACATTTCTTTTATTGTTTTTGGATGCATTTTATTTTTTGGCAGTGGAGCTTAGAACGAAACATTGGGAGGGAAATGACAGAAGAGGCACCAAACACTAATATGGAGGGTCAGGTGGACAGGGGAAAATGTTGCGCGTGTGTTATGGCATTACCTGATTCCATTTTAAGATAAATAGCAGTTTTGATAAAAGTATGTACTCTGTACTGAATTGTTAATGGATGAGTAGGAATAGGTGTTGGAGCTGTGCAAGGGAAATTTCGAAGTTGAAAGTTCGTAGATCAGTAGAAAATGCAGTTCCGAACTGTCCGCGAAGCACGGATCTTATCGTGTATTGCGGACGGGTTCTCAGAGACGTCACCATGCCGCGCGCCAGAATATGGTCATGTGGCACTGTCCGGAAGGTCTGCAATGAAGTCAGATGTTTGTTGACGTTATGGTTAAGTAGCACTAATAAAAACCTATGAAATTCAATGAAAAAACTTTGTTAAGGGGACGTTAAGGTTAAGTTGCACTAATAAAAACCTATGAAATTCAATGAATAAACTTTGTTAAAGGGATGTTATGGTTACAAGTAAAACGGAAAAACCCCTGAAATTCGCCAGTTATGGTAAGCTAAGCAACCATAACTCGCGTCAGCACTGTGCACTGCTAAGAATAACACCCATGACATCAAATATGACATCTCAGATATGATTGATGACATCACATGTGCATTTAATTTTCATAGGAAGTCCCTACAAGGGGTTGTGAATCTAATGTTGGCAAAAAAGTGTCAGTGGTCATCTGGAGATGTGTGATGAACTACATATTTGATTATGCAATGTATTGCTACAAAGAACATTCCATTGCAGTGTTGTTTCTAGAACCCACTCATACAGAAACATAGGCATTGGCTGCAGCATACACCATAGAGATGTAATATTTCTAATTTTCCCATGTTGGATAGTAAAACGGTAAATGCTTCTGTATCACACTTTTGCAAATTGTGAAACATATACTAAGTAGGTAATAATGCGCAATAAGGGCGCAATCTACACGATGTAATAATCTACATCGTGTAGATTGCGCCCTAATTAGCTTTTCTGCAATACTTTTATATCTACAACCACGAGGCAAAAGCCCTTCCAAAATGGCTGCCCGCATCTGTGCCTGAGGGTACTGTTCCGAATCTCAGCACCAGGCCCTATCTTCCATGCCTATTGGCTGCCTGGCCCTTTTTCCCCAACCAATCCAGAGCCAGCAGACTGGAGCCGGCCCAGACCAAGGCACTCAGAAAGGCACAGTGACTGTCGTGAGCCTGTCTGGAGCCGTATGGCCCCCGCACGCTGGTACCCACACGGTAAGAACTGCCCTACATCCCTATGACAGTTCACATGTTCCTTGCTACCAGATTATGTCATGTGTACCATTTCTAATTATGTATCTTGAAGTTGCGCTCCACGCTATACTTCCAGTGCCTGTCGCGATTCCGTTCATGAAACCATCTGGTAGCCATCACCCGTACTCACAGTACAATCAAAACGAAACCCCACGAGTAAACTTTCTACTTGCCGGCTTTACCTTACCTGCATACGCAAGTTAATTTCACGTAAGCACGGCCACGTGGACTAAATCATTCTGACAATGTCGGCTTCTAACGCGGCTGACCACCAGATGCCTACTCCCTAAATCTATCAATTTCACTGCGAGCCTTGTATGCTCTGTTTGCTTACGCCTGTGTTCATTCCAACATCTGCACTTATATTGAATGCGGCCACATTGCGTGCTAGCCCTATGACTTTACGACCATTGTGCCAACACCCAGGCATCTGCGCCTCTGTTGATTTCAACTGCCTGTGATTTTAGCTGCCTGTGACTTTAGTTGCCCATGCATATCTAGCTAGCACTATTGATCCTAATTGCGCCTCGGTTGATTTTAGCTACCTTGTGATTTTAGCTGCCTGATGAAGAGTGACAGAAACTCGAAACGCGTTGGGCCATTTTCATCAAATCTATAATAAAAACACTTGTTTTTTAACTTAATCCAAAAAATGGTCAAATGATATTTTTGCTATTTCTTGAAATTACCTTGCATTGATGGGGTTACAAATGTCTAAAAACTTGAATATTGTCTAGAAAAAGAGGGAGGCCTAGTTAGTTGCTCCTACATAGGAGCTTACAAACAGCGGACCCTCCTCCAACTATAAATACATATTTAGACTTCGGCCTCACAGATAGTGTGCAGGGGACGCAGGTTTCCTATCTAGGAAATCCCTTTCTCTTGTTATATTTTCCAGCCTAGATACCAAGGCTGAGCACTTCTCATCTTCACAAACGAAACTGGGGCTCCCATACCTGGGGTAGGTGTGAGCATGCATTTTATGGGATCACTAGAATCATCACACTAAAAGGTAATTAGGGGACAGTGCAAAATCGAAGTCAAAGGAAAATACAACCTGACTTCATTGGAAAATACAGTTAATAGAGAATTTTTAATAAAAATCATTTAAATATTAAAACCAACTGTGTAAAACTAACATATAAAATCTATCATACGCGCTGACAAGGTGACTAGTGCTTACAACACAAAGTCCTAAGTGCTGGTTGCCGAAAGGCTACAAAAGGGCAAGGTACATAGATCATAACAGACTCCAATTGTACATACAGATTTATGAACAGTTGTATACTCTTGATAAAGTCCAATAAACAGCTTCAACAAACAAAACAGAATTGACCAATAACCACACAAGGTACAAAAGTAGAGACCTTCTGTGTTGAGTGTCTCTAATTCTGATGCCTAAGTCAAAAAAATACCTAAAGTGCATCAATGGGATACTAATCCAAAAACAAATATTTCACATTAATATTTGTCCAGAGCCCCACTTCTCATCTTCACCTCAAATATTCTTACTTGAATACCAAAAGTATCTACAAACTTTGGACGCAAACTAAATACATGTCTAAATAGGTGTGCTTGGTGCTTCTTTTGCTTGTTTCATATCTTGCCTCAGCCGGGGGCACTCTTCCTCGGCTTCTACCTCTGCGTTCAACGTAATCACCCTTTCCAGCGTCCCCTGCAACCATAATCGGTGACGTCACACACCGTACATGTAACGCCACTTTGCAAATAAAACATTTACACATTATGGCGTCTCCCTCCTTTCCCATGAGGGGCGCCGAGAGCACAATCCGGATTTGGCGGAGTACAGCCGATGCATTGCCATCCGATATGTTTAATACGCCTTTCCCGATCCTTTATTCTATATTGGGAATTCCTCCTGCAATTTCTATTTCCAGAAGCTCCCGCTGCTACTGATACTCACTGACAACTTATCAAGCCGCATCTATCAGGCCACTAGTATAAGTATTCGGACAGACAACATTAGGTTTGGCCCTTTCTCATCAGCTCCATGAATGACGGGTGTCATTAATATATGGCGTACCCATATAGGACTTACAGATCGTACTAAATATTGCAGACCAGAGGGGCTTCTTTCATCCATACGCCTTTGTTTCTTGAGAAAGGCAACATTGCATTCAATTTGACAAACAAGTTTACTTCTGATGTTCTCATTGAGTCACGTATCGCTCACTCGCAGCTATTGCGACCGATCGCCGATCACTCTGATCCCTTCATTTGGAAGTCAAGACATACCTTGAGGTGAGGTGTATTCCCTGTGAGCCAGTCCATTCTGTGTACTGTTTGAGTTTATTCTCACTACAATCGTGTTAACATGTAGATACTATTTGACTTATAATCTTTCTTCTTTTTCCTCCATTCCCTCCCCTTTTTCCTTATTGATGCTTGTTGTGAAATTCCATTCCACCTGTTACTATGGTAATTACGCATCACACGTCATGGCTTACTATTGAATGGCGCTTTGACAATTCTGCCTCAATATTACCTATAATATGGTAAAAACCATGTCATCCTTATTTTATCTCACTGGTGGAACTGCATGATATCTTAAATTGGGACTTACAATTTCGGTGACGCATATTGTTTAACTTGCAGTCTTTTATGCACATTATGATCTCATTGTCACCTGAAAACAGCCTTGAAAAAGACCCAGAGTGGTTGAAACACGTGTTGGCTGTGGACAAATCAAGTTATATAAAAAGACTTATTAATACCATACAATCTGTGTGCAATTCATTTCACAAGAACAAACTTGCATTAACCAGTGCTTCACCAACAATTGGCAACAGCAATGTACTGGACCTAGCGCAAGAGTGTCACATGGCACCCTTTTGTTATTTATAAGTTCACCCAGGGCACAGTGTTCCTGTTCCGGAGACTTTCTGTGACTCCTTTCCCGGGTATCCAGCACCTACATCTCTTCATGCACAGCCATGCCCTGCCGTCCTGCGAGCAGTAGACTGCCGCCAAAAGGTCTCTGTGATAGGTCATCATACCTGAGTAACATGAACGTATGAGCTGACGAGGCTTATACTCCTGGCTACACAGTGTAATTGAGCCACATTTTCCTATTTTGTGGCCATAATAATGTTTGCAAGCTGTGCTCTCCAGACCTGTTTCAGTAAGGAGATATTATGTGCTATTTCTAGTTGCTAAGGTAGTTATCAATATGCGAACTTGGTTGTGAATCTCTGTTCCTCGGCCGTGTCATATTTGCCACGTTTGTCAAACTCTGCAAAAGTCTCATGTGTCATGGTCTCAGACATGCTCTCAGATATAACCTTAAACATTGGGAGGGAGAGGGGACGAGGTCCTGACACCTGCTCAAGATGTGTACCCAACATGTGCAAAAGGCATGTGCTTATAGGCGGTGTATAGGAGGTTTCTGCAGGTATGGCATGTACTTATAGGGGGCATATAGGAGGTTTCTGCAGGTATGGCATGTACTTATAGGTGGTATACAGGAGGTTTCTGCAGGTATGGCATGTACTTATAGGCGGCATATAGGAGGTTTCTGCAGGTATGGCATGTACTTATAGGCGGTATATAGGAGGTTTCTGCAGGTATGGCATGTACTTCTAGGCAGTATATAGGAGGTTTCTGCAGGTATGGCATGCACCCAATGTGGGCACAAGGCATGTACTTATAGGCGCTGTATAGGAGGTTTCTGCAGGTATGGCATGCACCCAATGTGTGTACAAGACATGTACTCATAGCTCGATACATAGGAGGTTTCTGCATGTAAGGCATGTACTTATAGGCGGTATATAGGAGGTTTCTGCAGGTATGGCATGTACTTATAGGCGATACATAGGAGGTTTCTGCATGTAAGGCATGTTATTTTATTGCTGTTCCACTTGTTTTACATGTGATTTTCATGTATTTTCTTGTTATGCGAATATCCTTGTACAGTGGAGACAAGGCCCCTGATAGCATTTATTTTATTTCCGTATGTTTACTCGCTGTTTATTGATGTTTTCCTGCTTATTTGTTCATTTGTTTCTTGTCATTTATTATCTTGTCACT
The DNA here is from genome assembly GCF_040938575.1 of Ambystoma mexicanum. Taxonomy (NCBI): domain Eukaryota; kingdom Metazoa; phylum Chordata; class Amphibia; order Caudata; family Ambystomatidae; genus Ambystoma; species Ambystoma mexicanum. The sequence continues at coordinate 322,003 of NW_027182502.1, forward strand.
CGTTTCTTTCATACCGCTGTTAGCATTTCAGATCTTTTCTTTAAAAGTCTTTAAGGATGACATAACACATTAAAGCCTTGCTTGTGCTCTATGTTATTAGTATGGTACCGTGTACTTTTTTGGGCATTCCTAACTACATTACTCCTGTTCTCACACCCCAGTGCCTGGTCTCTGCCCCTTCTCCACATTTCTGCTACTTCAGGACTGCCCTGTCTGCCACTTGCATGAACAGCAGCACTACCTGTTTTTTGGCACAGGAGAAGGAAAGCTCCGGAAAGATGACTACCCTCATGAATGTGGTAGCTTGCCCCACCAACCCATCACCCACCTCGCACAGATTTTAATAAGAGTGTGTGCAAAGTGCGTCCGCATGGCTGGGTCGGGAGGCATAGACCCTCTAGCACAGTGGTGGGCAACTTGCGACCCTCCAGACATTTTGGCCTACAACTACCATCAGCTATGGTCAGCATAGTCATTGGTGAGGGATCATGGAAGTCGTAGGCCAGAACATCTGAAGGGTCACAGGGTGCCCACCACTGCTGCAGGGGGGTGGGTGCATGCTGTGCAGCTCCCCCTCAATAATGTGCAGGACCCACCCCAGGAATTTCCATATTGTTGGATGGGCCTGGTTTGTGATCGGGGCGGGGGGAATTTCCATCGGGTGTGGGTGCAGGAGTGTCCAAAACAAAGTGCAAGCTTTGAGCAGGATGTCCCTGATCTGTGATCCAGGACAAAATGTCTTCCCGGATCGGGAAAAATCCATTTGCACCCTTCAATTGATTTAGTGCGGTGGACTGCAGTAAAAAGGTGCAGAAGATGAATTCAAACCCAGATTTCTAGAACCTGATTCCCCTTCTCCATAAGGAAAACTCTTGCCAAAGCATGAACAATAAAAGAAATTGTATACTGCAGATCCTGAATCCCAATTAATCATGTCCAAAGAACAAACGTGTTGTACCTTTTTTAACAAAATGCTATAATTGTGGAATAAAATCACAGTACAGGGCAAAAGAGATGCAAGAAAAATAGCGTGGCAACATCAGTCTACCCCTCTTCCCTTCCCATCTGCTATCCTATTTGTATTATATCCACCCCTCCCAGTCAGCTTCCATCAGCTTCCCTTGACCTCCATTCCCATTTACCAACACTCCGCCCAACCCCCACTGTGATTCCTTGGCCCGCCAAATGGCATTATTGGCAGAGCAAAATGGGAAGCTGCTATGGTGGGAGACAGGGAAATATTGCTAGTGGCCGGTAAAATAACGAAACCCTTGAAATTCACTGCAAAAACCTTAATTACAGTGTAGTTAAGTTGTACAGATTTAATGCAACAAAATCCTTGAAAATCAGCAGATGTGGGAAGTCATGACCAGCTTACCTCGGCGTGCTCCTGTTGATGCGCCCCATAATGCCATTTTGAATGTCATTGTGAATCCCTTCTTTTATAATATATTATGTATGTGTTCGTGGGATTTGCAATGGGAGCGCGCCAAGTTAATATGGTCATGACTGACCACATTCTCTGGCATGGCGCCCCAATAGGTTTCGTTGGGCCGTGTCCACTTCCATATAGCACCATTAGGTTCCTTAAAGTAACCCAGTAGCCATAGTCTTCAGCCACACCCATTATCCCCACCTCACTGTAGCTGTAACATTCCACTTTATTTTTCATTAATCACATTTTTTTCACTCGCTCTTTACTTGTTCCCATAACTGCAAGTAGTTATACAGCCGATAACAGTAATATACTACAAATAACCCTAGTTATTTGTAAAATAACCCTGGGTATTCATGTGACCCACTTTCATTCCATTCCCGTTTTCTACTATGACCCTGGTTATGCAAAAATAACCCCAGTTATGAGAAAACATTCAAGCTCTGAACTTGGCCCCAGGCCCCTGAAACCTCCCATTTCACATGGGCCCTCATTACGACCCTGGCGGAAATCGTGGCGCAATATGCACCATGGAGCACGGCGGAAAGCTGCCGATAGCGCCATGGGGGTTGGCGGATTTACCGCCCCATTCCGACCTTGGCGGGGCGGTAAATCCCCATTCCCCATTTTACCCTTCCCGATTCCCATTTTTGCCCCATAGGGTATAATGGGAGTGGGGAAGGCGTTAATTACGCCACCGTAAAATACGGTGGCGTAATTAACAACAAGGTCCCGTAGCGCCATGGATTTCTCCGCCCGGAAAAACCAGGCGGAAAACGCTCCATGGCGCTATGGGAACTCGTAGTAGGGCGGACGGGTCCGCCGCGAATAACGCTGGCGTAAACCCACTCCGCCAGGGTCGTAATGAGGCCCATGGTGTCTTCTTCCCCCTTCCCCCCTCTAGCCTGATGCCATTTCATCCTTTTTCCTCCTCCAGGTGGGATTTTTCCACTTTTCGTTTTTTTTGGCTAACCCTGGTTATTTCAAAAATAACTCTGGTATATGCTGCATCGAACAAAAAAAAAGGCAATTTTTTCATATCTGAAAAGCCTCTCTGCTGCAAAGCACCATGAGAGATAGAGTTATAATTTTAGGCAACCCCTACCGCATCAAATATTTTAACAACTACTGGATGGAATAACCCCAGGCTCCTCCCAAAAATCGAGTCAACACTTCATGCCCAAGTTGTTTCGGACCTGGTCCAATTCGGCCCAGCGGTTTTTGCTGTGCGCTGCGCAGACATTTTGACTTTTTCTCCATGGGGAAATTATTGGGAGTAGGCCAAAAACAGGATTTTTTTCTTTCTTTCTTTCTTAATAACTTTTTCATTTTTAACAACTCTTTCTAAAAATGTACAGTCTGGAGGGCCCGTGACAAACCTTTTGCTTGCAAAATATCAGCCAAATGTGTCATACGAGCCAAAAGTTATTAGCAATTCAATTTTTGGGTTTCCAGTGAAACTTGATATGCAAACTAACTAAAGTGCGGCGACCGCCGTATTATAATCTGGAAATTCTGTGTATAGATGTTTTAACGTTTCTAAAACCTGAACATTTCTGCATTAGTGACAGGTTCTTAAGATATAAAGAGATTGACCATTCTGGGAAATGTTTTCACAATTTAAAATCTTCTAAAGATGAAACATTCTGGGCTCCCTGCTTGAATGGCACACCACTGAGCTTAAATATAGCAATTGTCTTTTTTGGGTGGGAAATCTTGGGAATGTGGAGGATTTTAGCAAAGAAATAAATGTATGTATACAAATTGGGTAGTTAGGAAATTGATGTACATTTGGTATTCATTAAGGATTTGTTTGGGTGCCTTCTCGTTGAATTTGAATGAATTGGAATGAATGGCGGTTGTTTATATTTTTATTTAATCTTCATGACGATGACTCTGGGTAATATTTCCTAGGCATATGAGGCTGCACTTCTCATAAGACAGTACTGGCACTTGCGAGGTATACTTTGCATAAGATGACTATGCTTTACTATTCCAGTCATTCAAGCACTGGAAGTTCTTCTAATCTGTCGGATCGGGATGGGAACGACCCAATCATGCTGAAGGGGCTAGGGCTCTGTGACACAAAAGGAAAGTGTACAACATTATACCTAATCAGTGAAAGGTCTTAAAGCTGCTGCAGCTCTCCTTGGTTTAATGCCCTGAGACTTCATGCAAACAGCAGGTCCAGCCTCTGATAAGCTAAGACTGTGGGAACATTCTCTAGTTGATGAGCTCGAGAGCATCCAGGTATCCTGCCGGCTCTAAGGCTTTTTACTCTTGCGGACACCCACTGTTACATTAACTTCTAAAATTATCCTATTTCCCCTGGCATGGTTAGCAGGTGAGTGTGATGCTGTTCATCAGTGAATGTTACATAACCACCTCTGTAAGACAGGACACATTTGTAATGACGCTGCACTAAGTGAAAATGCAGTCAAAGAACGGATACACTGATAGCAAGATCTAGCAGTAGGTCAGTTCTTCTGACTACACACCTGCAAGGGACACTGCAGGCATTTTCACCACCTTAAGCAATATGACGTTTTGCTGCCCTCCTCCCTCGGCAGTAGGATGGCATGGTGTGATTGAGATGGCACAATAGATCTGCTTGCTGGAGGTACCCCTGGTGCATGCCCATAGTGCTTTGCCCTACAAACGCTGTTGGCTCAGATAAGCCTCCCAACTTTGAAAGTACGTATTACTCCCTAGTGTGAGTCCTATCTGGGAGCTAATCTGTGCTCCTACCAAGTATCAAATATAGTTCCCTCTTGTGGTGGGTCCTTGTTAGCACTGGTCTCCATTCACATTGGGGCAGGTCTCCCTGGCAACTGTTCTAGCTGAACTAGCTGTTTCAGTCTGTGTGGGATCTGGGAGTGTCTTTGAGCTGGCTACATGCTTGGTGACACCACCCACATGATGGGATTTCCTGAGGATTAATGATCAGTGTCAGGAGGTAATTGGGATCTGGGAGTGTGTATGAGCTTGGCTGCATGCTTGGCTACACCGCGCACATGATGGGGTTTCCTGAGGATTAAGGATCAGTGTCAGCAGGTATTTCGGATCTGGGAGTGTGTATGAGCTGGATGCATGCTTGGCTACACCCCTCACATGATGGGATTTCCCGAGGATTAATGATCAGTGTCAGCAGGTATTTGGGATCTGGGAGTGTGTATGAGCTGGATGCATGCTTGGCTACACCCCTCACATGATGGGATTTCCCGAGGATTAATGATCAGTGTCAGCAGGTATTTGGGATCTGGGAGTGTGTATGAGCTGGCTGGCTGCTAACTACAATGCCCACATGATGGGATTTCCTGGGGATTAAAGATCAGTGTGAGCAGGTATTTGGGATCTGGGAGTGTGTATGAGCTGGCTGCCTGCTTGGCTACACCGCCAACATGATGGGATTTCCTGAGGATTAAGGATCAGTGTCAGCAGGTATTTGGGATCTGGGTGTTATGGTCATGAAGTCAGGGGCACAGGCATGCAGGGGTCGCATGCACAGGAGACCTGGGTGGACACTGTCCTGGTGCCTTTGGCACCAGGCTCATGAACCAAAGTAAACAAGAACATCCATTTAACACCAAAAAGCTTTTCTTATAGACGTAGCACTTCAGATATATTAACCTTGAACATTCCATCCATTAAGCAGGATGCATTAACCTTGAACATTCCATCCATTAAGCAACCCCAAGTGTATTCTTGGGTGTGGCTGCTAATGGATTGCCTTTGCACATGCTCACTCTCTAGGAGTGGCAGAGTGTGGCTGGTAAGCCGACCCTAATGGGCCTTCAGCAAGAAGTACGGCCTCTTTGAATACCAGGTCATGCCCTTTGGGCTATGCAATGACCCTCAGGCGTTACAATTCTTCTTGAATGATGTACTCTGTGAACTACTTGACGTTTGCGCTCTTGTTTACATTGACGACATACTTATCTACTCAAATTCCATGGAAGAACATGTAGGCCATGTCCGGGCAGTCTTAGAGAAGCTTCGACAACACCAATTGTATGCCGAGTTGGAAAAAAATGTTTTCCATGTAACCAAGGTCGAGTTTCTCGGTTTCATGCTCACACCACAAGGCGTACATATGGATACACGAAAGGTGGATGCAATCCTCCAATGGCCCTCACCAACATCCACGAAAGGAGTGCAAAGCGTGCTCAGATACGCCAACTTTTACTGTCGGTTTATACCTGGGTTTTCACAAATTGTACATCCAATTACCTCCTTGTTAAAGAAAAATCAAAAGTTCCATTGGTTGACAGAAGCTGAAGAAGCCTACCAGAAGTTGAAACTATCATTCACTACAGCACCAGTCCTTCGACACCCACGACCAGACCTACCTTACATATTTGAGACAGATGCTTGAAAAATAGCCATGGGAGCAGTATTGTCACAACGAGACCCTGAAACAGGACAACTACACCCCGTCGCATTCTGGTCCTGCAAATTTTCAGCCCCTGAGTTGAACTACGCAATCACAGATAAGGAATTACTGCAGATTAAAGCAACATTCAAGGCCTGGAGACATTACTTTCTTGGGGTGAGACATACAGTCACTGTCATCACGGACCACCGTAACTTGCAATACTTGATAACCGCCAAAGCACAATCCTCGCGTCAACTTCGTTGGGCTCTCTTTTTCACAGAATACGATTTTATTATCACTTATAGACCTGGAGTACGCAATGGGAAAGCAGACACTCTGTCACGAATGAGTGAAGAAAAAGAGGCTTTTACAGCTTCCGACCCCATGGCCATAATTCCTGAGGAAAGGATTCAAACCAGAATAGCTGCCACCACGTGTGTGGATGACCAAAGAACCAGTTTGCAATCCCCAATGGATCAATCAACACAGCAGGAATGGCTGTTAAAAGGTGACCAGTACACCATCGAAGACAATCTACCGTATTTCCAAGGACGATTATATGTCCAAGACCAAGAACTGCAAAAGCAATCATCACAAATTACCACGATTCATTAGTGGAAGGACACCCAGGAATAGCCAAAACTCAGGCTAAGGTAAAACAAAACTACTGGTGGCCAACCTTGCGAAAAGACATTGCCCAAATGATTGAAACCTGCGGTGTCTATGCACAACACATGTCTCAGAAATAGAACCCAGCTGGCTTACTACATCTCCTAACAGTACCGCCAGCACCTTGGCATACCCTGTCGATGGACTTCATCACGGATCTTCCACCCTGCAATGGATACAACACCATATTAGTCATTGTGGATTTATTCTCCAAAATGACCCCTTTCATCCCTCTGAAGGGACTCCCAACTGCGTCAATTCTCGCTTCTGTGTTCCTAGAGCAAATTGTTTGATTGTATGGATTTCCATCAATATTAGAATCTGATCGCGGAACGCAATTTGTTTCTGCATTTTGGAGAAAGTCTTGTACGATTGCCAAAATTGATCACTGGTTGTCCACACGCCATCACCCTCAAGCTGATGGGCAAACTGAACGAACCAACCAAACATTAGAGCAATATCTCAGGTGTATGTTGCAAGAGTCAGAGGATTCTTGGAAAAATATACTCTAGATAGCTGAGTATGCATACAACAACTCAGTTCACACAAGCATAGGGCAAACTCCATTCTACACTGTACACGGAAGACATCCGAGGACATCAGTATTTGATCCACCCGATACCCTGGAAATGCCAGCCATAAAAAACTTGCATAAAACCATCACTCAGGTTCTTAAGGAGGCGACAGAGCATCTGACCAAGGCTAAGGAAAGACAAAAACTATTTGCTGATCGACATCGCTCCCGCCTGCCAGATTGGAGAAAAGGTGTGGTTAGCATCCAAATATATTCCCCTGAAGGGGCCAAGAGCTTTCCGCCCAAGATACTTGGGCTCCTATACTATAAACTCCATATTCAATCATGTCGCCATGAAATTGGAGTTACCATCTCACATGAAAATTCACCCAGTATTTCATGTCTCTCTCCTAAAACCAATGAAGTACAATACACAGCTTAGTTCTCCGCCAGAGCCCGAACTAACAGATGTAGAACCAGAATATGAAGTCAAATCCATCCGGGAATCCAAGGTGGTTTGATCAAAATTGTATTACCTAATTGACAGGAAAGGTTACGGACCTCAAGACTGAACTTGGGAACCCAGTGAACACGTCCATTCTCTGCGTTTAATCAGACAGTTCCATCGCAATAATCCCACCAAACCAGGACCGGGAGGAGAACCACCCTTGAGAGGGAGTGCTGTCATGGTCATGAAGTCAGGGGCACATGCATGCAGGTGTTGCATGCATAGGAGACTTGGGGGGACACTGTCCTTGCACCTTTGGCTCCAGGCTCATGAACAAAAGTAAACAAGAACATCCATTTAACATCAAAAAGCTTTTATGGTAGGCATAGCACTTCAGATGCGTTAACCTTGAACATTCCATCCATTAAGCAGGATGCATTAATCTTGAACATTCCATCCATTAAGCAGCCCCAAGTGTATTCTTGGGTGTGGCTTCTAATGAAATGCCTTCTCAAGTTCTCACTCTCTAGGAGTGGAAGGGCGTGGCTGGTAAACCGGGCCTAATGGCCGTTCCCACCATCTCAGCTATATAAGCTGCCCCGATCCTCAAGACAGACACTTAGCGTTATTCTGCAGTTGCAAGCAGCGTAACGCTCACCGTGACCTGAGGTCAGACCTACCTTTAAAGATCCTGCTTCCTAGACATCCTGCTTCCTGCCAGCACACTTACCAACTGGGGGAAGCTGTTCTTACCTGTACATCTCTTCGGCGAACCAAATATTCATCTTTACACTTTCCGGAGCACCGAAATCTTCATCTTGGCACCGCAGCATGACACGCTCTATCGTCAACAGCAGCGCCTGCAAGGAAAAACAGAAGACAAGGTTAGACATCGAAAAAACAGTCAGTTTAAGGTTGTGCTTCGCTATACTGCGCGCTTTTCCTTAAACCATCACTTACCTGCTGTCGAACATTGCAGTAGCAGCCATCTTCCATTCGGCCGCGTCTCACAGCTGCATTGAGGCCACATTTCCATCTATGGGAAGAAAATAGAAGAGAGACATTATTGCGGGCATAAATAGGAGCAACATATAAAGGCATTAAACAGAACGAACAGCATCACAAGAGCTCAAGAAAGACTTATTAATCATAAGGAGAAGCATAGTCGCAGCTGGACTGGACTAATCCTTATCAGGGATCAGTGAAGGAACTAGATCCCATTCGACGCGCCCCTACCAGAAGTAGCGGGACGGAGAGCTTATCTTCCATAATTCACAGGTGAGCTTTATGAGCGTATGCTCACAGAAACCGTACTTTGGGGTTAAGTGTTCGAGAGGTACAACAATCACAAAGTGGCGCACTCACACACACTTATCTCCATGCAGGAGCAGTATCACCACATACCACTGCTCACAGCTTTTCTACTGAGGGAGAGGCCTGAAGGGGGTGATTCAAGTTCAGGGAGGGCTGTAACCGTGACCCAACGCCTCCGCAGAGACCAGGTGAGCGTAACACTGGGAGTGTGTATGAGCTGGCTACATGCTTAGCTACACTGCCCACATGATGGGATTTCCTGGGGATTAATGATCAGTGTCAGCAGGTATTTGGGATCTGGGAGTGTCTTTGAGCTGGCTACATGCTTCGCTACACCGCCCACATGATGGGATTTCCTGGGGATTAATGATCAGTGTCAGCAGGTATTTGGGATCTGGGAGTTTGTATGAACTGGCTACATGCTTGGCTAAACCGCCACATGATGGGATTTCCTGGGGATTAATGATCAGTGTCAGCAGGTATTTGGGATCTGGGAGTTTGTATGAACTGGCTACATGCTTGGCTAAACCGCCACATGATGGGATTTCCTGGGGATTAATGATCAGTGTGAGCAGGTATTTGGGATCTGGGAGTGTGTATGAACTGGCTACATGCTTGGCTACATCCCCCACATGATGGGATTTCCTGAGTATTAATGATCAGTGTCAGCAGGTATTTGGGATCTGGGAGTGTATATGAACTGGCTGCATGCTTGGCTACACCACCCACATGGTGGGGTTTCCTGAGGATTAATGATCAGTGTCAGCAGGTATTTCGGATCTGATTCTAGTTGTGGTGCAAACCTCAGGTGTGTTGCCCTTCATCATTATTCCGCTGCTATGTGGATTTTAGTACTTTTGAGTCTGCATTTTGATTGTGTTTCTCACTTTGGCAGAACTGCCAGGAGTTTTACAAGTGTCCCGTGGCTTCTTCTGTCTGGTTAAGCGGATGATTGGTTGCAGCTGTATAAACACACTTCCAGGTGCTTTCTGGAATGCATATGTGCAGAGCATTTTCTTAAACAAAATCTAATGTTTTTTATAGGATTCTCTCCGGGTAATTGATTGAGAAACTCTAAGTCTAACTTGCATAAAAGTAACCATGAAAGGGCCTCTGCATTTTGCAGCCAAACAAAGTTCTGATTTCTGTTCACTTTCTGAGCTATCAGCTGGCTCTTCACTGGGCCTCTGAGCTTGGTTGTGGTCTATGGTAGGTCTCATCAGCTTCTACTCCTTCCTCATGTCCACTAGTGTAGAACCAGCACTCCTTATGCTGCGGCCACAAGGCTCCTTTCAACACAGATCCCTTTACAGATTCTGCTCCTTCCTGATGTTCAGTGGTGTAGATCCAGCACTCCTTATGCTGCGGCCACAAGGCTCCTTTCAACACAGATCCCTTTACAGATTCTGCTCCTTCGTGATGTTCACTGGTGTAGATCCAGCACTCCTTATGCTGTGCCCACAAGGCTCCTTTCAGCACAGATACCTTTACAGCTTCTACTCCTTCCTGATGTTCACTGGTGTAGATCCAGCACACATTATGCTGCGTCCAGAAGGCTCCTTTCAGCACAGATCCCTTTACAGCTTCTACTCCTTCCTGATGTTCACTGATGTAGATCCAGCACTCCTTATGCTGCGTCCACAAGGCTGCTTTCAGCACAGATCCCTTTACTAGTTCTACTCCTTCCTGACGTTCACTGGTGTAGATCCAGCACTCCTTATGCTGTTGCCACAAGGCTCCTTTCAGCACAAATCCTTTTACTGCTTCTACTCCTTCCTGATGTTCACTGGTGTAGATCCAGCACTCCTTATGCTGTGTAAACAAGGCTCCTTTCACCACAGATCCCTTTAATGCTTTTACTCCTTGTTGATGTTCACTGGTGTAGATCCAGAACTCCTTATGCTGCGTCCACAAGGCTCCTTTCAGCACAGATCCCTTTACTGCTTCTACTCCTTCCTGATGTTCACTGGTGTAGATCGAGTACTCCTTATGCTGTGGCCACGAGACTCCTTTCAGCACAGATCCCTTTACAGCTTTTGCTGCTTCCTGATGTTCACTGGTGTAGATCCAGCACTCCTTATGCTGCGGCCACAGGGCCCCTTTTAGCACAGATCCCTTTACTGCTTCTACTCCTTCCTGATGTTCACTGGTGTAGGCCCAGCACTCCTTATGCTGTGGCCACAAGGCTCCTTTCAGCACAGATTCCTTTACTGCTTCTACTCCTTCTTGATGTTCACTGGTGGAGATCCAGCACTCTGTATGCTGCGTCCACAAGGCTCCCTTCAGCACAGAGCCCTTTACAGCTTCTACTCCTTCCTGATGTTCACTGGTGTAGATCCAGCACTCTTTATGCTGTGTCCACAAGGCTCCTTTCAGCACAGATCCCTTTACTGATTCTATTCCTTGTTGATGTCCACTGGTGTAGATCCAGCACTCCTCATGCTGCGTCCACAAGGCTCCTTCCAGCACAGATCCCTTTACAGCTTCTACTCCTTCCTGATGTTCACTGGTGTAGATCCAGAACTCCTTATCCTGTGGCCACAAGGCTCCTTTCAGCACAGATCACTTTACTGCTTCTACTCCTTCCTGATGTTCATTGGTGGAGATCCAGCACTCCTTATGCTGTGGCCGCAAGGCTCCTTTCAGCACAGATCCCTTTACAGCTTCTACTCCTTTCTGATGTTCACTGGTGTAGATCCAGCACTCATTATGCTACGTCCACAAGGCTGCTTTCAGCACAGATCCCTTTACTAGTTCTACTCCTTCCTAATGTTCACTGGTGTAGATCCAGCACTCCTTATGCTGTTGCCACAAGGCTCCTTTTAGCACAATTCCCTTTACTGCTTCTACTCCTTCCTGATGTTCACTGGTGTAGATCCAGCACTCCTTATGCTGCGTCCACAAGGCTCCTTTCAGCACAGATCCCTTTAATGCTTTTACTCCTTGTTGATGTTCACTGGTGTAGATCCAGCACTCCTTATGCTGCGTCCACAAGGCTCCTTTCAGCACAGATCCCTTTACTGCTTCTACTCCTTCCTGATGTTCACTGGTGTAGATCCAGCACTCCTTATGCTGTGGCCACAAGGCTCCTTTCAGCACAGATCCCTTTACTGCTTCTACTACTTCCTGATGTTCACTGGTGGAGGTCCTGCACTCCTTATGCTGCGGCCCCAAAGCTCCTTTCAGCACAGATCCCTTTACAGCTTCTACTCCTTCCTGATGTTCACTGGTGTAGATCCAGCACTCATTATGCTGCGTCCACAAGGCTGCTTTCAGCACAGATCCCTTTACTAGTTCTACTCCTTCCTGATGTTCACTGGTGTAGATCCAGCACTCCTTATGCTGTTGCCACAAGGCTCCTTTCAGCACAGATCCCTTTACTGCTTCTACTCCTTCTTGATGTTCACTGGTGGAGATCCAGCACTCTGTATGCTGCGTCCACAAGGCTCCCTTCAGCACAGAGCCCTTTACAGCTTCTACTCTTTCCTGATGTTCACTGGTGTAGATCCAGCACTCCTTATGCTGTGTCCACAAGGCTCCTTTCAGCACAGATCCCTTTACTGATTCTATTCCTTTTTGATGTCCACTGGTGTAGATCCAGCAATCCTCATGCTGCGTCTACAAGGCTCCTTCCAGCACAGATCCCTTTACAGCTTCTACTCCTTCCTGATGTTCACTGGTGTAGATCCAGAACTCCTTATCCTGTGGCCACAAGGCTCCTTTCAGCACAGATCCCTTTACTGCTTCTACTCCTTCCTGATGTTCATTGGTGGAGATCCAGCACTCCTTATTATGCGGCCCCAAGGCTCCTTTCAGCACAGATCCCTTTACAGCTTCTACTCCTTCCTGATGTTCACTGGTATTGATCCAGCAGTCATTATGCTACGTCCATAAGGCTGCTTTCAGCACAGATCCTTTTACTAGTTCTACTCCTTCCTGATGTTCACTGGTGTAGATCCAGCACTCCTTCTGCTGTTGCCACAAGGCTCCTTTCAGCACAAATCCCTTTACTGCTTCTACTCCTTCCTGATGTTCACTGGTGTAGATCCAGCACTCCTTATGCTGCGTCCACAAGGCTTCTTTCAGCACAGATCTCTTTAATGCTTTTACTCCTTGTTGATGTTCACTGGTATAGATCCAGCACTCCTTGTGCTGCGTCCACAAGGCTCCTTTCAGCACAGATCCCGTTACTGCTTCTACTCCTTCCTGATGTTCACTGGTGGAGATCCAGCACTCCTTATGCTGCGGCCCCAAGGCTCCTTTCAGCACAGATCCCTTTACAGCTTCTACGCCTTCCTGATGTTCACTGGTGTAGATCCAGCACTCATTATGCTGCGTCCACAAGGCTGCTTTCAGCACAGATCCCTTTACTAGTTCTACTCCTTCCTGATGTTCACTGGTGTAGATCCAGCACTCCTTATGCTGTTGCCACAAGGCTCCTTTCAGCACAAATCCCTTTACTGCTTCTACTCCTTCCTGATGTTCACTGGTGTAGATCCAGCACTCCTTATGCTGTGGCCACAAGGCTCCTTTCAGCACAGATCCCTTTACTGCTTCTACTCCTTCCTGATGTTCACAGGTGTAGATCCAGCACTCCTTATGCTGCGGCCCCAAGGCTCCTTTCAGCACAGATCCCTTTACAGCTTCTACTCCTTCCTGATGTTCACTGGTGTAGATCCAGCACTCATTATGCTACGTCCACAAGGCTGCTTTCAGCACAGATCCCTTTACTAGTTCTACTCCTTCCTGATGTTCACTGGTGTAGATCCAGCACTCCTTATGCTGTTGCCACAAGGCTCCTTTCAGCACAAATCCCTTTACTGCTTCTACTCCTTCCTGATGTTCACTGGTGTAGATCCAGCACTCCTTATGCTGCGTCCACAAGGCTCCTTTCAGCACAGATCCCTTTAATGCTTTTACACCTTGTTGATGTTCACTGGTGTAGATCCAGCACTCATTATGCTGCATCCACAAGGCTCCTTTCAGCACAGATTCCTTTACTGCTTCTACTCCTTCCTGATGTTCACTGGTGTAGATCCAGCACTCCTTATGCTGTGGCCACAAGGCTCCTTTCAGCACAGATCCCTTTACTGCTTCTACTCCTTCCTGATGTTCACTGGTGGATATCCAGCACTCCTTATGCTGCGGCCCCAAGGCTCCTTCCAGCACAGATCCCTTTACAGCTTCTACTCCTTCCTGATGTTCACTGGTGTAGATCCAGCACTCATTATGCTGCGTCCACAAGGCTGCTTTCAGCACAGATCCCTTTACTAGTTCTACTCCTTCCTGATGTTCACTGGTGTAGATCCAGCACTCCTTATGCTGTTGCCACAAGGCTCCTTTCAGCACAGATCCCTTTACTGCTTCTACTCCTTCTTGATGTTCACTGGTGGAGATCCAGCACTCCGTATGCTGCGTCCACAAGGCTCCCTTCAGCACAGAGCCCTTTACAGCTTCTACTCCTTCCTGATGTTCACTGGTGTAGATCCAGCACTCCTTATGCTGTGTCCACAAGGCTCCTTTCAGCACAGATCCCTTTACTGATTCTATTCCTTGTTGATGTCCACTGGTGTAGATCCAGCACTCCTTATGCTGCGGCCACAAGGCTCCTTTCAGCACAGATCCCTTTACTGCTTCTACTCCTTTCTGATGTCCACTGGTGTAGATCCAGCACTCCTTATGCTGCGGCCACAAGGCTCCTTTCAGCACAGATCCCTTTACAGCTTCTACTCCTTCCTGATGTTCACTGGTGTAGATCCAGAACTCCTTATCCTGTGGCCACAAGGCTCCTTTCAGCACAGATCCCTTTACTGCTTCTACTCCTTCCTGATGTTCATTGGTGGAGATCCAGCACTCCTTATTATGCGGCCCCAAGGCTCCTTTCAGCACAGATCCCTTTACAGCTTCTACTCCTTCCTGATGTTCACTGGTATTGATCCAGCAGTCATTATGCTACGTCCATAAGGCTGCTTTCAGCACAGATCCTTTTACTAGTTCTACTCCTTCCTGATGTTCACTGGTGTAGATCCAGCACTCCTTCTGCTGTTGCCACAAGGCTCCTTTCAGCACAAATCCCTTTACTGCTTCTACTCCTTCCTGATGTTCACTGGTGTAGATCCAGCACTCCTTATGCTGCGTCCACAAGGCTTCTTTCAGCACAGATCTCTTTAATGCTTTTACTCCTTGTTGATGTTCACTGGTATAGATCCAGCACTCCTTGTGCTGCGTCCACAAGGCTCCTTTCAGCACAGATCCCGTTACTGCTTCTACTCCTTCCTGATGTTCACTGGTGGAGATCCAGCACTCCTTATGCTGCGGCCCCAAGGCTCCTTTCAGCACAGATCCCTTTACAGCTTCTACGCCTTCCTGATGTTCACTGGTGTAGATCCAGCACTCATTATGCTGCGTCCACAAGGCTGCTTTCAGCACAGATCCCTTTACTAGTTCTACTCCTTCCTGATGTTCACTGGTGTAGATCCAGCACTCCTTATGCTGTTGCCACAAGGCTCCTTTCAGCACAAATCCCTTTACTGCTTCTACTCCTTCCTGATGTTCACTGGTGTAGATCCAGCACTCCTTATGCTGTGGCCACAAGGCTCCTTTCAGCACAGATCCCTTTACTGCTTCTACTCCTTCCTGATGTTCACAGGTGTAGATCCAGCACTCCTTATGCTGCGGCCCCAAGGCTCCTTTCAGCACAGATCCCTTTACAGCTTCTACTCCTTCCTGATGTTCACTGGTGTAGATCCAGCACTCATTATGCTACGTCCACAAGGCTGCTTTCAGCACAGATCCCTTTACTAGTTCTACTCCTTCCTGATGTTCACTGGTGTAGATCCAGCACTCCTTATGCTGTTGCCACAAGGCTCCTTTCAGCACAAATCCCTTTACTGCTTCTACTCCTTCCTGATGTTCACTGGTGTAGATCCAGCACTCCTTATGCTGCGTCCACAAGGCTCCTTTCAGCACAGATCCCTTTAATGCTTTTACACCTTGTTGATGTTCACTGGTGTAGATCCAGCACTCATTATGCTGCATCCACAAGGCTCCTTTCAGCACAGATTCCTTTACTGCTTCTACTCCTTCCTGATGTTCACTGGTGTAGATCCAGCACTCCTTATGCTGTGGCCACAAGGCTCCTTTCAGCACAGATCCCTTTACTGCTTCTACTCCTTCCTGATGTTCACTGGTGGATATCCAGCACTCCTTATGCTGCGGCCCCAAGGCTCCTTCCAGCACAGATCCCTTTACAGCTTCTACTCCTTCCTGATGTTCACTGGTGTAGATCCAGCACTCATTATGCTGCGTCCACAAGGCTGCTTTCAGCACAGATCCCTTTACTAGTTCTACTCCTTCCTGATGTTCACTGGTGTAGATCCAGCACTCCTTATGCTGTTGCCACAAGGCTCCTTTCAGCACAGATCCCTTTACTGCTTCTACTCCTTCTTGATGTTCACTGGTGGAGATCCAGCACTCCGTATGCTGCGTCCACAAGGCTCCCTTCAGCACAGAGCCCTTTACAGCTTCTACTCCTTCCTGATGTTCACTGGTGTAGATCCAGCACTCCTTATGCTGTGTCCACAAGGCTCCTTTCAGCACAGATCCCTTTACTGATTCTATTCCTTGTTGATGTCCACTGGTGTAGATCCAGCACTCCTTATGCTGCGGCCACAAGGCTCCTTTCAGCACAGATCCCTTTACTGCTTCTACTCCTTTCTGATGTTCACAGGTGTAGATCCAGCACTCCTTATGCTGTGGCCACAAGGCTCCTTTCAGCACAGATCCCTTTACTGCTTCTACTCCTTCCTGATGTTCACCGGTGTAGATCCAGCACTCCTTATGCTGCGGCCACAAGGCTCCTTTCAGCACAGATCCCTTTACAGCTTCTACTCCTGCCTGATGTTCACTCGTGTAGATCCAGCACTCCTTATGCTGCGTCGAAAAAGGCTCCTTTCAGCACAGATCCCTTTACAGCTTTTGCTCCTTCCTGATGTTCACTGGTGTAGATCCAGCACTCAGCACAGGTCCCTTTACTGCTTCTACTCCTTCCTGATGTTCACTGGTGTAGACCAAGCACTCCTTATGCTGTGGCCACAAGGCTCCTTCAGCACAGATCCCTTTACTGCTTCTACTCCTTCCTGATGTTCACTGGTGGAGACCCAGCACTCCTTATGCTGCGTTCACAAGGCTCCTTTCAGCACAGATCCCTTTACTGCTTCTACTCCTTGTTGATGTCCACTGGTGTAGAACCAGCACTCCTCATGCTGCGTCCACAAGGCTCCTTCCAACACAGATCCCTTTACAGCTTCTACTAATTCCTGATGTTCACTGGTGTAGATCCAGAACTCCTTATCCTGCAGCCACAAGGCTCCTTTCAGCACAGTGCCCTTTACAGCTTCTATTACTTTCTGATGTTCACTGGTGTAGATCCAGCACTCCTTATGCTGTGCCACAAGGCTCCTTTCAGCACAGATCCCTTTACTGCTTCTACTCCTTGTTGATGTCCACTGGTGTAGATCCAGCACTCCTCATGCTGCGTCCACAAGGCTCCTTCCAGCACAGATCCCTTTACTGCTTCTACCCCTTCCAGATGTTCAGTGGTGGAGATCCAGCACTCCTTATGCTGCGTCCACAAGGCTCCTTTCAGCACAGATCCCTTTACTGCTTCTACTTCTTCCTGACGTTCACCGGTGTAGATCCAGCACTCCTTATGCTGCGGCCACAAGGCTCCTTTCAGCACAGATCCCTTTACAGCTTCTACTCCTGCCTGATGTTCACTCGTGTAGATCCAGCACTCCTTATGCTGCGACCACAAGGCTCCTTTCAGCACAGATCCCTTTACTGCTTCTACTCCTTCCTGATGTTCACTGGTGTAGATCCAGCACTCCTTATGCTGTGGCCACAAGGCTCCTTTCAGCACAGATCCCTTTACTGCTTCTACTCCTTCCTGATGTTCACTGGTGGAGATCCAGCACTCCTTATGCTGCGGCCCCAAGGCTCCTTTCAGCACAGATCCCTTTACAGCTTCTACTCCTTCCTGATGTTCACTGGTGTAGATCCAGCACTCATTATGCTGCGTCCACAAGGCTGCTTTCAGCACAGATCCCTTTACTAGTTCTACTCCTTCCTGATGTTCACTGGTGTAGATCCAGCACTCCTTATGCTGTTGCCACAAGGCTCCTTTCAGCACAGATCCCTTTACTGCTTCTACTCCTTCTTGATGTTCACTGGTGGAGATCCAGCACTCCGTATGCTGCGTCCACAAGGCTCCCTTCAGCACAGAGCCCTTTACAGCTTCTACTCCTTCCTGATGTTCACTGGTGTAGATCCAGCACTCCTTATGCTGTGTCCACAAGGCTCCTTTCAGCACAGATCCCTTTACTGATTCTATTCCTTGTTGATGTCCACTGGTGTAGATCCAGCACTCCTTATGCTGCGGCCACAAGGCTCCTTTCAGCACAGATCCCTTTACTGCTTCTACTCCTTCCTGATGTTCACAGGTGTAGATCCAGCACTCCTTATGCTGTGGCCACAAGGCTCCTTTCAGCACAGATCCCTTTACTGCTTCTACTCCTTCCTGATGTTCACAGGTGTAGATCCAGCACTCCTTATGCTGCGTCGAAAAAGGCTCCTTTCAGCACAGATCCCTTTACAGCTTTTGCTCCTTCCTGATGTTCACTGGTGTAGATCCAGCACTCAGCACAGGTCCCTTTACTGCTTCTACTCCTTGTTGATGTCCACTGGTGTAGATCCAGCACTCCTCATGCTGCGTCCACAAGGCTCCTTCCAGCACAGATCCCTTTACAGCTTCTACTCCTTCCTGATGTTCACTGGTGTAGATCCAGAACTCCTTATCCTGCGGCCACAAGGCTCCTTTCAGCACAGATCCCTTTACTGCTTCTACCCCTTCCAGATGTTCAGTGGTGGAGATCCAGCACTCCTTATGCTGCGTCCACAAGGCTCCTTTCAGCACAGATCCCTTTACTGCTTCTACTTCTTCCTGACGTTCACCGGTGTAGATCCAGCACTCCTTATGCTGTGGCCACAAGGCTCCTTTCAGCACAGATCCCTTTACAGCTTCTACTCCTGCCTGATGTTCACTCGTGTAGATCCAGCACTCCTTATGCTGCGGCCACAAGGCTCCTTTCAGAACAGATCCCTTTACAGCTTCTACTAATGCCTGATGTTCACTGGTATAGATCCGGCAAGGTTGCCAGTTATAGGGTCGAAAACAAAAGGATCAAATGCCTTTTGATCGACAGTCAAAGGACCGAAAAAAAGGGTTGCATTTTTATTTTTTATTTTTTATATTTTTGGGGGGGTTCCCCCCAACCCCTGTTTTCTTTATTAAAAACATGTTTTTACCAACCCAAACTAAAAAAAAATATATAAATAAATTAAAAAAAATTCGACCCTTTTTTTCGATCCTTTGACTGTCGATCAAAAGGTCATTTGATCCTTTATTTTCGATCCTTTGACTGGACACCATCCAGCCCTTCTTATGCTGTGGCCACAAGGCTCCTTTCGGCACAGATCCCTTTACTGCTTCTACTCCTTTCTGATGTTTACTGGTGTAGATCCAGCACTCCTTATGCTGCGTCCACAAGGCTCCTTTCAGCACAGATCCCTTTACAGCTTCTACTCCTTCGTGATGTGCACTGGTGTAGATCCAGCCCTCCTTATGCTGCATCCACAAGGCTCCTTTCAGCACAGATCCCTTTACAGCTTCTACTCCTTCCTGATGTTCACTGGTGTAGATCCAGCACTCCGTATGCTGCGTCCACAAGGCTCCTTTCAGCACAGATCCCTTTACAGCTTGTACTCCTTCCTGATGTTCACTGGTGGAGATCCAGCACTCCTTATGCCGTGTGTACAAGGCTGCTTTCAACACAGAATCCTTTACTGCTTCTACTCCTTCCTGATGTTCACTGGTGTAAATCCAGAACTCCTTATGCTGAGTCCACAAGGCACCTTTCAGCACAGATCCCTTTACAGCTTGTACTCCTTCCTGATGTTCACTGGTGGAGATCCAGCACTCCTTATGCCGTGTGTACAAGGCTGCTTTCAACACAGAATCCTTTACTGCTTCTACTCCTTCCTGATGTTCACTGGTGTAAATCCAGAACTCCTCATGCTGAGTCCACAAGGCTCCTTTCAGAACAGATCCCTTTACTGCTTCTACTCCTTCTTGATGTTCACTGGAGTAGATCCAGCACTCCTTATGCTGCGTCTAAAGGCTCCTTTCAGCACAGATCCCTTTACAGCTTCTACTCCTTCCTGATGTTCACTGGTGTAGATCCAGCACTCCTTATGCTGCATCCACAAGGCTCCTTTCAGCACAGATCGCTTTACTGCTCCTACTCCTTCCTGATGTTCACTGGTGTAGATCCAGAACTCCTTATGCTGCAGCCACAAGGCTCCTTTCAGCACAGATCAATTTACTTCTTCTGCTCCTTCCTGATGTTCACTGGTGTAGATCCAGCAAGGCTCCTTTCAGCACAGATCCCTTTACTGCTTCTATTCCTTCCTGATGTTCACTGGTGTAGATCCAGCACTCCTTATGCTGCGTCCACAAGGCTCCTTTCAGCACAGATCTCTTTACAGCTTCTATGCCTTCCTGATCTTCACCTGTGGAGATCCAGCACTCCTTATGCTGCATCCACAAGGCTCCTTTCAGCACAGATCCCTTTACTGCTTCTACTCCTTCCTGATGTTCACTGGTGTAGATCCAGCACTCCTTCTGCTGCAGCCACAAGGCTCCTTTCAGCGCAGATCCCTTTACAGTTTCTACTCCTTCCTGATGTTCACTGGTGTAGATCCAGCACTCCTTATGCTGCAGCCACAAGGCTCCTTTCAGCACAGATATGATATGATATGATAGGTCATTTATAACGTGCTTAATACACAGAGGTTTCTAACCGGAGACCCCGGGATGGAACCTGTGTTGCTTCGTGTCGTTTTGCTTCCAAGCGAGCACGTTGCCCCTAAGCTATCCCCCTGAGACCAGCAAGGCTCCTTTCAGCACAGATTCCTTTACAGCTTCTACTCCTTCCTGATGTTCACTGCCGTAGATCCAGCACTCCTTATGCTGTGTCCACAAGGCTCCTTTCAGCACACATCCCTTTACAGCTTCTACTCCTTCCTGATGTTCACTGGCGTAGATCCAGCACTCCTTATGCTGTGTCCACAAGGCTCCTTTCAGCACACATCCCTTTACAGCTTCTACACCTTCCTGATGTTCACTGGCGTAGATCCAGCACTCCTTATGCTGCGTCCACAAGGCTCCTTTCAGCACACATCCCTTTACAGCTCCTAGTCCTTCCTGATGTTCAGTGGTGTAGATCCAGCACTCCTTATGCTGCAGCCACAAGGCACCCGCAATCACCTGCAATCACCTACAATCTCCTGCCATCACCATTGAAGGAGTGCAGGAATCGACTACAGGGGGCTTCCCAAACTGGCAGATGTGTTTATTAAATGTGACATTATTTGAGAAGTATAAAACCATCTCTGGGATTGAAGAACGAGAACGCTTCCATTACTATCAGATAAGTCTTTGACCTGTCCATCCGTTGACTAAGGGCGGGGACTCAAGGAATCTCACACCACTAGAAGTCGATTTAACGAAAGGTCCGACATCCAAGTCATACAGTTTATAATCGAGTCACAGAGATTCTGAAGTGAAATGTCAAAACTAAATACCAGAGGAACTCCAAACTGAAGTTACAGATGAAATGTGGGAAATTATACAGAAAACAATGACTAGGGCTAGCATTTGTACTTTATTTATTAGTAGTGGTTATGTAGCGCTTTTATCCAAAGCGCTTTACAGTAAACAACAATCATGCTTCATCAGAATTGAGTGAATCGTGTTCAAAAGCCGCATGATCAGGGTCTTGAGTCATGTGACGGTTCCAGGAAAAACAGACTGTACTAAATGATTTTGCAGGTTTCTTTTTTTTAACTGAACAAGAGAAGAACAGGAACGGATGTCAAGAGGTAAAGAATTCCAAAGCTTAAGAGCAAGAAGCTGAAAGGAAGGAAAGCGCAAGGAGGCACACGGGGGGCGGGGACAGGAAGCAGAACATGTGATGATGCAGAGCGAGGATTCCGAGAAGGATGATAGAGAGAGATCAGAGAACAGAGATAAGAAGCCACAAGACCCTGAATACTTCCAAACACTAGATGAAGAAAGTGATATTCAAAAAGTTGCTGAATCTGCAGCCAACGAAGATGAGCAAGCTAGGGCGTGACATGAGAAGACAAGGATTGGCAAAGCCAATAGTCTGGGCGTTTACTGCTGTCCTTTGCATTTTGCATTTCTAGGCACCAGGGTGCAAGGAGGAGAGCACAACGTTGCAAGGTAGGATGCGAGAAGGGATGAGGGTGGACAAGAGAATGAGAGGGGGGTACAGGAAGGGAGGAAGCCATTGAGAGAGGGTGCCATCGATGATGAGCCAGAGGAAATATGAGCGAGAAATGGTGATAGTGGCAGGGAAAGAGAAAAAGTGAGGGTGTGAGAGGAGGAATCGGAGAACAAGTAAGGGCCGCGAGCAAAGGTGAAAATATGAGAAGATGGAATGAGTGCAAGAGGGGATATCTTCATGGGAGCCAGGGTGAGAGGGAGAGTAAGGGCATGAGGAAGAAGGGCACCAGGGGAGAGGGAGAGTAAAGGGGTGACAAAGAAGGGCACCAGGGGGAGAGGGAGAGTAAGGGCATGAGGAAGAAGGGCACCACGGGAGAGGGAGAGTAAAGGGGTGACAAAGAAGGGCACCAGTGGGAGAGGGAGAGTAAGGGCATGAGGAAGAAGGGCACCAGGGGAGAGGGAGAGTAAAGGGGTGACAAAGAAGGGCACCAGGGGGAGAGGGAGAGTAAGGGCATGAGGAAGAAGGGCACCAGGGGAGAGGGAGAGTAAAGGGGTGACGAAGAAGGGCACCAGGGGGAGAGGGAGAGTAAAGGGGTGACGAAGAAAGGCACCAGGGGGAGAGGGAGAGTAAGGGCATGAGGAGGAAGGGCACCAGGGGGAGAGGGAGAGTAAGGGCATGAGGAGGAAGGGCACCAGGGGGAGAGGGAGAGTAAGGGTGTGACGAAGAAGGGCACCAGGGGGAGAGGGAGAGTAAAGGGGTGACGAAGAAGGGCACCAGGGGGAGAGGGAGAGTAAGGGCATGAGGAGGAAGGGCACCAGGGGGAGAGGGAGAGTAAGGGTGTGACGAAGAAGGGCACCAGGGGGAGAGGGAGAGTAAAGGGGTGACGAAGAAGGGCACCAGGGGGAGAGGGAGAGTAAGGGCATGAGGAAGAAGGGCACCAGGCGGAGAGGGAGAGTAAGGGCGTGACGAAGAAGGGCACCAGGGGGAGAGGGAGAATAAAGGGCTGACGAAGAAGGGCACCCGGGGGAGAGGGAGAGTAAGGGCATGAGGAAGAAGGGCACCAGGGGAGAGGGAGAGTAAAGGGGTGATGAAGAAGGGCACCAGGGGGAGAGGGAGAGTAAGGGCATGAGGAGGAAGGGCACCAGGGGGCGAGGGAGAGTAAGGGCGTGATGAAGAAGGGCACCAGGGGAGAGGGAGAGTAAGGGCGTGACGAAGAAGGGCACCAGGGGGAGAGGGAGAGTAAAGGGGTGACAAAGAAGGGCACCAGGGGGAGAGGGAGAGTAAAGGGGTGACGAAGAAGGGCACCAGGGGGAGAGGGAGAGTAAGGACGTGACGAAGAAGGGCACCAGGGGGAGAGGGAGAGTAAAGGGGTGACGAAGAAGGGCACTAGGGGGAGAGGGAGAGCAAGGGCATGAAGAGGAAGGGTGCAAAGGGTGAAACAGTGGTAGTGCACATAGAGATAGGGTAACAGCGCACAGTGAGAGTGGCAATGCACAGTGAGAGAGTCACAGCCCACAGTGAGAGAAATAGTAAAAGTGCACAGTGAGAGAGAGAGAGTGATAGTGCACAGTGAGAGAGAGTGACAGTGCACAGTGAGAGAGCGAGTGTGGCACTGCACAGCGATAGAGAGAGCGAGTGAGGGTGTAACAGCACACAGCAAGAGAGTGTGACAGCACAGAGAGAGAGAGAGAGAGGGAGACAGCGCTGAGAGAGAGTGACAGCGGAGACAGAGACAGCACTGAGAGAGTAACAGAGTGGAGAAAGGGTGACAGCCCACAAGGAGAGAAAAAGTAACAGTGCACAGTGAGAGAGAGAGAGTGATAGTGCACAGTGAGAGAGAGTGACAGTCGGCAGTGAGAAAGCAAGTGTGGCAGCGCACAGCGATAGAGCGAGTGTGACAGCGTACAGTGGGAAAGAGTGACAATGCACAGTGAGAGAGTCACAGTACACAGTGAGAGAGAGTGACAATGCACAGTGAGAGAGTCACAGTGCACAGTGAGAGAGAGTGACAGTGCACAGTGAGAGAGAGTGACAGTGCACAGTGAGAGGGCGAGTATGGCAGCGCACAGTAATAGAGAGAGTGTGACAGCGTAAAGTGAGACAGTGAGAGAGGGTGTAACAGCACACATCAAGAGAGTGTGACAGCACAGAGACAGAGAGGGATACAGCACAGAGAGAGAGAAAGACAGCACACAGAGAGAGAGCAACAGAGCAGAGAGAGTGTGAGAGCGCAGCTCGAGTGTAACAGTGCAGACAGGGCAGAGAGAGGGTGGCAGTGCACACAGAGTGACAGCTCACAGAGATAGTGTGACAGTGCACAGAGAGAGAGAGGGTGATAGCGCACAGAGACAGCACAGATAGAGAGACAGCATGCACAGATAAAATGAGTGTCTACACATAAGGTTTGAGGGACAGCAAAGAGAGAGAGAGTGACAGCACAGAGAGTGAGTGACAGCACAGACATAGTAAGTGACAGCACACAGAGTGACACATACAGAGAGTGAGTGACAGTGCAGAGTGACAGCACAGAGTGACACATACAGGGAGAGAGAGAGGGAGGGAGTGACAGTGAACAGAGAGAAAGAGAATGTAAACACATGGACTGAGAGAGTGTGACAGTGCACAGAGAGAGAAAGAGGGACAGTGTACAGAGCGAGTGGACCGACAATGGCCATGCACAGATTGTGAGAGCTGTGGTGACAAGGACTAAGGTGACCGACCAAGTGGGGCCATGCTGGTTGCTATAAACTTTTATTCAACACAAAACAAACCTATCTATCCCTAGCTCTAAGAGGGATGTCCCTCCCTAAACTAAGCAACCTCGGGTACTCATCAGGAAGTCCATGAACAGACCTATCTATCCCTAACTCTAAGAGGGATGTCCCTCCCTAAACTAAGGAACCTCTGGTGCTCATCAGGAAGTCCATGAACAGACCTATCTATCCCTAGCTCTAAGAGGGATGTCCCTCCCTAAACTAAGGAACCACTGGTGCTCATCAGGAAGTCCATGAACAGACCTGTCTATCCCTAACTCTAAGAGGGATGTCCCTCCCTAAACTAAGGAACCTCTTGGGCTCATCAGGAAGTCCATAAACAGACCTGTCTATCCCTAGCTCTAAGAGGGATGTCCCTCCCTAAACTAAGGAACCTCTGGGGCTCATCAGGAAGTCCATGAACAGACCTATCTATCCCTAGCTCTAAGAGGCATGTCCCTCCCTAAACTAAGGAACCTCTGGTGCTCATCAGGAAGTCCATGAACAGACCTATCTATCCCTAGCTCTAAGAGGGATGTCCCTCCCTAAACTAAGGAACCTCTGGTGCTCATAAGGAAGTCCATAAACAGACCTATCTATCCCTAGCTCTAAGAGGAATGTCCCTCCCTAAACTAAGGAACCTCTGGTGCTCATCAGGAAGTCCATGAACAGACCTATCTATCCCTAGCTCTAAGAGGGATGTCCTTCCCTAAACTAAGGAACCTCTGGGGCTCATCAGGAAGTCCATGAACAGACCTATCTATCCCTAGCTCTAAGAGGGATGTCCCTCCCTAAACTAAGGAACCTCTGGGGCTCATCAGGAAGTCCATGAACAGACCTATCTATCCCTAACTCTAAGAGGGATGTCCTTCCCTAAACTAAGGAACCTCTGGTGCTCATCAGGAAGTCCATGAACAGACCTATCTATCCCTAGCTCTAAGAGGGATGTCCCTCCCTAAACTAAGGAACCTCTGGTGCTCATCAGGAAGTCCATGAACAGACCTATCTATCCCTAGCTCTAAGAGGGATGTCACTCCCTAAACTAAGGAACCTCGGGTACTCATCAGGAAGTCCATGAAAGTCCAAATCAAAAGTTCTGTCTTGGTCAAAATCTGCTACACTATCCCTTTCCCTACAGTAAACAGTAACTAAAGTTCAAAGTCTTATCCGACCCAGGAGAATGACTCCCTTCTCCTGGATATACACATTTCCCAAAACAAAGGTTCATGAAAGCTCCAAGGTTTCCAAAAATAAAGACAGTTCTCCAAGGTTGTCACTGTGTTAGGAGAATGACTCACTTCTCCTAGCTGATTCCCCAGTGTTCCGTATGCTTTTCAACAACACTTGCAGTTCTTTCAATTAGTTTTCAATACATACTGTTTTCTTTAACTTGCCCCCACTGGGACGATGAAGAGGCTCCCCGAGTCCCCCTCGACTCTCCAACACCGCACTCTTGTGTAAGTGCCCACAGAACTGTGGTACACAGTGATTCACTGCTTTCTCTGCTTCTCTGTGATTTACAGTCTCGAATCATCCCGGCCACCGCCCAGGTATCCTTGTTCCCGTTGCCTTCTCCCGGGGACCTATTCAACAGTTTCACCAAGGGTCACAGGTGCGCTCTCTTCTTCTTCAGTGCTACTTCTGTGGCCTGGTTTTCTTCGCAGCCAGTTACAGCTTGCGGTTTCGGTGCAGTTGTCAGACCAATCAGTCCACCGACAACACGTTGCACCACTATCACAGTCTCTCGTACTCTCCACACATCCGCCTACGTGGCTCCGCTGTAGGCTGGGGTAGGTGCCCTTGGCGCAGTTGTCAGAATGGGCGTTCCACCCATCACAGGTCATGCCACCACCTTCCCCTCTCTCCACTTCTGCTGTGCTGGCTCCCAACCGACTCGCAAGATGCTTCTCGGGCATCCTACGCTTCCTCTCTCCAACAACGGAGACCTGCCTTGCTGTGTTCTCCCAGAGTCCAAGTTCCATCTCACAGGCTTGACGGAGGCCTCTTCCTGGATTTGCTCTGGCTCTCAGCAAACCAGTACCGCACGGGCTACAGCCAGACAGGTCACACAATGACGAAGAACTCCTTCTTCCAATCTCTGCCTTTGGTGGCAAAGATAACTGTCCTTCTTGGCTGTTTAGTTTAAATAGTGGGGACGACCTCAGCGTAACGTCAATAGCATTCTCAGGTTCTCCTTCATCTCGGTACTTGTCAAACCAAGGTTGTCGGATATATCACAATAGCACATGGTTTCCGACCTACTCCTAGGTAAAGAAGGCTTGGGCACTGGTATCGCCCTTTGGGGTTGGGAGAAAAAGGGGCCATGTCCCAGGCTCATGTGCTTATCCCCAGGAGGGGAGTTCCTGTCCATGAGATCCTCCCACATGGTACCACCCCTAGTGGGACTATTGGTAATGGCTGCACCTCCCTAGCCTCATGGAAAGGGGCTCCCCTCTTGGGAAAAGTGATGCCATCCGATGGTTCATCACAGAGCGCACAGAGAAAGTGATGGTGGACGGAGAGAAAGAGAGTGACCGTGCTCAGAGAGAACGAGAGTGACAGCACATGGAGAGAGAGAGTTCTGCTGCAGTCCCCCCGCTATATACAAATCTCTGGGGCACTGAATGGCTGGTGGGACTATACATCTGCTGTTAAAGCAAGTGATATGGGACTGAGGGAGGGCCACTGCAACAATAATGCAATTCTTGGTGACAGGGGAGCAAGTGGGTGCACAATTTGGTCCCTAAAATGTAAAATCTGCCTCATTGTTAAGGTGGCTTTTATCGTATAGTGTGTAGAGACTGTGATTAAATAGTTTACCCAGGATCACACATTTTGGCTAAGCAGTGAAGCATGGATTCAAACCCACTCTGCAATTTAAGCACTTGACCACACATCTTTCAAGCTTTACTTGGTAAACTTTTTAAAGATTTGGATTTCAAGGCCTACAATATCACTGTATGAGAGTTTACTTGCAACACACACTAATTGCAGCAACCTGGCAACATGTAAGTCTTTGAAGAAACTTGTTAAGCTAAAAGGATATCAATATAGCTTTATTTTTCAACTTGAACCAGTGTATCCAACAATAGGCCCTTTAAAACGAGGTAGCAATACTTTGAGATGGATGGAGATACAGAGGATACTCAAACATCAATAAACACACTGACTCAGGAAGTTGGCAAAGTATGTCTGTTTTGATATCATTTATCTAAAACAGGGAGTTACAACGAACATCAAGTTACATCCGCTCGATCTTCTCACTCAACGAATTTCATAAAAAATACACCATTTATAGTAAAAACTTGTCATCATTGACGTCAATCTACGTGACAAACTACAAAAACCTACTTAGGAAAGTCATTGGCTTAACGGGAACATCTAGGTATACGTTCCATACTTGTTAGGAAGGTGATTGGGTCTCTAACATCAAGTGAGGAAACTAAGCCCTCCTCTAGTGCAAGTCACTACGAACGTCATCAAATACACAACATCCCATTGGTTATACAAACTATAGGGCTCTCTATTACGTGTCCCTCTACAATTGGTTGGCACCCTTGCACCCCCCTGTACTATTCCACACACGCTAGCAGCACGCAGGCTGGCACCCAGGTGCTGGTGGGCTGGTCATAACCATAGCTTCCCACCTCATTAGACTGTCATCTATCATCACACTTGCGGTCTGCCAGTCAATTAGCCCTTTGAACATTGGCCTTCGAAATATTCTCTGTGCCTTAGAATAAAAGGGAGTAGAGGCATACTCTGCCTCTTGGTTTCGATACAGCTCAACTCAGTATCTATTTTCATCCATCCACGGTAATAGAGACCATGTTTCAGAGCTTTTTGGTATTTGAAATACTATTACATGATGAACCTCTGATGTCTTCCATGTACTTGCTCCTCACCTCAAACAGGAGTATATTCTTTTCACATGTTTTGTAGCTACTGCACGAACATTCAAGCTCACAGTGACCTCGGGCCTCATTAGGACCCAGGCGGTAAGGGGTTTACGGCGGCGTAAACAGCGCCGACCCTTACCGCCTGATTCCAAGGTCCCTTAGCGCCATGGAGGATTTAACACCTGCTTTTAGCAGGTGTTAAAATCCATGGCGCTAAGGGACCATGTTGTTAATTACGCCACCGTAATTTACAGTGGCGTAATTAACGCCTTCCCCACTCCCATTATGCCCTATGGGGCATAAATTGGGAATGGGGAAGGGTAAATGGGTTAATGGGGATTTACCGCCCCGCCAACCTCGGAATGGGGCGGTAAGTCCGCCAACCACCATGGCGTAAACGTAGTTTACGCCATGGCGGTAAAGGTATGGCCCAAGCGGTAACTTACCGCCTGGGTCGTAATGAGGCCCCCTGACTTCCTGGTGCTGGGCCAGCCAAGCTCTTCTTGAATCTACCTCTAGTATTAAGTCATTTTCTAACTGCGCCACACTGAAAAAGCCTGTCTATTTACTGAGCCAAACTCTGCTAATCGTGTGTTGTGGAACACCCATATTCTATACGTTCCTATGCATATACATTGGCGTATCGCCTCATTCTATTCACTACGTAGCCAGTCTTTAAGAATACTTTGTCTACTTACGTAACTGTGTCTGTACAATTGTAAAACTACTCGATGTATTCTTCATTGTTTCTGTAGTCCTTTGTCTCTTTTCTGGATGCATCAGCTCTGCTTTGCATGACGTCATCGATCTTCTCTTTTGCTCGTTTTTCATACTTCTTATGGGATTTCATTCAAATGGTCATCATATTGTCGGGAATGCATATATGGCTTTCTCAATGGGTATCTTACTTCCAGGATTCCTTTCAGTATAGGTACTCTCACTGGTACTGCACGTGTCTCACACTCTGGATCCCCACATATAGGTACCATGGGGGCGTAGCTTTGAGTGGGGGTACTTGGCTCCACCTCTACACTTCCCCCTCTGGGCGATATATCAACCACTCTCTCATCATCCTTCACATCTACACATCCTCATCTGAAGAAATGCTTCTTTGGGACCCATATTTTTATGACTCCTTTCAGGCACCCCGCTGATTTCACAGGCTCATCTTTATTCCAGGACCTAAGCATGCATTGTCCATTTGGACTGCAGTAGATCCACCTCCCCACATATCTCCTGTGGTTCTTTGGTTATAGGAACTTTGTTCCTTCAGATGCATGAATGCTGGCCTTCACGTAGTCTCTAAT
Organism: Ambystoma mexicanum; assembly: GCF_040938575.1. Taxonomy (NCBI): domain Eukaryota; kingdom Metazoa; phylum Chordata; class Amphibia; order Caudata; family Ambystomatidae; genus Ambystoma; species Ambystoma mexicanum. The sequence goes on from NW_027182502.1 coordinate 352,084, forward strand.
TTCTACATCTGTCAGTTTCTTAGTCTTCCATCCTGATAAAGCATCAATCATGATCTTCATTCCTAGTGCCTTTTTTGCAGTCTTCTTACATTGTGAGATAATCCTGATCACACAAAATCCAAACAAAACCATCACTGTCAGGGCTCCAAGGAATTTGAACAATTCCGCCATCCATTGTGGAACCCAGGAGAAAACAGACCCAAACCAACTGTCATCAGCAATGTCTTCCACTTCGTCTATCATCTGGAAGTGTACCTTCATCAGCAACGTTATGGCCCTGTCAAGGTGCCATTCTCGTCTTCATGAGAACTTATGAATGTGCAACATGATTCTCCAATTTTGGTACAAACACCTCCATCCATAGCTGTAATCATTTCTAGGATGCATCTATTCTCAAGTGTCATCAGACGGATGGCTATCAGCTCTCACTTGATAACATTGAAACCCTTTAAGGTAGTGTTAATCATCTGTAACAATTCCCAACTGGTTATCTATCTCCACTTAGTATTTGCTGCTGTCTGGATCCTTGGCATGAAGATTATCGTGAATATCGATGAAGTCTGACTGAATAATCTTGTTCATATGGAATGGGTTTGAAAGCTTCTATTGACTTGGCTGATACATTTCTTCTGCAGATTTTCCTGGACTTTCAAGTCATCTGTTTACTTCCCATCTAATTCCAGCTCCTTTCACTCCAGGTTGTTCATATCTTATCACATGATTTCTGGTGTATGCTCTTGCTCTTTTCTTTGTGTCTTGAACGTAATCATCTTCATCTGGAGCTGTCCATTCTGTTGCCCACACCAAAGATGCCGTACGGCCCATGACTGACCTCTTGCTCGGCAGAGTGCAATATGAGATAGACAATGTGCTGTCTGGACATCTATATTAATGGCTATGAATATCTTATACTTTCTCATACTATAAGGTAGGAGTACACACACATAGCATTCCTCCTATGAGGTGCTCCTTCCTACCTCTTTCTTGTGCTGATACCACATGTTATTCCCCAAATGTGCTGTGCTGTCTAGATAATCATTCAAGTCGTGATCATCCTCTCTTGTACTTCTCTTAGGTATCTTTCTTGCAAGAAGAGTACGTGCAAGCAACTCATTAAAATCATCCGTGGCCATCCTTCCTACAGGGGGAATCATAGGAACACTTGTCAGTGAAATTGTTGTCTCTACATGTGCCACTGGTGCAGGAACAGTCACAAAGGGCCTTGGCTTTCGCAAAATTGCTAGGTCTGTACCTTCCTTCTGCATAAGAAGATACACAGGAACCATTGCCCTCTTTGGACCAATATAATAAGCAGTGTGTATCATGAGAATAAATATAATACATGCGTAAATTATCTACCAATATAACCATCCCCAGCAACAGTGGCTTCTTGCAATTCGCTGTGTTCTTTCGTTGATTGCCACATTATTATTATTGCTATCAATGTTACCCATCCTTTGCCTGTAATTACTTTTAAGGAAGGAAAACCCAATTTTAATCAGACAATCTCATGAAATATTTTGGCAGCTATTGAATCTGTTCCACAAGCAGCTGGCTGATTGTGGGACGATTGATGGGATTCTGAATCAACACAAAGGAGTTATCATTTCGCCAAACCAAATGAGGATGAACTACAAGCAAATAGTAAAAGAGCAAAGCCAATAAATTGTGAATGTCATCGCTTGATAGACTCATCCACATGTTAAAGAAGATGCGTCAAGCAGTAAACAGATCTGCTTGTGAATCTCATGTGTCAGCCAATTTATTGTAGGTCGATCCCTGGGATCCCTCAGAAATACACGATTGTTAGTGATAAGGATGTTTGCGGATCAGTCAATAAAGGATCAATCCAAGTAGTTTGTGAGCGTCCTTATCAAACAGGACCACCCATACCTTCTGTACAGAACTCAGGTAGCTGGAGGATCTGCTTTATGATAGCTGCGAGCAGTCTCCTCACAATAGGACCATTTTTAAGATCTTGCAAAAACGCGCAAATGTCAGTAGTTCCCCCAACCAGCGCAGGATATGCACAAAGAATGAAGAGTAAAACACCAAAAATGATCCGATGAATGTTGCCATTAGACACCACAATGGGTGCCTCCAAAGAATAACTCAGTGAGAAAGGAATCGGGGAACTGCTCCCTCTTCCAGTCGGATTTCGCATTTTTCTCCCTCTGGATGTCAATCCCTCACAGTCCACGTTCCAGCAAACTCCTGTGGCTCAAGAACAATAGCTTTTTCACTCCTTGCTTAGCAGTTACAAAGATTGTCTCGGAAGAACCATAGTCCAATGTGCACACTTTCCCTCTGTCTACTTGACAGTCTCTGCATCCTTCTTCCTCGTCATCGATCTAGTCTGCACGTGCTGAACTTCTTCTCCGTGGCTTGCTTCCAAATGGGGTCATGGTGTAGAGCTCTCTCCTGCATAGACTTTAACATCTCCTAGGTGTATCCATGCATGCCCCCCTAGTATCCTCACTGCTGATGGGGTAATGTCCCCCACTACAAAGGGCCCATTGAACCTCAGCTCGTGCCACTTTCTCATAAAGTTCCTAATCAAAACTGCCTCCCCTGGGAATAGTCTGGGTATAGGTAATTTTTCAAGTCTGGTTGCTGTATGTTCTTCGTCTGTGTTCTGAGACCGACACCCTGTTCGCTTGACTTGTTCTGAAAGGACAGAGATACTTGTGGTCATACATGTTAAGTAGGCACGTAGCTCATCTCCTAACAATTCTGCTGTTGTCTGGGCATCACTTCTAGTCCTCGATAGAGGAGTGAGAGGCATTCTCATTCGCCTCCCCATTACTAGTTCATAGGGTGTGAGGTGATGGTCAGAGCCTGGTTGGTTCCTCAACGCATATAATACAAGAGGCAGGCAATGCAGACATCCTTTTTTCAATGTTAACTTTAATTTGGCTATCCTCTCTTTGATCAGACCATTGACTCTCTCATATATTCTGTTTGCTTGCAGGTGTCAGGGATGGCACTCTATAAAGAGTGGCACAGGACACCCAGAAAGGGTTTGGGTGGTTGTGCCAAAATAAAGTGGACAGATAAGTACACACACAGCAGAAAGGAAAGAGAACGAAGAGTAGGCAAGAGTAGCAAGGGGAAAGGTACAGAATGAATTCTCTCTTGGGGTGTATGCAGATATAGGAAAAGAGTATTCCACGAACCTTAGGAAATACTCTAGCCTTCTGCACAGTTTGCTATAACAGAGGCCCACGCTGTTTGCTCACGGCTTGGAACAGCAGCTATGGGTGTCTGTAATGTAGAAACGAGACAAGGGAAGGGGCAGAGGTTGACTGATGGGAACCAACAGACAAGCCCTGTACAAAAGGGTCTACAAACAGTACAAGAGAAGATACTTACAGACAAATCCAGGAAAGGAGGTTGATAGCAAACTAGCAGAAGGAAATGAAGGGAAAGTCGTGTAACAGGATAGGATAGCAGAGGACAGTAAGGAACAAGGTTGAGAGCTCAGAGGAGCAGGAAAGCAATGAGCAAGCCCACAGGAGCAGGGCTGTAAGGTAGAGAGCGCAGAGGAAAAGGGTTTAGGGCAGCAGAGTAAAGCAGGCTGCACGGCAAGGAACCCAGAAGGGCCGGGCAGCAAGGAGTGGACCCTGAGGGGCAGGGCCGCTGAACGTAGAAGGTTGCAGAGGACCGTAGAGGGCTGCTAGGCCGAGAACCCAGCAGAAAAAAGGTAGGTAGTAGGCAGAGGAGCGTGATAAGCTGCAAAGTAGGAAGCCCAGAGGACAAGGGCTGTAGGCAGCCGGAGTGAGCAGGCTGCAGAGCAGGGAGCCCAGAGGACAAGGGCTGTAGGCAGCCTGAGTAAGGCAGGCTGCAGAGCAGGGAGCCCAGAGTTGATGGGGAAGGGGCAGTGGTTGTAACAGTGTGGATGTGTGTTTCTTATTTGTGATTAGTTGCAAGTCAGTATGGGAGAACATTTCTGTAATATGTGGCTATATTTATGAATGAGATTGCATAATATAATTTAGTGAAATTAACATGATAAATAATTATACATTTAATAATTTTGCTCATAAACCCAAATTAAGTTCACTCTTAAGAACACATGGTTCCATACTCAAACTTCTGGTCTTAGTCAAATCTCACTTGTTTTCACCCTGGTAAGTAACAACCTTTCCTTAAAGTATAGGACATATTATATGGTACTCACAAACATATTTCTTCTCAGATAATGACACTCCTGCCTTGACCTATCCCTTATCTTGCAAAGCACACGTTGGCAACTAAGAGGTTAATTATGAATCCATGTGTTTCCATGCAATTATTATCCTAAAGAAGTGTGAAGAATGTAAACGCAGTGACATTCATCAATGTATGTCTTTTTGCTGTACTTGTAATTTGAAATAATTACCAAAGCGGTTAGAAGTTCACACAGGTTAATTATTGAATTGGTCTAGGCTCAAGGGGAGTCGACATCTAGCTTAAAGGCCTCAGATGACGATGGACTGCACAATAAAAATGATGGTCTCTTCATCAGCCAATGCCTTCCTAGTCCTCAAAGGAAACACTAAAGGCCTGCACTTACGTCCCTACAAACCCTGACTCCTCCTCAGCAGAGTCCAGCCTTGAGGGGCCAACCATTATCTCGGCCCTATTACCCTGTGACAACGCAGAATCACTTACCCCCATGCCTCTTGCTGTCCTGTTCTCTGCCTTGACTGCAGACATCTTGAATGGGCAAGACCTACCCGCAAACCTATAAAGCCCTTTCATTGAAAGCGGCTGCTTAATACTACTAGATCTCCGATCACTTACCAACATAGATGCCGTCTCTGTGCCCAAAGACATGCCAGACCAATTATTATCATCGCTGTGGAAGGGAGGAGATGAGGACTCACACAAGCCTACAGGAGATATCTTGAAGCGGGTTAGAGAGTGCTACTCATTAACTCTCAGTTACAGAACAAGTGGCTCAATGAATCGCTTTACTCGACAGACCCTCAGTTCATTGACATAAACCCCAGTGACCCAGAAGACCAGCACAAACATCCTTTGGAACATTCATATCTAGCTATCCTCTGTGCAAGGTCCAAATGCAAGCTCACAACATGCTCTGTACTGTATGTGAAATATTCACCCATGCGGAACCAAGTGTCATAGGTGCTCGGAATATCTGTAACACTACTTTTTCTCTAGGCACAGTGTTTATGTGGCTAAGAAACCTTTTACGGTAGTGTCAGCTAGCGTGTCTCTGACTCTTGCGACGGCTATTGTCACTTGTGTGATTAATTAGTTAAATAAATAGACCATTTTGGCATTGATTCAGAAGTCAAATATTCATAACTCTTAAACCAATGAAGCCCCTATGCATCACCCACTATCGTGAATGGAAAATGGATGAACGCGGCCTATACATGGCATTGACAACCGCAAACTGAACACCTGCACCAGACTAGTCCCGGAGTGAATGAAGCATTGGTTTGTCTGATGGAATATACTGGTTACGGTAGAGTCTGACCAGGGGTGGAAGGTTTCCTGCCTAGGTCTGAGAAGCCGGGAATACAAGATTCCCATGTACCCACAGGTTCACGAGAATATGCCCTTTATTTGTCCACCCACCTTCTACGAGTTTACCCACATGCCGCAACGGATTTCAGGTACACCAATTATTTTCCAGCCTCTGATGGGGAGAGTACGCTTGGTGACATGAGCCTGTAGGAGGTGTTGGTGAACTTGAATAACAGCATCGTTTTCATCCAATCTTTGAAAGAACATGAACAAAGTCTCCTGGAAACGTTAGTTGAGAAATGCCAGTTCTTCAGGAGCAGAGTCAAGTACATCGAAAGCCTTGTATCTACAGATGGAATTCTGTACATCCCTCTATTATAAAAGCACTCTGCAGTGGGCATAGATGTCACTACATGAACTCCGATGCATCCTGTGCTTTTGCTACTATTACTGGACATTCATATCAGCCCTTAGAAATATCAGCGGGCCTCCCACCACCTTGTCAGGCACCTGTCGCATACTATGCCAATTCACAACTATCCTGCATCCAGCATGGTAATGCCAGTCTCATGAGTTGGGAGCTGAGTCCTACCAGGAGAATGACAAGGAGACAAGACCAGTTTACTTCTCAGAAATAAATATCACATATATATGTACAGTGCTAAATTCACTGTCTGCAATAACAGCAATCCCATGACCTATGCATTGACATCTGCAATACTGTACTCCACGACAGACCATTGGCTTACTGCCTGCTCTGGCGACTTCTGGCAGATGCAATATCATCCCTGAGCCCATTGTTGGAATAGAACAACCTCAGTTTTTTTCCCAGCCAACCCACATCCACATGATCAAATTCAGAGGAAAGATCCAGTCTCGCTACGTACAGGGTCCTCCCCGTGCATCCACCGGCCTGTGCCATACATGAGGCAAGCGTCATTCCGCTAAGTGTGGTCCCGATACCTTTCCTGAACCCAGTTTGTAAAGGGTTGAACCGATTTGTTGATTCAGCCCGCCTCGTTAAATCCTTTAACAGCTAGGTTGCAAGAATTTTAGAAGACACATCTAATAACGAGATGGGCTGGCCACTGGTAGGGGTCCATCTGTGTCCTTTAAAAAGAATTGGAACCAGGATAGACAAGTGCCACGAATCTGGGCGTTGCCTGTTTCAATGATCTGATTGAACAATCTATAAAGTATGTCTGCACTTAGTTCCTTTCTATTTTTTAGAAGGCTATTGGACTTACCATCTGGACCACAGGCTGCTCTCGAATCATTCAGTCTGTCTATTATCATCTCAATTTCATACCTGTCAAAGTCACATGTCCAGGGAATATCGGACAAACTGACCGCCTTTGTTATTAAGCTAGAACTTCCAACCTCCCCCTTATATTTCATAGTGAAATGCTCTACCCACACTCCCTCCGAAACACAGGAGGCCTGACATTCTGTTTGCATCTTGTTCTTCTGATTCAAATGCCACCATATCCATCTGGCATCCTTTTTTATTAGATGCCCAAACTAGTCTTGGTTCTCCTTTATAGATATCTGCAGCTTAAAATCTTTCACCCATCGTTTGTATTTCTGTCTGTGAGCCTGAATAGCTTGCTTCTTCACCTTCCATTCCATCACCTTTACCTTCCTCGGTTTCCTAATATATGACCACGTGACCCGTTTCTGGTGGGTAACCGCCCTATCAAAATGGGTTTTATTATTGGCAAAGACCTGTTGCTCCCAACATCTAACTGAGGAACTATATTTCTCCAACAGTGTCAAAGTTTGACTAAACTCCTCAGGAGCAGTGCAGCACACCTTCTCATGTTCACTCAAATTACGCCACCATTTACCATTTCTCTATAGAACTGTTGACCTTCACTATATTTTTGCTAAGTTGTAGTACCCTATACTTAGAGGCATTTATTATCAGGTTTCCTCTATTACCCCTCCCCGCCCCCCCCTTCGCAAAAATAGTTAAGGAGCCCTCGAACATGTCATGGTCACTGCCCCGTCAGTAAAACCTCAAATGATTTGATATTTACACGTTTGATATTTGCTACATAGATGTAGTCTACAGTCGAATGTGAGGCGTGGCCATGCCACGTGGGTACTGGGGGTGCACCGGAGGGAGACAATGCTTTCAGATGACAAAAGCCCCATCTCGCCAGGAAGCCTGCCCATGTGAGCCCATGCTTACTATTAATACACTGTGATTCAATTCCAGTGGCACATCGAACCCCCCTCCGCTCCCCAATTCTTCAAAGGAAGATGCAAGATTAAGACATATACAATTAAGGACACCTCCTAAAACGATCGGACCTACATCATCCAAAACTAAGTGAAACCACATCATTCGAACATTCTCTATGTCATTTAGCACAGAATCTATTCCCACCCTCACCGCAGTGAAGTAGATATTAATAGTAAGTATTGCCTGGTCTTTCCCATGTACTACTTCAGTAAAGAAGGTGATTAGAACTGCTTCTTATGTTGTGGCAATACAATTGAAAGCCCGTCCCTGCTTAATTTTAATAGCCGCCAGGATTCCTCCAAATGGGCGCCCATTGCTGCCTTTTTTGCCTTTTTTGTTATAATACTAAACCCAGCCATTATAGGGGTAGTAGTTAACAATGTTTCCTGAACAAACAAAATATCGTACCTTAGAAAGACTGTCCTCACACCCGCTTTCAGAAAGCAGCTATGCCCCCGAGAGTTAGCACTTACAACTTTGCACTCTTGAGTTTTGGAATCCAGGTCTACCCCCTTTGGACATGTGAGGGTGGAGGCAGCCAGGCCCAGTTTGCTGGGACCTTATGAGGGTGTACCTGCCTCTGTCCATCTTGAGACACTAAGCATTTTATGTTCTTTTTATTATATTCCCCACCCCACCGTTTATCCACAATATCCTCCATCAAATCATTCTTCCGTGCATAAGAACATTCGTACCCTCTTACCGGCAATTCCTCCTGATTGGCATAATCCAGTTTCTCAGTAGCTTAGCGTACAGATGGACTGCGCACTTCCCCACCATCCTTTTCTCAAATAGATGGACAGACTTAATGTCTGAAGTAGCCACAGCTCTCAGCTCTGTGATGGTAGAGAAAAGCTGCATTACTCTGGCTCTATTCAAGGGCATATCCCTCTCCTCTTCTAATACTGATTCAGGAATCAGTGCTGAAGAAGACGATTCTGGGGTGTATGCGTTTCTTCCATGTTCAGGTGTCCCACGTTTACCCCGTTGCCTCTCCCACCATTGATTTTTCACATTTCTCAGTGACGTCAGACTACCAGGTTCTGCGCTAGGCAGTATCATAGCATCAGTACTCTTATTGTTACCCACATCAGAAGCCTTACAGGTGCAGGCACAATTAGTAGCAAGCATATTTGCAGCCTCCACCATATCCTCACACGTGGGCACCAGCTCGACCCTACCAGTATTCAAAGTCACCCTACAGAGTTTTCTGGTATAACCAGACCCCCACCCTTTCCCCTTTCTTCTTCTTTATTATCAGTTTCTTTTCCAACTACTACATTCAGTGGGTCAACTGGGAAGAGATGCAACTCAAATTGTGTCTCCTGCCTTTAGCCTCAATCCCTCCACCTGTCCCTTATGCCGATTTGTTCTGGGTGTCATCAGTTACAATTACGTTCTGATTTGCCGCTCCATCTTTCCTAGTCTGCAAATTGATGGAATCTCTTTTAGCAGATGCATCAAAAATATTTCTCAAAAAGGTCTGCTTTTGCCTCAGGCCTTTGCAGTTCTTAGACTTTTTCATTGTCTCAACTCCGTTCGATCTTATGGCACCAACTCTTCTCTGTCCTCCTGCACCAACACCTGTATGCTGGCCTCACTGTTCTCTGCATTCACAGACGTCTCCCTGTGTTGGATCGTATGAGCCACGTTTAACTGAGATGTTCGACCCTTGTTGCTAGTGCCCATATACTCTCCTCTCAATAAATGATCTTTTAGCTCCTTGAGAATAGTGGAGTTTGCTCTTACTTCTGGCACTACAGTATCAGACAAACGTATAAAAGACAGCGGAACCAGATTTAGAGCCACCAGTTGGCTCTCTCCACTTATTAGGATCGCTTCATTACTTGTCATCATACAATGAACTGGCGGAGGCGGGCAGTTACCATTGCAACCATTCTCCTCCCTCGCCACATTACTAGTCGTGAGAACGTCAGGATCATCTAGTGCATAACTTACATCAGACTCTTCCCTATCCGGGGAGTCAAACATTCTCTGGAGGCACTAAGCCTGGCAGTCAGGGAGGACGAGGGCCGATCTCTCGTCTTGCAGGCTAATATATATGTCTTTGAAAGACGTACTCACTCATCTTTCGACATCCTGAAGAACTGGGCCTGATATTTCAATCTCTTCTACATAATCCGTAGCAGAGCCCGCCACAGATGAATCAGCTATAGGATGGCCCAACTTTACAGCCTCGCTATATATTCTCCGCTTGGCCGGGGGGAAGAATGCTGTGATCTTCCCCTGTTCGCCCCTTTCGTGAATTAAGAAATTGCTTTCCATGTCTTCATCTAATGGCGTCTGCTCTGCAGTGCCAAGATTATAACGATTTATTTTCCTCTGTGTCATTTGGGATGCCCTGGGGACAGATATTAATAGGCAACGCAAAGCAAGGATGGTCAGGTTGCAAACTAGTGACTAGTGCCTAGAGACTAGCCCACCACTAAGTCAACTAAAAAGCTGAACACCCCCTCACCGCCAGACACAGCCTCAACAACCTCACCACACCACTGCTGACAGAAAACCTCCAGATTGTTAGACAATTGATAGGATTATGGTTGAGCACCCTGCCTTGTGGTCTCCGTGCTCAGGAGCACTCTGCGTCTCTCACTACCAAGAGTATCAGGAGGTATGTATGCAGTGGTCGTCAGGTCGTCAGCTCTGCTCTCCACCCAGGAACTCTCCAGGTCATCAGATCCACTCTCCGATCTCCACTACCAGCTCACTGCACTGTCCTCGGCACAGAAGCTGGAGAGGAAAGGACCTCTCAACGAATCTCGACATGTCAGGCCGCACCTCCAACACTCGTAACAATAGTGAGGCCGCCTCCGTAACTCGATATGCTGGTGTACTGAATCCAGGGGGAGGACAGGCCAACAAATACAAGACCCAACTCTGAAATAATCTACTTCCAAAAGGGAAATATGTTCATAGAGCACCAAACGGCCAAGCGGAAGCATCAAATCCAGGCGGGCCTCCAACTCTGAGACAACATAAATCCAAGAGACTCTGAGAGCCACCCTAAGTAGCAACAGCACAGAAACAAACCATCCACCAACACAGGTGATCATTTCCTCAAGTCCATCACAAAGAAGAGCGACCTAGACTCAGCACAGTAAAGCTGAACGTCAAGCAGAGATGGGAGATTCTACATGCTTCGGTGTACCTGACATCTCTACCATAAGGGCCCTTAACAGTTCTAGATAGTGCTCTCCCATGCAGCCCTGGGAGAGCCTAACAGAAGTGCAACAAACCTGACGAGTACTAAGTGCCAGAGTTATCCAAGGTGCCATAAAATCTACCTAAATCACTTTGTAGATCCACCACAGAGGTGAATCCAGACACCAAACCCTGCTAAGAGTACCCTGGGATACAGAGTCAGGTGCCTGGGATTGGGTTGTGCCTGTCAATTCCTGTACAAACTCTGTCATTGCAAAAGGAGATCCCCTTATTGGGCCATTAGCATTGGGCACATGAGGTGTCTTACTAGCAGAAAAGTGAGAAACTCTAATAACAAAGTGAAACCTCACCATTCAGCCCATCACCAGGATGGTGATCTTTTGAAGGGTGGAGTGTGTAAGCAGCATGTTACACACGAGTCACTAAAGTTAAATGTGTGCCCCGGCTGCCAGTGTTCACCTTTTGTGCATTCATAAAATCCATGTCTGTTTCAACTTTCATTCTATCTAAGCACTTTTGTCCTCAGCATGCTGGTTTACTACTCCACCCATTTCTCCTTGCAACAAGGTATTGAACTTTGCTACCCATACCCTCTACAGTCTCCCGTGAGACTCCGCCACCTCGCTGCACTGCCTTCCCGTGGGGATAATATCCATGCAAAATGGCTACCTATTTTAGTTCTTTCTAGTGGAGTTTAAATCCACTTGGGCTAGCAGATGTATCTATCCCAAGGTACTCACCCCTTTGCACCTTATGCTCCCAAGCACTCCTCAAACTAACCATCTCCCTTTGTCCACCCTTTTGTGCCTTCCCCTTCACTAATTCGCCATCCTGGCTCCACATCACTGCAACGTCCTAGCCCCAAAACATTGTAGTTCCAGAAATCTAGGGCATTACAATATAGACTGGCTTCTGGATCCCCCTTAAAGAGCACCTTCTCTCCCAGGAGGAACTTCAGAGTCTTAGGGCCTCATTACGATCCAGGCGCTAATCCATGGTGCTATCAGCACCATGGTTCATGCCGGATTCCACCATGGAGAAAGGGGGAATTACCACCCCATTCCAAGGTTGGTGGGGAGGTAATTCCCCCTTTCTCCATGGCCCTTTCCCATTCCCATAGGGCTCAATGGGAATGGGGCAGGCAGTAATTACGGTACCGCAAATTGCGGTACCGTTATTAGCACCAAGGTCCCTTTGCAGGTCCAATCCTTAACGGCTGGAAAAGCCAGCCGTTAAAGTGGGAACCCGCAAAGGGACCTCGTAATCAGGCGCTAAGGGATTACCGGTACTGTTACCCTTACCGGTACAGGCAATCCCTTAGCGCCAGAGTCGTAATGAGGCCCTTAGAATGCTGTCAACCATCTCATGCTCCCCAACCACCATCACCATCAAAGTTGTCTTCTCACCACTTACGGTTCCCAGCTTCTGGCGACTCCACAAGCAATCTCAATGCATTAACAACTATATCATAAATTCATAGAGGTTTGTAAAGTGCCTCACAATCGGACTGCTCGAGCTATACATATGCCCATTGGAGAAGCACTTTTCAATTTCAATAAATGTATACAAAGTACCCCAGAGCACAGAGCACAGAGCAACGTGGGTGCTTAGAGAAGGGAAACACCCCGCTCCAACATGAAAGACCTTGCCTTTCCTGCACTGGGACCCAGTCAATACAGGATGATCTGACAGGTAGTTCTAGCCCCAATGGGTGATATCCAGTGACCCATTTTACAACAATTGCACAACGGGAAAATAACATTGCGTCCCCTTGTTTCCATTGCTTATTTGCTTTTCTTTCCATATCACAATAAAATAACTATCTACAAATCAGTATTTGCACTGCCTGGTAGAGAGCAGCCCAATCCCAACTGCTAGACTATGTACCTTCTTTATGCAAAGAGAACAATCACAGACATGTTTCGGCCTTATTGGACCTCATCAGTGCCTTCCAGCTTGAGTAGCTAAGACATGACAACCAGCTTTTCGAATGCAAGAAAGGTGTGGTCTTGCCATGATTAGTGCATGCTGAACTGTGTCTCGAACACAGTTGAAACATACAGCTTGCTCCAGATGCAGCTTCTCCTGGTCAATACACCCCAGGCATGTTCCTCAAAATGTATTGAATACGAGTTGGCTCCCTATCTGACAGGGCAGAGCAAGGACACAAAGTGAGTGTGCTAAATCAAAGACTCAACTCATAGTGAATTTGAACTTGGATGGCAATATCCAGGAACATTACATGAATACCTTCCTAAACTTGGATGGTTTAACTACACTAGCCATTTGGTCCTGAAGAAGGGTTATTTAATTGCATGTTTGCCGAAACCTACATTGTCCCCTGATAAAAATGGACAGACAGTTGTAGAACTGAATTGATCAAGCAAAGCCTAATTCTATTGAGAGTAGATTTGGAATATTATGTAGCAGATCATTTTATATATTTAGACTTACGAAATCTGGTGTTAGATTTGAATCTGTTCATAATTTTGCATGTGTTGCATTTCTAATATGATGTTCTGTTCATAATTTGTATACCAGTCATGCATAACAAAAAGGCTTCTAATGTAATGTGGTTTAACTCACTAACTAACTAATTTGTTTACATTTATATATTTAATAATCAAGCCAAAGAAGTTGTATGCTCCAGTCTCAATGATTTGTTATTTCATGTGTAAGAGTTCTGTATTTCCATCACTTGGTGTGTAGACATTCCCCAAAGGATCATGTGTTGCCTTTGACCTGCTTATGTTTTATACTGACTGATGTATGTTTTTTGTCTGTGTTTTAGGAGAGCCAGAGAGCTTCTGGAAAAGGGTCATTCGTATTGTGCGCCTGGTCCTAGCCGCCATCGTCCTGGTTGCTGGAATAGGCATGGTTCGCTGGCATTTTACATGAATGGTAAACTCTGAATTAACCACTCAATAATCTCCATAAAGGGGATAATAGATTATAGGATGTGATGTGGTGTCAGACAGCACAGGGATGGGTTCCCAGCATGTGTTCAACCTGCGGCTGAAGTGTGGCTGTGTACACAGTATGATGCTGAGCAGATCTGCGTGTTGTTTATCACATTTTCCTCATTCTTGCAGAATTGTAGTCAGTGGGCCTCATTACGAGGTTGGTGTTAAAGCCTGCAGGTAGGCAGCGACCTACCGCCGACCCCGAAACAACATTGCTGCCGCCCGATATCCCGGTGCCACTGGGATATCATGAGCGGCGGCAGAACGGTAAATCACTCCATGGGAATGGGGACACTGAAGCACCGGCAGCGTTGCTAACGGTGCCGGTGCTTCAGTTGAAACTCTGCAGGAAGGCGCCTGAACTCCCTGTAGGTCAGGCCTGCCTGGATTTCCATGCCCCTACTGACAGACTCTTACGGCCTCATTACGAGGTTAGTGATAAAACCCCTCAGTAGGCAGCGGGCTACCACCAACCCCTTAACACTGTTTCCACCTCCCGATATCCAGTTGCTACCGGGATATCATGACCGGCGGCAGAATGGTAAATCCTTATTCGGGAATGGGGACACTGAAGCACCGGCACCGTTAGTAATGGTGCCGGTGCTCAGTGGAAAGCCTGCTGGTAGGGGCCTGAACTCCCGGGAGGTCAGGCCTGCTGGGATTACTGTGCCCCTGCCGGAAGACTCGTAGTTTTGGCACATTTCTATCGGCACCCTTATTTCCAGACCGCCAAACTTTAAATGAGGCCCAGTGTCTTTGGTGTTTTGATTTTTCAGTGTTGAATCAAGGGATGACCCAGCCCAACATATATTCTGTTGTATTTTGGACAGCCACGCAATCCCAATTGAATGTAGAAGTAGCATAATTGTTCCTTTGTATAAAAACGGGTCAAAATGATCCCTGTCCTCCTGCAGGCTTATTTAATTGATAAATAGATGACTTTAGCAAAAGGAAAGGTTTTTCTGTTTCCTTCCCACCTTGTTGATTGGGCAGAGCAAACCATTTACTAGTATAAACATAATGAGGTTTTAGAGAGGGTTAGGGACTGATTCACGATGTCTAAATATATTTATATTTGCGTTGTGCAGAATATGTTTGTTGGGCCAGTGCTAAACGTTAAACAATGTAAATAGGGAATTGTTGTGGTCTAAACTCATAAAACTGGGGATCACACAAGATATTAGCTATTGTGATGGTTTTGCTTTTTAATTCTAACGCAAGATTTACATTTTGAGGCTGATGGTGAATTGACAAATGACTTTAGGATTACAAAAGGAGTATATCAGGGGTGCATTCTTACACCCCTGATTTGTATTCTAAATACTAATTCACTGATGCAATCCCTTGAGGAAGTCACATATGATATTCCTAAAATCTTAAATAGCGCTTTTGTATGCAGATGATGTAGTTTCAATAGCTAGAACTCTGACGCTTTACAAAACCTTTTTTCCACATTTATGAACGTGTTTCTGTGATTTGATACATTAAATCTGACATTCATCAGGCAAACAACTAAAATGACGCATATACTATCAGCTATATTTGCTGGAGTCGTATGGTACTGAATATTAATTAATGAAGAGTTTTGACTTCTAAGCTCTTCTGTTCATATAGACGAGCCATGTTGTACGGCGCAAATTCTTATCGATGTAGAGTACTGTGAAAAAAACATGAATGATAATGATTTTTTTTTAATAATGATTACAAAGTCACATAAAAACACCCTAACCAAGGCTATAACTATAATCAATGCAGGAGAGCCGGAGTCAAAAAGTACCTTCAAAACTTGGACACTGGGAAAATCTCCTTGCGTTAGATTTATCTCCATATTAGATTAAACAGTTCCCAACATGAACATGTCAGTACAAAATAGGATTGTTAATGGAACATGTGTACTCCAGACCTACATTCAAATGTAGCACATTTAGAAGCCATACTGACGTTCTTCAGAGAAGCGTATTACTTCTTCCACCATGAACCAGAGTTGTACTGCGGCTTCATAATCCCAATGTCCACCTGCTAGAATAACTGAGTTATATAATTCTATTCTCTGCAGCCCGCAATGGAGTTACTGTGGAGCACTTACATACAAACACAACTTACCTTTATGGAGCTTTTGGGTTCATTGATCAAAGGTCCAAGTTGTACTGCCACATCATGATCCTGGGAGCAATACTTAGAGCAAAGCTGCGTCATCAACAATGCAGACAAGTGCTGTTATGAAGACCCTGCAAAAGAAGCTGACGCTATAATGTTACGAGTCGAAACACTTGGGTCCGCTAAGAAATGTGGCATAGATAGGACAGGGAGTTCTTACCCAAAATGTTACAGCTGCCAGGCATCATTCTGTGATGTCTATTCACGAAAGCAATATTAGGACATTGTCACAGAACCTACGGCGTAAAAATGCCTATGCCGTAGAGGGTTGCGTGATAGAACCACATAAATAAGCCGCGATTAGAATGCAAAATGCAACAAGTGTCATGTGACGAGCGCCATGAAAGGGCAACCTTAACCCAGGACATTCGATTTGGTCCAGACTGGCTGTATAAGCCGTATTTAATGGTTGAGGAACAAGTTTTGTTCATCACATACATTTGGCCTTCACAGTTCTTTTAGTAACCTGAAGAGTACTCCTGTTAATGTTAAGTCAAGTTCAAAATCTACTTTTTGCAAAATAGTTAGTAGGAAAAGTGAAAGTATGTCTTAGATTCAATCAAGCATTGAGGAATACTGTAAACTTGCACCAGTTTCGGGGATAGCAAGCTATTTGCTTGTTGTCAGAGATATATACCACCCTGTCCTATTAAATCACCTAAGGCTAAACTATTTTTCTCCCACACATGGAAAGTGGTGTCGCTGGAGGGAAAATGAAATGTCTTGTGTATGTGAAACTGATGGAATGGAAACTCCTTTCCATGCAGCGTTATTTGGTGCTTTATATGCACTTCTTAGGAAAGTGTTTTTAGTTCCACTTTTTTGGGAAAGAGGCTACAGTCAATGCAGACCTGCGTTTCTATATTTATTGTTCCTCCCTGATGTATCTGTGCTCTTGTGTTGCTAATTTTACTGCTGCTGTTTCAAAAGTCACATCATAGTTAGTGGAACAGTTTTACTGATTTTACTTGCGTGCATGCCTTGTAATATGGACCATGTTTATACATTATCTTTAATTTCTTTTACATATAAGACTTTTATGGGACTGTTCCTCAAGAGATAAAGTACTGATTGATTCAGATAGTCCTTGCTCTGAGAAACCAGCAGTAAGAGGATTGTGCAAGAGCCTCCAGGAAGGATTGAGGGTATGGGACTGTCACTCCCGAGATAAAGTATTGATTGATTCAGAAAGGCCTGGCTCTGAGAGGATTATGCAAGAGCCTCCAGGAAAGATTGAGGGTATGGGACTGTCCCTCCCGAGATAAAGTATTGATTGATTCAGATAGTCCTTGCTCTGAGAACCCAGCAGTAAGAGGATTGTGCAAGAGCCTCCAGGAAAGATTGAGGGTATGGGACTGTCCCTCCCGAGATAAAGTATTGATTGATTCAGATAATCCTTGCTCTGAGAACCCAGCAGTAAGAGGATTGTGCAAGAGCCTCCAGGAAAGATTGAGGGTATGGGACTGTCCCTGCCGAGATAAAGTATTGATTGATTCAGAAAGGTCTGGCTCTGAGAGGATTATGCAAGAGCCTCCAGGAAAGATTGAGGGTACGGGACTGTCCCTCCCGAGATAAAGTATTGATTGATTCAGATAATCCTTGCTCTGAGAACCCAGCAGTAAGAGGATTGTGCAAGAGCCTCCAGGAAGGATTGAGGGTATGGGATAGTCACTCCCGAGATAAAGTATTGATTGATTCAGATAGTCCTTGCTCTGAGAACCCAGCAGTAAGAGGATTGTGCAAGAGCCTCCAGGAAGGATTGAGGGTATGGGATGGTCACTCCCGAGATAAAGTATTGATTGATTCAGATAGTCCTTGCTCTGAGAACTCAGCAGTGAGAGGATTGTGCAAGAGCCTCCAGGAAGGCTTGAGGGTATGGGACTGTCCCTCCAGAGATAAAGTATTGATTGATTCAGATAGTCCTTGCTCTGAGAACCCAGCAGTAAGAGGATTGTGCAAGAGCCTCCAGGAAAGATTGAGGGTATGGGACTGTCCCTCCCGAGATAAAGTATTGATTGATTCAGATAATCCTTGCTCTGAGAACCCAGCAGTAAGAGGATTGTGCAAGAGCCTCCAGGAAGGATTGAGGGTATGGGATGGTCACTCCCGAGATAACGTATTGATTGATTCAGATAGTCCTTGCTCTGAGAACCCAGCAGTAAGAGGATTGTG
This sequence comes from Ambystoma mexicanum, assembly GCF_040938575.1. Classification (NCBI taxonomy): domain Eukaryota; kingdom Metazoa; phylum Chordata; class Amphibia; order Caudata; family Ambystomatidae; genus Ambystoma; species Ambystoma mexicanum. Next base: position 370,285 of record NW_027182502.1, read on the forward strand.
CAAGAGCCTCCAGGAAGGATTGAGGGTATGGGATGGTCACTCCCGAGATAAAGTATTGATTGATTCAGATAGTCCTTGCTCTGAGAACTCAGCAGTGAGAGGATTGTGCAAGAGCCTCCACGAAGGCTTGAGGGTATGGGACTGTCCCTCCAGAGATAAAGTATTGATTGATTCAGATAGTCCTTGCTCTGAGAACCCAGCAGTAAGAGGATTGTGCAAGAGCCTCCAGGAAAGATTGAGGGTATGGGACTGTCCCTCCCGAGATAAAGTATTGATTGATTCAGATAATCCTTGCTCTGAGAACCCAGCAGTAAGAGGATTGTGCAAGAGCCTCCAGGAAGGCTTGAGGGTACACATCCCTGCCACTCTGTCCCGTTATTTGGACAAGGAAAAGTGAAAGTTGTGGAGTTCCACCTGACGGATTAGATAAGAGGCACTAGTGCGAATGCCTTGAAGTGCATCACGCGGCAGACGCAAGGATGGGGCGAGCCGTCCTGCAGCACCTGTTCCAGTGAGGTAGGCATTTATCCATTTTGCCTCCAACATGTCTAGAGTACTGCTATATATTCTATTTAAAGCAGGTGAATCTATGAAAGATCCAATTCTGGAGAAGGAGTACCTTTCTTACCTGTAACTCCATTTCTCCAGCATTGGTATCTTTTAAAGGTTCACATGCTCCCTCCTTCCTGCCCAAGGGGTTAAAGGCCTATTCTCAGGTATTGACAAAGGTCAGCACTCGCCTGTTAGAATCTGAACATGACCTCCAGGGGAGGAGCTTACTACTCGACATCCCATCGGCTGTGACCAAAGAACCCATAAAGAGGAGGATTGACTACAAAACACACCTGTTTTTTTTCTTTAGGTAAAAGTATAAAGTGTGTAACCGAGGATTCCCGGTCTGATAAGGGGGGAATATTCAAAGTATGTGAATATATGAAAGATCCAATGCTGGAGAAAGGGGTGGTGCATTCTTCGTAGTCTGACGAGTATTATGGTCACTAAGAGCACAGGATTGGTGGGCACAGAGGAGCAGAGGGGGGGTTCTACTTAGGCTGTTCTAGAGAAGAAGGGTGAAGGTGAGAGGATGCAGATGGTGGGTGGGGGATGGGAAGACAGAGGACAACATAGGAGGGTTCCCTGATCTTGATGATTTTGCATGAGAAAGAGAGGGCAAAGTCATCACTTAGAGAGAGGAGGCCCCATGAATTGGATGGTAGTATATAGTTTACAAGGATCGTAGCAGTTATGAGAAAGGTTTGGTGAGGTAGATGGATTTAATAGAGTACATAACAGAGATGAAATTGAGGAAAGATGTCTTATAGGAAGCAAAGCGAGACGGACACCTGGCCTCCTTCCAGCAACTGAGATGGAGGCACCTGGTAGTTATCAGCTGTCATAGCAGCTTGCTGATCCAGTGATTGGTATGGTTTATCAGCTGTCATATCAGCTTGCCGATCCAGTCATTGGTATGGGGTATCAGCTGTCATATCAGCTTGCTGATCCAGTGATTGGTATGGGTTATCAGCTATCATATCAGCTTGCTGATCCAGTGATTGGTATGGGTTATCAGCTATCATATCAGCTTGCTGATCCAGTGATTGGTATGGTAGTGATGAGATGTAGAGTGAAGGATCAATCAGGATAGTGCTTCTCAATCGAAATAGCAAGAGCCAAGATACATTCTGCAAAGGTGTTCTCAATCGAGTTGGCGAGAGGACCAGCAAGAATTTCTGACTTCATCAAGAGAGAGAACAAAAGAGACAGATTTGAATATGCATTTGGTATTGGGGAAAGTAGGGGAAGGATTTTGCATGGGGTTGGGAGAGATGGCAAAGTACAGGAGGAAGTTATCAGATGTGCAATGGTAAAATGGAAGGGTTATAGTGGCTGACAGAGGCAAAGAGGAAGTTCAGGGCAGGGAAGTTGGGATGTGAATGCTTTTCAAAGCTCTGGAAAGAGAGTATGGAGTTATCAAACAGGGTGAATTAAAATTGGTGATGATGGTTGTTTCAAAATGTGGGGAGGTTCATGTCACCTCTGGACACAATGAGAGACTCATAAGAAAGAAAGTTAATTCGAAGATCGAGATAAAAAAGGGCAGAGTTCTAGGTGGTTGATCAATGAGAATAATAATGCAAGGGGCAAGCGGGAGGAGTTGAACTGCCATGATTATCACCCTACCGCGATTGCCAGACCTTAACCTCACCTCAGAGGTAGTCAAGAACACACGTGGGGCTGTGGCAGGTTTAGAGGCAGAGAATAGTGCTGTACCTGGCACAAGGTTCTGTAGAGAGTTGGCTCTCTGTATTTACTGTAAGAGAAGTCACTACTGCTGAGCACCTGACAGGTTTAGCATTGGACAGCAATACTGTTGTGACCCTGCCCCAGAAAATCTTGGAACCAATTCTTATTATCCTTGTGTAAATGTCATCATTAACTTCCCTACATAGTTTTACCACTAAGAAAACAAGGATTCTCAAGTGTGTATGTATAGTAATATACATGTATACTGTTTATAATTAGCAAACAGAAAGGGGGCAGGTAAGACAAAGTCACCCAGGCGCTCGCACTCTCACAATAACTGAGCAGGAGGCAGCGGGGGATTGTATGATGTAACCCAACACTCTAGAGTACAAGACAACAGTTATTGAACATATACAATCACACTGCCACAAAGTTTTTGTGCAAAGTTGCATAGATTTTTTAGTCCATCCGAAATCAGACTGACACGTTTTTCGAGCCTAAGCTCTTCCTCTGAGGCTTGCGTTGTTCGTAATTTCTGAATTCAGACGGATGCCAGTCAAACACAGATCTCAGAATGCAGGCTTTACCTCATGGAACCTCCCACGTTCTGAGCACCCTGACTGAGAACGGGCAACAGGTAAATAAGCCAGCACCCTTTGCCCTTATCCCAACCCATGCCCCACTTACCTGATGTTGCCTTGTCCGTGGCCGGCACCTGGGACACTCAGTATTCCACCACAGCAAATGTCGCCATGGAAAGTGTCAGGGGAGTTTTCTACAAGTGCTACATGGTAGCAGCACTTCAGCCAACTATCCCAGTGGTATGTAGATCCTCAACTCTTAGTATCAGTCTGTACTACTGTTGGAACCTTGGTAGAGTGGCAGAGAAGTCAGGCTTAGTTTAAGAGGAAGATTTGAGCTGTAGGTAAGTACTTTGAATCTTAGTTAGCAATACACTTCCAAAGAAACACACATAAATGTATATTAAAATATATATGTATTATATTTACACTAGAATCACCTTAAATCACTTAGTAAATATAACCAAAATACATAGGAATACTTTAAGTTACTTTGCAAAGGCCGCTGGCTAGTTGGTAGTTGCTTGCGGTAACATTTGTTCCATAGATTTGACAGTAATGACAGTTCTATCGTATTATCAGTAATAATGCGAACTCGCGAACACCAACATACATACATTAAATGCATTTAGTCTGCAAACACATATAAGGTAGTGACTTTTTTTGAAGGACAACAGTTGGTTAGAGTTATACTAGCAGAGCTTCAGGTTTTAGAGGCAGTTTCTTCGCACAGCAAGTCTTTTAAAGTCCGAAATGCAACCCTAGCTAAAAGGCAGTTTGGAATGGATTAAAGTCTTGTGAAGCAGCAGAAGATCAAAAGTTCCTGTGGATACTTTCTAGTCTCTAAGAAGGAAGATGTTAGAAGTCTGAACCAACGGTGGAGACCCTGTTAAAGAACTTGCAAAGGTGGCACAAGCAGCAGCTTGGCTCGGAGGTAGGAGGGGGTGCCCTGGATACCTTTAGGTGCACTCCAAAGATCTGGAGCAACATCACATAATCAGGTAAGCAATATCTTTATCCCCACAGTACCTTAGGTTAGAAGAAAAGATTGTGGCTGGATTCTCCACGACTGGACGGTGCAGGACTCGACAGCAGTCTTGAGAGGGCAGTTGAAGTAGAACAGTTGCTGGGTTACATAATTAATACGGTTGCAGAAGTATTGGTGAGTAGGATACAGTTAGGCGTATCTGTTGAACAGAATGGTTTTGAGGTTTTTATGTTGGTCCACTTATCTTGGCTAAGGAACTGCAAGGAGAGCCAGGGTTTTATATGTGCTTTCCAAGACTTATTCCACACCAAAGCTCAGTGTCTCTCCACACACCAAAGACTCGTTAGAAGCTAACCTAACAAAAATGCATCATGGTGCCTATTGGCTGTCCACCACCATGTAAATTCAAAATATGTGCAACATAGGAAAAAAGGTTTAATTCAGTCTCCAAACTTTAGAAATAAACAAGCAAAAATACAATTTAAAAGCGAATAAAGTATTGGCATGGCTCCGTCAAAGGACTGGACCAGGAGTGGTTAGAAACTCTGACTTGAAGATGCTTCGTAGACTGGATATAGACAATTGGTGCACCCAGGAAAATAGGGATTGTGTAATAGTAGGATGTGGAGCCAGTAATTTGCCATATTTCCTAAAGGCTCTTCCAATTTGAAACTTATAGTGGATTAGATTTTCTGCCTTTTTAAGTGATTTAAAAATGGCCTTGCTAGTATGAAAACCCATGTTGTTATGTTATTTTTGTTTGTTTGGTTCTATGTTTTTTGTAGCGCCCCAATGCCTGCGAGTTTTTGGCGCTTAAGAAGTAAATAAATAAATAAAGAGCATGTCAGACTCTTGCTGAGATCAGACGTGAGATCTCTGGCTTTGTTCATGTCCCCTGGGTGTACCCCTGGGTGAAGAGCCACAGCTAAATGACAAGGTACTAATAGTATCAACTACTGCCCCACAATAATATGACCCAGGAACAAGCACACCGGTGGGTAGAGTTCTAAGGGGGCAGACTGGGCAGGAATGGAATTCAGTAAAATAACTCATATAGTTTATGAATACAGGGAGGGACACTATATGTAAGAGAATGAAGGACGCTATTTTATAGTCGAATGTTTATAGTGTTTCCATATTAAAAGGCGGCTAAATCTTGCAAGAAGGTTGTGGAGGGAAGCAAAGGAAAGTTGATGTAACTTCATCACAAAGGCCCTGGTGCGTGTTTGGTTTAGCAGCACGATTGATGGCAGCATCCTTTACAGTAGAATGCATACAATAATCACACAAGTCTTGACATTATGTTGTTGCTTCCATATGTGAAGATATTTAAAACTGTAGCTGAATATTGCAGTTTGACTTGAAGAGCGAGCATAATACACTCAAGAAAAGCAAAAGACTGAGGCTGTGTCATGTCATCCATTTCATGCAGTGTCGCATCTGAGGCATGGGATCCAGCACAACCTGGCAGCACTGAGCACATTTCTGAATGAATCTGTCTGCAAAAGACTCCTTTATATCTGAGTCTGAAGATGAAGTGCACCCAGGCCACAGTGTTCCTGTTCCAGAGACCTTCTGTGACTCCTTTCCCAGGCATCCAGCATCTACAACCCCTCATCCTGCACAGCCCTGCCCTGCCTTCCTGTGAGCATCAGCCTGCCGCTGCCAACGGGGGCCAAAAGGTCCCTGTGATAGGTCACCATACCCGAGTATCATGAACTTATGAGCTGAACAGGCTTATACTCCTGGATAAACAGTGTAATTGGGCCACATTTGACTATTTTGTGGCCATAACGATATTTGCAAGCTGTGCTCTCCAGACCTGTTTCAGTAATTGCATATGTGGGTGCTGTTTCTGGTTGCTAAGGTAGTCTCAGATTTGGGCCTCATTACAAGTTTGTCGTTCCAAAAACCGGTAAGCTCACCGGCACCCTTGTTTCCTGACGGGGCTGCTGCACCCGGGCGCAGCGGCCATGGTAGGCAGACTCTTCACGGAAGCGCCGGCACCGTTAGCAAAGGTGCCAGTGCTTCCGAGTCCCCATTCCCATAGAGTCCCATAGACGTTTTGGCCTACAACTACCATCAGCTATGTTCAGCATAGTCACTGGTGAAGGATCATAGAAGTCGTAGGCCAGAACATCTGAAGGGTCACAGGGTGCCCACCACTGCTTCAGGGCGTAAGGTGCATGCTGTGCAGCTCCCCCTCAATAATGTGCAAGCCCCACCCCAGGAATTTTCATATTATTAGATGGGCCCCGTTTGTGATCACGGGGGCCCAATTTCCATCAGGTGTGGGTGCAGGAGTGTCCAAAACAAAGTACTGGCTTTGAGCAGGATTTCCCTGATCTGTGATCCAACACAAAATGGCTTCCCAGATTCAGAAAAAAGTATTTGCACACTTGATCTAGTAAAAGGTGCAGAGGCCTGAACTCAAACCCAGATTTATAGGACCAGATTCTCCCTTCTCCATAAGGAAAACTCTCGCCAAAGCATGAAAAATAACAGAAACTGTATACTGCAGATCCTGATTCCCAATTAATCACGTCCAAAGAACAAACGTGTTGTACCTTTTTTAACAAAATGCTATAATTGTGGAATAAAATCACAATACAGGGCAAAAGAGATGCAAGAAGAATAGCGTGGCAACATCAGTCTACCCCTCTTCCCTTCCCATCTGCTATCCTATTTGTATTATATCCACTCCCCACAGTCAGCTTCCATCAGCCCCCCCTGACCTCCATTCACATTTACCACCACTCCGACCAACCCCCACTGTGATTCCTTGGCCTGGCTGGGAGAATAGAGGATGATGGGCCCCCCCAGTGAGCTTCCATCAGCCCCCCCTGACCTCCATTCCCATTTACCACCACTCCGACCAACCCCCACTGTGATTCCTTGGCCTGGCTGGGGAGAATAGAGGATGATGGGGCCCCCCAGTCAGCTTCCATCAGCCCCCCTGACCTCCATTACCATTTACCACCACTCTGACAAACCCCCACTGGGATTGCTTGGCCTGGCTGGGAGAATAGAGGATGATGGGCCCCCCCAGTGAGCTTCCATCAGCCCCCCCCGACCTCCATTCCCATTTACCACCACTCTGACAAACCCCCACTGGGATTGCTTGGCCTGGCTGGGAGAATAGAGGATGATGGGGCTTTATAATAGAACAGTTTGAAGCAATTTGTTAGCCTGGAGAGAAGAGAGCCAGACTAGGGGGAGTGGGATCAGGAGGCAGACGTTGCACCCATTTTCCCTGATCCGAAGGGGACAACTGGATCCCATCTCCTATTCAAAGGACATGACTCCCTGTAGCTCCTGACTGTGTCACTATGCCTGTATCGCCAGACCCAGAAGCAGACGCCCTTTCACTGCGAAGGACTCCGAAGACTCTGTGTCAAAAATACTAGAGAAGATTCACCCAGGTCATTAGGCAGCTGCCCGGTTCCATCTACCCCAACTGGGAACCTGTTGGGCCTGTCCTGCCCTGTTTCCATCTACCCCAGCTGGGAAGCTCTGGTGGCCTGTTCAGCCCTGGTTCCATCGACCCCAGTTGGGAAGCTGTGGGGCCTGCCCTGCCATGGTTTCATCTACCCCAGCTGGGAAGCTCTGGTGGCCTGTCCTGCCCGTTCCTGCAACTGCCCTGCCAAAGTCACTTTCTCAGTCCTTCATCCGTGGCGGGCTCCTCTCCGGTGCAACTTCTTCAACCTTTCTTCAATATTCGCTCCTCCTTGGGGTCTTTCTGAGCTGGCCTCATCTGTAGAAGCTGAATTATGTGCCAGAGGAGGACGTGGGAACCCAACATCAATGACTACCACCAACTGGAGCCAACTCACCTCTTGGCTCCGTGGCCCGAAGCCTGGACCTGGGAATCACTGGATCGAGAGTAACCGCTTTGCCCAAGCGTCTCGGGGTCCCTCCTGCAGGGACGTGCAGTCACTGAGCCCTCATTGGTCACTGAGCAATGTGTATAGCAACCACATCAGTAAACAGAGGACTGCAGAGCTGCTTTATCGCCCCCAGGGTACTGCTCTCCTGACTGTCCGGAGCTGCTGGTGAGTCCTTTCTTTGTAGATTTCTTCATCCATGGGCCTCCTCATCTTCACTGGACTCTTGAAAGCTTCCCTCCACTGGAACTCCAAGAACTGCTCCTTAGGACACTTTCACACAAAGGTAACTCTTTCTTGGCAACGACTGCCCATATCTGCCCTACAGGTCTATACTTGAACTTGCCAGATGTTACAGACAGCCCTAATAACTCACAAGCCGGGAAGAAAGTTTAAGGATGTGTTTTTCCGACAGTGTGTTTTCCGACGTGAATCGGATCCTACGAGTCACTGCAGAGCCTGTTTTCAGAGACCCCCCTGCTCTCACAAAATGGCGCTGACGGCTCGCACTGGACACCCTGGGAGAGTGTGAGCTTGTGGAGCCCCACGGATCATAGACTCGTATAGAGACCTCACGACGTGCTGGGAGTGATCTCCCCATCCTCATCTGAATCTTCAGATCGCCCGACTGTATTCCTGAACTCACTTTGTCAGAGGGGGCGACACTGTGTACCACGGCACACCAAATGAGGCACGCTGCTCCCCGGCGGGGGGACGGAAGAGAAGGGAGGCGCCCTTGACTCCTGCCGTGGTGGTGCCCCCCTTCTCGCCCTCCCATCCGGACACTATGGAAGCCACTCTACCAACAACAGCCCCCCAAACCTCCATACAGCGCTGGCTACACCACACCTCGCCTCACACTGGGACCTTCAACTTCCCCCCGAACTACATCCATCCACTCCCCCACCAACATTACCACAACCAACATCCAGCCACGGCACCACAATGACACACACCAGCCAAGCCTACGCAGTACTCCGCTGCTCCACACTCCTTTCCCAAACCTGTTCGCAGCCAAGACATCCACCATCAACCCCCAATGGCCTGCTCACAGAAATCAAATGTGCTGACCACTCACTGTATGACCGCACAACGCACCTCACCTCCCGAACCGCACACCCTACCTACCTCTCCACCCCCTCTCCAATTCAGAACGCAATCTCTACCTCAAATACTGCACCATCCACCAACCACGATTTCACCAGATAACACTCCATCCCACCCCACGTTCTTCATGCATACCAATGACCCCCCCACCTCTGCAACACTCCCTTACGGTGTGCACTGCTCAACACCAGATCATTGGTAGCACATGCACACGGCATCCATGACCTGATCATTAATAACAATCTTGACATCCTCTGCCTCACAGAAACCTGGCTCACACCCTCCTCAGGCCCTGCACTCTCACTAGCCATTCCCAATGGCTACACCATCTTGCACTACGACAGGATCCAGAAAATAGGGAGCGGTGTCGCCATTATCTTTAAAGACACCATCACGGCCCGCAGAAAGTGAATGACGCTCCAACGCAACAACAGCAAACAGCACAGAGCTGTTGTCATGGCATTACTTTTTATTTTAAAGGGAGCATTGTGAGAATGTATTGATGCTGGATCAGATGCAGACTGCATAGTTGTGTAGTGCTTGAGACGTTAGCAAGCATTCTCCGTAATCTTGGGAAATTAGAGTGGTTTGTGCCGTGAATGGAGTAGCACATTCACGGCAGCAATGGCCTTGCAGAATGTGCCTGGACCTCCCATGTTTATGGCCTCCCCTGTCCCATGATATGATATGATATGATAGGTTATTTATAACGCGCTTAATACCCAGAGGTTTCTAAGCGCGGACCCAGGGATTGAACCCATGTTGCTCCGTGTCATCTTGCTTCCAAGGCAAGCAATAAAATGGGGGCAATGGCAAAAAAATGTCCTACACTACGTCAGAGCTGCGTGTGGGAAAACATTTGGCAATTACAGGAAAGTGTCGCTTTTAATGCAGTTTCTGGGGTACAAGGGTCAGCAAATATTTGAAAAATGCCAGACCTGCCAAATTCAGATAAAAACGACACAACTAATGAGTTAGAAATCGTCATTCTGAAGTTAGATGTGTATTTCAATCCAAAGACTCGCACAATCCTAGAGAGGTATAATTTTGGCAATCGTTTGCAGGCGAATGGGGAGAGTGTTGGAGAGTATATCACGGCTCTGCGTCATTTGACTTTGACTTGCAAGTTTGGATGTACTTTGGACGAGCACATTAGGATGAAATTATGATTCATTGTAATAACAATAGGGTCTGTGAAGAGTTGTGGTTAAAGGATGACCCCAGTTTGGAGGAAATTATAAACATTGCAGAAAGGGTCGAACATTCAATGGCTTGTTTGGCGAAGTTGACAAAAGCTGAAAACAAAGAGGTGGTGCTGGAAGTGTTAAAGATTGGTCCAGATGAGGAAGGGGGAAAGAGAGTTAGGGCAGCCTGACTCGCCAAAAAGAGACTAATGGAACAAAGGGGAGCGTACAGGGTCGAAGGGAACTGAGGGGGAAGAGCAGTTGTGTTTCCACTGTGGGAGCAAGAATCATTTGTCAGGGGCACCGATTTTCCCAGGAAGAATATTTTGCTAATTATTGCAAAAGCTTTCAAGGGGGAATGTTTGAGAAATGTGTGTTTCATATATCTGGCGAAGGACAAGAATCTTCAGATGAGGATGGTAAAGAGAACATTGGCATGATTACAGTAAATGCTGTAGGAGGTCGTGGTCTGGGTGGTGAAGAGAACATTGGCATGATTACAGTAAATGCTGTAGGAGGTCATGGTCTGGGTGGTGAAGAGAACATTGGCATGATTACAGTAAATGCTGTAGGACGTCATGGTCTGGGTGAGGATGAGTGTGAAAGCCCAGAGGCGGAGATTTGTGTGAATTGGAGAAGAATATTAATGATGGCAGATTCAGGAGATAAGGTTTGTCTCATGTACAGAAAAGTGAATGAAGATGTATTGGATGGAACAGTGGAGAAATGATTTGCCCAATCACCGTAACAGGCGGTATAAGATGGATAAAATAGAGCTATTAGGTCATTTTGTGGCAAATTTGGAGTTTAAAGGGAGGAAAGCCGAGGGAAAGGTTTGTGTGATCATGATGGCAGCGACCTTAATGGGATGGTGTGAGTAAAAGAAAATATCAATATGTTTCTAATCCAACTCTTGTGAACAAGTTCTTCATGTGGAACAGAATGGCATCACGAGAGATGGGGAGAGTTATCTGGGTGTATTTGTGCAGGGAGTTGGGAAAATAAAAGGGATGAGGCATCAAATTGTTTTGAAGCAGGGAAGCGTGCTGGTGGCGGCAAAGCTGCGCCCTTACGTGATAGTGTGAAGGATAAATTAAGCAATTTGTGTAAAATGGGGATAACAGAAAGGGCCAGGAGTGTTCAGTGGATCTTGCCTTTGGTTGTTGTCAAGAAACAGAATGGAGATCTGCATTTCTGTGTAGATCTCAGTGAACTTAATAAGTGTGTTGTGGTCAAAAGGCACCCTTTACCAAACATGTCTGAGATGCTGGCTATGTGTGGGGGTCAGAATTCATATTGAGGACTGATCATAGACCATTAAAGGCAATATTTGAGTCACAAGGTTTGGATAAAGTTTCCAGGTGGGTTGCCAGTTGGGTAGCAAGAATGCAGAGTCATGCTTTCACCATGGAAGTCATTCCAGGGTGAGAAAATGTACTGAAAGACCATTTTTCTAGATTAGGTGGTCAAGAAGAAAGGGGTGGAGAAGACATTTTGAAAATGCTGTGTGAAGCATGATGGGGCAAAATCTAAAGAACATTAGCAGATGACCCGTTCCTGTACATGTGCTTCAACACGATGACCCATGAAAAATACTTTTCAAGCTGAACAAATATGGGAACAAAGGAGTGGTAATCAAAACATAAAAACACTTTATTCATCATTAAATATCAATGCACAAAAGAAGAAAAAAGAATGATTTACCTAAAAAACATTCTGGCGAATCGACACACATCAGTGCAACAACAACCACGTATGTGGGGGTAAGTAATCACAAGTGCAAAGTACATGAAATTATTATTATTTTTTAAACTTCACATCAATAATTTCATAACACAAACACAGGGAGAGGCAATACTCACAGCATCCCTCTAGGTGATGAATACATAGCCCAGCGGTAATCACTGTGGCATCCGAGAATCCCTTCTTTTATAATATATTATGTATGTGCTCATGGGCTTTGCAACGGGCACGCACCGAGTTACGCCGGTCATGACTTACCACATCCACTGGCATGTTGCCCCAATAGGTTTCGTTGGGCCATGTCCACTTTCCATGTTGCACCATTCGGTTCATTAAAGTAACCCAGTAGCCATACTCTACAGCCACACCCATTACCCCCACTTGCTGTAGCTGTAACATTCCACTTAATTTTTCATTAATCACATTTGATTCACTCTCTCTTTTTTTAACTTTTTCCCATAACCACAATTAGTACACAGCCGATAATAGTAATGTACTACAAATAATTTATAAAATAAACCTGGGTTATTCATGTAATGCACTTTCATTCCATTCCCGTTTTCTACTATAACCCCGGTTATGAGAAAACGTTCAAGCTCTGAACTTAGCCCCAGCCCCCCTCAAACCTCCAATTTCATATGGTGTCCTCTTCCCCCTCCCCGCCTCTAGCCTGATGCCATTTCATCCTTTTTCCTCCTACAGATGTGATTTTTTCACTTTTCATTTTTGGCTAACCCCGGTTATTTCGAAAATAACTCTGGATATCTCGCATTGAGCCAAAAAAAGGCAATGTTTTCATATCTGAAAAGCCTCTCTGCTGCAAAACACCATGAGAGGCAGAGCTATCATTTTGGGAGAAGGAGGCACCCCCTTCCCCATCAAATATTTTAACAACTACTGGATGGAATAATCCCAGGCTCCTCCCGAAAATCGAGTCAACACTTCGTACCCAAGTTGTTTCGTACCTAGTCCAATTCTGGCCACCGGTTTTTACTGTGCGCTGCGCAGAATTATTGACTTTTTCTCTATGGGGAAATGAATGGGAAGAGGCCCAAAACAGCATTTTTTTCTTTCTTAATAACTTGTTCATTTTTAACAACTCTTTCCATGCTTCATCATATTTGGGTTGATATGTGTACAGCCTATTGTCGCGATAATCCCTATTATATAGGTAATGAGCAATTATTAGATATTAACAGTTTCTTTGTTTGACTACAATGGGTGCTTGAGCTAAATCAGATCTGTATATTATCTGTCTCCAGTTAGCTGCCCAACAAGCGCTATCTTACTGGAAAACGCTATTTGGTAAGTGCAAGTATATAAACCCATTACCAATGTTTTGAAAGTGACAATTATGAATTTGTCAATTGAATGCGGTTTTGCCCAGATTTGGTTTTTGGCACGTACACTGAACCACTTTGCGATGTCCCTAATATGGATATTAATCATTATAGTTTCCTTATCTCCCTTCTCTCTCTCTATATGTTTGTTGTTTTATGTTTTTATATTCTTTCACACCATTTACTTAACAAATGTGAAAATTCCATGGTTCTTTTACACAATGCATTTTGGTGCTACTAACCACATGTACATGGTTTTAGTATATGTTATTTGGCTTCTGTTTAACTGTCCTGATGTTTGCACCTTTGGTTTGTGTATCTATTTCATGCAATATTTCTATGTATTTTGCAAATGACTCAAATGTGATGTTTTCAGCCTCAGAAGACGAGCATCAGCTTGAAACACGTGTCAGGCTGATCGGCAATTGATTAAATTATATGCAACTAATGCATGGACTTTTCTGATTTGTGTGCAGCGTGAATGTATTTGTTGTACTAGCTTTCTATAACTGTGGAGTATTTGGCAGTTTACCCACGCCTTACACTCACCTGCAGCCGTCCCCCTAATTGACTGGTACAAGCGCTTGGGTCTCTACCTCTCTATTTGCCACAATTTTTAGTTTAGTAAATGGAAACATTGTCAAACACTGCATGAACCCACTACAACACGAGGATTACCAAACGAAAACGCTACCAAGAACTGCATAAACCCACTAGAACACGAGGATTAATAAACGAAAACATTGCAAGGACTGCATTGCATAATCCCACTTGAAAGCGAGGACCACAGCGTTCTAAAGACGCAGGCCACAAGGCCCTACCACAGGGAGCCAAAGGTAACGCCTACGCCACGCCATATGGCAAGTGACCCCAAGGACTGCACAGCCTGCACAGCACCACAAGGGCACGACCCAAGCAGTGCCACCACAAACCCCTGCGCGTTACTCACGACGCCAACACGCACACAGGGAAACACATGAAGGGTGAAAAAGCTGAAAACGCCCAATAGCTGCACAAAGGTTACGCAGCAACCAAAACACCTGACGGGAAGAGGCAAACATTTCCCAAGCAGTGGTAGCTCCAGCAGACCAAGCTGCAGAACCTGTGGCAGCAGTAGCTCCCACCAACCCGGTGTCCTTCCTACGCCGCCCGAACCCCTTCACCTTGGAGCCACAGGAGGATCAAGGTCAAAGATGGCAGGAGTGAATGGACAAATTTGAAGAATTGACACGAGTTTTGACACTCTCCTCCCCAACGGCTACAAGATCCTCTCAGCTCCCAGATCCAATCGGCCTGGAGGGGGTGTAGCCCTTATCTTCCCTGAGTGGATCCCTGCCTCTCTCATTCCCACTCAAGCTTACTCCTCATTTGAATGCCTAGTTTGCAGGCTCTCTCTCTCTCCTAGCCACTATGTTACTGTTGCTACTCTCTACCGGCCCCCTGGTCAAATCACCTCTTTTCTCTCTGAGTGGGCTGACCTCTCTTCTTCCCTCTTGGCCTCAACCACTCAACTTCTCGTCCTTGGTGACCTCAGTATTCATCTTGATTCTATCTGTCCCTCATCTTCACTCTTTTGCGACCTCTGCGATTCACTCTCCCTCTCCATCCTTCCCTTCGGCCCGACTCACTTGGCTGGCCACACACTTGATGTCTTGATCTCATCCGGTCTCCCCCTCTCTACCCCCCTTAGCACTCCTCTCTCCTGGAGTGATCACTGGCTCTTCTCCTCTAATCTCTCCATCCCCTCCCCCCAAGCCAAGTCCACTCCTAGATTGCCATCCACCTTCTCAGATATCCGGCCCATGAAGCATATGTCAGTCGAGGCCTTCGCTGCAACCTTCTCCCCCCCTCCTCCGCCCCAGGCTGACTCACACCCTGACACAGCCCTCTCTCTTTTTTTCCTCCTCTATTTCTGCTACTCTTGATACTCGTGCCCCCGTCATGAGGATCCGTTTGAAGTCCAAAGCCAAGTGCAATTCTTGGTTTGACTCTGACCTAGCTATACTTAAACGGAAGTGTAGGGTGTCAGAAAGGAAATGGAGGGCTTCTTGCTCATCCTCTGACAAACTGGCCTGCCGCCTGCTCCAACGGCAATACCGACTTGCTGTCCACACTAAGAAGAGAGTCCACATACAAGCCCGCGTCTCTGCGGCATCTAACAACTCGGCCGAACTTTTCAAAATCTGCAAGGAGCTGGCCAACCCTGCTGCAGTCTCCACCCCTCCTCTATCCTCCCAGGATCTTTGCAATGCCCTTGCCTCTCACTTTATCTCTAAAACCCAGGGCATCCTGTCCACCCTCTCCTCCGCTCCCCCTCCTCCTCCCTCTCCTTCTCAGCCTGATGAGCCTCCCTCAGCTACCCCTCATCTCCCTTTCTCCTCCTTTCCTCTTTTCTCCCCTGATGAGATATCTAGACCGATCTATGAAAACCTCATCAAAACAGGTCCATCCCTGTTCCTCTAAAACCATTAAGGACCACATTGACACCCTTTCGCCGGCCCTTGCTGATTTCTACAACCTTTCCTTTGCCTCTGGCTCTTTCCCCACCCCTCTTAAATACTCCCTTGTGCATCCTCTCCTCAAGAAATCCACTGCTGATCCGTCATGTCCGGCAAACTACCGCCCAATTTCCATTACTCCCTTTTTGGGCAAGCTCCTGTAAAAGCTGGCCATCTCTCAGATTAATCTCCATTCCGAATCTGTTGGCTCCCTCCATGACCACCAATCTGGCCTCAGAGCTGCCAGAAGTACGGAAACTGCTCTCCTGAACATCTGTGAAAACCTGCTCTCCAACCTCGATTCTAACATTCCCTATGTCCTCATCCTACTTGACCTCTCCTCTGCGTTCGACACGGTCAACCATACCAACCTGCTCAATCGTCTTCGTGACAACCTCGGTATCACTGATCAGGCTCTGGCCTGGCTGACCTCTTTTCTTTCTCATCGACCCTCCCTCTATCCTCTCGCCCTGGCTTTTCAACCAATACCTGGCAACTCTCGCTTACTGCATCTCAATGTTCTGCTCAACTTTCTAGTGCTATGCTGACGACACCCAACTCATTTTCAGGCTTCCTTCAGCCACCTCCTCTCCTTCCCTCATTTCTGATTGACTAATCGCCATTCAAAATTGGTGTGCCGCCAATGATCTATGTCTAAATGCCAACAAGACTGAGATACTCCTTATTGGTACACCATCTCCACCCTTTCCTCTCACTCTCTGGCCGGCCTCCCTTGGCCCACCTCCCACCCCCACTTGCGCGGCTAAGAACCTTGGGGTTATCTTTGACTCTACACTTTCTTCTCTGCACACATCTCTGATATCTCCAAAAAATCTAACTTTTTACTGCACCTCCTTAGAGGTACTCTGCCTTTCCTCTCCTTCCCTCAAAAGCTCACTGTCTCCCAAGCTCTGGTTCTTTCCAGACTGGATTCCTGTAACAGCCTCTTTCTAAATCTAACTGCCTCCACTCTCCGCCCTCTACAACCAATTCGGAACCGGACTGCGAGACTTGTCCTTGACCTCAAGCCCTGGGATCGTAACTCTCCAGCCTTGAAATCCCTTCATTGGCTCCCAGCGGATGCAAGGATTACATTTAAAACCCTCTGCATTGTCCACAAGGCTTTCTGGGGCTTGGGTCCAAAATTCCTTCAACTATCCCTCCGTAAATACCTCCCCTCTCAAGCCCTTTGCTCCTCTACTTCTAACTCCCCCAAAGAAGACATACATTGTTGCCGCCATAGTCAACAGCCCACAAGGGCAAGCCCGCCAGATGGGTGCACCATCTTGCCAAGAGACCTGGAGCGCTACCCACCGGGCCCAACCCGAAAGACTATGCTATAGATGCGGGTTTGCATTCCCACACAAGGGCCAATGGCCCGCCATCGGCCAAATGTGTATGAGGTCTAGCCAGGAGAACCATTTGCAAATCATGTGCCGGGAAAGGGCCCCACTACTGCGGCATATTGACCGCCACCGCAATTGACTCCCTCCCGGAGATACGACCCGACGAGGGCGACCAACCTGCGGCCATACCCAGAGAGAGACAGCGCAAGAACCGACTTAAACAAAAACACTGCAGAGTATACAACGCACCCCGGATTCATACGAGCCGTCGAGAACTTACAAGTTGACATGCCAGACAGAGCCTTCGACACCTCAGAGCACCCTTTTCGTGCACAACCCTACCAAGGGGAAGACCAACGACGAGAATTCCCCACAGATGACCCCTACGAGAACCCTCTGACTGAAGAAGAACCACCAGGCGCAGAACCATACTATGAGTACCGGTACAGTAAGGAATACGTCCGGATCATATACTGCACCTCCGATGATAGAGCAGCCTCGAAGGTGATGGTACACCTAGGAGGACACCACATGCCGTTCCTCATTGACACAGAAGCCACCGGCAATGTGATGAATGAGAAAACATATGAGACTATGGCAGGCACGTACCCAGTACAACCGTCTCAAGCCCGCATTTTTCAGTGTGGAGCACCCCTATCACTACAATCCAAAGGACATTTTCTTTGTGATCTAGCACACAGGGAGCGACGAGTACCCGTCACGATTCATGTCATTCAGAGCCCAGTCACAGGAAGATGTCTCCTCAGTTACAAGACGGTCGCCACTCTACAACTCATCAACCTCCAGTATGACTAGTCCGAGACAATCCAAGGGTTCCCGCCACAGGCCCAAACAATACAAACCCTAGCCCAAAAAGCAATAGACATGGACGAGCAGAAAGTGATGTTTCCCAACCTATTTAAGGGTATAGGCATGCTGAAAGACACAGTCAACCGCCTTCACATTGATCCTACAGTACGGCCCGTGCTGCAACACCCCCAAAGGATAGGGTTCCATCACCAAGCAATAGTGACGCACGAGCTGCAACTATTACTACAAAATGACATAATCGAAAGAGTGGAAGGACCTACCCCGTGGGTGTCCCCCTTGGTGGTAGTTCCCAAACCAGATAGGCGCCTATGCCTCAGCATTGACATGAGGAACCTGAACACGGCAATCCAAAGCCTGTACCCAACATCGAGGACATGCTGGTAAGACTGAACCAAAGCACACAGTTCTTGAATTTGGATCTGAACCAAGGCTACCACCAGCTGGTCATCGATCCCGCATCAGGGCTGATAACTACCTTCACAACACACGATGGCCTATTCCGCTATAAGCGTCTCAATTTCGGAATATCCTCGGCAGCCGAGATATTCCAAGAGATAATACACAGGTTGATTGCACCAGTCACCGACACCTTCAATTATAGTGACGATGTCTTGGTATTTGGAGTCACTCAAGAACATCACGACGATGCACGAAGATAAGTGTGCACTATTCTCCATGAGGCAGGCCTCACCCTCAATGGTCCGAAGTGCACCATTAACAAGCATAGCCTATTCTTCTTCAGGCACATTTTCTCAGATCAAGATGTCAGAGCGGACCCAGAAAAGATCAGCACCATTGTCGACCTAGATCCCCAGAAGGATGTGTCTGAACTACGATCCTTCGTAGGGATGGTAGGCTACTGTGCCCGGTACCTACTTCACTATGCAACACTGACGAGCCCACTCAGGCTGCGCCTCAGGAAATATCTCCCCTTTATGTTGGATGAACAGTGTCAAGAGGCCTTTTACACGATCAAAAGGGAACTGGCGAACAACCGACAGCTTGTGTATTTCAACCCGGTGTGGGATACGAAAATCACAGTTGACACCAGACCAGTCGGACTGGGCGCCATCCTGGCCCAGACCAACATGCACCAGAAGTCAGAGACGTGCATAGTGGTGTATGCCAGCCGAGCGCTCTCCTCTATTGAGCAGGCCGACTCCCAAGCTGAACCAGAGAGCCTGGCCATGGTCTGGGCATGCAAAAAGTTTCACAACTTCATACTCGAGAGAACATTTGTCCTCATAACGGACCACCAAGCACTTCTGTCGCTCTTTGGGAATCCTAAAATCAAGATGCTGCTGCGCATAGAGAGGTGCAGCGTTCGCCTCCAGGAGTAGGACTACACCATTGTCCACAAGCCAGGCGGTGAAGCCAGCCTGGCAGGCTACTTATTGAGGCACCCTGTCAGTGCCCCGGACACTGATATGCAGCTGAAGGCGGAATCATACATCGCTTATCTGTCCCTGAATGCCCTACCTTCTGCCATTATGAAGGAGCAATACACAGAGAAGTGCAGGGCTGACCCTATATTAGGCAGAATCCCGTGCAGTGCCCTTAGGGACCACTACACACAATTAAGACTACAAGTGGTAATACAAGTTCACCTTTGGTACAAGCCTGTACTACACTGTTAAATTTGTAGCAGTAGCAGAGATTACAAAAATGACCACAATTACTGTGACTAAAGCAAACACTGACTCAGGGTTTTTGGTAAAAAATGTAAGTACATTTATTTTTAAACCGTCAGTTAGAAAACACTTCACTTCTAGAAATTTGAAACCACACGTAAAATACACCACACACAATCAATTCCACTTGTTCCAGTAAATTCAAGGTAAGTACATTAGGATTTGACAGACCGGTGTTGCGGATACTAACGCGTACCCGTGGATAGAAATGCTCACGAAGTTAAAACACACTTTGTACTTAAGAATTTCAAACAAGGGAAAAGTGGATAAAAATCAAAGGCAATACTTTTTCAAGGCAAGGAGACTCGAGAACGTGTTCAAAGAAATGGCGATTAAACCCAACCAGAGCCAAAATAAAATGTATTTGGGCTAGCGGGTTTAAAGTTCGAGGCTACTAAAATAGCTTAAAACAATAGCACGTTATGTAATATAATCGCGGTAGGAAAATTAGGGTAGGCACCACTGCCACAAGCTAAGTCTTAATGTTAAGGGAGCAAAACAATGCTCCAGGGGGTACAGATAAAAAGGGCTAAGAATTAACCCTTTCCAATACTCCACGTAAGATGGGGTGTACTGGATCTGTGGTTAAATGACTATGTAAAGTTAATGGCATCTTTACCCTTTTCTGGGCGACAGTAGTCTGCCCCAGAAATGGAGTCAGTGGGAAGTCTAAAAGGCAACCCTATGTCACTGCACTGAAGGTGCTGTGTAAGACACAAAAGAGTGGGGCTACTGAAGTGATGTACTCCAGAGTCCACAATCACAGAAACAGATGAAATACACGTGGCAAAACACAGGTAAGAGTGGGGGAAAATCTCACACTCTTACCAAGTGGAAAACATAAACTCCAGAAATCCAGCAACGCTGCTGAGGGACTCTCTAGGTAAGGGAAATTAGCCATAGAATGAGAATTCTCCCTAACACCCTACCATCCAGGCAGCTATCCACCTCACCAACCGATGGCGCCACGTGTTCACGGAATGCTTTGAAATAGGGCAGTTGGACAGGAGAGACCTGCAGAGAATGGCAAGGATACACAGAGAGATGGCCACGACAGAACAAGTGACACTCCTGAGAGGAAACCGGCTGGTGGCCCCTAAGAGTCTCAGGAAACACCTCCTCATCATCACACATGAAGGGCACAGGGGCATAGCCAATACCAAGAAGATCTTACGAAATCAAGTGTGGTTCCCCTACATGGACACCATAGTCGAGGACACGCTGAGACACTGCATACCATGTCAAGTGACAGCGGCAATCGCACCGCCATGCCAGCTCCAAATAGTTCAGCTACCTGAAGGGCCCTGGCAAAGGGTGGCCATGGACTTTTATGGGCCCCTGGAAGAATGGGGTCATCTCCTAGTGGCCATTGATGAATAGTCCCGATTTCCCCTGGTGAAACACGTCTCGTCCACAGCATTCCATCAAGTAGTGACAGTAGTGGATGAACTGTTCAGCGAGTGGGGTGTCCCCAACATTGTCAAAACGGACAACAGTCCACCATTTCAAGGACAAGAATTCAAGAGGATCGCTGCACACCTGGGATTCCAACATCAAAGAATCACCCCCACTGTGGCCGCAGGCCAATGGCATGGTGGAGCGATTCATGGCAACCATAAAGAGAGTGCTCCAGAGGGCTGCCGCAGACCTGCCGTCCATGCCGCATGTGATATCCCAGATGCTGAGGAGCTACAGGAATAGCCCTCATGAGGCAACCGGTAAAACCACAGCAGAACTCATGATCAAATACAAGCCACGAATACGACTACTGCAGCTGGAAGACTACACTCTGGCAGAAGACACCGAGATCAGGGAAAGGAACAAGAGACTGGGGGAGGGACTAAGGGAGAAGAAGGGAAGGAGAGGGAACGCATGTGGGGAAGGGTGTTAATGTGAAGAAATAAACGCAGTCAGACGTGCATTCAGTGTCCGTGTTTTATTTGGTCCCATGCCCCCGCATAGGACGCAACGGTTCCAGGAAAAACAGACCGTAGTAAATGATTTTTCAGATGTTTTTCAACTGAACAAGAGAAGAACAGGAACGGATGTCAAGAGGAAAAGGTATTGTTATCAGTTATGAGAACCAGCAAAGTAAACAATTAATGGAGGTGTTTCTCAGAGGCACCGGCCCACTGCTCCCCATTACCTGTGAACAGCCTGCTGGCCTGCAGGACAGCCACCCACAACCTCACCCACAACTGGAAGACAAACACCAAGATTACAAATCCTCCATTACAACCAACCTCTGCCAATGCACTGCAACTCGGGGTGGCTGCTTACTGCCCAAAGCCTAGTAAGACAGATGATCCTACACTTAACACAGAGGCCAATTAGTCCCTGGATCATCCACTGCTGCTGCACAAGCAAACTAATTCTTCCTGTTTACAGACCAGCAGTGTCCCCAACACAGGAGGGCCTTTTTCTGACCGTAGCAGAGAATAAAAACTGTTTCTCATAGGCCTCCTTACCAAGGGAAAAGCTTTATGCCAACACCTGGTATTCAGAGGCATTTAGGCTGCCCTGCTACAGGAATCCTGCCAAAGACCTCACTCCAGACCTTGTAAGAGGCAGCCACTTCTATAATAAGTCCATAATAATAATAATAGTAATAATAATAATAATAATTAACAAGGAACAGCGTTGGCCAATATGATCGGCATAAAACACAATCCTTCTGTATCATTCAGTAAATAGCCACAATCTAAAGTTATGACATACATATAACAGCCACTCAGGGTGTATCGGGGGAAATCCTAAGCATTGATTCAAACAGAATAAAAACGTAAGAAATTAAATAACGAGACCTCTAGGGGGTGCAGAGACGATGGCTGCGTGAACTGCAATCTCCCCATAATGGCGCTGTAAATAGTGCTTTGTCACACCCCTGAGCACCGAAATCAGATCCCTTTGGATGTGGCCGATTCTCAATAGCCCAATGCATACCCAGGAACGCGTCATTCTTTTGCAAATAATTCCAAGAGGATCAGGAAGATGGGACACCCATGGCAGAAGGAGACACAGGGACGACGAACCCCTGTGAAAACATCCTAAGGACCGTCCACCAAAGGCACCAGATGAAGACGCCAGTGACCAGCCTGGCCGGCCACAACAAAGCATACGCAGGCCGTCCCGCCACATTGAACAGATGTAGGCCACAAACTCTCATGATAAGTAAGGGGGGTGCTGGAGGCTAGTGGGACACGGGCCCCTTAAGGGAAAGGAACAAGAGACTGGGGGGAGGGAGTAAGAGAGGAGAAGAGAAGGGGAAGGAAAGCATGTGGGGAAGAGAGTTAATGTGAGGAAATAAACGCAGTCAGTCATGCTTTCAGTGTCCATGTTTTATTTGGTTCCAGGTGTCACGTCCCTCGGGGCTCATACTATCTCTAATGTCCCTCCCCAAACCTCCAGTCCTCACACCTCCACTCCTCCCCAGCCATTGGCCCGGATCCAGGGCCCACGTGTTTTCGCCTCGAACCCCCATGTCCCCGGGCGACTGTATCAGCGGTTCGCCCGTCCCCGAGGACGCCAGTTCCATTGGCACGTTCCGTGGAGGCTGCAAGATTGGCCTCGCTTCCTGTTTCAGCATCACGTGACCGACGCGTCCCGTTCACGGGCGTTGGTCACGTGACCGGACAACACTCGTAGCGCCGCTATTTAAACTCTCGCATCGCAGTGTTTAGTGCTTCATAGCTGTTTTCTCTTGGACACTGTTGGGCGCTACGTTCGTTTTTGGTTTGATCGTCTGGAAACCGACCTCGGATTGCTTCACGGATTGTTATAGATTACCTTGATTATTGGCTCTTGGACTTTGGCACTCAGGCTACGGATCACGGACTGATTTTGGACTTTCATTTGCTAAACCCCTCGGTACTACGTTTCCTGGATTTCTTACCTGGATTCCAACTGCTAGTGGCTCCCCTCACTTTTTTGACAAGCCCCCATGTTCCCTTTCTATGGACCGAAACACACCAACAAGCCTTTGAGTCACTAAAGACGGCGTTCACTAATGCCCCTGTCTTACAACACCCGGACCCAGAACTACCGTTCATTGTGGAGGCCGATGCCTCCTCTTTTGCCTTGGGAGCGGTGTTGTCACAAGTCTGTCCCGCCACCGGTTGGCTTCACCCCGTGGCTTTCCACTCCCGCAAATTTACTGATGCCGAATCCCATTACACAGTGACCGAAAAGGAATTACTGGCAGTCATGGACGCCTTCCGTGTTTGGCGACACCATCTCTTAGGTGCTAAACACCAGGTCATTGTGTATTCGGATCATCAAAACTTACAGTATCTGGCATCACTGAAGTGCATTAACAGCCGACAGGTCATGTGGCACTTATTCTTCGCAGCTTTTGACTTTGTTATCAAACACCGCTCAGGCCCTGCCCACGGAAAGCCAATGCCCTATCTCGTTCTCCTGGGGGGATCGCATTACCAACATACCCTGACACCCTCCTCGACTGCAGCAAGGTGGTTTGTTTGTGCACACCATCACCACCTTTACTGCAAGCGGTTCGGAACTGGGTCTCCCTACATCCGGGCCAAACATCGGATTGGGATCTTATGTTTCAGGACGGATTACCGTTCGTTGCTGATTGTCTGTTCCTGCCCACTACAGAAACCCGCAACATGGCCCTTGCATGGTCCCACAATGCCCCTATTCACGGACACCCCGGTCAGATGTGCACACTAGCGTTGTTGAAACGCTGGTGTTGGTGGCCCTCTATGAAAAGGGATGTAGAGTGCTATGTTAACACCTGTGCGGTATGAGCACAATGCAAACATCGTAGAGGTCGTCCTGTAGGTCTCCTGCTTCCTTTGCCCGTTCCTCCCAGACCTTGGCACACTGTAACAATGGATTTCATCACTGATTTGCCCCGGGTCCAAGGGTTTGACACTTTATGGGTGGTCATTGATTCCTTCTCCAAGATGGCTCGCTTTATCCCCTGCAAGGGCATCCCCTCCGCTCCTACTCTGGCTAGGCTGTTTTTTTAGAGTGTTTTTTGTCTCTTCTGTTTGCCATCAGTTCTCGTCTCTGATAGGGGTCCTCAATTTACGTCACGCTTTTGGCGTGCATTAACTGGTCTCCTTGGTATTGACGTACGCTTCTCCTCGGCATACCACCCCAAGACGGATGGCCAAACTGAGAGGCTTAATCAAACCTTAGAACAGTACATGCGTTGCCTGACCCTGCAGCAACAGACATCCTGGTTGAGGTTGGTGCACCTCGCAGGATTCACGTACAACAGCGCTGAACATTCATCCACCGGGTTCTCCCCGTTTTATGTGTTGTATAGTCAGCATCCCCCTGTCCTGCCCTTCCTTGACAGGCCATCTTCTGTCACCCCTGCCGCCTCCGCTTGCACTAGTGACCTGTCCTCCATCCACGCTCAGACCACTGCTCACCTCCTCGAGGCTAAGGCATCTATGAAGGCTCAGGCAGATAAAAGGCGGGTGATGGCTCTGTCGTACTCAGTGGGTTCCCGCGTCTGGTTGTCTACTCGCCATTTACGGCTAGCGGGTTGTCACAAGCTCATGCCTCGCTTTGTAGGGCCTTATGTGGTCACCCAAGTCATCAACCCCGTGGCTTTTCGTCTTGCGCATCCAATGTCCTGGCAGATTCACCCAGTCTTCCATGTCTCCCTCCTCAAGTCCTGCCCCGGCCCTACGCGGCTTTGTGCACCTGCGGCCCCGGTGTCTTTGTCTTCCCTGATGTCTTTGAGATCTCTGGTATCCTGGAGTCTCGCTTCTGTAGGGGTCGCCTTCAATATCTTGTGGATTGGTCTGGATTTGGGCCTGAAGGAGAGGTCCTGGGTGCCTGCTGCTGATGTCAGTGCTCTGTGCTTGGTGGTGCATTTTCATAGGGACAATCCTTCCTGCCCACGGGGTCGTGGGCCTTTGGGTGGGGGCTCTGTCACGTCCCTCGGGGCTCATACTATCTCTAATGTC
The DNA here is from genome assembly GCF_040938575.1 of Ambystoma mexicanum. NCBI lineage: Eukaryota > Metazoa > Chordata > Amphibia > Caudata > Ambystomatidae > Ambystoma > Ambystoma mexicanum. The sequence goes on from NW_027182502.1 coordinate 395,670, forward strand.
CCTCCCCAAACCTCCAGTCCTCATACCTCCACTCCTCCCCATCCATTGGCCCGGATCCAGGGCACACGGGTTCTCGCCTCGAACCCCCATGTCCCAGGGCGACTGTATCAGCGGTTCGCCCGTCCCCGAGGACGCCAGTTCCATTGGCACATTCCGTGGAGGCTGCGAGATTGGCCTCGCTTCCTGCTTCCGCGTCACGTGACCGAAGCGTCCCGTTCACGTGTTAATGAAACACGATCACGTGCTGTGGGCGTTGGTCACATGACCGGACAGCACTCGTAGCGCCGCTATTTAAACTCTCGCATCGCCGTGTTCAGTGCTTCACAGCTGTTTTCTCTTGGACACTGTTGGGCGCTACGTTCGTTTTTGGTTTGATCATCTGGAAATCGACCTCCGATTGCTTCACGGATTGTTTTGGATTACCTTGATTATTGGCTCTTGGACTTTGGCACTCAGGCTACGGATCACAGACTGATTTTGGACTTTCATTTGCTACACCCCTTGGTACTACGTTTCCTGGATTTCTTGCCTGGATTCCAACTGCAGGTGGGCCTGGCGCATTTGGACCTCCACCCATCCTCCTGAGCTTCCTATCACTAAAGGGGGGGGGCGAGACACTGGTGGGTCCCGGAATCCCTCCATAGGTTCAACTGAATCTCCACCATCACCCATTGGTAAGACCGCTCCAATTGTTTGTTTGATTGGTTTGTGGATGTTGTTCTGGCTTAGTACTTAACCGGTGCTTTTTTGCAGTGGCCCAGGGGTTCCCAGAAGTCAGCGGCCCCGGAAGAACATCTCCCACCTTTGGCCTCAAGGGCTGCACAGAGAGTGAACTGAACTATCTCTGTGCGCCACTTGTGGACGGAGGTTTCTTCTGCCTACACGACAGTCAAAACAGTCAAGACACAATACCAGGCCCCCGCGTAGGACGCAACAGTTCCAGGAAAAACAGATCGTAGTAAATGATTTTTCAGATGGTTTTAAACTGAACAAGAGAAGAACAGGAATGGATGTCAAGAGGAAAAGATGATAGAGAGAGATTAGAGAACATAGATAAGAAAGTGCAAGACTGTAAATACTTTTAAACACTAGATGAAGAAAGTGATATTCAAAACAAACATTGCTGAATCGGCAGCCAACGAAGATGAGCAAGATAGGGTCTAACATGATAAAGACAAGAATTGGCGAAGCCAATAGTCTTGGCGTTTACTGCTGTTCTTTGCATTTTGCATCTGTAGGCATCAGAGTGCAAGAGGGAGAGCGCAAAGTTTCAAGGGAGGATGCGAGAAGGGATGCAGGTGTGCAAGAGAATGCAAAGGGAAATAGAAAAAGAAGGTAGCCATTGATAGAGGGTGCCATCAATGATGAGCCAGAGGGAATATGAGCGAGAAATGGTGAGAGTGGAAGGGTAAGAGAAAAAGTGAGAGTGTGAGTGGAAGAATCAGAGAAAAAGTAAGGGCTGCGGGCAAAAGTGATAGTTGGAGTAGATTGAAAAAGTGCAAGAGGAGATATCTACATGGGTGCCAGGGGGAGAGGGAGAGGGAGAGTAAGGGTGTGAGCAAGAAGGGTACAAAGAGGAGAGAGAGAGTAAGAGCATGAAGAGGAAGGGTGCCAGGGGGAGGGGGAGAGTAAGGGCGTGAGGATGAAGGGTGCCAAGGTGAGAGGTAGAGTAAGGGCATGCAGAAGAAGGGTGTCAGGGGGAGAGGGAGAGTAAGGGCATGAGAAAGAAGGGTGCAAAGGGGGAGAGGGCGATTAAGGGCGTGAGAAGGAAGGGTGCCAGGATGATAGGGAAAGTAAGGGCATGGGGAAGAAGGGTGCCAGGGGGAGAGGGAGAGTAAGGGCATGAGAAAGAAGGGTGCCAGGGTCAGAGGGAGAGTAAGCGCGTGAGGAGGAAGGTGGCCAGTGAGGAGGGAGAGTAAGGCCGTGATTAAGAAGGGTGCCAGGGTGAGAGGGAGAGTAAGGGCATGGGGAAGAAGGGTGCCAGGGTGAGAGGGAGAGTAAGGGTGTGACAGTGCACAGAGAGTTTGACAGCACACAGCAAGTGTAACAGCGCACAGAGAGGGAGCGCACGAGAGACAGACAGTGCAGAGAGAGAGCTAGTGTACAAGGAGCGAGTGTGACTGTGCAGAGTATATGAAAGCAGAGGGAGTGTGATAGCGCACACAGAGACTGTGACAGCACAGACAGAGAGTATGACAACACACATAGAGAGTGTGACAGCGCACAGGGAAAGAGAGCGACTGCACAGAGAGAAAGACAGCACAGAGAGAGAGACAGCACAGCGACAGACAGAACCCAGCAAAAGAAAGAGTGACAATGTGGAGTGACAACAGAGAGAAAGAGAGAGAGAGAGAGAGAGAGAGAGAGAGAGAGAGAGAGAGAGAACACACACAGAGCTTGTGCAGCACAGATTTGGCATTCAGGTAAGGTAGGAAAACTAACATTTGAACACAACAGCGCAATTCAAAGAACAGCTAGATTTGGCTTTCAGGTAAGGTAGGAAAACTAACATTTGAACACAGCAGTGCAATTCAAAGAACATCTAGATTTGGCTTTCAGGTAGGGTAGGAAAACTAACAGTTGAACACTGCAGTGCAATTCAAAGAACACCTAGGGCCTCATTAGGGCTTTGGCGGTAGACATGCCGCTATTGGTGGCATGGCTGCCTCCAATACCGGGTCCAGGTTCCCTGAATGGGGAATTACCGGGCCATTCTGAGTTTGGAGGGCCCGGTAATTCCTCCCTCAGGGAACCTGGGCCCGGACCTTCCCCATTCCCATTCAAGCCCCCATAGGGCTCAATGGGAATGGGTGCCGGTTATGACCGGCCCGTTGTTAGCTCCCATTGTTAGCGGGACCCGGTAAGGACACCTGGTTTTACCAGTTCCGCGAGGGGACCTCTTAATCTTGCGGAATGGGTTTAACGGGTCCGCCTCCATTAGCGGAGCCCGATAACCCATTCGGCAAAGGTTGGAATGAGGCACCTAGATTTGACATTCGGAAAAGGTGAAAACATCATAATAACTTGGCACAGAGCTATTTGTGAAAAAACTCAATTGCTCAACTTTGAGATCGTGTTACATAATCAATTGGAATGGAGATTTGAATATATTGAAACAAATAAAGACATTTGACAATAATTGTGATTACAAATGTTTTCTTATGATCAGAGTATGTACTACATAAGAATGTTAGAAATATGTAATTATCACTATAAATCAACCCTTTGAAGTAATACCTCCCAAAAACAATTTTTCCATGTGTTTGATTTTTTGAGATATTTACTTATTTTTATAGAAACATAGCGCACGTATTATACTTTCCTTTTTGGAAAATATATCTAGCCTCACAAATAGAAAATTGCTGTCTTTAAAAGCTATAAAAGAAGTGACCAACTCGCACCACTACTACAGCCCAGTTGCCCAGATGGCTAACTCACCTATGCATCATGCTACCATCAGTCTAGACAGGGTGGCACTGGTCTAGTGGGACCAGTGAGCCGAACAACATTACATAACATGGCAAATGTCTCAGATGGGTACAAACACATTTTCATCACAGAAGAAAAAATAAAGGCTCTTATGTCATATTAAAACAAAAGGAAAAGCAAAAGTAAAAAATATAGCACCCCACTGCTTATTCACAAATAAATAACTACGAAAAAAGGTACATTAAAAAAAGAAGTTGTTGAACAAGAGAAATGAAACTGTAAAACGCTGCGCCTGTGAAGACCCCCAATATGGTCCAGGTAGTCTTCTGTTTTTCAGAAGTTCCCATGTATCTTCTCAGCGAGCGCCTGAAGGGTGTGATGGTGGAGAAGGGCTTGGCAGGCTGGTGCCAGTGCCTGGTGAGCTTCTCTTTATCCTTATCGGTGGGTCACTGCAAGCTGTTGTCTCTCTTGTTTAGATAATTTATCAACTTTTTCAATAGGAACATTCACTTCGATATATCATATTACGACCATTTAAATGAACGTTTGGACTAGCAAACAGATAATGAAAGAGTAGCAAGTTGTTTCAGTTGTTAGCATCAATTGGTCATCAGTGATGACGTGCAGGTTTTCTTACTTAAAAACAAAATGCGAAAACATGATAAAACAGTGCAAGTTATGTTAGTTCAAAAAAATGATTGAATTTTCATAAAACACAGTTTCGATGACATTGATCGCATTCTGCTTAAAATGTTAGTTCGTAAGCTAAATAACCATATAAAAATGTAATGTAAAAAAGGTAATGATCATATTTACTCCAAACGACTTAGATGAGAAAATCAAGCAGAGAATGAGGGAGAAGCAAATTGTGTCAATTGTTGTAAACTAATAATCATAGTAAAAACTGTGCTTACAATTGGTAGATGGTATTAAAAACAGTGTAACACAAAAATGGAAGTAAAAGTTACAATGTCTGAATGGACAATGGTTGCGCTGCTGTAATGTCACGAGACTGCAATTACTTGATTTGCCTTGCTGGGTGTTTATTTAGGCATGATTTATGGCTCTTAGAAATCAGACCGTGGCAATATTCAGTGAAGTTTTGGTTGAATTGAACACTGCATGCCATAATTGGGTTTTTATTGTGAGCATCAAATGCTTGAAAAATTTGTGAAAGTACTGCTTCCTCATATCTAACAGAGCAGGGCATTCTGTTATTAGGTGTTCCATTGTCTCATTAGTTGCTTGGCAAAATCTGCAGTTTAAGTCAAGGTACTCTGATTTGTTAAAAATTGCTATTTTAACTTTTGTCACACAGAGATTTAAGCGGAAGCGGAGGATTGTATCTGCGTAGGATCGATCAGGAAATTTGATAAGATACTGTGGTATTTCATCCATAGGTTTTATTATAAAAGCTCCCACTTTAAAAGCTAAATAGGTGTTGCATCTTTCCCAATTGTTTATCCCGTTCCATTGTCTAAGTTTAATTTTTGCTTTTACTGGATGTTAAAGTAATAAATCTAGCAAAATATCGGCCTTTTGTAGTGATTCAAGACAAACTTTTCCCATGATTTAAGCGGATTGGACTATGTGGATTTCAGAAGGGATTTAAGAACATGAAATAGATTGTGGTATAAATTGGAGGTTAGAAGACATTTCCTGTATGTTGCAAGCATTTGCCACATGACCTTTGTTGAGAGTGCAGCAAGGCCTAATTCAAACCAAATAATTGATATTGGGGTTTTCTGGAGGGGCAGGTAAAACCGTTTCCCACAAGATGCCTTCTATAGTATCCCATCTTACTGCTTCAGCAGTGGCTTTAGTCTGGCTTCCGTAGGTAATTATCAGATTCACTTTATGCTTATGGAATAATATTATTGGTGATATTGAAAATTGACCGTACTGCCGATGTAACGCTTTACCCTGTGTTGCTAGGAATTTCATTCTAGTTGCAATTTCGGATTTGTATGGTTGATCTTTAGGGTGTGAATTGATATTTGCTCCTTAATATTTGTATTGATGAATTTGCCAGAGTGAAGCTCTCGAAAGAAGCCAGTTAAATTTAAAGCCTGTCTTAGGAAGATGGTGGTGAAAGATTAGTACGTTGGACTTATTAGTATTTATAGTGAGGTTATTAAGGTCAGCATAATTGGAAAGGGCCATTAATTTTTGTTGTAGCCCAATGACGGTTCTGTCCAGAATCACTAAATTGTCGGCATAGAGGAGGTATGGTATCTCTTTTAGACCTAATTGCGGCAGGAATGAACGTACTGCTTTAAAAATATCATGAATTTCATTAATACATTTTTTTTTAAAGGATTGGTGCTAGTGGACAACCTTATTTGAGGCCTGTGTTTGTCTGTATGGGGCTTGATAAAAGTCCATTGTTAGTAAGTTTAATTTTAATTGAAGTATTAGAGTAAAACATGTGAATTAAAAATATAATGTAAGCTGGACAGTTTGCCTTAAAATGTTTTCTCAATAAAATTTCACGTGGGACAGCATCAAATGCCTGCTTAAAATCAATTAAAGCTAAAAACATGGGTTGCTTAGATTGTATGCTTGTTTTTTTAAGGCAGAAATGATGGTTAAATTTAACGCCATGCCAATGCCTGGGACGAAACCGGCCTAATGTATGTCGAGTTGTTTGGTGGTAGTCAACCATAATAAGAAGTCCCGAAGTACTAAACGAGCTAATGTTTTGCTTGGGCCGTCTAATAGCGCAATTGGCCTATAGTTAATTGGGTCATTCTTATCACCTTTCTTGAATATAGGAATGATGATTGTGTCTTTTGCAGGAGGATGGACATTTGCCAGTACGTATTACTTTTTTAAATATGCTTAAAAAGTGGTGGCCCATGCTTCAGGATGCGCTTTCAGAATCACATTTGTGTTCCAGGATCCCATTGAGCAGGCATGCTTTGTGGATAATTGAGTGAGCTAGTGACAGGATATATTTCTGGGGACAGAATTTGTTCGTGTGACCCATATCCATTTAGATTGCGGAGGGGCTCACAGTGCTATGGGCTGGCAGGTTAGTTGGGGATCCCTTCCGCAGTTGCAGTACATTTGAACTGGATAATTAGTATTGCTTCTAAGGTTTGGGTGAAGGCCCTGAAGTTTGGGTCAGAAGTCAATCGGGGTCCAGGCGATGGTGGGAGTTGTCGTGGTAGTGGGGGAGGTGTTGAGGATGGGGGCAGTTGCACTTTCAGGAATAGACCTCTTTGATGTAGGACTTGTCTTTGTTGCCATACTAGATTTTTGACAATTTTGGACTGGATGTTAATTTCTACTAAATCCTGTTTAGCTGAATCTGGATATCTCACAGGATCTATATCCATGGATCTGATGTTTTGAAGGGCAGGGGTGGTATTGAGGATTGTTAGTAATGTGGACCTATTTGGAAATGGGTCTGAGTATAATCTACCAAGCATAGTAATTGATATTATTTTGGAGTCTAGTTGAGATGGTTCAACCGCATGTGATTCTATTTGCATTTCTTCAGGGACTAATGGGGATCAGCTTGACGCGATGAACATGAGTGATCACCAGAACTGGTGGCTTCTATGGCTTCACCCTGGATGATGGTATCACCTAATAGTATAGGAGATGGTGGAGACAAAGCATTTATGACAATAATAGAGTCAGAGGGAGGATCTGAGGCGTTGGACAGACCCTCCGTCCTGGGCTGTGGCATCACCTGAAGCGGCTTAACAACTATGACTGAGTCAGATTGAATCCAAGGGTTGGAGCTCATGGATCACAGTGTTAGCACCTGTGGTAGTGGCAGTGCCATCAGAAGGCATTAGAAAGTTTCTGATGTCAGTTTTTGTGGGGGGACTTCGCAACACATTGCGACCTTGAGCAAAGGAGTGTTGTGTGTTACACCTCTGAAAGGTGTTCCTTTGTGGGAGCGCAGAGTGGAGCAGCATGCCAGAGGTCAGGCGATAGGCTGCCACGTTGGACTCTCAAAAATGGGGATTGAAATAATAGTTTAAGGAGGAGGATTAATTATTGTTATATACTTTTCCAGTGGAGTGAGACTTGTTCCCAGGCTGTGTTGTGAATTGCAAATAAATGGCGCGGGAGCAGAAATCACTTGCGGCCGTGTTCTCTGAGATCGATTTGACCAAAGAACTAGGCTTTGTGGCTTGTGGCTGAACTGGGTTGCGGTCGACGAGGCGGCAAGATCAAGCTCAGTATGATCGGAGCTAAGAACGACATCTGTGGTTTTTGCTAGAAGCTCACCGTGAGCGGAGGGTAGTTCTAAGAGTGAAACTTGGCGTGCTGAATTTGTAAAAATCCAACCACAAGCAGCTCTAGAGCTCAGTAGATTTGCACAATAAGGGAGAAGCAAGAAGGCGATGCCCAGCACAGCCCAGCACAGCCCAGTCCGCCGAGGAGAATGTTCAGAACGTGGGCTATGTGCTGCACTGGAGCAACGACATGGGCGGAAGAAGAGTTGCGGGACCCGGCTCACAATGCAAGGCGTTCAGTGGATAGGCTGGGTGTGCACTGAGAGCACTTCATGGGTGAAGGGGAATTCACAAGGTGAGGTTGTCAGGATAATATTACGGGGAATTGGGCAGTGGGGGCTCAAAGGTGATATGAGGTTTCTGGTGACGTACTTCGCAGCAAGACAGCTCCTGATACGAGCCTCAATGCATGAGCTAGCTGAGTCTTAGAGGGTTGTGGCAAGGAAAGGGCGACAGGGGGAAAGGGAGCGTGGGGCCAGCAGCTGAGTACTGCACTGCTGCACCCCGGCTCGTGTGAATAGAGAGCCATAGCCCAATGCAGGGAGACTGGCACAGCCTACGGCTCATGTGAATAGAGTGCCATAGCCGAGTGCATGCAGACTGGCATAGCCTGGGGCGTGTGTGAATAGAGTGCCATAGCCCAGTGCATGCAGACTGGCATAGCCTGGGGCTATTGAGAATAGAGTGCCCTAGCCCAGTGCATGCAGACTGGCATAGCCTGGGGCTGGTGTGAATAGAGTGGCATGGCCCAGTGCATACAGACTGGCATAGCCTGGGGCTGGTGTGAATAGACTGCAATAGCCCAGTGCATGCAGACTGGCATAGCCTGGGGCTGGTGTGAATAGAGTGCCATAGCCCAGTGCATGCAGACTGGCATAGCCTGGGTCGTGTGTGAATAGAGTGCCATAGCCCAGTGCATACAGACTGGCATAGCCTGGGGCTGGTGTGAATAGAGTGCTATATCCCGGTGCATGCAAAGTGGCATAGCCTGCGGCTCATGTGAATAGAGTGCCATAGCACAGTGCATGCAGACTGGCATAGCCTGGGGCTGGTGTGAATAGACTGCAATAGCCCAGTGCATGCAGACTGGCCTAGCCTGGGGCTGGTGTGAATAGAGTGCCATAGCCCAGTGCATGCAGACTGGCATAGCCTGGGATTGCTGTGAAAAGACTGCAATAGCCCAGTGCATGCAGACTGGCATAGCCTGTGGCTCGCGTGAATAGAGTGCCATAGCCCAGTGCATGCAGACTGGCATAGCCTGGGGCTAGTGTGAATAGAGCGCCATAGCCCAGTGCATGCAGACTGGCATAGCCTGGGGCTGGTGTGAATAGAGTGCCATAGCCCAGTGCATGCATACTGGCATAACCTGGGGCTCGTGTGAATAGACTGCCATAGCCCAGTGCATGCAGACTGCCATAGCCTGGGGCTCATGTGATTAGAGTGCCATAGCCTAGTAAATGCAGACTGGCATAGCCTGGGGCGCATGTGAATAGAGTAACATTGCCCAGTGCAAGCAGACTGGAATAGCCTGGGGCTGGTGTGAATAGAGTGCCATAGCCCAGTGCATGCAGACTGGCATAGCCTGGGATTGCTTTGAAAAGACTGCAATAGCCCAGTGCATGCAGACTGGCATAGCCTGGGGCTGGTGTGAATAGAGTGCCATAGCCCAGTGCATGCAGACTGGCATAGCCTGGGATTGCTTTGAAAAGACTGCAATAGCCCAATACATGAAGACTGGCATAACCTGGGGCTCGTGTGAATAGGGTGTCATAGTCCAGTGCATGCAGATTGGCATAGCCTAGGGCTCGTGTGAATAGACTGCCAAAGCCCATTGCATGCAGACTGGCATAGCCTGGGGCTGGTGTGAATAGGGTGCCATAGCCCAGTGCATGCAGACTGGCATAACCTGGGGTTCGTGTGAATAGGGTGTCATAGTCCAGTGCATGCAGATTGGCATAGCCTAGGGCTCGTGTGAATAGAGTGCCGTAGCCCAGTGCATGCAGATTGGCATAGCCTAGGGCTCGTGTGAATAGACTGCCAAAGCCCATTGCATGGGTAGATCGTGACTTCCTGTGTCATGTTACTATCAGAATATTCTTTTCCTGCTAGGCAGATTGACATCCTTCCTGTGCCCTTCAAAGTTGCAGCCTCTACTTTCCAGCACATACTGGTGCAGACACGAAGCTGCAATGGCCCTGCTCTCTCTGTGTCTCCTCTTCTATGCAGCCTTCGGTGAGTAGAGTTTCATACATGGCTGATTTAGAGATCAAAGGTCCCCTCACACAATGGACTGGGGCCAATCTTCAGCAAACGTATGTACTATGTACTAATAGCACAGGATCGTGGGGGCTGGACTGGACTAATCCTTTTATATCCATAGCCTGGAGTGTCAAGGCGCTCAAAAAGTAATTAAGGGTATCAGTTTCTTAGGACCGGTTTATCATTTGAACAGAGGAGTCTTGAGTTTTTTCCAGAAACTTTTGTATTTTTGTTCTAGTCTTAAAGAGATGGGCAGGTTGTTCCACATCGTGGATGCTTTAATATGGAAGGCTTTACCAAGCCTTTTTGATTCGGGCAATTTAAATCTGACCTTTTGAATCTGACCTGAGTGTCCGTCTTGGTACGCTCGTGACCAGTTTGTTTTTCAGGTGAGACGGGGCCGACCTATGGATGCATCTGTGTGTCCGCATCATAGCCTAAAATGCAATTCTTTCCTCAACGGCACCAGTGTAGATTCCTTCTATCCTCGCTTATGTGCTCCTTTTTGGACTTCCTTTTAATAATCCTTACCGCATTATTTTGGATGTTTTGGCATTTGGGCTGCAACTTCTATGTCCATGGCGGAATCTTATGAATGTTTCTTCTTTGTGTGCTCCAGAGTCCCGCACGGTCCATTACTCAGCAGCCATATTAGTTTAAGCCCAACTGAGAGATTTTTATTTTTCTCTTTAGACAATTATCATAATAGAAACAATACTTCCTTGTTCACTAGTGTGGCTCAGTGAGGAAGTCTTTTAATATATAAATGATGCACTTTGGTGGTAGATGGTATATTAGTGTAGTATAGTTTTATCACCTTTTACAGGAAGCAGTTTGAGAATGTAAGGAATATGTCCGTGTTGGTTGTTTGATTTGTACAATATGTGATTGTATATGATAAGAAATGGAAAGAGTTAGTATTCATCAGAAATAGTCTATTCGTTAACGTTGTCTTGTATGGTGTACACACGGAAGAGATCATTCCATAGTCATTGTGTTTGGGTACATTAATGCAATACTAGTGATCTTTAATGTGGAAATGCAAATGGTAATTTCACTATTCAGTCCGAAATAGAGGTCTTTTTAAAAACATCAATATTAAAATTAGCAATGCTCGATCGCACCGCTTTGAGCACATCTGTTAAAATGACATCAGACGGATCTTAATGGAAGAGGTTCAGGGAACCGACTTTCACCCCCTTTGGTAGATAAGATAAAAGCACCCTTCAATTCCAAACATGCATTGCATTTTACATTGAATGGAAACTAAGAGGAACTTTGTATATTTTTACAAGTAAAGAATATATTTTGTAACCTATGAAAGTAATAAAGTGATATAAAAGGTCCTTTTTTGTTTCTTTTGTTATTCTTTTTCTATCTTTCACTACCACTATTTAAAGGTTTTCATTCAGAAAATGTTCTACAAATATTTTTTTTGGGGGCCTAACAGTGCTGGAGAATGCATGGTGTGAAACACAAGTTGCTCTGCCCCTTGATCTATCTACATGTTATGTTAGTATGGGCCTCATTACTCTATGGGAATGGGGCACAACATTTTACCAGTGTCTGACTTCCCAGAACCCCGTGCTTCCGGCAAGCCAGGCACGGTTACCGCCAGACTTGTAATGAGGCCCTATGATTTCTCACTCTGCCAAATCACCAGCATCGTGGTTTCAGAGCACCAAGCCTTGCCCTTAGAGTGGTGTATTGTGCAGCCATCCGGGTAATCCAGACCTTAGTCTGCTGGAGGCGAAGGAAGAAGCAGGGGAAGATAAGCGGATGAGACAGTGGGAAATAGATGGTGGAAAGGAATGAGGATACGACGTAACATACAGACATATTTGGATTGTGTTACCAAGGCAGATTTGGATGCTTATAAATTAGTACATGTAATAATGTGGATTCACAAGTGGCTGCAGAATGTGCTCGGGCAATCCTGGAAGTTTGTACACATTGTACCATGGCTCAAATTCCAGAATACTAACTATTGGACTGCCAAGCCTGAGCCAAGAGTGGCTCTGTCTAAGAGTAGATCACGTATAAAGGTGGGGTGGGACTGCCAGGCCTGAGCCAAGAGTGGCTCAGTCTAAGTGTAGATCACGTATAAAGGTGGGGTGGGACTGCCAAGCCTGAGCCAAGAGTGGCTCAGTCTAAGAGTAGATCACGTATAAAGGTGGGGTGGGACTGGCAAGCCTGAGTCAAGGGTGGCTCAGTCTAAGAGTAGATTGCATATAAAGGTGGGGTGGGACTGGCAAGCCTGAGTCAAGAGCGGCTAAGTCTAAGAGTAGATTGCGTGTAAAGGTGGGGTGGGACTGGCAAGCCTGAGCCAAGAGCGGCTCAGTCTAAGTGTAGATCACGTATAAAGGTGGGGTGGGACTGGCAAGCCTGAGTCAAGGGTGGCTCAGTCTAAGAGTAGATCGCATATAAAGGTGGGGTGGGACTGGCAAGCCTGAGTCAAGAGCGGCTCAGTCTAAGAGTAGATTGCGTGTAAAGGTGGGGTGGGACTGCCAGGCCTGAGTCAAGAGCGGCTCAGTCTAAGAGTAGATCACGTATAAAGGTGGGGTGGGACTGCCAGGCCTGAGCCAAGAGCGGCTCAGTCTAAGAGTAGATCACGTATAAAGGTGGGGTGGGACTGCCAGGCCTGAGCCAAGAGCGGCTCAGTCTAAGTGTAGATCACATGTAAAGGTGGGGTGGGACTGCCAGGCCTGAGTCAAGAGCGGCTCAGTCTAAGAGTAGATCACGTATAAAGGTGGGGTGGGACTGCCAGGCCTGAGCCAAGAGCAGCTCAGTCTAAGTGTAGATCACGTGTAAGGGTGGGGTGGGACTGCCAGGCCTGAGTCAAGAGTGGCTCAGTCTAAGAGTAGATCACGTATAAAGGTGGGGTGGGACTGCCAGGCCTGAGCCAGGAGCGGCTCAGTCTAAGTGTAGATCACGTGTAAAGGTGGGCTGGGACTGCCAGGCCTGAGTCAAGAGCGGCTCCGTCTAAGAGTAGATCACGTATAAAGGTGGGGTGGGACTGCCAGGCCTGAGCCAAGAGCCGCTCAGTCTAAGAGTAGATCACGTATAAAGGTGGGGTGGGACTGCCAAGCCTGAGTCAAGAGTGGCTCAGTCTAAGAGTAGATCACGTATAAAGGTGGGGTGGGACTGCCAAGCCTGAGTCAAGAGTGGCTCAGTCTAAGAGTAGATCACGTATAAAGGTGGGGTGGGACTGCCAAGCCTGAGTCAAGGGTGGCTCAGTCTAAGAGTAGATTGCATATAAAGGTGGGGTGGGACTGCCAAGCCTCAGGCAAGAGTGGCTCCGTCTAAGAGTAGATCATGTATAAAGGTGGGTTGGGGGAATGGTAAAAGCAAATAATGTAATTTTGGGAAAGCATGGCCCTTGTTGTAGGGAGAGGGATCTGTGTTTGAGAACTGCCAGGGAGTATTGTAGCTCACGTGAAAAAGCAGCAGAGATGTCATTTTGGAGTATCCAAGGGTAGCGTTTGCTACCCCTGGCTTTGCCTTCGGGATAGGTGGCATTGCCCTTGCTTCCCTAACTGTGGGAGGCACAGAAGACAGACCATGCTTTCATGTACTAAGTGATTGCCTCTGAAGCATGAGGCTGTCTTCTCACCTCTCTCTTCAAATGCCCCAATGTACCTAGTTTATTGTATTGTGCATCTTGAAAGCACAGTTGTAAAACTCAGAGAAATGTATTTGAGGTTATTTCCATTTTTTGGGTTTGGGGTCCCCAAAGTTGACTGTGTGAAGATGCCAAAATATATTAAGATGGCCTTGACTGAAAAGGGTCAGAAACAAGCCCACAAGGAACAGAAGACAGAAAGGGGAGATAAAAACCACCACCCAGGCTCTGTCTGCAGTCACTTTCTTTACTCCATTGGATACAATTACATCATTTCATCAGTTTCTATACCTTCTGTGGATGCAGACGGAATCTGTGCATGGTAGTAGAAACACATCTTGATGGGCAGACGGAGTCTGTGCACGGGAGTAGACACACATCTTGATGGGCAGACGGAGTCTGTGCACTGGGAGTAGACACACATCTTGATGGGCAAACAGAGTCTGTGCACGGGAGCAGACACACATCTTGATGGGCAGACGGAGTCTGTGCACGGGAGTAGACACACATCTTGATGGGCAGACAGAGTCTGTGCACGGGAGTAGACACACATCTTGATGGGCAGACAGAGTCAGTGCACAGGAGTAGACACACATCTTGATGGGCAGACGGAGTCTGTGCACTGGGAGTAGACACACATCTTGATGGGCAGACAGAGTCTGTGCACAGGAGTAGACACACATCTTGATGGGCAGACAGAGTCAGTGCACGGGAGTAGACACACATCTTGATGGGCAGACAGAGTCTGTGCACAGGAGCAGACACACATCTTGATGGGCAGACGGAGTCTGTGCACAGGAGTAGACACACATCTTGATGGGCAGACGGAATCTGTGCACTGGGAGTAGACACACATCTTGATGGGCAGACAGAGTCTGTGCACAGGAGCAGACACACATCTTAATGGGCAGACAGAGTCAGTGCACGGGAGTAGACACACATCTTGATGGGCAGACAGAGTCTGTGCACAGGAGCAGACACACATCTTGATGGGCAGACGGAGTCTGTGCACTGGGAGTAGACACGCATCTTGATGGGCAGACAGAGTCTGTGCACGGGAGTAGACACACATCTTGATGGACAGACGGAGTCTGTGCACGGGAGTAGACACACATCTTGATGGGCAGACAAAGTCAGTGCACAGGAGTAGACACACATCTTGATGGGCAGACGGAGTCTGTGCACGGGAGTAGACACACATCTTGATGGAGAGACGGATTCTGTGCACGGGAGTAGACACAAATCTTGATGGGCAGATGGAGTCGGTGCAAGGGAGTAGACACACATCTTTTTGGGAAGCAGGTTCTTTCACTGGCTGCAGGGTGTTGGGTGTTAATGCTACAGTGTAGAGTGTGCACAGGAGCCGTGCACCATAATAATGTCTCTTTACACATGGAGTCCTGTACAATAAAAGAAAACACTCTGAGCCCCTGTAGAAAGACCCTACTGCTCAAGCAAACACAACTGAGGTCCAGTAATATCCTTAATACTCCGACCCACGCATTGCAAGGGATTGAGCAATTTTAATGCAGATTTACAAATGTTATGCATTGTATGCATAGTATCGAAATACTGCTTGCATGTGTGTAACAATAACTACACACAGGTGACTATAAAACAGGCTCTTCTGGGTTGTGTGTCAATCTGAAAAAGTACAGCCAGGTGTTGGGTGCTTTGCAGATGTCAGCTGCCAAATAATAAACCTATTCTGGCTTTTTGCTTCACTATATGGTACATTCTGGTCCATGTAGACTTACATTTATAAAATGTTCAGGAATACAAAATGGCAGGAAACACAAATGTTAGCACTTATAGAATATGACCTGTGCTTTGTTTTGAGATATTTTAAGAACAGTAGGTTTTTATGAAGGAGAGATGCGAGGTGAGAAAAGTGGATTATGTTTTTTACTGCATTTCTACCTTTAGCTGGAAATACTGCTTAGTTTCAGTTACATTGCAAGCATTTTACTGTCTGCACCAGAAGAGAAAATCTGCATTCCCTCGAATTCTGGAAGGGTCAACTCTTTTATCTTCATGTTGTCCATAAAATAAATACCATTTAGTTGTGTAATATTAACATGTATTACTTAACATGTTGTGTAGCTACTGATGCTCACTGTGGCGCAGTGAATTTGACTCCTTTGCCTGTGAGGAGTCTTTCTGTGAATGAGAGCAGTGCCGAGACAGTTGCAGCAGGAGCTGGAAACTCATGGACCTATTGGTCTAGCTTTACTTTTCCCAAGGCTGTCCTGGCATGCACATGGGCTGCACTATGGTGCCACGCACTGAGCAAAGTGCTTAGACAAGTGCAGTTGCAGCAGGAGCGGGAGGCTCGTGGACCTACTGGTCTTGCTTTACTTTTTTGCAGGCTGTCCTGGCATGCGCATAGGCTGCACTATGGTGCCGAGCACTGAGCAAAGTGCTTAGACAAGTGCAGTTGCAGCAGGAGCGGGAGGCTCATGGACCTACTGGTCTAGCTTTACTTTTCTCGAGGCTGTCCTGGCATGCACATAGACTGCACTATGGTGCCGAGCACTGAGTAAAGTGCTTAGACAAGTGCAGTGGCAGCAGAAGCTGGAAGCTTGTGGGCCTGCTGGTCTTGCTTTCCTTTTCTCGAGACTGTCCTGGCAGTATACAGACTGCACTATGGCGCCAAGCACTGAGCAAAGTGCTGAGACAAGTGCAGTTGCAGCAGGATCTGGAAGCCTGTGGACCTACTGGTCTTGCTTTACTTTTCTCGAGGCTGTACTGGCATGCATATAGGCTGCACTACGGCGCCAAGCCCTGAGCAAAGTGCTGAGACAAGTGCAGTGGCAGCAGGAGCTGGAAGCTCGTGGACCTAGTGGTCTTGCTTCACTCTTCTGGAGGCTGTCCTGGCATGCACAAAGGCTGCACTATGGCACCATGTGAGGAGCCAGAAATGTTTAGGGCGGACAACCTTGTGAAAATGTCTCAACAAATACCATTTTATTATAATATAAGGTTGGATGAACGCCTCACACTCCCTACCCTTGCACCGATTTCACTGCCTAAAATGAACTAAAGGAAGCACTCTAACCAAGGATATCTGTGCCTCGCACTTATACATGAAACAAAAAAAAAGGAAATACATGGCAATTCCAAACAAACGATCATGATTGAATTTGTAATGCCACCACTGTCTCTCTTTGTAACCTGGGAGAATTCCCTGTCACCAGGTGCAAACATGATTCTGTTTCAAAAGGAAATCCTTATTTGTAACAGTATCAACCACAGTTCTCTTTCACTTCAACTCGTCAATAGAAAGTTCCAACTCAGTGAATAAAAGGTTTGAGCAGAGGTTGAGCAGTCTACAGCAGGATGCAGTGTTTCTGCTCTCTTCTTTGTGGGAGGACCCACATATACTTGCACACACCACGGAGCAGTGAGCGGAGCTTTGAGCAGAGGTTGAGCAGTCTACAGCAGTCCACGGAGGAACCCGGATGGAGCCTGCCCTAACCGCTCCACCCCATCCCTTCAAAACTCCACCCGAACTGGCCACAGTGGCCCAGAGACTAAGGAGTAATTGCAAAATTCTCGATTCTAATCCACAGAAACCACCACCCAAAAGAGCGAAGGAGGTAAGACCAAACATCAACACCAATACCAACACTTCTGCAACCAAAACAACTAACGTACTGTTTGATCTTGAAAACCCCTTTGATATAACCAACGGTCACCCTTCAGTTCTCCAATGAATCCACTTTCAGAGACCATAAGCGACAATCTTCAAAATGCCTTTACAAGCGTCAACACTTCTGCACCATCAATCCCCTCAAACAACCCACCTTCTATGACACCAACAAACGGTCTTGCAACACTCCAGAATGTTACGCTGCCCGCACTCCCCATCTCACCTGTTTCATCTGTGCCAAGGACCACCGATATGGAGCGCACCTCTCGGCCCCTGTGCTGTCTTCACTGTGGGTAGCCCCGTTATCAGCGATTCTCTCCTCCTCCCAGCACGGTGCGCCTTGCGCCCAGCCTGGTCAGCCACCCCGCCAGTTTCTCGTAGTGGCGAAGGGTGCCCAGGTCTCGGCTGTCGGAGGACAGCCGACATAGGCCCCTGTGCTAGCAGTGCTGGGTGGGGGAACGGAGGCCCTCGCGGACGTGAGTGTGCAGGTGCGGCCCGGCGCTGGAGTCCAGGAGCGGACGAGGATCTACACTGTCTGGAAACGCCTCTCGAGGCAGCACGTTCCCCTCACAGTGCTCACGAGCCAAACCTCCTCCAGCAGCCGTTGCCATACGCAGACCTGGAAGCGGCCCTGCTGGGGTGCTCCCAAGGGGGTACAGCGACGGCCTCAAGAGCAGCGCCCAGGCAGATCTTCACCCAAGTCCATGCTGCAGTGGAACCTCAACTATCGAGCAATACTGGTTCACTCTGGTCACCTCTCCAAAAAACAAAAACAGCAGAGACATTATGGACAATTTTCACGTCTCTGCCCTCGCATAATTAACAGATACTGCAAGTGGTCGCCCAACCCCTAAAGAGGCCCTTCATGTCACCAAAAACAATGTACACACACTGCTGCCAAAGCAAAGGGACACTGGACCAGTCTTTTCTGAATATACAGCCACAGAACCCCCTACTACAGAACGAGTGAAAGACCTGTATAGCCAAACCAAAAAAACATCCAATATAAAAAGGCTGACATATCCAGCAAAATGATCAAAAAGACCCCCACAAAAATCACCAAAGGAGCCAAGAAACCCTCCTTGCAAAACTCAACTGACGCAACACAGAATAAAAGAAGGCGGAAAAAAAACCTCCCTCACCTGCTTCTATCCAGTGCTCTTAAAAATTTCTTTAAGAAGCAATGCAAAAGAAAGTTAGACCAGGACCAAGAACTATCTGATGCCAAAATCCTGGATGCCCTTCAAGATTTACCTCCAGCAAGCAAAGCAAAAAAATCCACGACCACGACCTTGAAAAAGACTCCTCCACAATCATTACTTGGAAAACCTACACCTGAAAAAAACACTGCAACACCATCCTCTTCGATAACTGCGGGTGAACAAGACGTGATAACTATAGTCATACCTTGTACACCTAATGCTAGCTACTCCTCCGACAAGGTGACCCAAGAAGAGCTGTCCGAAGCAGGTCCAGAGTTCTTCGAAAAGAAAACCCACATGGACGAATCCAATAAAACCATGACACAAAAAGAACTTGAGGTGAGGGAGAGCCTCCCATTATTTTAAAATGTGAACAAACCAAAAGAAAACTTATCCGCACAACGAAAATCACCATCTTTAGTGGCTCTTAGACAGCCCTATATTCAAGATACCACGCCGAAGAGCCAACTCGAACCCGACCACTCCTCATTCCAACCTAAAAATCATGACAGACCTACTCAAACAGACGAGAGGTCATCTGCCACATTGCCACTGATACCGACTACACCGTGAGGTCGATCTCCCCCAAAAAACAGGAAATTAAGCGAAATAGCCACACCAAGCACCAAGGAATCACTGGCAAAAAAAAGACCTTACAACCATCATGTCAGCTATAACAATAGTGTTAGCTCCTTTCGGGAAGCTGTACAAAGCCATCAATGACTCTCTGAAAGACAGCGTCACAGTAACACCAATGATGCACACCAAGCTGATCTTCGTGGAAGGCTATATCACAGCACTAGACCAAAGCAACAAGGAACACAGAGACTCTTGGGAATCAAAGCTGTCTCTTCTAGAAGAAAAAATAAAGCTTCTCAACTCCACTAGTCTCGCTAAAGCCAGGTCCCTCAACAAAGAAACTCAGACAGCACCTCAGCCTCCGTCTGTAGAACTAGCTCCTCTGTTTACAAGACCAAATGATAACCACCTTTGTCCGTCAACCACAGTCACCAAACCTACGACACCAAGTGACAGTCAACAAAAAGCCGCTCCTATCACCAAAAACCAACCACTTCTGAAACTTACTAGAAGCGGCCAACTAGACACCATTCACTCGGAAACAGCGACAGCCTTTGACCCACTGCTGTCCTAAAATAAAAGTCCAAAAAAAACAGGGGGAGAGAAACACGGTGCTCCACACCAAAAACAAAGTACCAATAATACAGAGTTACACTGTTCCACCTCACCCAAGACAGCGGAGGAATTCATGGCCCAAATCTCTTTGATTGACTTAACTCAACATTGGGACACAATAGACAGCCCGGAACCCCAAACTGTAACCTCAAACAAAGCCAAGACACAAGATCCGAACCCGTCACTCCAACCCCCAACGGACAAAACCAAACCCATATCCTTAAACTCTCAACAAGCCCTTACTGATATCACAGCAATACTGGACCACCTGTGAAGTGATCAACCCTCCCAAAAAAAGATGCCAATTCCACCGACCACAATGGTCACTACCATCCCAGCCAAACAATGGAAAAACTCGCCAGTCCACTCGAAAGAGGACCAACGCAGACCAAAGGACTCTACAACAAGATCTACTCACCTCTTTAAAATAGAACAAAAAGCAACAGACAACCACTACATGATCCTAAACAGAACAAACAGTCCTCAAAATACTAAACCAAGTGGACATGCTACAAATCCTAAAATCATACGATTTTACCCTGATCGAGCCTTATCATAGGAACAAACAAGCAAAGGCTTACCTTCACATCAAAAACCTGGCACTTTGTGAGATCCCCCAAGACGTCTACGCTGAACTAGCCCATCTGGGCTATACCCTCTACAAGATCCCAACTGCGACCACGATCGGCAAGCAGGCAGATAACCACAGGAAAACTTCTAGCAAAAACTACAGATACAAATCACGAACGGAAGACCTATACAGACCCACCAGAAATGGAAGAAGCCCACCACCACCAAGAAAAAGCGAATATAGATACATCAGACCAACTTCAGAATGGGCAAACCTGACTGACCAATCGAAACACACTTTGACTGATAACAGAAGAGACCAATCAGGAAGAGAAGTCAGAAATTACAACGACTTTAGGAGACATCAAGCCCAATTAACCTCACAGTGCGTCCGGCATCAGGGAACACAAAAGCTCACTGCAACACGTAAGAGACCGAAAATAAACACCAGAGCCCCCTACAACCTGCCCAGAAGATGCATTAAAGAAGGGCATTTGGTCATGGATCCGCAACGCCCTGACACCAGGCCTCAAAAGATAGCAACCACCAGGGGGTGCTGTCCCATCATCACAGCTACCCGACCCAATCATGAGGACCATCCAAAAACCACTCTGAGAATAGCCTCATGGAACACCAGAGGCCATGTCCACCTAACTAAACCCAACAGTCAGAACTTGGGAGCCTACAACGTTTTATGCCTTCAGGAAACCTGGTTGCTGGAAAAAACGGCGCTCAATGGCTATCCTATTGAAATTTCACCGGCATCTAAAGGGCCACTAGGCCAGGCGTCATCAGGTCTACTGATAGCTACCCGCCTGGGATCAGGTATAACCAACATAAAGAAAATAGCGGAATGCTACAAACTCTTGGCTGTCCTCACTACGTGGACTCAGGAAACTCTGGCTGAAAGACCATCTCCTTCCGACTATTTAGCTATCATCAACATTTATGGAACCCCCCAAAAGCATCACCAGCGAACTTCTGTGACACAGTACTTAACATCATCGACGAAATTGCGATCAAGCACCAGACCCCAAACATCCTCATTTGTAGAGACCTCATCACGAAATGAACCGCCTCCAACCTGCTGAAGACAAACCTACTCCCCCTTACCCTGATGGAAGTAAGGGGATGGGCTTGGTCAAACCTAATGAAGTCTAGGAATCTCCTCAACACAGCAACCGTAAGCAGTGATCACTCCTTGATCCCTATGTGGGAGCGTGACAGATCATCAGCCACGCTCGATTACGTTTTCGCATCTGAAACCGTCTATCATTTGAAGTAATCAGAACTAGGGACAGTGATCATAATCTGCTGAACCTTATCTGCAGTACCAGTGCCCGATTCCACCAAACTTACAAAGCATCCATTGAGACCAACTCCCAACAAACCCGTCTATGTATGACCAACACAGACATCCAAAAGCTGACAGAAAAATACAAAAGTTTAACGTCTGACACTGAAGCTCAAGACGCAACTTTTAGGGCTAGCTACATCCCCCTGCTCCTCACCTTCAAAAAGCCTAGGAGAAATCCCCACAATCCTATTTCCAACCACAATCATACATAAAACACAAACTTGATAATCAGACGAAGACTTTTAAGGAAATTAAAGAGGGAAGCAGTCACCCTGAACACAATAACGCTGTGGGAAACTCTACATTCAGAGACGTGAAAATACAAACAGGGGCTCAGAAACACTAGATCCACCCTATACCAGTCCGATTCTGAAGACATGCTTGAGGCACTAACCAACAAAAAATCCATTGAATACAGGTCACTCATCAACAAATCAAACAAAGACCCCAATAGCCAAATGATCAACTCAGTCTCAGAAGCAAACTGGCCAAGCACTTCTCACAACTCTTCGAGTCCCCCACAAAGAACATGAACCCAACCAACCGATCAGCAGACGCAAACTGGGTGGACCTGTCAGATCAAGAAGAGATCAAAAAAGTTATCCTAAGGTTGAAGCTGTCAGAGCACCGGGACCTGACAGACTTGCAAACTCAGACTTAAAACAACATCCAGACGATTGGTCAACTCTAATTAGCACGATCTTCAAGGATTGCAAGGTAAGAAAAATAATCCCAGACTCCTGGACCCGAGCAATAATTGTCCCGATCTTCAAAAAGGGTATCAGAGAAGAGCCTTCCAACTACAGGCCCATAGCCTTTCTCGACATCATCGGAAAGGTCTTTGCAACAATTCTTCTGAGCCACTTCCACAAATGAGTTCACACATCCCCGTGTGCCGACCCACTGCAAACGGGGTTCCAGAAAAACACCAGCACAGGAGCCAACATAATGCTTTTGAACATAATCAAAGAAAAAGTCTTGTCAGGAGCACCGCAAGTTTTTGTAGCATTTGTTGACCTATCTCAAGCCTTTGACAGAGTTGACAGGCAAAAACTATGGGCAAAACTAAAGATGTGGAACTGTCCCGAATCAATCCTGGACCCCATAATCACCCTCCACTCCAACACCAACATTACTGTTCGCTTAAACCATCAAGGCCTACGTTCGGACCCAATACCCTCTTACCGCGGCGTGAAGCAAGGTTGCCCCCTGGCACCTTCTCTTTTTATGTCCTTCTTCGGCCACTTCAAAGACAGCCAACTCAAGATGAGATCCTTTGCACCCAAAGTAGGAAACGTGAGGGTCCCAAGACTTCTATATGCTGACGACTTGATATTATTGGACCATACCCAGATTGGTCTCCAGAGCCAACTCTACAACCTCATGCAATACACCAAAGACAACAACTTCTAGATCAACAAAACAAAAACAACATTTTTCATTTTTCAAAAACCGGGGAACAAAAAGAAAGAGAACCTACAGTGGTACCTACATCAGACCAAAATAGAAATTGTCCCAACATTCAAGTACCTGGGAGTCCAAATGAACAGTACCAAGAAAGCACTGAGCATGCAGCAAACACTCTGGGCAAAGGCCAAGAACCTAACTGCCCAACTACGAGCAGTTGACAGAAAATAAGGCATATTCTCCTTACTACCTGCCATCCAGTTTTATAAGGCAAAAGTGATCCCCTCACTGATCTACAGGATGGACGCCACGCCAGCAATCCCACCTTCACTGTGGCTAAAGCTGGAAGGTTTCATCTGGAGAGCAGTACTAGCTGCTTCCTAACTCTACATCTCCCGCTGCGATAAGACGAGAACTTGGTCTACTCTCACTAAACGCAGTGGTCGACCAAAGCTGTTTAGAAAAATCCAATACCCAGAGAGCCTCCAAATCTACCGAACGATCGCAGAGGAAATCTCCAACGGCACTAACCAGTTCTTAAACGACTGGGCTAAAAAACAACAACAGAAACTATGGGAGATCGCCTGCTCAGAAGAACTGCTGCAAAACCCATTAAGAAACAAATAAAAAATTGAATGTTTAGATTGGATAAACACAAATGAGAAAGCAGTCGCAAACAAACTACTAAGTCATTTGCCACCGACCTTTAATAAACTGAAGGAACCCATGACATACTGTGCCAAATACCCGAGCAAACCCTTAATGAAAACCTTACTGAAAGCACGTCGTAACCTGCTACCTACCCAGGAAATGTTAGCAATCAGGACAGCTAGTAAAGAGAAAGCCTGTAGACTCTGCAAAGACCGTCAAAATACAGAATTGATCAGGTACTCGTGGTGGGTTGCCCTGCACTGAACCAAGAAAGGAAATCTTTTTTCAGCCCTCTGCTCCTAAACTCTTTTGTCCAGGACGAAGAAACATGGTGGACCATCACAGGAGCCCAAACGAGATGGTCAATAGCGACGGCAAAACTCCTGAACGTCGCTATGGAGAAGACCAAACTATCTTCAGGCCGCCCCACAACTTCAACGTAAAAATATAGTCGAACAGTTTCTATACTGACTTCTAGTGCTTTCCTTTCTCCTTTTTAGTCCTGAACAGAAGAAGCTATTATAATTCATGATCTTCTTCTCTTTTCTCTTTACGGCTGAAACCATTCTTGTAAAAAAGAAGGTGCTTTCCATTCCATGAACAGGTTCTTGGTTCATCAACAGCAACAATCATTGTCTTGGTCAGGATGATTTGCCACAAATGCCTTTAGCAACACAATCAACACAAACTGCGTCTTAGGATGATTTGCCACAAATGCCTTTAGCAACACAATCAACACAAACTGCGTCTTGGTCAGGATGAGTTGCCACAAATCCCTTTAGCAACACAATCAACACAAATTGTGTCTTGGTCAGGATGATTTTTCACAAATGCCTTTAGCACCACAATCAACACAAATTGCGTCTTGGTCAGGATGATTTGCCACAAATCCCTTTAGCAACACAATCAACACAAACTGCGTCTTGGTCAGGATGATTTGCCACAAATCCCTTTTGCACCACAATCAACACAAATTGTGTCTTGGTCAGGATGATTTGCCATAAATACCTTTAGCACCACAATCAACACAAATTGCGTCTTGGTCAGGATGAGTTGCCACAAATGCCTTTTGCACCACAATCAACACCATTTGCGTCTTGGTCAGGATGATTTGCCACAAATGCCTTTAGCAACACAATCAACACAAACTGCGTCTTAGGATGATTTGCCACAAATCCCTTTTGCACCACAATCAACACAAACTGCGTCTTAGGATGATTTGCCACAAATCCCTTTTGCACCACAATCAACACCATTTGCGTCTTGGTCAGGATGAGTTGCCACAAATGGTTTTAGCACCACAATCAACACAAATTGTGTCTTGGTCAGGATGATTGTTCACAAATGCCTTTAGCACCACAATCAACACAAATTGCGTCTTGGTCAGGATGATTGTTCACAAATGCCTTTAGCACCACAATCAACACAAATTGCGTCTTGGTCAGGATGATTGTTCACAAATGCCTTTAGCACCACAATCAACACAAATTGCGTCTTGGTCAGGATGATTGTTCACAAATGCCTTTAGCACCACAATCAACACAAATTGCGTCTTGGTCAGGATGATTGTTCACAAATGCCTTTAGCACCACAATCAACACAAATTGCGTCTTGGTATGGATGAATATGAACTGTCTTTGTCAGTGTACCACTTTTAAGCATTTCTTCAACTTTCACCTGGTTTACTCCTATGCCAGTTCCACTTCTCCAACAGTTTGCTCTCCTGCTCCAACACCATTCCACAACCAGTGCTTTTGGGGTTAATATCACTTGATAATATTATTATTATTATTATAAATGCTTCACCACATCTTCATAATATTCAACAAATTACAGCTTCAAAACTCCCAACAACTCTTCAGGGAAATCAAGATTTACATGGGTGCTCTTTGACGCACTTCTGAAGAATAATGCTCTTCTCCTTCTGGATCCCTTTTCCCCGAAGGGCAGCCTTTTGGCCACTCTTGTTTCCCCCATTACACCAGTAACCAGTTACGGACAGGTAAAAGGGTCTTTTACTTCTCTCCCCTTGACTCAGGGAATGTGAGCTTTTACCAACTTACACCACGGGTTGTGCAAAGTATGGACAACAGGTTTCACTGCGAATAAATCTTCCAATAGCCCCTTGCCACTGTTGGCAATGCGTACTAGATTGGAACTGCCTTGATTTGGCTCTCTCTTGGCTCGGGCAATGGTTTTAGGTGTTCACTTTTAGCATTGGTGCCCATTTGGATTGTAGGTTTTTCCACAGACTCACACCTGTAAATGTACAGTCTTTTGGCTTTCTTATAAGGGGTTTTGCTGCTTTTCATTACTTGGGTATTCACGATTACTTTCGGAATCTCTCGCTCGCCTGTGAGTGATGCTTTTTCTGCATTTCAGTAGCACAAGATTCAAAAGTGCTTTTCAAGTCACTTGCATTCACACGCAAGTGTCCCTCACTCGCCGAACGCCTGCCTTGTATACTCCAATGGGGAAGGAGCTCTCCAGGGTCACAAACAAGCTGTGAACTCACCGGGTATGATGTGCTCTTCTCTTCCTCTCACAGCTTGCAGGATTTCCCTTCTTGTGGCTCCTCTGCAAACCTCTTCTTTCAGTCCGCCACCACCCGTGCCACCTGCAACTGGAGCCCTTGTTGCTCCTGAGGTTCTCTGGTGCACGCCAGCCACCAGAGACTACCTCTAGTGCATGTCAGCCACCTGATATGGCCTCCGGGAAGGGAAAACGTCCCTTGTCTTCACTTCCCGCTTCACAGCCTCTGCAGATTAGGTCATCAGAGAGGAAAGATTCCCTCTTGAATGCTTTCTACTGCACAACCTCTGCACTTCAGGATTTGAGAGGCACATCCGCTCTCAGGTTCGGCAGTTACTCTCTGGTGTCTTCTCTCTCCTCCAGCTTCTGCTTGGCCTTCCTGCACCAACCACTATACTTCTGCTTCCTACTGCTCCTCTCCCCTTTCCTCCTTCTCCTGACCTGCCCCTGAGGGGGCCTTTTAAGCCTCTCAGTCTCCCTCAGGTGTGAGTCATTACTGCACCTATTCAGTCCTCTTCCTCGTCCCAGTACTTAGAGGATTATTGGACTTGAAGTCCCCAATCACAAACTTAGGTTTTCTTATTTGAAGGTCACTTCTATACAGCTGAGGGGAATCTGTTATAATGTTTGCAAACCCTAAACACATGTCTGATATGAAGTATTTGAAGAGGGCTGAAGCAAGTATAAAACCCTGCTTCAGCCCCCTAGATATCGGTATTGGGTCTGATAGCAAGCCATCATAATTCAATCTTACTTGAATCATTGGGCCTCATTACAACCCTTGAGCTGACGGAATGAAGGGGGCCAGTACGGGACCGGCCCCCTTCATTCCGTCAGGGCTGATTACGAGGTTTCCTTTGCGGGACCCGGTCAGATGTCTGGTAAAACCAGACGTCTTTTCCGGGTCCAGCAAGGGGAAGAGGGAGATAACAACGTGACACTTGTAATGTGCCAGTTGTTACCTCCCTCCCCATTCCCATTGAACCCTATAGGGGCTCAAATGGGAATGGGGAATGGTTCCTGCAAGGAGGACTTACCGGGTCCTCCTATGTCGGAATGACCAGGTAAATTCCCATTGCAGGAACCCGGTAATGGAGCCCGGTTTGGAGGCAGCCGTAATGAGGCCCATTGTGTCTTTAAGGAATTCCATTAGCCACTTTAGTGTATGCCATGGACAATCATGGCTCATTAGTTTCCTGAATAGTAATTCTCTTGGTACCAAGTTGAACGCAGATCTAAAGTCGACGAATGCTGCATACAATGGTTGCTTTATCTGATGGTACTTGGCTATGATTGTGTTTATGGTAAGTAGGTTAATGCTGGTGCCAAGACCAGCAAGAAAGCCCGTTTGATGTGGGTCTCTTGGATTCTTATTTGATAGCCAATGGTTAAAGTCTCTTAAAATCCGGCGAGCCCGGACAGTCTAATAGAGATATAGGCCTATATGAACTTGGGTCCATCCTATTACCTTTATTAAACAGTGGCATTATAACTGACCTCCTCCATGACGACAGTATCACTCCTGATTCTAATACTTGGTTCAAGAATTTATTAAGAATAGATGTGCATGTCTCAGGGTGTTTTTTCAGCATGATATTGTCAAGGCCATCAGGTCACAATGCACGGGATGCACTCAGTTTGGAGATGTAATGACGTAGATCTTCATGATCAAACATCACTGTGTGATTCCAATTGGCACTACTTAACGAAATGTGATAATCAGGCCGGGGGATTGATAAACAGCTTGGTAGTAATTACACCATGATTTTTCTGGGATAGGCTTTGTTTGTACGGAGATCTGTGATTTAAAGGTAACTTAATTTAATAACCCCCACATTTAGGCTGACGACTTTAAGGCCATTTTACCCAACATTTGTTCACTGTCCTGTTGGTAGCATAAGGCTTTCCTACCATACTGCCAGTTTTTAAAGGCTGATTTTAAATGCCTTATTGGCATAAATCTCTCTGGTAATGAAAGATGATTCACCTGACGGATTTGTCGTCTTAAGATAGACTTCGATCTTTGATTGCACAATCAAAAACACAAAGATCTTTATAATTATGACCTAGGATGGTAGATTTAACTTGAATATATTTTTGCATCATGGAGCCATAATTCCTACCTCGATGCATTGTTAATGAATTAATGAAGTCTCTGTCCACTGTACACGATTTCTGCCATTATTTGCTATGACCTGTCCTCTGTAATGATCTTTCATTTCCTTGTTATGCAAAAGCATCCAATGCCACAGCTGGCAATGATCACTCGCATCACTAGGTTTTATACTCAAGGATTGAACTACATTTAAGAATTCACAATTAGTGAAAATATAATCAATGGTAGCTCTTTGTTGGCCTCTAGGCCATGTATTATTTGCAGGGTTGTCACCCTCAATTACGCCATTTAACATGACATATTGCCTGTCCTCCATCAAAAAGCACCATCTCATCCCTTCCACTTTGAGTTTTGTAGCCAAACTTGGTATTAAGTGTAAATGCAAATCACCTACAATCAGAATAAAATCAATGTTCCGTTCCGTGGCTAGATTATCAAGAACTGTTTCTATGTATTGAAAGAAGTGGTCAGATGTTAACTGAGATCTGCCCCAATAGATGTTTATTATGAACATAATATAAGCATCTTTCAACAGTGTTGCCACTTGAATAAGGACTTCAGAGGAGAATTGCCTAGCATTTCGGTGCTGGACTGCCCCTGGGCATGACAAAGACTGATATGCAGGGAAATGTCTTCTCTGTGAAAAGAACAGTGAGCTAAAGACTTGGTTGAGACTCTCACAGGGAACATCCACCCAAGAACAAGTCAATGGGTTGTGTTCTTCTGGTGGAGAGTTTCCCAGGTAACATTGGGTTTCACACTAAGTTACAAGGGGAATCCAGATGTGGGCCCCTTGCTCGCTGCTCTTAGATAGGCACAGCTTCACCTCACTGATGATGCCCAACTTGGCTGAAACAGGTGTATGGGGTTGCTGTGGTACTCTTGTTCAGAGGATAATTGCCTAGCATTTTGGTGCTGGACTGCCCCAGGGCAGGACAAAGACTGATATGCAGGGACATTTCTTCTCTGTGAAAAGAACAGCGAGCTAAAGTCTTGGTTGAGACTCTCCCAGGAGCCATCCACCCAAGAACAAGTCAATGGGCTGTGTTGTGTTGGTAGAGAGTTTCCCATACCCCCCCCTGTTTTGCATACCAAGTAACTTTGGGTCTCACCCTAAGTTACCAGGGGAATCCAGACGTGGACCCCTTGCTCACTGCTCCTATGAGAGGCACAGCTTCACCCCACTGATGATGCCCAACTAGGCTGAAACAAATGAATGGGGTTGCTGTGGTACTCTTGTTCAGATGAGAATTGCCTAGCATTTCGGTGCTAGACTGTCCCTGGGCAGGACAAAGGCTGATATGGGGACATGTCTTCTCTGTGAAAAGAACAGTAAGCTAAAAACTTGGTTGAGAATCGAGAGTTTCCCAGACCACCCTCTGTTTGGCGTAATTGTAATAGTGGTAAGGTCAGTTAGGTTAGATGTGGACAGCAAATAGACTTCTTTTGGACATTCACTCCGACTGACGAGCACTTAGTTAGTAAAAGAGGTAGGGGAGACCCCCTAGCAATAGGGAAAGATAGGCTTTAAATTTCTTGAAATAAACTATTTGGTAAAAATTTCCTCTCATTGTCCACGTCCTTTTTCTGATCCTCCACACTGAACTGCCTCTCTGGGAAACCTTCTAGGCCCCCAAAAGAGCAAAATCTACTCTACTTCCCAGGTTCTTTGGGGGGAAGAAAAATGGTTTCTGCAGTGGCTTTGCCAAAACGGAAATGGGGTGAGCCGTTTGGGTGCTTGACTTCCTCTGAAGGTCAGTGTCTGAAGATCAGTTGAAAAAGCCAGTGCCCTCGGGAAATAAACAATTTTATCAAGAATGTCACAGAGAAATTCAGTGGCTCATAAACAGGCTCATCTCCTCATATCCATTTCTGTGGACATACCACTGGCTTTCTATTGCCACGGGCGGCTGCCAATTGCAAGAGGTTCTGAGAGAAACAGCTCACCTCTGCGAGTCCCAAATGGAATGCGGCCTGTTTGTCAGAAGGCAGGATTTTCTAAATTTCTGCCACAGTTTTTGGTTGGCGGCTGCCAGAAGAGTACAGGTATTGGCCTGACAGAGCTCCAAAGCAGATTTCTGGAAGACCTGGCACTCAGCGTCTCGCCTTACCTTAGACCTTGCGCTCAGCGTATCGCCTTACCTTACAGCTTGCTCTCAGCGTCTCGCCTTACCTTAGAGCTTGCTCTCAGCATCTCGCCTTACCTTAGACCTTGCTCACAGCGTCTCATCGCACCTTAGAATTTGCTCTCAGCGTCTTGCCTTACCTTAGACCTTGCTGTCAGTGTCTCGCCTTACCTTAGACCTTGCTCTCAGCATCTCACCTTACCTTAGACCTTGCTCTCAGCCTCTCGTCTTACCTTAGACCTTGCTCTCAGCGTCTCGTCTTACCTTAGACCTTGCTCTCATCATCTCGTCTTAACTTAGACCTTGCTCTCAGTATCACGTCTTACCTTAGACCCTGATCTCAGCATCTCACCTTACCTTAGACCTTGCTCTCAGCATCTCGCCTTACCTTAGAGCTTGCTCTCAGCATCTCGCCTTACCTCAGACCTTGCTCTCAGCGCCTCGCCTTACCTTAGTGCTTTCTCTCAGCATCTCATCTTACCTTAGAACTTGCTATCATCATCTCGCCTTACCTTAGAGCGTGCACAGGTCTTAACCGAGTGGGAAGGAGATCTGTCCCCTTGGCTAGCCACCTCAGCCTCTGGGTGGGTACACAGGAAAAAATACAGATCAGCGGAACAAACCTAAATGGACGGTGAAGTCCCAGGAGAATTGAGGCAGGTACTGAAAGCAGCACTGTGACACAGAGGAGTCTGAAACCGAGAGATCAGAGAAAGGGGAGGAAGGGGAACCAGGATGGGAGTTAGACGGGGAGCAAGGCAGGAGGCAATGAAACCAGCAGACTAAGGAGCAAGGAGTGAGAAAGCAAGGAAGATAATGCAGAAGAAGCGCCAAGGCAACAATCTGAGTGGGGACGCAAAGGCTTACCTTTGCTGTCATGTTGTAGACAGTGAGCCTTCTCCCGGTGTCATCACTGTGTAGCCATTTTGCCGGGCCTACGTCACCACGCTCGTGGCCTCCATCTTGGAGGCATGCCTAAGCAACACGGGTCTGCCATGTTGTGTTGGTCCATTGCAGTTTCTAGTGTTGCCATATGGACCAGGATGCGGGCGAGCGACAGAGACTTCTGGCAAGTATTGAGGAAATGGGAAGGGATATCTGCGTAGCGACTATTGCACAAACTGCCCTAATCACTGTGCTGCTAAAATCCAATAAAATCCAGAACACAGAACAACAATGCACATCTACCAGACAGACCACTGCCATGCATTAATAGAGAGAACAAAATACTTGTGAAGATGTATGTAACCATTTAATTTATTTCATTTTTTACATTTATATCAGCACACAAAACCCTCAAGCCTATAGGTGCTAGTTACAGTAAGTGCAATATTACAATCTGCAAAGTGCAAGACCGTACATAGTGGTACAGGGGCTACTTCAGGTGCACAGGTAAGCATAGGAGACATAGCTGGTAAGGGTGCACAGTCTGGCACAGCCACTCCTCATGGTACAGGGGCTACTTCAGGTGCACAGGTAAGCATAGGAGACATAGTTGGTAAGGGTGCACAGTCTGGCAAAGCCACTCCTCATGGTACAGGGGCTACTTCAGGTGCACAGGTAAGCATAGGAGACATAGTTGGTAAGGGTGCACAGTCTGGCAAAGCCACTCCTCATGGTACGGGGCTACTTCAGGTGCACAGGTAAGCATAGGAGACATAGTTGGTAAGGGTGCACAGTCTGGCAAAGCCACTCCTCATGGTACAGGGGCTACTTCAGGTGCACAGGTAAGCATAGGAGACATAGTTGGTAAGGGTGCACAGTCTGGCAAAGCCACTCCTCATGGTACAGGGGCTACTTCAGGTGCACAGGTAAGCATAGGAGACATAGTTGGTAAGGGTGCACAGTCTGGCAAAGCCACTCCTCATGGTACAGGGGCTACTTCAGGTGCACAGGTAAGCATAGGAGACATAGTTGGTAAGGGTGCACAGTCTGGCAAAGCCACTCCTCATGGTACAGGGGCTACTTCAGGTGCACAGGTAAGCATAGGAGATAGAGGGGCTAATTCATGGAATTATTAGCGCTGAAAAATTGGATTTGTGCGCCATTCTGCCCGCTAATCCCCATTTGTTAAACAGGGATTTGTGGGCAGAATGGCGCACAAATCCCAGTTTTCCGACGCAAACAATTCCATGAATCAGCCCCATAGTTGGTAAGGGTGCACAGTCTAGCAAAGCCACGCCTCATGGTACGGGGGCTACTTCAGGTGCACAGCTAAGTGTTGGAGACATAGGGGGTCCTTCCAAGGTTGAAGGTAAGGGAAAAACAGTGCCGGTAAAGGATTACCGGCATCACTTACCGCTACAGGTTAGTCGGACCCATCATACTGCTATTTACAGCACCGGAAAGTATGATGACGTAAATAGCGGACTAGGGTTGCACGCGTGACACACCATGCCGATATTAGCGGCATGCCGTAAACCGGATCTGATCCCAAGTAATGCAGACATGCAAATAACGGCCCCCCGAAGCCCGAAAAGTACCTTACCGGCATGGAGTGAATACCGGCATCTTCGAGAAGGTGTTAAGAACCCTGAGCAGTGTTTCCAAGAGCCACAGGTGCACACAATCAGCACAGGTGGAGGCAATGGAGTCTGGCACAGCACAAAAGGAGCACACCCACACATCACACCCCCTCTCACACCAAGATGATACCAATAATAGTAGCATTACTGGAGCTGGAGGCCCTGCTTGCAAGGCAGCAACAACAACAGCAACAGCAACAACAACAACAACAACCACAACCCCCACCACAGAGGATACACAGGAGAAGAAGGAGGGTGAGACAGGCCCAGCATGCCCCACCCGTGCAGCCACCGTTACCACACCAGCAGCCCCCAATCCCT
The DNA here is from genome assembly GCF_040938575.1 of Ambystoma mexicanum. Classification (NCBI taxonomy): domain Eukaryota; kingdom Metazoa; phylum Chordata; class Amphibia; order Caudata; family Ambystomatidae; genus Ambystoma; species Ambystoma mexicanum. Next base: position 428,889 of record NW_027182502.1, read on the forward strand.
TGCATCAGAGCCACACCCTTCAACCTAACACCAGAGCAGATCCACACAGGCCCTACGTGTGGAGTTCTCCGCCCTGACCATCGTGAGCCGTGCCTTTTCCGCCCGCTGCCGCTCCGCATCTATCTGCTGGCCCAACCACTGCCACATGGAAGACACTTCCATTCCTGGGTCCTCCTGCCCTATGGCCGATGCCTGCCCCTCCGATGTTGATGGTCCCGAGCCATCATTGCTCCCACCTACAGCCTGCTCCTGCTGCTGCTGCTGCTGTCCATGTGCCCTGTCCGATGGTGCCTGCACATCCTCCATCTGCTGGTCTCCAGTTGTGGTGTCCACCCCTGCTGGACCGCCAACTCCTGACTGTGGCAGGGATGGGATCTCCACCAAGCTGGCTGTGTTGGTCAGGCCAGGTCCACAGGGGGCCCTGGTGGAATCTGGACCGGAAGACGATGTGGGGGCTCACCCGGCCCTTCCGCCACAGCCGTTGTGGCAGACGTGGCACCAGCCCACTCGCTCCCGGATGATGGGAATTCCTGGGAGTGTGGCTGGGCCATGCGTCGCCACCCGGTGGAGGCATCCCTGCCGCTTGCTTCCACAGCGCCGTCTCCTCCCTCTTCTTCACTTGATGCTGCGTAGAGGGAGACATAGAACACAAGCATCAGGGTACAGCACAAAATACCCTAGACAGGAAGCAATAACACATGAGTGGCACTGTCAAATGTCACTTCCATCCTGTCCTTCCACAACACATGGGTCAATGCATGCAACACACATGCAGAAACACTCCCGGTGCCTGCAATCAACATCAACACCCATGTACAAGGGCCCCTGTAAACCAAGATGTTGCCTTCAAAGTCACATGCATCCATGGCGTTTCAAAGTCAAACACACACTTCTCTGGCGCACACACACATACACACACACACACGTGCACCATACATGTATATGACATCAGCACCCATTCCTCATCCCCCCCTACATGTCCAGGAACAGAGACTGGCATGCTTTCAGTGTGCATTTTGCATAGAGGTCCCCATGTTGCGTTAAAACACATGCACCTACCATGTGGGTCACACATAACTGGTCCCGCATGCATGACCATGATGTCCCTGCACACACACATCCATACATGGCCTATGTCACACATACAGGCAAGTATCAGACTACCAGCACACTGCAACATGCCCTGTCTCACACAGCAATGCTTGGCCACTTACCGCTCAACTCCAGACGGGTCTGCCTCCGAAGGATCTGGGCGTGGAGCGCTGGGCCTACACATTCCAGGACCCTCATCTGGATGTTGCTCAGGCTGACCCGGCCCCCTCAGCGAGGTGCCGGGCCTTGCTGAGGGTCCTGGACCTGAAGTCCTCCCAGCGCTTCTTGACATGATGGAATTCGCAGACTGCCACCCCCTACGCGTTGATGGCAGTCACGATGTCCGTCCAGATCCTGGTCCATCCTTCCTTGTTGGCGCGTCTTGTTCCGAAGAGGGCATCATAATTCCCCAGGACATGCTTCACCAGGACACCAAATTTGGTGGCAGTGAAGCTGATGGCCCTCTGCCTCTCTGGCTGGGGGTTGCCAGTGGTGCCAGATGGTGTAGTGCCCGACATGGCAACCCCAGAGGCAGGTGTGGGTGGGCAACTGGGTCCTGGGGCTGGGCTGTGGAGCAATGGAATAGCAGTCGGGAGTCTTCGGTTCCAGCAAGGGTGGTCACAGCAACAGCACCCCTGGCTGACGTGCAGGCAGCAAATGGCAGGGCACGTGGGCAGCAGGCAATCAGGCAGCAGCAGATGGCAGGTGGGAGCGTGCTCGGGACTCTGGGGGCAGCAATTCAGCCTTCTGGTCAGGAACGTGGTCTTCCATGTGTGAACGTGTGGCCAGCTTGATACGGAGTGATTTGGCACATGAAAATCTTGCACGTCAGCATGTAATTCGAGGAAAGGCCCTTTGCGCGTAAGCGCGTCAGCGCACGTACGTGATTTCATTGGACCAAAGGCCCTTAGCGCGTAAGCATGTCTGTGACGTGACAAGCGCGGGTGTTTCCCTCATAGCACATGATGACAGAGCACACGTGGAAAAGCTGCACGTCCGAGTGTCAGCGCGTGTAATTGGAGGAAAGGACGCGTACACGCGTAAGTGGCGTGTACGTGTGAGCCGGTTTAAAAGGTACGTGTAGAATGCCATTTTCTTGTACGTGCTTTTCGTGGAGAGTGAGTGGGTGAATTGTGTACTTCTTGTCGGTTCACACGCGATTACTTCACAGCGTTTCAAGTTCGTACTCCCTGTTACCTCTGACAGCTTTCATTTTTCTACTTTTTTTGGGCCTGTTTCCTCAAACAGTGTTCACTTATCCTTTTGTCCTGTCTCCTCAGACAGCGTACAATTCTTCTTTTGGCGGGGGTGTTGCCAATGTGCACACACGCGTATTTTTCACATTCTTATTACAGGCAGACGATGAGTTCCGCACGTACTTAGCAACTGTGCTTGCCCTGTGTGTCGCATTCCCCTTCAAAGGTCATTATAGGCTGCGTGTGTTTTTCGCGTATGCTTATTTTTGTGTTTCTGTGTGCCACAGCGTAGTGCGGGTTCATTTTTCCACGTACGTGGTCTACGAGGGGTTGCGTGCACGTTTATTTTTGTTTTTGGGCTGCCTGTGCATTGTGTGACCCGTCATCTTCCCCCAGGGGTCACAGACAGCCTTGTTAGAGCACTAGGGTATGAATTCCATCTAGTACCCTACCCCTTTGACCCCCAATTGCCCAGGACAATAGTTTACTGCTCCTCCCATACGCACAACAACATCAGTGCCATGGTTGGGAGGCGAACAAGCGGAAACGGAGGCAAAGGTGGCTGACCTTCAAGAGGTGGACGTGGTGGCCGCGGTAGGGGACGTGGCCAGGATTTGCAGGGTGGCCCTATACCCCCATTTGTGGAGGACCAATCAGGGACACCCATGCCCCCCCCATGGTTGAGGGAAACGTGGCTGAGACCATCCCAGCTCAGCGCTTGTTGGACCAGGCCATTGTGGCACCTGACCTGGCACAGGATGACTCCCTGACTGACTTCCAGGTCAGCATGTCTAAGCCACGTGTGGCGGTGCAAGTTGTGGGCACCAAGCCACATGGATCTGAGGCAGCTATGTCATCTGCTGCCCCAAGTAGGCAGGGTGGGGAGGCTGCAGGGGCAGCTGCAGCTCCATCCACCCCAGCTCTGACTCTCCCAGCCAGGACCGTGTTGGTCCTGGTCCATCATACTGGGGTGTCCTGAGGACACTGTCCATATTGTTCGCTGGCAACTTGAAAGTGTTCTAAGAACACTTGCGGTGTCCAGAATTGTTCATAAATAAACAAAATGGGGGTGTCCTGAGGACGCTGTCCATATTGTTCGTTTGCAAGCTGAAAGTGTTCTAAGAACACTTGCGTTGTCCTGAAATGTTCGTAAAAAATTAAATGGGGGTGTCCTGAGGACGCTGTCCATATTGTTCGCTGGCAAGTTGAAAGTGTTCTAAGAACACTTGCTGTGTCCTGAAATGTTCGTAAATAAACAAAATGGGGGTGTCCTGAGGACGCTGTCCGTATTGTTCGCTGGCAGCTTGAAAGTGTTCTAAGAACACTTGCTGTGTCCTGAAATGTTCATAAATAAACAAAATGGGGGTGTCCTGACGACGCTGTCCGTATTGTTCGCTGGCAACTTGAAAGTGTTCTAAGAACACTCGCAGTGTCCTAAAATGTTTGTAAATAAACAAAATGGGGGTGTCCTGAGGACGCTGTCCATATTGTTCGTTTGCAAGCTGAAAGTGTTCTAAGAACACTTGCGTTGTCCTGAAATGTTCGTAAATAAACAAAATGGGGGTGTCCTGAGGACGCTGTCCGTATTGTTCGCTGGCAAGTTGAAAGTGTTCTAAGAACACTTGCAGTGTCCTGAAATGTTCGTAAATAAACAAAATGGGGGTGTCCTGAGGACGCTGTCAGTATTGTTCACTGGCAAGTTCAAAGTGTTCTAAGAACACTCGCTGTGTGCTGAAATGTTCGTAAAGTAACAAAATGGGGGTGTCCTGAGGATGCTGTCCGTATTGTTCGCTGGCAGCTTGAAAGTGTTCTAAGAGCACTCGCAGTGTCCTGAAATGTTCGTAAATTAACAAAATGGGGGTGTCCTGAGGACGCTGTCCATATTGTTCACTGGCAAGTTGAAAGTGTTCTAAGAACACTTGCGGTGTCCTTAAATGTTTGTAAATAAACAAAAAGGGGGTGTCCTGAGGACGCTGTCCGTATTGTTTGCTGGCAGCTTGAAAGTGTTCTAAGAGCACTCGCGGTGCCCTGAAATGTTCGTAAAGAAACAAAATGGGGGTGTCCTGAGGACGCTGTCCGTATTGTTCGCTGGTAACTTGAAAGTGTTCTAAGAACACTTGCGTTGTCCTGAAATGTTCATAAATAAACAAAATGGGGGTGTCCTGAGGACGCTGTCAGTATTGTTCACTGGCAAGTTCAAAGTGTTTTAAGAACACTTGCGGTGTCCTTAAATGTTCGTAAATAAACAAAATGGGGGTGTCCTGAGGACGCTGTCCGTATTGTTTGCTGGCAGCTTGAAAGTGTTCTAAGAGCACTCGCGGTGCCCTGAAATGTTCGTAAATAAACAAAATGGGTGTGTCCTGAGGACGCTGTCCGTATTGTTCGCTGGCAGCTTGAAAGTGTTCTAAGAACACTTGCTGTGTCCTGAAATGTTCGTAAATAAACAAAATGGGGGTGTCCTGAGGACGCTGTCCGTATTGTTCGCTGGCAGCTTGAAAGTGTTCTAAGAGCACTCGCGGTGCCCTGAAATGTTCGTAAATAAACAAAATGGGGGTGTCCTGAGGACGCTGTCCGTATTGTTTGCTGGCAGCTTGAAAGTGTTCTAAGAACACTCGCTGTGTCCTGAAATGTTTGTAAATAAACAAAATGGGGGTGTCCTGACGACGCTGTCCGTATTGTTCGCTGGCAACTTGAAAGTGTTCTAAGAGCACTCGCAGTGTCCTGAAATGTTTATAAATAAACAAAATTGGGGTGTCCTGAGGACACTGTCCATATTGTTCGCTGGCAACTTGAAAGTGTTCTAAGAACACTTGCGGTGTCCTTAAATGTTCGTAAATAAACAAAATGGGGGTGTCCTGAGGACGCTGTCCGTATTGTTCGCTGGCAGCTTGAAAGTGTTCTAAGAGCACTCGCGGTGCCCTGAAATGTTCGTAAATAAACAAAATGGGGGTGTCCTGAGGACGCTGTCCGTATTGTTCGCTGGCAGCTTGAAAGTGTTCTAAGAACACTTGCTGTGTCCTGAAATGTTCGTAAATAAACAAAATGGGGGTGTCCTGAGGACGCTGTCCGTATTGTTCGCTGGCAACTTGAAAGTGTTCTAAGAACACTCGCAGTGTCCTGAAATGTTTGTAAATAAACAAAATTGGGGTGTCCTGAGGACACTGTCCATATTGTTCGCTGGCAACTTGAAAGTGTTCTAAGAACACTTGCAGTGTCCTTAAATGTTCGTAAATAAACAAAATGGGGGTGTCCTGAGGACGCTGTCCGTATTGTTCGCTGGCAGCTTGAAAGTGTTCTAAGAGCACTCGCGGTGCCCTGAAATGTTCGTAAATAAACAAAATGGGGGTGTCCTGAGGACGCTGTCCGTATTGTTCGCTGGCAGCTTGAAAGTGTTCTAAGAACACTTGCTGTGTCCTGAAATGTTCGTAAATAAACAAAATGGGGGTGTCCTGAGGACGCTGTCCGTATTGTTCGCTGGCAGCTTGAAAGTGTTCTAAGAACACTTGCTGTGTCCTGAAATGTTCGTAAATAAACAAAATGGGGGTGTCCTGACGACGCTGTCCGTATTGTTCGCTGGCAACTTGAAAGTGTTCTGAGAACACTCGCAGTGTCCTGAAATGTTTGTAAATAAACAAAATTGGGGTGTCCTGAGGACACTGTCCATATTGTTCGCTGGCAACTTGAAAGTGTTCTAAGAACACTTGCGGTGTCCAGAATTGTTCATAAATAAACAAAATGGGGGTGTCCTGAGGACGCTGTCCATATTGTTCGTTTGCAAGCTGAAACTGTTCTAAGAACACTTGCGTTGTCCTGAAATGTTCGTAAATAAACAAAATGGGGGTGTCCTGAGGACGCTGTCCGTATTGTTCGCTGGCAAGTTGAAAATGTTCTAAGAACACTTGCGGTGTCCTGAAATGTTCGTAAATAAACAAAATGGGGGTGTCCTGAGGACGCTGTCAGTATTGTTCACTGGCAAGTTCAAAGTGTTCTAAGAACACTCGCTGTGTGCTGAAATGTTCGTAAAGTAACAAAATGGGGGTGTCCTGAGGATGCTGTCCGTATTGTTCGCTGGCAGCTTGAAAGTGTTCTAAGAGCACTCGCAGTGTCCTGAAATGTTCGTAAATTAACAAAATGGGGGTGTCCTGAGGACGCTGTCCGTATTGTTCACTGGCAAGTTGAAAGTGTTCTAAGAACACTTGCGGTGTCCTTAAATGTTCGTAAATAAACAAAATGGGGGTGTCCTGAGGACGCTGTCCGTATTGTTTGCTGGCAGCTTGAAAGTGTTCTAAGAGCACTCGCGGTGCCCTGAAATGTTCGTAAATAAACAAAATGGGGGTGTCCTGAGGACGCTGTCCGTATTGTTCGCTGGCAGCTTGAAAGTGTTCTAAGAACACTTGCTGTGTCCTGAAATGTTCGTAAATAAACAAAATGGGGGTGTCCTGACGACGCTGTCCGTATTGTTCGCTGGCAACTTGAAAGTGTTCTAAGAACACTTGCAGTGTCCTGAAATATTTGTAAGTAAACAAAATTGGGGTGTCCTGAGGACGCTGTCCATATTGTTCGCTAGCAACTTGAAAGTTTTCTAAGAACACTATATATTGGCTTGTTACAGATTTTTGGAGCAGTTACATATCATTTATTAGTTTGGATATTGTAAAATTTTGGGGCAGTTAGATACCAATTGGCGTATTCTGTCTATTTTTTTTATATAATTTAGTGGTATTGATTAATCAGTTTGGATATTGTAAAATGTTGGGTTAGTTAGATACCAGTTGGTGTATTCTAACTATCTATTTTTTGCTCTAATTTAGTGGTATTCATTTAGCTGATTAGTTGTTGTAGAATGTTTGGGCAGTTAGATACCTGTTGGAATATTCTAACAGTTTATATTTTTTTCCTACAAGTTTAGTTAAGGTTTAAGTATAGTATAGTTAATACATTTTGGTTTTAAGAACATTAAATAACCGCTGGTAATCTCTGTTTTAGAGTTATGGTACTATCATTACATTCAAACCATCCACATTTCTTTTTTATATATGCAGTGAAGTGACCTGACTTGGTTGTGGCTCCTGCGTGGTAGATTATACCTATTGTTGTGAAGGTTTTCTTACCAAGTGATACTTGACCATGTGTGAATCCAGTCAGCTTGCAGTTGTTTTTGGTGTCATCTGCATTGTAACGTAGAAGAATTAGTATTACGTATTCACTATGTGTTTGTATTAACAATGTGGAACGATTATCCAAACTTCAGGTAGTACATAATCTACCATGGTTTGCATTTTGTACAAGTTGCTGAAATGGAATGGATTCACAATTAGATATTGATATATATATATATATATATATATATATATATATACAAAACGTTCATTGGGGATTTGTTCTTGTGTCACATTATTGCAGAGAGTGCATGTATGTTTCCACATGTATGAAATCTGCAAAATTGATTTATAGGTATGTTTTTATTTTCCAGTACTTGTAGTAAGTACATTAGACATTCTTGTGGATCTTCCTGTGAGTTTATAGTGAATTTGACCATTGTAGCACAGTAGACCAATTCTTGTCTTATTCCATAAACACTATACGTGTTGTCAGGATTGTTTGTTGTGTTTCTATGAAGTACTAACATATGCAAACACAATTGGTCTGTACTGTGTAAGTAAATGTTGTCAACAATTGGTGGTAATTGAAATAGAATATTCATTGCTACATTTGCGTAGCAACTTACTCCAACTACATTTGAGAGTTTAAATGGACCAGGTAGTTCTGTATCTGATTGATTTTTTTTTTTTGTTGGTCTCCCTTCTTTGACGAAGTACCTGGTTAACTTTCCCTAATTGGTTCTTTTATGTTTGTGGTACTTGATGAAGTTTTAGTTTTTTTTTACTCTCTTTGGAGGATTTGCAGTGACATCCTGTTGCATTTCTGTTTGATTTAGTTTTCTTTTACAACGTTTTACTTTTTGTGGAAAAGAATATGTGTTTAGATGTGGGTGTATAGTGGCGAAATCTATTGTATTCTAAAATGCAAGGAATATCAGCGTTTACTTTACTTGCATCAAAGTTGATTAGAAATAGACTGTTAAGTGTACGTAAGCATGATAGTGCTACGTAGCTATTGCCTTCTTTAAAGACTGTGTTACCAATGTCTATGATTGCTTTGTCTAGGGTAAGACCTTGTGATTTATGAATGGTGACTGCGTATGCAAGAGTTAGAGAAAATTGTTCTCTACGTACATACATGTCTTTGAAGAGAAGGAATAGAGCTGTTGAGCATCCTATCCTTTTTACTTCTGAAAATTTGTCAAAGAGAATATTGACTTACTGAATGTTGTTGTCACGTGGATATGTTTGAAAGCCAACAACTGTACCCAGTGCTCCATTAAGTAGTCCTTGGTCCATGTCAAGGTTACGTTTAAGCATTACTCTGCAATTTAAGGATAATTTTAATATCTTTTCCAACCCAGCTGTGTTGGAGATTGAATTTTCTAAACTATTTAGTCTTGCTCGCAGATGGGTAGTGTCATACCATGTACATCTAGTTTGTCTGTGGCGCTAATTTCCATTATTGGTTGCATTTCTTTATTTAACATTATTTAATTGAATTTGAAACAGCTTGCAAGAGTTGGCATAAAGGCCATACAATTGACATTTTTATGGGCTAATTGTTCCATAACATCTGTAGCACATGCATTAGCACCATAAAGTGCATGAATGTGCCGGGTTTTCAATATTGCTTTGGCTTCTTTAGATAGTATACCAACTCTAATACCTTTTAAGATGTTGGCATAAGTGAGATCTGCAGATTGCCGCATGTTTTCTGTTAATTCTCTGTATTGGAAATGTTGCCAAAGGTTGACATTTCCAATGCTGGCAATAGTTTTATGGCAGAGTTTGTGTCCTAATGTTTTAAAAATAGGCTCACCTTTTACTGGTGTCAATTGAAGATCTCAGAAAACAATAATGTTTTTTACTGCAAAGAGCTCTTCGTGGTTTGTTTGGAATACTTCTTGTAATCTGAGGTGAATCAAAGCCAACATTAGGTTGGACACCATGCTCACTTCATCTATTAGTAGCATTTTCATTGGTTTTATTACTCTGCGTAGTTCCATTGCAGCTTCTGTAGAAAGTTTGTAATAGTCTAATTTGTTTTGATGTTCTACTGGCAGGAGTAGTAATTGGTGTAAAGTGACTCCACCTGTGTTGTAGGCAGCTAAACCTGTGGGGGCAGTGACAACAGCTGACAGTTTGTTTTTTGTATATTGTTGAAGGAACTTACTGATGATTTTGATTAGGAATGTTTTGCCAGAACCGGCTTCACCACTGACATAAAGTAGTATAGGTTTGTAATTTTGGCAGGTGCATTCTTTGTTTTTATGTTGTACACCATGTACAATTTCTTTTGTAACTTCTTGAAACATGCTACGTTGCTCATTGTTTAGTTTTGATTGTAGTATAGTTAAGTCTTCTTTATTTTCATACTGACACATGGTGTTTTCTACTTCTGTAATAGCTAATTCTGCCTCATTTGTTATTAGTGGTTCTCCGAGTGGTTCTTGGCTTTCTGTTACAGAAGGTTGACTACTGACAGGAGTGTCCTTATCGAGTGTCCTTATCGAGTCCTTCTTCGCGTTGCTGTTCATTGTGCAACATTGTTTTGTACTGTGTAAAGTGTACATCAGTTATAGTGTTTTGATTTGCTTTGAAAGCGTCTTCATATGAGTTATAGTTATCTAGTATTTCTTCTTGTTTTCTCCATGGTTTAAAGAGTTATAGCAGGGACATTTATGTTGAGGAGTCTTTAATGACAATTTGATATAATTAATTAAATTTGGTTTGGTGATTTTTACCAAGCTGCCTTCACAGTTTGTCACTCTGTATTTACCATTTTTTTTCATCAGGTTTAATATTATTTTTGTATGTGAAGTTTTGGGCTATGTGGTATAGACACATGGTTTCCAAAGTATTACTTCTTCTTGGGTACTATGTGTCCAATAAATTGTTTTTTAAAATGTCTTGGCTGTTGGGATCATGTTTGGCTATTGTTTCTATATATTTGTATGATTTTAGAACTCTTTTTCTAGATTTAGCAGGACCAAGACTTAGCCATACTATATTTTCAGATTTACCATAAAATGCAGTACCAGTTAAATGATCTGCTGCTTCATAGGATCCACATTCTCTATTGGAGAGCATTTGCATGCCCAAGCTGTATAATTTCCGAGACACTGTTTTATCTGATGACAATTCATTCCAGAGGTCTTGGAACTGTGTTTTTTCTGCTTTGGTTAAGTATGCTGTAACATATCGTGCAACTGCAGTGGAACTGTCTGAAATGTACTTCTATGTTTGCATTCCATAAGTGGGCAATGATTGCGTTGTAATCATTGATATATTTTCTTCTTCTGTTCTTTTTATGTAATATGTATTTTTAGGTGACTTACCTTTAACACTATGTCTAACTGAAGACATGAGGCTGTTCACTTGACCTGTATTTATAACCGGTCAAGGGAAACCAAAGCGGCATTTGGTGTAGTATTTCCATGTGTTTTTGTATTTGTGACGACAATATTTGCCACATTTGTGTCTTTGAAATTGTAAAATGTGTGCATGAAGATCACTATTTGTGGCTTCTGATGGAATTTCATAAGTGACATATTTTTCAATAAACTGTAAAACAGTGGTATCACTGTCTTGAACAAATTTAGGATCATCTTTAATCCATAAAAGCATGTGGATATGTGTTTCTCCTCTGGCTTGGTATTCTTTTCTCCAAAAGAAGTGTTGCACTTCTCCAAGGGGAGGAACAGTTTTATTACAAATAAAGTGTAGCATAGCAATGAAGCGTTGTTGAAAATATCTTGAAACATTAACAGAGAACAAAGTTCTCCAGGTGTTGGTATATCTATGTTTGTTTGTTTGTTTTGTTTTTGTTTGATATGCGTAGGAAATCATGTTAATCTTCCCATGCATATTCTGCACAACTTAATGTAACAAACCAAGTGGGTGGGCCAAGGTTTCTGGTCATACAAAGTACATCTCCATGACGTCGCAACCAGTACTCTTTAGTACCACGCATATTTACTACTAGATTTGTAATATTTGATTGCAAAAATTCATCTTTTTCTTGCACTTTTTGTAATAATTGTTTAGCTGACATATTTTGAAAGTGGGATCCTGATTTTAATGTGTGTGCAACTCCGTAGCATAAAGTTGCTAGTTCACTTTCAAAGAGTAGATGGAATATGTATTCCACATTTTGTCTAAATCTGGGATCTTCAGAATACTACCGTAATGAGCGGTATTCTGATGCTGATATTTGAATAGGTCTATCATCATACCTTCCTCCTTTGCCAGTAGGAAAGAGTGGAGGAAAAGCACGTGCTTCTATACTTTTTTCCCATATGCTGATAGGTGATCCTTTTGTTTGACGCATTTGGTATGTTTCTAGTGCATTTTCTATGGTGTCATTCGAGTGCAATGGGTGAATTGCATAATGGTCTAAAGTATTGGATATTGTAGCAGGATCTAGGAGCTCAAATTGACCAGCTTCTTGTGTCTCTTGAATTATTTCAGTTGTATCTTTCAAGTTTTCTTCAATATTAATTTCTTTGTAGTATTCATTATTCTCTTTAAGATATTGCAAGGCGTGTCTAACTTTATGTAAATCTACCAGCTGTTGCCATATTTGTTTTGTCTTTTGTAGGTACTCCATTTACTAAGATAATTAAAGATTGCTGCATTGGACATTGCACTCCTAGAGTGTGCACGTTTTCTTTCAGATCTAATGGTAAATACACTACTTTTCCACTAATAACTTTCACAAATTCAGCGGATGGTAATTTTGCTGTTTTTGGTTGAAGGTGTATTATTGCTTGAAATGGGTGCACTGTTTGAAATTTGTTGGGGTTTTGGTAGTGGATATAATTCCAAATTATTTGTGATATCACGTGAAGGAGTTTGGTTGTTGTCAAGTTTTGTAGTGCAGTAACTGCAAAGTATTAAGGGGTCAGTAATTTCGTACTTGTTTTCTGCTATAAGGTAGAGAGCTAATTCAAACCATTTAGAATCTTCATTGTCTTCTATTTTGTGTGATAGGTCTACAGTTTTTGTGTTAATTTATAAAAAGCTCTGCGGCAACATACACACACACGATTTGGTACTTCAGCTGATGTACTTTTAAATTTTAGTATTTCTTTTTTGTATGTGTGTAGTAAAAGGTTGCCATGCGTAGAATTGTTGCTAATTTGGTTTAAAGCTATTTTATTCTGTAAGTGGCTTTCACTTCCAAAATATTTTTCTGGATATAGTCGATTTCTTCAAGTAGGTCTTTTGCTGTACCATGTAGAAGAATGCTATTTAAATTGGCTAGTGCTATAGCAGGACTTTTAGCATAGTACAGTTTATAGACTAGATTTCTTATAGTTGAATGATGTGTTGATATCCTTTTGATATCATGGAAGGTGGTTTTGCAAGTAGGTCCTGTAATGTAAGCCAATGAATGTGTCCTTGTAGTCCTGTGTACTTGCGCACTGGACATGTATCCATATTTTGCAGTAGTTTAATTTTGATTTTGTCTTTGCCTTTCACGTATTGATTGAGGAATTGGCGTAAAGACGAAATTTTTTTTGGGAATGTTACACATTGACGTGAATGGCCATTTGTACACTAGATATTCTAATTCAGTTGAATGGAGAGGTAATTCTAAGTTTTCAGGGCATATTTTAGTAAGAAGTACTTCTTGTTCCATTATGGTATTATTAACTTTTTCATATCCTCGACCACCGCTATGTATAGCAATTGTATTTGTTTGCTTTTGTTTGTATGCTTCTTCATTAAAGTATGGTTCTGTGCTTGTAGTGCGATTCCATTCACCTCCGCAGATATTTAAGGAGTTCTTTCTATTGACATTTCGTTTATTGAGAAGTCTTTTTTGTAATTTAGGCATTAGTTTTGTTAGTGGTTTCATTTTGCTTAACACTAAAATAAATAACTTTCTTTAGAGACGAATTGCACTGTCTATCAACGCTTCTAAGATTAGTTTCCTATGATAGCTTTTAAGGGTTGAACCTGGTTTCTCTCCTGTTTTTATAAGATTTGAAGGACTCTGTGACGGAACATTTTGGCTAAAATACTTTTCTTGGTGTGCTTACTTTGCACTACATCAAGATTTATGGAAGCAGTTTTATCTGTTGTGATAGCTGATTTTTGTTAATTGTTTTCTGGTTTGTTTTACATTTTGATAGAGGAGGTAAAGTTTCTGTACTTGAAACTTCTTTTGTTTCACTAAATGACTGTATTAGCTGTTTTGTTTCAATTTATGTTTTACAAAATCTGCTAGAGATGGATGCTTATGTTGGACACTTTTATTTTCATTTGCTCTACTTCTGCGTTGCTTTCTACGGACTTGATTTTTGGTAGACATTCTTTAGGGTCTGTTGAAAAAAATAAAGAAGGTATGGGTTGGGGTGTTCTGCAATGTATGTGTGCTGTGTGCATGAGTGTTTGAGTGAGATGATAAAGATTTTTGTAATGGTGTGTTATTGTGCATTGGGCAACTACAACTAGTAGGGATGGGTATTCTTGAATTAATGTGTTACTAAACTGGGGTTCACATGACAGGGAAAAGTAAGCTAGTGGTGTGGAGAAGTACAAACAGTAAATCTAATGTTATTCAATTAAAACAGTTGTTTGTTCTATAACATCAAAATTCTAGTGGCTGAGTTGGGTAATTTGTGTGTCGAAAAATAGGAATTTGTGGGCCATTCTTGCTGTAAATTGCTGTTTAAGAAATGGGGATTTTTGGACAGAATGGTGCACAATCTCTATTTTTAGGCACAGAAATAGTATGAATTAACCTTGTTTGAGTAATAATACAAATATTATGGTGGTATTCAACTTACTTTTTTTCTAAAATGAGCAGGTTACTTCTTAGTTGTTCTTTGCACTTCAAATTTGGCTGCTTCTTTTCAGGAGAATGGTCTGCACTGCAATTGTAAAAGAAACAAATTAGTAATTTTGTTTGTATATAGCAGTGTTTTTAATTTAGACATTGATTTTTTTAATTGACATCCTCAGCGCCTTCCTCAAAACCATTAAAACTACCTTATTCACATAAGATACGTTGCACCAGTTGAATACATATCATATGTTCTTAATGAATAAACTATATTGCAATGACTAACTGTAGCAAACTAAATATCTTTACTCTGCCTTGTAGCAGGTGTTGAGTATTTATATTTTTCAAACACAAACACCACCAAAAGGCTCTTTTCAGAGCCACCATTTCCTCCCAGAGAAAATTGCAATGGTTATAATAGGGTAGCCCCCCAAAATTTTAGATGTTCGCTGACTGTCTGCCAGAAACACAATGAGAATAAGCTCTAGGACGTGGTCTTTTATAGGGGTGCTTGTACGCGGTTTGCGAATATGCGCACTGTCCACGGACAGATCAAACACAAAAAAAGGTTAAAAAAGTTTCAAAAAGTATGTAGAAACTCAGGATTAGTATGTGGGACTTGTTCTATGGTGAGTTTTTATTGAAAAATATTGTGGATTACTTGAAAATGTACTTTAAAATTGTTCGGGGACATGAACAGTGTCCTCATTCAGAAACCACGATCAGCGTTGGCGCAGTCACATTGTCGCTTCGCGAACATGTCCGCGAAGGGAGCAGTTGTCCGCAGGACACCAAATGCACGGACATGCGTTCACGTTCTACGGACACTGTTCGGGTCCTGAAGTAATTAAAAGTGAGTCACATGTCAAACAAACAGTTACGGACAGGAGTTTGTTCTTAGAACAGTTTGAACTTGCTTGCGAACAATACAGATAGACATAACATTCTGAGGACACCTCCATTTTGTTTATTTACGCACATTTGAGGACACCACATGTGTTCTTAGAACAGTTTCAACTCGGTTGCGAACAATAAGGACGGGCATAGCATCCTCAGGACACCCCTATTTTGTTTATTTACGAACATTTCAGGACACCACGTTTGTTCTTAGAACAGTTTCAACTAGCATGCAAATATCGCAGAGAGGTTTAATGTTCTAAGGACACCCCTATTTCGTTTATTTACAAACATTATAGGGCACATGATGTGTTCTTAGAACAGTTTCAACCTGTCTACGAACAAAACTGATAGGCATACCGTTCTCAGGACACCCCTAATTAGTTTATTTTTCTAACATTTCAGGACAATGCATGTGTTCTTACAACAGTTTCAACTTGCATGCAAACATAGCAGAGAGGTTTAGTGTTCTAAGGACACCCCTATGTCATTTATTTACGAACATTATAGGGCACATGATGTGTTCTTAGAACAGTTTAAACTTGCCTACGAACAAAACGGACAGGCATACCGTTCTCAGGACACCCCCATTTTGTTTATTTACAAACATTTCAGGACACCGCATGTGTTCTTAGAACAGTTTCAACTTGCTAGCGAACAGTACGGACAGGTATAGTGTTCTGCAGGACACCTCCATTTTTGTTTCTTTACGGACATTCCGGACACCGGCGCTGTCCGCCGACACCTAAATTGCTTTTTTTTTTTAAAAACATGAAATGAATTAGAACACAATATAAAAATGTAACTTTATTTAACATGTATGATTAATTTATGACAGAGAAGGTGAGGCAGAATCTGAAACAAAAACAGGAGAATTAGGGATTTCAACAGGATTTGTTTGAGGTGAAGAAGGGATGGAAGTCTCATCAAAACGTTTTGGTTCATGGAGGGGGTTTGTGGATAATTGACTGGGATATGGTGAGGGGGGATAGGCACATGTGGGTCAATGGTATGTGTTTTTTTGTTTAAAATGATCTTCCACAAAGGTTTTCAAATTATTAAAATTAGTCAACAATAGATCCATTTTTTCTTGTATGGTGTGAGGAGTCTTATCCATAACAGCTTTTTTTGTAGTACTTTCTATTTTGGTATGCTCTGTACAAAAAAAAAATATATATGTTAAATTTTTTTGCTAACTTCACTTTCAACTTCACATAATTGTTTTCTTAATAGATTTGTGTGTACTGTGAAATATGTAATAAGTAGCTAATAAAACCCATGCATTACATAATTGCATTACTATAGACAAAACACAAAGGGCCTCATTACGACCCAGGCGGTAAGTTACCGCCTGGGCCGTGACTTTACCACCATGGCGTAAACTACGTTTACGCCATGGTGGTTGGCGGACTTACCGCCCCATTCCGACCTTGGCGGGGCGGTAAGTCCCCAATCCCCATTTACCCTTCCCCATTCCCATTTTTGCCCCATAGGGCATAATGGGAGTGGGGAAGGCGTTAATTACGCCACCGTAAATTACGGTGGCGTAATTAACTCCATGGTCCCTTAGCGCCATGGATTTTAACACCTGCTAAAAGCAGGTGTTAAAAGCACCATGGCGCTAGGGGACCTCGTAATTGGCGGTAAGGGGTCGGCGCAGCTAACGCTGGCGTAAACCCCTTACCGCCAGGGTCGTAATGAGGCCCAAAGAGTCAAGAACACATACCAATATGGGTATATACAGGGAAAGTGAAGTTACCAAAAAAGCACAAGTAGTAGCAGAAACAATTCATAACCTAACAGATTATTTTCATGCAAATAAATGATTGCTCTGTTTCAAAGCTGCTATTTACCCTATGTATATGTATCACTTGATGTGATTGGATCCTAAGGAAAGTAGCGTGAGTACAATGTATACAAATATGACCATATACAGGGAAAGTACAGCCATAAAAAAAAACAACAGAACTATCAGAAAGTTCTGATAACTCTATTGATTATCTTTATGCACAAAAAGGATTGCTGTCTTTAAAGCTTGTGTCTTCCCCTATGTATAGGTTTCATATGATGTGACTGGACTCTAAGGGAATTACTGTAAGAACCTACTTGAAGGATACGTCTACAAATAAAATAACATTTTTAGTTTCTGACTGTTACTGAAGAAAACCATGTGGCCTACATATGTCAGCAAAAGAAAAAAGAGTGAGCCAGACATGTGATGTCATCAGTGATGTCATCAATAACATTTCTGATGTCATCTTTGATGTTGTGGGTGTTAGTCTTAGCAGTGCACGGTGGTGGCACGAGTTATGGTTGCTTAGCTTACCATAACTGGCGAATTTCAAGGGTTTTTTGGTTTTACTTGGAACCATAATGTCCCTTTAACAAAGTTTTTTCACTGAATTTCATAGGTTTTTAGTAGCACAACTTAACCATAATGTCCCTTTAACAAAGTTTTTTCACTGAATTTCATAGGTTTTAAGTAGCAAAGCTTAACAATAGTAACTTTGACTTTATGTACATGTAATATGGAACATACTGAACTCCTTCTACTGAATGTGATGTCTGCAAACATTTTCGATGTCCACGGACATGTTCGGACAACAGTACCACTACCTAAAAAGTCTCGGGGGGTATGTTTAATTGTTATATCACAACATGATAACATTTAAAAAATTCACAAAGTAGTACACATACATATTATATGTAGTAATACATAAGAAATGTAACCCATATATGTACCACACTAACCATTCACTGAAATACAATATGTTTTAAAATGGAATATACCAAGAGAAGATAAATTGGCTTCCAACATAATTACCTCACAGACACTCCACAACTAAGACCAAGACCAGACCTACAGAGTACTCAGAACATATCTTACCTGAAATAGTAAGTGTACATCATTTTACTCATATCTTTATAAACTTTCTTTTCATATTTATATATTATATTTTTTTTTTCTCGCAGAAATGTCTAGTACTCTGGAATTGCTAGAGGAGCACTTCCCACGTGATGAAATGTCAGAAAATAGTGAAGCTAATGGTACACACTTTACAATATAAACCATTTAATTGTTATTATTTTATATATATTTAACATATATATTTCTTTTTGTACAGAGCATACCAAAATAGAAAATATCTCTGAAGAAACTGTTATGGAAAACACGATTGACAGCTTAAAAGAAAAAATTGATTCATTTTTGACCAATTTTAATAATTTAAAAACTTTTGTTGAGGATCATTTAAAAAAACAAAAAAAAAACAAAGAGGGGTAGAGCTGCTATTGACCAGGTTTGTCCCCAATATTTGTCAGTAAATGAAACAACTGTATCATGATATTGGGAATCCCTGGTGTTGTAGGTACTGATAGGTGAGATCTCTGAGTTTGTGACCCATGGGATTGTCAAGAAAGAAAAAGAGGGTTGAACAAGGAAACTCACATACAACAATGATTGTGAATAAATGTGATTTGTATTAAAATTAGAAACATTCAAAAAAGAGAAAGAAAGCATTTATGAACAACTTACATCTGACAAAATCCAATAGTCTTAGCATGAATAAATAATGAAATCAAAGATTAAAGTTTTGCTTCAGTACATAGGTAAATTTGAAGTCCTGACCATGTGACAAAATCCAATAGTCATGGCATAAGTAAATCATGAAATCAAAAATTAAAGTTTTGCTTCAGTACATGGGTAAATTTGGAGTACTGACCATGCACCGTAGGGGCTTTGTTAGTGCTTGCTAGATACAAAGTATAATACATTGCCCGTAAGGGAGAGGTACACAAATGATTCTAAGTGTACGTCATGACCCATGTGTGACACATGTGGAGATCAACTTGTGTTCAATGAAATAGCTTATATTCAATAAAGCATCTCATATTACAGGTGCCAACGTGACAGGGGGAACGTGGCCAGATTCTCGGTATCGAGTATTGGTCTGACAATAGGTAGTTCATAGACCCCAAAGGCACTTATTGGAGCAAATGTCCCCCTTGCACATGGTACACATTTCGGCGGAAGAGTTATCCAACTCCAAATACATCAGTCAGATAAGTATTTTTCTACAAGAACTGCCTTCATCAGGGCAAATGGGTGGCCCCTGTAGCAAGAAAATCAAAGACAAGAAAAGAGTAATAAATAAGAGATTCTTGTGTATCAACACCTCAGTTCTTTCTGGACATATCTGGGTTAGATAGTACCCACAACTGTGTTGTGCAAGGGGAACTGTATAATCGGTTCTATTAAAAAACACTCAATAAAGTGAAAGGCACAGTAATGCAGTAACAAGGGTGCAAGTACATGCTATTGAATTTAAATGTGGTGGTGAAAAAACATGCCTGACTCACCACTGAAACCTTGTCATGAATCTCTCTGTGAGGCAGGCTCCCCGGACAGGTCGGACCAAACACTCAGCACTGTTTTGTCGCTGAATGTGATAAAGTGTGGCTGGTCCCAGTCCATACACGTGAGTAGCCAAAAAGCCGGCTTGCTCTGAAATGGAGGCAAGGAAAGAATCAAAATAGGCACGCTGGCACTATGTGTAGTTCTGGTCACAGGTGGGTGCAGTAGGAGCTCAGTGTGAACCGCGGGCTATATTGAGAACCCTGCATCCGCAGGGTCATAGTGAATGTCTCGTCTAGAGAAAGCCTATATGACCCCTGCTTTTAAAAAAACAATCATTTTAGCATATAAATGTACCTTGGCTCGAAAGTAGATGGCTCCTTGGAAATGGATGCCGATCATAGGGTGTGGCGAGGCGGAACCATGCCGTCAACGTGTCCGGTGTGGAGCTCTAAAAGCTGAACGGAGGTATCCCGTGTATCCTGTTGTTGAGGGCAAAAAATAGAACA
Organism: Ambystoma mexicanum; assembly: GCF_040938575.1. Taxonomy (NCBI): domain Eukaryota; kingdom Metazoa; phylum Chordata; class Amphibia; order Caudata; family Ambystomatidae; genus Ambystoma; species Ambystoma mexicanum. Next base: position 448,835 of record NW_027182502.1, read on the forward strand.
GGACATGCCTCTGAATATTCACATGGAATATAGTCAGATAGATAGTACTAGGCTGGAAAACAGAGGGCCAATGTTACCTGGGACGTACTCCATGAAGCACTGCCCTCGTTGTGCTGTCTGGACGGGAGTGTGTGTTCACAGGCGCACATACGTTGTGCTTTAGCGGGTGTCTGTTGGCCGGTGGAGGCTGCATCCCTGGCATATATCGTTCGGGAGGGTGTGTGTGTTTAAAGGCCGATGGGAGCGCGCCACGTGTGAAGGCCGGATTGGTTGCCGCCACAGGAATGCGGAACCAAGTGCATAAAGAACGTAGAGCCAGTGGGGGCGGAGTCCCCCATTCATGCAGGCCCTGGACGTCCTGTGGGAAAGAAGGATCTGGGAAGGTAAGGGGAACACGGACTGCTGAAATTGTGCCCCCGCGGTGAGGTACCACGTAAAGTTATGGTGCTTCGGCGGGATGACGGCGCTGTGACTCCGAGCCTCCATCAGTGAGATGGAGACGGTGGTGTGCGAAGACGGACCAATCGTGGCGGACCTAAACTCCACCCGATTGGAAGTCCGTGCCGAGAGGGCACGGACTAGAAGCTGCATGAGTCTCAATGTAAAGCAACAAGCGTATGTTGTGAAACAACAAAGAGTGTTAGTGAATTGTGGTAGTCGAAAGAAAATAAGCCCCAGTGTATTAAGAAAGTGGAGGAGGGATCCTCACATTCTATGGTCGGCATGCTGTGTGCTGATTTGTCCCATCCACGGGCTGGATCCTATTTGTTGCAGAGTGAAAGCCCACCTGAGGGCTGCAACACAAGAATGGGCAGAGACCCTCTTGGAAATTTGGAGGTAACGGACGTACTCATGGAGGGTGAATAACACATATTGGGGGGGCCTGCAAGGAACTAATAACTCTCATTAAGATGGAAAGATTTGTTGTTCGTTGAGGCCCTGTTTCACCGAATCCAATCTGTGAATCCATCTACATTCTAGGCTCAACAGTCGTCCTTGAATACTGGGACCATCCCGCACTCTTTCAAGAACCCACCATCTAGGGGGTAATTCATAGAATTTAGCGCACAAGTGGCACACGTGGCTGGCGCACAGAGTGTGCGTACGAATTTCTGGGCCAGCCGCGTGGGCTAAAATCCATTTCTGCGCACAGCGTATTCATGGATTTCAGCTACCAAAACCAGCCGTGGCGCACAGTGGTGCAGCGACCCTGCAGCAGTGCTAGTTACGCCCCCAATAATGCCCCTCACGTAGGGAAAAGCCATCAAAATCCCCAATCCAGCGCAAAGGGCTGCGCTAACCCTGTACCAGCACGGCAAGCGGGGTATGTGTATTACTGGGGTTTGTGCGAAGTTTCACACGCGATTGCCCCTGTGCGAGTGAGGTACGTGTATTTCAGGGGTGCGCAGGAAGTTTCACACGCGATTTCAGCAGGGTACGTGTATTACAGGGGTGCAAGGGAAGTTTCACACGCGATTTCAGCAGGGTACATGTATTTCAGGGGTGTGCGGGAAGTTTCACACGCGATTTCAGCAGGGTACGTGTATTTCAGGGGGGCGTGGGAAGTTTCACATGCTATCCCAGCAGGGTACGTGTATTTCAGGGGTGCACGGGAAGTTTCACACGCGATTTCAGCAGGGTACGTGTATTACAGGGGTGCATTGGAAGTTTCACATGCGATTTCAGCAGGGTACGTGTATTTCAGGGGTGTGCATGAAGTTTCACTCGCGATTTCAGCAGGGTACGTGTATTGCAGGGGTGCGTGGGAAGTTTCACACGTGATTTCAGCAGGGTACATGTATTTCGGGGGTGCCGTTGAGTCTTACACATGATTTGGCAGTGTGGGTCCTCCCAGGTGTTCCCTGTACACCCTCCACAGCCCCTGCAGGCAGCCCACACCACAGGGGATTACCCTGCACCCCTGTTCATGTCCCGCAGGCAGCCCACCCAACATGGGCATGCCCCCCAGCAAAGCCACATGTCTCCTTGCACTACTGATCACCAACTCATGTCCCCTTGCACCCCCACCCCCCAGCAGTGCAGGGCACCTGCCAGCAGGCTCCCACTCATGTCCCACTCATGTCCCTTTGCACCCCCATCCCCCAGCAGTGCGGGGCACCTGCCAGCAGTCCCCCACTCATGTCCCCTTGCACCCCCACCCCCCAGCAGTGTGGGGCACCTTCCAGCAGGCCCCCACTCATGTCCCCTTGCACCCCTACCCCCAGCAGTGTGGGGCACCTGCCAGCAGGCCCCCACTCATGTCGAACTCATGTCCCGTTGCACCCCCCAGCAGTGCAGGGCACCTGCCAGCAGGCCCCCACTCATGTCCCACTCATGTCCCCTTGCACCCCCACCCCCCAGCAGTGAGGGGCACCTGCCAGCAGGCCCCCACTCATGTCCCCTTGCACCCCCACCCCGCAGCAGTGTGGGGCACCTGCCAGTAGGCCCCCACTCATGTCCCCTTGCACCCCCACCCCCCAGCAGTGTGGGGCACCTGCCAGCAGGCCCCCACTCATGTCCCACTCATGTCCCCTTGCAGCCCCACCCCGCAGCAGTGCAGAGCACCTGCCAGCAGGCCCCCACTCATGTCCCACTCATGTCCCCTTGCACCCCACCCCCTAGCAGTGCGGAGCATCTGCCAGCAGGCCCACACTCATGTCCCCTTGCACCCCCACACCCAGCAGTGTGGGGCACCTGCCAGCAGGCCCCCACTCATGTCCCACTCATGGCCCCTTGACCCCCACCCCTCAGCAGTGCAGGGCACCTGCCATCAGGCCCCCACTCATGTTCCACTCATGTCCCTTTGCACCCCCACCCCCCAGCAGTGCGGGGCACCTGACAGTAGGCCCCCACTCATGTCCCCTTGCACCCCCACCCCACAGCAGTGTGGGGCACCTGACAGTAGGCCCCCACTCATGTCCCCTTGCACCCCCAACCCCCAGCAGTGTGGGGCACCTGCCAACAGGCCCCCACTCATGTCCCACTCATGTCCCCTTGCACCCGCACACCCCAGCAGTGCAGGGCCCCTGCCAGCAGGCCCCCACTCATGTGCCACTCATGTCCCCTTGCACCCCCACCGCCCAGCAGTGCGGGGCTCCTTCCAGCAGGCCCCCACTCATGTCCCCTTGCACCCCCACCCCCCAGCAGTGCAGGGCACCTGCCAGCAGGCCCCTACTAATGTCCCCTTGCACCCCCACCCCCCAGCAGTGCAGGGCACCTGCCAGCAGGCCCCCACTCATGTCCCACTCATGCCCCTTTGCTCCCCCACCCCCCAGCAGTGTGGGGCACCTGCCAGCATGCACCCACTCATGTCCCCTTGCACTCCCACCCCCCAGCAGTGTGGGGCACCTGCCAGCAGGCCCCCACTCATGTCCCCTTGCACCCCCACCCCCCAGCAGTCCATGGCACCTGCCAGCAGGCCCCCACTCATGTCCCACTCATGTCCCCTTGCACCTCACCCCCCAGCAGTGCGGGGCACCTGCCAGCAGGCCCCCACTCATGTCCCCTTGCACACCCACACCCCAGCAGTGTGGGGCACCTGCCAGCAGGCACCCATTCATGTCCCCTTGCACCCCCACCCCCCAGCAGTGCAGGGCACCTGCCAGCAGGCCCCCACTCATGTCCCACTCATGTCCCCTTGCACCCCCACCCCCCAGCAGTGCGGGGCACCTGACAGAAGGCCCCCACTCATGTCCCACTCATGTCCCCCTGCCCCCAGGTCATGACGATACTCAATCATGGCCCTTATGGCCCGCCTCCCCAGCCCAAAGACCCAACCAAGTATTGCATCCACCCACATTTACACAATTACATGATACAACCCCAATGGCAAGTATGTAAATGAACACATGTCCGTCACACACACACAATGGTTGCAAGTGAATGTGAAAACCCATATCATGACATGCATGAAACCAATGAGATAATACCACACATCGAAGTATGAAGAAAAAAATGTATTAAAAGCAACATGAATGGAATTAAAATCAAACAAACAACAATGGGAATAAAAAAAGAAAAGCTGCATGTCCGTAAAATAATGAAAATCAAGAAATCATAATCCAATGGAAAGGTGTCCAAAGTCACAGTCCAACAAAGCAAATCCAAGGGAAAAACAAAAGTGAAAACCATTGCTCCATGGGGAAATCCAAAAAAAAGAGATGAATCCAATAGTGAACTATATACAGATGAACAATCCAGGGTCCATGATCTCAACTGAAGAAATGAAACCTATCAAAAATACTACCTAATGAAAAACTATATACAGAAACGTGGTGCATTGTCCAAGCGCAACCAAAATAAAGAAAAAACCAAAGGAAACTTAACTAACTATTTACAAGGGCAGCGGGCTAGTCCGATGGCTCATTTGTGGATGTCCGGGCCAGGGCATCATCGAACTCCTGCTCAATGTCCCGGAGGCGGTCCTCTTCTATGGCTTGAGGGTTTGCAGGAACAATGACAACTGGAACTCCAGGTCCCTGCGAATGGCCTTGAGGCACTCGGCCCGCCTCAGGGCCCTCCGCATGCAGCTCTCTGCCCTGACCATCGTGAGCCATGCCTCTTCCGCCCGCTGCCGCTCTGCATCTATCGCATGGCCCAACCGCTGCCACACGGAAGACACTTCCCATCCAGGGTCCTCCTGCCCTCCAGCCGATGCCTGCCCCTCCGATGTTGATGGCCCAGAGCCATCATTGCTCCCATCTGCAGCCTGCTCCTACTGCTGCTGCTGCTGTCCATGTGCCCTTTTCGATGGTGCCTGCACATCCTCCAGCTGCTGGTCTCCAGTTGTGGTGTCCACCGCTGCTGGACCGCCAACTCCCGACTGTGGCAGGGATGGGATCGCCACCAAGCTGGCTGTGTTGGTCGGGCCAGGTCCACAGGGGGCCCTGATGGAATCTGGGTCGGAAGACGATGTGGAGAACGACTGGCTCATAGCCCCCACAGAGGAGGATAGGTCAGCCAGAGTGCGTGTCACATGTAAGAACCCTCCGACCAGGGCCCCTCCCAGCAGTGGCACGTCACGACGCTGCTCTTTGTGATGGCGTGCGTTCTCCACCCAGGAAGAACGCACGTCATCACAAATGACACACGTGCACAACGCGACACCCACCAGGACGGATCCCATACAGTCGTGGGACCCCTCGTCCGGAGGTAGTGGAGAGGCAGGTGACATGGCACTCTCCTTTACCTGCGGACGGGCCTGGGACGGGGCCTCCCTGCTGGTGCATGATGGTGCAGTCACAGGGTCAAGGACAGCGACATGCACAGGCCCCTCTGCAGTGACCTGTGCTGCCTCCTGACCCTGGCCCTGGACTTCACCACTTGCGCCAGTGGTACTACCCCCACCAGGCCCCATGTGCGGCTCAGTAGCGTGCTCCTCCTCCTCTGTGGAGACCACCAACCTGGATGTCTCCTCACCGACTTCCGCCATTGGGAGCCCCTGTGGGGGCTCACCCGGCCCTTCCGCCACAGCTGTTGAGACAGACGCAGCACCAGCCCCCTCGCTCCCAGATGATGGTAATTCCTGGGAGGGTGGCTGGGCCTTTCGTCGCTGCCCAGTGGAGGCATCCCGCCGCTTGGCTCCACAGCGCTGTCTCCGCCCTCTTCTTCACTTGACGCTGCGTAGAGGGAGACATAGAACACAAGAATCAGGACACAGTACAAAATACCATAGACAGGAAGCAATAACACATGAGTGGCACTGTCAAATGTCACTTCCATCCTGTCATTCCACAACACATGGGTGAATGCACACAACACACATGCAGAAACAGTCCGGGCGCATGCAATCAACATCAACATCCATGTAGAAGGGCCCCTGGAAACCAAGATGTTGCCTTCAAAGTCACATGCATCCATGGCGTTTCAAAGTAACACACACACTTCTCAGGCACACACACACACATGTGCATCATACATGTACATGACATCAGCACCCATTCTTCACCCCATCTCCATGTCCAGGAACAGAGACAGCCATGCATTCATGTGTGCATTCCACATAGAGCTCCCCATGTTGCTTTAAGACACATGCACCAACCATGTTGCTCACACATAACTGGTCTCATATGCATGACCATGATGTCCCTGCACACACACACATCCACACATGGCCTATGTCACACATACAGGCAAGCATCAGACTACCAGCACACTGCAACATGCCCTGTCTCACACAGCAATGCTTGGCCACTCACCGCTCAACTCCAGACGGGTCTGCCTCCCAAGGATCTGGGCGTGGAGCGCTGGGCCTACGTGTTCCAGGACCCTCATCTGGATGGCACTCAGGCGTGCCCGGCCCCCCTCCTTGAGGCGCCGGGCCTTGTGGAGGGTCCTGGACCTGAAGTCCTCCCAGCGCTTCTTGACGTGCTTGATGTCACGGGTTGCCACCTCCTCCGCGTTGATGGATACCACTACATCGTCCCAGATCCTCTGGGTCCTGGGGCTGGGCTGTGGAGCGATGGTGTGCAGTCGTGAGTCTTCTGCTTCAGCAGGGGTGGCCACAGCAACTGTACCCCTGGCAGCAAATAGCAAGGCACGTGGGCAGCAGGCAGTCAGGCAGCAGCAGATGGCAGGTGGGAGGCGTGCCCGGGGCTCTGGGGGGCAGTGATTCGGCCTTTTGGGCAGGAGTGTGGTCTTCTGAGTGTGAACGCGTGGCCAGCTTGAAATGGAGTGATTTGGCACGTGAAAAATGTGCATGTCAGCGTGTGATTCGTGGAAAGGCCCCTAGCGCGTAAGCGCGTCAGCACTCGTACGCGCTTTCATTGGACCAAAGGCCCTTCAAGCATAAGCGCCTCTGTGACGTGACGCGCGCGGGCGTACGCAGCCGTTTCCCTCGTGACGTTAGCATAGTGGTTCAGCGCGCGTGAAAAATTGCACGTCCGCGTGTGAATGCGTGTAATCCGAGGAAAGGGCCCATGCGCGTAAGTGACGTGACGCGCACGGGGGATACCCTCAGCACGGGTTAAAGGTGAGCGGGAGCAGCAGTTCGCTGTACGTGCCTTTCGTGGAGACTGATGTGTGTTGCTGCTTCCTGTTGGTTCGCGCGCCATCACAACTTCACAGCTATCAAGGACGTATCTCTTCTTTTGGTGGGGGTATTGGCTACACATGTTTTTCAGCATCGCGCTAGTCAGACGGTGAGTCGCACACGCTATTTTTCCCACTGCGGGTGCCCCTGTGTATCGCACCCATTTTCGAGGTTATAGTAGCCTGCGTGTCCCATGCGTACGCATTATTTGTGTTACTGGGTGCCACCGCATACTGCGGGAGGTTGATTCCACGCACGTAGGCTGCAGGGTTGCGTGCACGGTTTTACTGCAGTTTTGGGGTGCCTGAGCATTGCGTGACCCGTCACTACATCACCGGGGTCACATACAGCCTTGCAGGTGCAGGGGGGCTGTTACCATCTTGCTTCCCACCCCCTTCACCCCAATTGCCCAGCTCAATTGTGCTGTCCACCTCCCATTGGCACTACTCCATCTGTGCCGGCACTACTCCATCTGTGCCATGGTTGGGAGGCCAGCAAAGGTGAGGGGCACCTCAGCTGGGCATACTCCTTGTGGCGGGCGTGGTCGGGGACGTGGCCATGGTGACAAGGGAGTAGGGGGATTCCAGGGTGTCCAGGGCGGCCACAGAGGGGGAAGAGGCAGGGGTGCGCCACTTGAGCACAATGTTGTGCCATGTGTCGGTGCAGTCATGCCACCATCCCCTGTGGTTCCGGGAGATGCAGCTTCTGCATCTGGCCCTGGCGCCCGTGTGACCCGGCAGTCCATTCCATAGACTGCCACGGGCCCAAGGGTAGTGGTAGCTGCAGGTGCAGCTGTGGACACCGCCACCCAGGCTCAGGGTCTGCCAGCGCAGGCTGCGTTGGCACTTGAGGAGCCCTTGGAAGATTTACAACAGGCCAGGAGGGAAACCATAGGGGCATGCAGGGCTGTTCTGACCAAGACACGTGTCCCAGGGCAGTTATGTCATCTGCTGCCCCGAACAGCTGGGTGTTGGCAAGTGCAGGGGCAGATGCACCCAACAACACCCCGGTTTTGAGTCTGCCAACCAGGACTGTTGCGGTCAATGACCCTGCCACAGCAGATGTTGCTGCGCAGGGTCCATTAGAGGGCACCCAGCTGCCACTGACACAAGTCAGACCTTTGGTCGTCCCTCCACCTGCCACTCCCTTGGCTCAATATACTGAACCCACTGGCCATACTGGTCAGGGTGGCATTAGCCAGCCAGGGTCTGCGCTACAGTCCAAGAGGAGGAAGGTTGCACCTGCAGCGCAGGCTGGGACCCCACACACAGCCACAACCTCCTGCACGTCGAAGAAGAAGCCTTTCTGCAAGCAGGAACTGGACTTCCTTGTGGACTACGTGTGGGGCCACAGCCGTGACATGCTAGTGGATGCCAATAGTCAGACTACGGCTGCCCACCGTGACACCCAGTAGAAGCATGTTGTGGAACATGTCAGTTCATTCGGCCATTAGGTGTGCATGGCGCAAGAGTGCAAAAAGCGTTGAAATGACCTCAAACGCAGAACTAAGGCTAAGCGTGCCTTAAATTACAACTTGACTGTGGTGACTGGCGGTGGGCCTGCACCAGAGGAGGAAGAGTTCACTCCGCATGAGTCACTCGTTGCGGAGTTCATAAAACCTGAATCGGTCGAAGGAGTGCGAGAGATGCTGGACTTTGATGCCCAGTTCAGTGAGTGTCGATGCGTGTTTGTTGAGGACGTGTGCGCTTTACTTGTGGGATGTGTTGTGCATGATTGCCACTGCATGTGACGTGTACATGGTTCTGATGTGTAAGTAATGCAATGCTTCCGTGATGCATGTCTGCTCTGCTGGATGGTGGACATGTGGAGCAGACGGGGACTGTCAGCATCACCACTATTGCACCCTACTCACATGCTGGTTACCAGTATACCCCTCCAGTCCATGTTCCAGCTCATTGGCCCTTCTGCATGTGGCGTGGGGTGACCTTCCTCTCAGCCCAGGCACAATGTCATAGCATGACTGACGTGCATGTGTACTCTGCCTGCATGCGGGTACTCCATGTAGGCATGCTCCCTTGTCCCTCCTCCGGCACTCTGCACCCCAGTTCCACCTTTGCACTGGTCTGCTTCAATCTTGCCATTGTGTACTTTCCTGTTCATGTGTCCTGTGTACATGCTAACTTCCAGCGTACAATCTGCCAGACATATGCTCTATGGTCCATGTGCTTTGCACGCATGCCCCTATGTGTCCTTGACTGGATGATCACTGTAATACAAGTCCTGGGTGACATACATTGCATGGCATCTCATCAGCCTTCCCATGTCAACTGTGGCTCAGTACTGCCTTGCACACATGTTTAGGGTCTGACAATCTGTGTGGGTCACAGGCCTCAGCCTGTTTAATGGCCAATGACTCTGTCCGACTGTTGTAGTGTCTTCTTCACACGTGCAGGGCCTCCAGAGTTTTCATCATGTGTCCTGCTTACTGTCCCATCATCATTTGCAGTGTTGTCACTTGAATCACATTAAGCTGTTGATGCCAGTCAACACTCCCTGTCAATACACAGGTCTATGATCAGCCTTTCGATACCATGCTAGGCATCCCTGCTTTTGTACTTGGGTGGAGGGGTGCTTTGCTTGTAGATATGCTACCCATTGAATGCACAGTGCACGTGATGCCTGAATTTGATATTGCACTGCCTTCACATTTCCTGACACACACCATGGAGTCCTTGTACATGTAGGTAGTGAGTGACATACACATTTGCTGCACTGCACAGACCCACTTCTATGCAAACTGTCACCTTTCAACAGGTCTGATCACAGAAGCAATTCAAAGTTGACCCAGCATGCATGCCAGGTTCTATTGTGTGTGTCACATGTCTGCCTGATGTGTTTGTTGTCGGTGTGTGTGTGTGTCGTGTGCTTCGGACATGTATAGTGACCTTTTTTCTCTCTATTTTCCAGGTGATGACGCAATGGAGGTGGAGGATGGTGTTGTCATGCCAGACACAGGGTTGTTACCACTACATCAACCAGGCACAAGTGGGGTCATGGGGTGGTAGGCCACGAAAACCCCCAAGTGCTACAGTCCATCTTGTCTCTGGCTGCCTATGAGTCCAGCCCTGATGACGACTCTGACGTCCATGTCAAGTTGGATGAGCATCAAGTCCATGTGTCGGGTGAGTGATTCTGATGTGGACACTCCTCTGTCCGCGACACCTGCACTGAGGGGTCAGACAGTCTTGGTTCATCCGCCCGTGGTGGATCGGGACACAGGGTCACCCTCCACACCGGTCACTGATGTGCCTGGGACATCACGTCGACGGGGGCATGTAGTCGTGCAGCCGCGGGCGGTGCCAACACAGCGAGGACACCTGGTCCTTGGGTCCCGCAGGGGTCAAGCCCAGCAACGCTGTCGCCGTGCGCAACCACAGTATACTGAGTGGGAGTAAGACATGACTGCCAATTCAGAACGGCAGGGGGCAGCAATGGAGAACATCGCTGAGAGCATGGAGCGTGTGGCCCGATCTGTGCTGTGCTTCTCCAGCAGCAGGTGGCACGGTCCACGGCCCGCTCGCTCAGGCTGGGCATGGCGGCCTCAGACAAGGCACGCCAGGCTGAAATCTCATCTCTGTGTCAAGCAATTGCTGCTCACGCAGTGGCGCACATGGATGCCCTGAGGGAGGAGTATGCTTCCCTCAGATCCACTCTGGGTGTCCTTATGATGTCCCAGAGGCAGCGGGCGGAGGAGAGGTTTGCACAGCTTGAGCGTACCATCTCGGCTGAGCTACAGGCTTGCCGGGAGGTGCAGCGGTAGTCCAGCCAGGCCTTGCAGGAGGAACTCTGTGTTACACGTGCTACCTTGCAAGAGGAAACATGTGTATCACGTGAGGTTCTGCATGCAGACCTACGTTACATTGCCACACAGAACCAGGCTCACCCGTCCGGCAGACTTGCTGCCATTGAGGGTCAAGCTGCGGCTAGGCATGGCCAGGCTACTGTGCCACGTCCTCCTTTCCAGGATGAGCCAGACTTGGACGACCATCTATCTCCCACATAGGTCGGGCTGTGCAGGCGTTGAGCCATGGAGGTTTTTTTCTGGCTCAGCATCATCGCATGTGGGTGTTGAGCAGCACCCTGTACCTCCCCCCTCCTGGGTGCCACCCCTCCCCTCGGGTCGTATGTGGCCATTTTTGATTTTTCTTTTAGTTTAGTTAGTTAAGTTTCTGTTTGATAGTTTAATTAGGTTATGTAGGTTTTTCATAGTTAGTGTAATTAGTTAATATAGTTTAAAATTGCTTGTCTATCGTGCTTTCATGTGACGATGTGGTGATTTGTGGCTTTTGAAAGCATCCACTGTCTGTTCCAGCTGGGCCCTTCAGGCTTGTCTTGTGTATGTGTTTGCTGCTTGGGGTCCTTGACTCACATAAGCCACTCCTGCCTCCCTTACCCATGGGCTCGCAAGGATGGTTCTTTGGACTGTCATATCTGTGGCATGTCTGGTGCTGTGTAACATGTGTTAACACCCCTAGTGGGGATGATTGCGGTGTTATTGACCACTGTTCTGCTTTTGCTAGATGGGGTGTTTCATGATTAATGTGTACATTCATTGCTATTCATTGTGTAGTATGTTTATTATCTTTACTGTACACGTGCTTGTTGCAACTCATGCCGTAGATAGTGTGTTCCACACTTTGGATGTGAAAGACGGACTGATGGTGTGATTTCTGATGTACGTCTCTGACATGGTCCAGTAATGAGATGCCTGAAGAAACACACACAGATGACTCTGAAGCATTAATCATGTGTTTCATGCCCTTTCTGCATGGGTATGAGCCTCCAGACCACCTTTGCCAGCAGAAATGGCCCATTGGACGTCTGGATGCTGGACACGTTTGTTGGTGCCCACATGCACATGTGTGCGCAAGCAGAGGCACAGGGATTGCAGACATACATCCTAGGACTGCTGACGTGTTCCAAGGAACTCCAGGCAAAGCTTCCACCAGGCCAGTTGCACATGCAGGCTTAGTAGCAGCACTGAGGATGAGCTTGGACGAATATTGGTGTTGAAGCACACAATACAGCTCAGATGTGTTGGTGGACTAATGGCTAGTTGATTGTAAGGTTGTCTGGGGCACCTGCAGGGGCAGTGGCACATACCCTCCGGTCCACCATGGGCCATTGAGGCACTTGTATCACCCACGCTGCCTTCCAAGACATGGAAAGGAGCAGTTCACAGGGACATACAGCAAGTTACAGACTTGGGTGCAGTGCATTTAATTTCCATGTACATTTTGAAACATGCACTGCCTATTTTTTACGGTCATGGTGGGACACGACTTTTTCTGAAGTCATACCTTGCTATATGCGCCTGTCTGCTTACCCTGGGAACATTGCATGTTGTGTGAATCGTGACACATTGGTGTTCCATTTGCTGCTCACCCGCCGGCGCCTGACTTACTGCATTGACTGTGTATGAACCATCACAGGGGTAATGTTACGTATGGGTATGAAGCATCCACACCAGATTGTCTGTTTGTAGAGTAGTTTGTTGCTATGGGGCATATTTGGTGGTGTGTTTGTGTGTTATGGGCATGCACAGATTATTAACTGTGGCTCTCTTTGCAGCATTGAAGTGCTCCTGTAACCGGACCTGAGAGTGCACAGGCAGGAGTGTCTTGTTGTTTTTCTTTCAAACTGCTCTACATAGGCTTGCTGGGGGGTGCACTGTTGCATGGATGAATGTGTAATTCAATTTGGTATGTTTTTTTTTCCATAATCACCCTGAGTCCTATCCAGTTCTAAACCCTGTACCCTCTACCCGGTGTTCCTGCTTCCCGTACCTATCCAACCAACGTTCCCTAACCCTCTTTCCCCGCTGGGGTTGCGGATGCCTCTGTAAGCCCCAAGCTTGCAGGCGCCAAAACCCTAGAGGGGGTGGTTGGTTCGTGCCACTCCTGCGCCTGGACTCCAGAAGGCCCTGACAATGATGTACAAGTTTGTTATGATTGTGTATGCGTTAATGCAAGTACTCCATTTTAGTGGATTCCCTACTTTCATGTGTCATTCATACTCCCCTCTACTGCCCCTCATTCCAGTTATCCATTATGTCAACGGCTGTACCAACTGTATATCACTGATCCTCCTACCCCACCAGGGTCTCAGAGGCCTGTGTGAGTTTGACCTTGCAGGCACCCAGGCCACGGTGGGGTTGGTTGTTTCGTGCCACTCCTGCGCCTGTACACGGGAGCTGTGAAAGTACACATCCGTTCGTGGTGCATCATTCTATGTTATGTACCACACATGGTTCACATCCTGTTGTGACATTGTTTTACTGTGCTACCTTGGTTGTTACATCATTGTGGTAGTACTTGGACTTTGTGAGGTACTGCTACTTCAAGTCATCTACTGGAGGCTGTTCAGGTTCGTTTTTCTGCCTTGGATTGTGTGTCTTTGCAAATGAAGGTGGACTCTGAGGGTGCAGGCAACTTTTGACACACACGTTGGGAGATGGTGACGAAGGGGAATGATGATCCTGTGGCCAGGTGAAATTGAGGGTTGAAGGCTCCATGACCCAGGTGCAGTTGTTCAGTGGGTCATGGCCATTTGTGAGGGAGGGGGGGTGTTTTGTTGTTGATAGTTGCCTGGCCCTGCAGTGTGATGGGAACCCTGACATTGTAATTGTGGTATCCTATGTACATGATGTGTTCTGCTGCTCAATGCCTGTTCATGTGTTGTATTTACCTTTATGGTGTGAGGGGATAGTTGTGGTTTGACATGCTGGGGTGTACACATGGTGAATGTTCACATGTGATGTGTAGAGGACACTGATGGTCAATTGATTGCACATGCATATGTTGAGTGCATGTCCTTGCTGACCCGCACACTCGCACTATGATGCACTACATGTACAACCATCCTTCGATATCCAAATGTACACTCTGCCTTCTGCTGCCCACTGTCTCCCTGTAGCACATGTTCTGTGACCAATTATGGATCCTGTACATGCCTATTTTGCTTTTTGATGTGGTTTGTCGCTTAGATGTGATGCTCAGGGTGTGCATCACACACAATGGCTGTTCACTGTGCTGTGCGCTGAGCAGTGTGTTGCAGGAGTTGGACACAGCACACACAAGCTGCAGTGTTGATTTTGCAATGCACAATTTGCATGTAGACAGGCATTCTTTGTTATGTTGCGGCTACTACTTTTGTGATGCATTTGGGAATGACTTATTTTGGGTGAGAGGTTGTTGGTCAGTCATTTAATCTGATTCCATGTCAGGCATCATTGTCTGATGCCAATTTACATTTTTCACATGGCAATGTGTACCTTATTGGTACTGCGTTGGTGTATGGCTATTGCTTGCCATGTCATGTTGTGGTTTGGGAGGGTTTGAGTGACATAACAGCGATGGTCATGGCCTGTTTTGCAGGTGTGTGTGATTCACACCTTGCATGTCAGGGTCAGCTGCTTCTCGAAGCAACAAGCTGGGGGTAGATCTCTCTCTGCGGCAGGGGCCTCCCTCTGGAACGGCCTTCCTGCCTCCCTGTAACTTGAGGAGAACCATCTCCACTTCAGGAAGCACCTCAACACCTTCCTCTTTGCTTCTGCTTTCTCTCTCCCTCTCCCTTGCTAATATCTTCACTGAAACTGCACTGAATCTGCAACTGGGCCACTCTCACCGACCTCAGTCCCTGGCCCAGCCACTCTCCACTTGCACTGCCTCCTTGGCAACCCCTGCACTGCGGGACTGACTCTGTATCCCTACAGCCCCCCCTAAAAGCACTTGTCTGCACTTACCTTTGCACTTGCTACCAGCTGGCCTATTTATTTATTTTTTATTCTACTTAACCTGTTCTGCACTCCCCCCCTTCCCCTTGCACTTTTCCCTTCCACCTACCCCTGCACTTGCACGATCTAAATGACACCTGGCCTAGTAGGATCATTGTCTGTCTTCCCTTGTTCCCCCCTCCCTGCCTTGTTGCGCCTTGCAACACTTGTGTATAGGCGTGTTACAAATGCCATATCATATCATATCATATATCATATGTGTGTCTTTTGGTCACACAGGATAACTTGTGTTTAAGTAGCTAGGGATGCATCCATTGTGGCACTTCCATGGCAACAATCTCAGGGTGGTAAGGTTGTGACAGTTGACTGTCTCTTTGTTATCATCGATTGTCACCTGGTATGTGCCAGGCCTGTGTGCACTCCGCAGGGGTGGGAGTTTAGGTGAAAAATGTGGCCACAAGCTGGGTCCGGGCTTCCTCGCCATGTGCCCTATCCCCTCCCATGGGCAGCGCCTGTGCCTGTGGTTGGAGATGTTGGGGCACCACCATGTCCACCGGTACGCCCTGCCGTGTTGCAACATTGTGCAGGACACATGCTGCCACAATGATCCTGCACACTACTGGGGGTGCATAGAGTAGCTGCCCACCAGAGCGGTCAAGGGAGCGGAGGTGTGACTTGAGCACTCCGAATGTGCGCTCCACTATGACCCTGGTTGCAATATGGGCCGTGTTGTATCTTATCTGGGGTGGTGTGGTGGGGTTCCGGATTGGCGTCATCATGTGGTTGCTCAGAGGGTAGGCACTGTCCCCTGGGGAGGTGATAATAGTTGAGATTATTAGGGTTTGGGTATTTTGTCTGTGTGTGACTTACATGCATGTGCACAGGCATTTGTACTCACCTAGGAGCCATGTGTCACCATGCTGCCCAGCTTCCAGGGCCCGGCTCAGGGTGGACATTCTGTATATGAAACTGTCATGGGTGGAGCCAGGGTAGTTTGCATAGACAGAGGTGATGATTCCCTTTGCATCGCATACCACCTGTACGTTGATGGAATGCCAGTGTTTGCGTTTCGGTAGATGTGCTCAGTGGCCCTAGGTGGACGTAGGGCCACATGGGTGCAATCTATGGCACTGAGCACTTTGGGGAAGTGTGCTACCCTGTAAAAATCCAGGAACACAGCCTGCCTTTCTGCGGGTGTTCTGGGCATGTATATGTGCCTGCAGACTGAGGGGCGCGCTGCCATGATTGCCAAGACCTGGTGTAGGCAGTGTGACTACGTGGCCTGTGAGACCCCCCCCACTATGGCAGTGGTCCGCTGAAATGACCCAGTGGCTACAAAATGCAGGACATTGAGCACCTTCTCCAAGGGGCTCAATGCTTGGGAGCAAAGGGTGGGGGATGTAAGGTCATCTTCCCACTCCCTGACCAGGTCTAGGATGATGTGGGGTGGAAACCTATACCTGCCGTAGACCTGGTCATCAGGCATCCCAAAAAGGATTGTCCGTGGTGAGAAAATGCGTGCCCTGGCTATTCTCCTCCTTCTGTGGTGTCCCACGATCAGTGCTGCGACAAATAGGGCATTCATCGTAGCTGTATATACGTGTTTGTTGTTTGTGCGCACTTTTATACTGTGCACGGGGACGCTTCCGCCTGCATTTGTCTGGCGGACGCGTTGACGCCTGTGCGCGTCTTTTGCTGTGCGCTGGTTTCCCTTATTCAAATCCATGAATAAGGGTTGTTCGCGTGTGTGTGGGCGTTCCGTGTAGTTCCCTGCAGTACTTCCCCAGTTACGCCTTCTTTTTCATGCGTTGTTCCCCATTCTGCATGTTAAGCCCACTGTTCCGCCCACTTTTGTTGTGTGCGCCGCGCTATATGCGCTTTTGCTGTGCGCATAGCGCACAGTGTTTGATGACGTGTGTACCCATGTGCGACATGCATGGATTTGGCGCACGACCAGCGGGAAACTAGTGCAGCGCCTTCCTTGTATCGCACGCGTGCGCTTGCACTTGATTTCTCATGCTTGCGCTGGGATTTTCGGCGCACGTTTGTTCCATGAATCGACCCCCAAATGTCTTGTGTGGTGTGTTTTTTATCCAAATAATGTTGTACCAAGGGGGATGTAAGGTTTTTGCACCTGATCCATGACCGATGTTCCGAGATCTGTGTGCCTACGTTGCGCATGGTTTGCCCTACGTACCGGAGTTTGCAGGGGCATTCTATGTAATAAACCACTTGGTTAGTCTTGCAATTGGAAATATCATTAAGAATCCCGTTTTTTTGTCCCACTTGGAATTGTTGTGTTTTGGACGTGAACTGACAGACCGAACACGACCCGCATGGATAATGCCCTTTTAATGGTCTTAGGTTCCATAGATTGCTTTGTGGTGATTTCTTAATATACATAGAATGCACCAGGTGTTCTTTAATATTCCGTGCTCTTTTATACGCGAATCTTGGTTTTTGTTGGTCAGGGAGACATAGTCTGGTGATAGACCAGTACTTGTGAATGATCTTTTTAATTTGGAAGTGCGTAACCACACATGTGATTTGGGGGTGAGGAGTGAGTCCCGGGAGGTGAATCGTGCCCTCTTCAAAGATCGGGACACCAACTTCCGGGGACACCCTCTTACTTGTAGTCTGTTGCTGAGTAAATCACGGTCATGGTAAAAGTCATCTAGGGATGTGCAATTTCTGCGTAACCGCAGGACTTGCCCATAGGGTAAATTCTCTTTAATGTGCTTAAGGTGATTGCTCTGGAAATGAAGTAGGGTATTGCGGTCAGTTGGTTTACGAAAGGTGTTGCAAATTAATTTACCCTGGGTGTGTCCAATTGTTAAATCCAAAAAAGTGAATCATGGTATTACTGTGTTCCATAGTGAACTGTATGTCTGTACTGCAGGTGTTCAGCCAGACAAAGAGGTTTTGTAGTGTGTCCTCTGATCCTTCCCATAGGCAAATGACGTCATCAATATAGCGCCGCCATTGTTTGATGTTATCTTTCCATAAATTGATGGGGTTAAAGATTAAAAAAAATCAAATTTGGCCATAAATAAAATGGCCAAACTTGGGGCAAATGTTGCCCCCATAGCAGTTCCCTTGGTTTGCAGATAAAACTGTTTGTCAAATTCAAAGAAATTTTTGCAGAGGGCAAGTGTCATTATTTCAATAATGAATTCAGGCGGGGCTTTGGTCTCTCTGTTAGTTTCAATGAGATATTCATATACGCAATCTATCGCTGCTTGTTGCGAAATACTCGTATAAAGTGACTTGATATCTAAAGTCACTAGGAGATGTTTTTGAGGGTCGAACATCTGGATTGTATGCATTGTATCTCTAATGTAGGATTCTGTAGTGATGCTAATAGGTTTGAGGAAATAATCCACAAACTTGCATAGTGGTTCTAGAATCAAGCCACACCCAGACACGATGGGTCTTCCGGTTGGGTTGGTTGGATTTTTATGGATCTTGGTTAATGCGTACAGACAAGGAGTTCTTCCACCTGTGGTGACGAGAAAGTTGGATTCTTTTTCCGTGATCCAATCTCTTTCAAGAGCGAAGGACACCATGGCAGCAATTTCAGTAGTCAGTTCCTTCGTGGGGTCTTTTTTTAAAGGTTTATAGCTTTGTGTGTCATTGAGGAGGTCCATAACCATGCGAAGGTAATGTTCTGAGTTCATTATAACAATACCGCCGCCTTTGTCGGCAGGTTTTATCACTAACTCTGAAATGTTCGCTAGTTCAGTCAGGGCTTCTCTTTCTGCTGGGGTAATGTTCTTTTCTCTGTTAATATGTTTTCATTTTAAAATAAAAACCTCATACCATTGTCCCACATGTACTTGTCCCGCCTCACCATATCCCAGTCAATTATCCCCAAACCCTGTCCATAATCCAAAATGTTTTGATGAGACTTCCATCCCTTCTTCACCTGATATCAATCATGTTGAAACCCCTTATTCTCCTTTTTTTGTTTCTGTTTCTGCCTCACCTTCTCTGTCATAAATTATTAATATATGTGAAATAAAGTTAAATTTTTATATTGTGTTGTAATTAGTTCCCACTTTTTATTCTTTTAAAAACAATGTAGATGTCCGCGGACAGCATGGGTGTTCTGAAATGTTCGTAAATAAACGAAAAAAATGAAGGTGTGCTGAAGAACACTATACCTGTCCGTACAGTTCGCTAGCAAGTTGAAACTGTTCTAAGAACCCAATTGGTGTCATGAAATGTTCGTAATTAAACAAAAATGTAGGTGTCCTAAAGAACACTATACCTGTCCGTACTGTTCGCTAGCAAGTTGAAACTGTTCTAAGAACCCAATTGGTGTCCTGAAATGTTCGTAATTAAACAAAAATGGAGGTGTCCTAAAGAGCACTATACCCGTCCGTAATGTTCGCTAGCAAGTTAAACTGTTCTAAGAACACAATTGATGTCCTGAAAAGTTCGTAATGAAATGAAAATGGAAGTGTCCTAAAGAACACTATATCTGTCCGTAGTGTTCGCTAGCAAGTTTAAACTCTTCTAGAACACACACGATGTCCAGAAATGTTCGTTTGATGTGTGATGCACTTTTAATTAATTCAGGACCCGAACACTATCCGTAGAACATCAATGCGCATGCACAAACCAATGTCCGTGCATGTGGTGTCCTGCGGACAGGAGCTTCCTTCGCGGATACCTTCGCGAAGGGACCATGTGACCGCACCAACGCTAATCGCGTGTTCTGAATGCGGACACTGTTCGTGTCCCCGAACAAATGAAAAGTACATTTTCAAGTAATCCACAATATTTTTCCATAAAAACTCATCATGGCACAAGTCCCACATAGTAATCCTGAGTTTCTACATATCTTTTGAAACTTTTTGAACCCTTTTTTGTGTTCGATCTGTCTGCGGACAGCGCGCATGTCCGCAAACCACGTACAAGCAATCCTATAAAAGACCACACCCTAGAGCTTATTCTCATTGTGTTTCTGGCTATTCTTCAGAGCACAGCCATTTCTCGTGCAACTTGCTGATTACAGCATCGAGATGGCAACCCTGGCTGCAGAACTGTCTCCTGGTGCTGCACCTGCTTCAGCACCACCCCCACCCCCTCCACCACCACCACCTTCCCAAGGGTCTGAAGAGGGGAACAGGAGTGAGGATGCAGAGGAGGAAGAAGAGGATGACGAGAATGAGGTAGAGGAAATCCCTACTACCTGCACTAGACGTGAGTCTTGGGTGTGGTGGTTATTTTCCATTTATGGGAATGGTCCTATGGCTTGTGCGAACCGTGTTATCTGCAATGAGTGCAAAATGATACTCAGTCGTGGGAAACACGGTTCATACAGCTTTGGGATCATGACCATGAAGCGACACCTGAGGTCATTTCACTCTGGGGCTATTCGCAAGGTTGTACCTTGAGAAGAATGTAGTAGGTTGATTTCCTCACCTTTATCCTCCGTTTCTGATCCTGTCACCACAAGGACCACCTCTGTGGGACAGCGTCTTCCTCAAGCTGCCTCACAGGCCAGACAGAATTCTGATGACCCTTACCTTTTTGAGGGTCACAGTTGTATGTATGTACTGTGACACAGTACTCTGCAGGGGGGAGCGACTTTGGAGTGCTTTTGAGACTATCGTCTCAGAGCACGAGAAGACCGGCTCAATACCCAAATAAAACCCACTCTTCATCTGCTCTCACAGCTTGCCCTTTCTTACCTCTGTGGCTGGTATCCCCCCTTTACCCTCCTTTCCCCTCCTCTCCTAGTGTGTCATGTCTAAAAAACCACAAAAAAATACAAAATTACAAAAATCCCCAAAAAATAAGGCTCTTTTCAGAGCCGCCTTTCACAGTTAAAAAATAGAAGTGAAAATAAATGAAGCAGGGCCATTTGTATTTCTGAGAAGTCCACTGACAGTTTGCGGACATCAAAAAAAATGGGTTGGTACCCTATCATAACCATTGCAATTTTCTCTGGTTGGAAGTGGTGGCTCTTAAAAGAGACTTTGGGAGGTGTTTGTATGTCAAAGATTATAAATACTTAACATCTACTTCAAAATAGATGCTGTAAATCTAAAAAAGGTCGTAATGCATTTTGTATATTTGTCAAAAAAATCTGATTGCCAGCATAAGTAAGATGGACTCCATCTCTGCGAAAAATGTATGTACTACGAAACATAATATTTTCATTATGAGAATAAGACATGACAAAATCTCTTAGAAAGGCATAAACAGCCTTATTATCATTGCGCCTTGCTTTTTCCATTTGTGGACCAAATGAAGAAGGACAAAGCCGCATTTGTCTCTGTGCAATCCGTAAAATATTACTTGAGAAGTGGGAAACATGTCCATGACCTTCCCAAGTCCTTCCTTCATAGAAAATTGCAAAAAAATTCCAGACACGTGTCCTAAACTATTCCCTCCACAATGAATTACAATTATGTCTGGATGTTGCTCTGTCTCCAAAGTAGCACAAAGAGGTAGCAAGACCAATCACTTCACTCCACGTACTCCATGCCAGTGTACTTCCACATGTGGAAATCCAAGATTTACAGCTACTCCACAGCTTTCTGCATGCACCTTCAACCAATGTATCCATGAATCTCCCAAAATCCAAACAATCTGTTTTCTGAAACACACAGCCATAGCTATCTGTCGTTCTCTCAACAAAAAGAGTACCTGAGAAACTCTCTCCTGGCACAACAGAAAAAGGATAGGACACTCAACAGCTCTATTCCTTCTCTTCAAAGACATGAATGTACGCAGAGAACAATTTTCTCTAACTCTTGCATACGCAGTCACCATTCATAAATCACAAGGTCTTACCCTAGACAAAGCAATCATAGACATTGGTAACACAGTCTTTAAAGAAGGCAAGAGCTAATTAGCACGCTTATGTACACTTGACAGTCTATTTCTAATCAACTTTGATGCAAGTAAAATAAACGCTGATATTCCTTGCATTTAAGAATACAATAGACTTCGTTCTCTATACACCCCCCATCTAGAAACATATCCTGTTCACAAAAAGGAAAATGTTCTAAAAGAAAACTAAATCAAAGAGAAATGCAACAGGATGTCACTGCAAATCCTCCAAAGAGAGTAAAAGAAACTGAAACTTCATCAAGTACCACAAGCAAAAAAGAACCAATTAGGGAAAGTAAACCAGGTACTTCGTCAAAGAAGGAAGACAAACTAAAAAAAAATCCCTCAGATAAAGAACCACCTGGTCCATTTAAACTCTCAAATATAGTTGGTGTAAGTTACTTCGCAAATGTAGCAATGTAGCAATGAATATTCTATTTCAATTACCACCAATTGTTGACAACATTTACTTACACAGTACAGACCCATTGTGTATGCAAATGTTAGTACTTCACAGAAATGCAGCAAATAATCCTGACAACACGTATAGTGTTTTTGGAATAAGACAACAATTGCACTACTGTGCTGGAAGGATGAAATTCACTATAAACTGACAGGAAGATCCACAAGAATTTCTAATGTACTTACTACAAGTACTGGAAAACAAAAATATACATATAAATGAAATCTTTCAGATTTCATACATGTGGAAACATACATGCACTCTCTGCAACAATGTGACACAAGAAGAAATCCCCAATGAACGCTTCGTGTATATATCAATACCTAACTGTGAATCCATTCCATTTCAGCAACTTATACAAAATGCAAACCATGGTAGATTGTGTTCTACCTGCAATTCAGATAATCGCTCCACATTAGTAATACAAACACATAGTAAATACGTAATACTAATGCGTCTACGTTACAATGCAGATGGTACCAAAAACAACTGCAAGCTGACTGGATTCACACATGGTCAAATATCACTTGGTAAGAAAACCTTCACAACAATAGGTATAATCTACCACGCAGGAACCACAACCAATTCAGGGCACTACACTGCATATATAAAAAAGAAATGTGGATGGTTTGAATGTAATGATAGTACCATCACTCTAAAGCAGAGATTACCAGCAAATCTTACAAATGCTTATTTAATGTTCTTAAAACCAAAATTTGATAACTAAACTGTACTTAAACCTCAAGTGAACTTGTAGTAAAAAATATAAACTGTTAGAATATTCCAAAAGCTATCTAACTGCCCAAAGATTCTACAACAATAAATCAGATAAATGAATACCAATACTCGCGCCTTGAACACTTGTGTATAGGCGTGTTACAAATGCCATATCATATCATATCATATCACTAAATTAGAGCAAAAAAGAGACAGTTAGAATACGCCAATTGGTATCTAACTGTCCCAAAATTTAATAATATCCAAACAGATAAATCAATACCACTAAAATATATAAAACAATAGACAGTTAGACTACGCCAATTGGTATCTAACGGTCCCAAATTTAACAATATCCACACAGATAAATCAATACCACTAAAATATATAAAAAAATAGACAGTTAGAATACGCCTACTGGTATCTAACTGCTCCAAAATTTCATAATATCCAAACAAATAAATTATATGTTACTGCTCCCAAAAAAATGCAAAAACCCAATGTATAAAGCATTAGCCAGAAACAACAAATGAGCACTGAAAACAAACAAGCAAATAAACTGTAGCATAACAGAAAAAGTTTTTTTTTAATCCAACATTGATTTTCTTTTCTCCCACAGACCCAATGATTTTAGCAACAAACACAGAAACTGAGCAAAGTGCAGAGTACTCTGGTTTGTAACCAATAAATATGAGGGTCCAAAAAAAAAAAAAATGTTGATTATACAATGTAATAAGTCATTACAAAATACTAATACTAACATGCTATTTTTTTCATCACAGAAATTAACAAGAAATACATGTACTCCAGTTACTAAACCAAACAGTAAGTATATTATGCCTTCTATGCCATGGCCACAACCATTGCAGTATATCACACCCATAATATCTTATAACTGTGTTCCTTATAAATTTATTTTTGACCCAAAGTTATAAGCAACTATAAATGTGATATGCTGCAGTGGTTGTGGCCAGGGCACAGAGTTTTGGGTGCCTGACCAAATGGTGCATGACCAAATGGTCATGCACCCAACCCTCTATGACCTGGCCACAACCACCGCAGCATATCACACCCATAGAGTCAAACATTTCAACTGTAGCCTATGGAAACTTTTAATGTCCATGGACATTACCAGTGTTCTTAGAACACTTTCAATTTGCCAGTGAACAATACGGACAGCATCTTCAGAACACCCCCTACGAACATTTCAGGTCAACGCGAGAGTTCTTAGAACACTTTCAACTTGCCATCGAACAATACGGACAGCGTCTTCAGGACACCCCCTACGAACATTTCAGGACACCGCGAGAGTTCTTAGAACACTTTCAACTTGACAACGAAAAATATGGACAGTGTCCTCAGAACACCCCCATTTTGTTTATTTGCGAACATTTCAGGACAACCCGAGTGTTCTTAGAACACTTTCAACTCGACAACGAACAATATGGACAGCGTCCTCAGGACACCCCCTATGAACATTTCAGGACAAAGTGTGTGTTCTTAGAACACACCCCCATTTTGTTTATTTGCGAACATTTCAGGACACCGAGACAGTTCTTAGAACACTTTCAACTTGCCATCCAACAATACGGACAGCGTCTTCAGGACACCCCCACTACGAACATTTCAGGACAACGCGTGAGTTCTTAGAAAACACCCCCATTTTGTTTATTTACGAACATTTCAGGACACCAAGCCAGTTCTTAGAACACTTTCAACTTGCCATCGAACAATACATACAGCATCTTCAGAACACCCCCTACGAACATTTCAGGACAACGCGAGCGTTCTTAGAACACATTCAACTTGCTACAGAACAATACGAACAGCGTCCCCAGAACACCCCCATTTTGTTTATTTGCGAACATTTCAGGACACTCCGACTGTTCTTAGAACAGTTTCAGCTTGCTTGCAAACAAAACAAACACATATTGAGTCCTCAGAACAACCCCCATTCAGTTTATTTAAAACATTTCAGAACACCTGTGATGTCCGCAGACAAATCGAACACAAAAAGAATGTCTACCACATAAAAAAGCTCAACATTTAACCTATCTCATACCCTCCCATCCTCCCCAAACACTTCTACACACCAACACACTCTACTAAATACACATTTTGAACAAACTTTCACCGCGCTGTGCGCGGACGTCCGCGAATCCAAGATGGCGGGCACTACCGAAAATCTGACGCGCTTCACACTTAACACCGTCCAATCAGCGAACATGCCATATGTCCGCGGACATGACGTAAGCCACTCGGCCAATCAGGACACTGTCCACGGAGTGAACAGGGAAGTGTGTCCGCGGACCGAACACAGATATCACTAATTTGTTTTTACCTACTTTTTGGTCATTTTTAAAAAAACTACTGGTCGGATTTTCACCAAACTACCATGGCCATGTAATATATATATATATATATATATATATATATATATATATATATATATATATATATATATATATATATATATATATATATATATATATATATATATATATATACTTAACCATACCTTAACCATAACTACATGGCCACTATCGTGGCCATGTAATATATATATATATATATATATATATATATATATATATATATATATATATATATATATATATATATATATATCATGGCCACGATAATAGTGGCCATGTAGTTATGTAGTTATGGTTAAGTTGGTGTTTCCATAGGAAGAACAGTTTTTGGGTGGCTTATAACTTCGCTCCCCCTGGACGAATCCTCACCAAACTTTGCAAAAAAACTATATGGCCCACTCTGAATTTTTTTGCAAAGTTTGGTGAGGATTCGTCCAGGGGGAAAAACTCATAGGGGGTCCCAAAATGTCTTTTTTTCCCATAGACTTAATGGGAAAAAAACTTTGCTCATGCCTACAGCCCAAACCGCTAGACGGATTTTCACAAAATTTGGACCAGGAGCAGCGGCTTGGTCCCAAAAATGTGCTTTTCCAGATTTGGAGAAAATCCGTCCAGTAGTTTTTTTAAAAATGACCAAAAAGTGGGTCTTAAAAAATTAGTGATATCTGTGTTCGGTCCGCGGTCACACTTCCCTGTTCGCTCCGCGGACAGTGTCCTGATTGGCCGATCGGCTTACGTCATGTCCACGGACATGCAACTTGTTCGCTGATTGGACGGTGTGGAGCATGAAGCACGTCAGATTTTCGGTGGCGCCCGCCATCTTGGATTCGCGGACGTCCGCGGACAGCGCAGTGAAACTTGGTTCAAAATTTTTATTTAGTAGAGTGTGTTGGAATGTTTGGGGAGGGTGGGAGAGTATGAGATAGGTTGAAAGTTGTGTTTTTTCATGTGGTAGACGTTCTTGTTGTATTCGATTTTCTGCGGACAGCACGGGTGTTCTGAAATGTTCTAAATAAACTGAATGGGGGTTTTCTGAGTATTAAATATGTGTCCGTTTTGTTCGGAAGCAAGCTGAAACTGTTCTAAGAACACTTGCAGTGTCCGGAAATGTTCATAGGAGGTGTCCTGAAGACGCTGTCCGTATTGATCGTTGTCAAGTTGAAAGTGTTCGAAGAACTCTCGCATTGTCCTGAAATGTTCGTAGGGGGTGTCCTGAAGACGCTGTTCGTATTGTTCGCTGGCAAGTTGAATGTGTTCTAAGAACACTCGCGGTGTCCCGAAATGTTCGTAGGGGGTGTTCTGAAGACACTGTCCGTATTGTTCGATAGCAAGTTGAATGTGTTCTAAGAACACTTGCGGTGTCCTGAAATGTTCGTAGGGAGTGTTCTGATGACGCTGTCAGTCCTGAGGATGCTGTCCGTATTGTTCTCTGGCAAGTTGAATGTGTTCTAAGAACTCTCGCGGTGTCCTGAAATGTTTGCAAATAAACAAAATGGGGGTGTTCTGAGGACGCTGTCCGTAGTGTTCTTTTTTTCATTTTGATTGTGTTCTAAGAACACTCGCGGTGTCTTGAAATGTTTGCAAATAAACAAAATGGGGGTATCCTGAGGACGCTGTCCTTATTGTTCGTTGTCAAGTTGAAAATGTTCTAAGAACTCTTGCGGTGTCCTTAAATGTTCATTAATAAACAAAATGGGGGTGTTCTGAGGACGCTGTCCGTGTTGTTCGTTGTCAAGTTGAATGTGTTCTAAGAACACTCGCAGTGTCCTGAAATGTTCGCAAATAAACAAAATGGGGTGTCCTGAGGACGCTCTCCGTATTGTTTGTTGTGAAGTTGAAAGTGTTCGAAGAACTCTCGCGTTGTCCTGAAATGTTCGTAGGGGGTGTCCTGAAGAAGCTGTCCATATTGTTCGATTGCAAGTTGAATGTGTTCTAAGAACACTTGCGGTGTCCTGAAATGTTCGTAGGGGGTGTTCTGAAGACGCTGTCCGTATTGTTTGATAGCAAGTTAAATGTGTTCTAAGAACACTCGTGGTGTCCTGAAATGTTCGTAGGGGGTGTTCTGATGACCCTGTCCGTCCTGAGGACGCTGTCCGTATTGTTGTCTGGCAAGTTGAATGTGTTCTAAGAATACTTGCAGTGTCCTGAAATGTTCGTAAATCAACAAAATGGGGGTGTTCTGAGGACGCTGTCCGTATTGTTCTCTGGCAAGTTGAATGTGTTCTAAGAACACTCGTGGTGTCCTGAAATGTTCGTAGGGGGTGTCCTGAAGACACTGTCCGTATTGTTTGTTGTCAAGTTGAAAATGTTCTAATAACTGTTGTGGTGTCCTGAAATGTTCGTAAATAAACAAAATGGGGGTGTTCTGAGGACGCTCTCCATATTGTTCATTGTCAAGTTGGAACTTGACAATGAACAATCTCGCATTGTCCTGAAATGTTCGTAGGGGGTGTCCTGAAGATGCTATCTGTATTGTTCGCTGGCAAGTTGAAAGTGTTCTAAGAACACTCATAATGTCTGCAGACATGAAAAGTTTCCATAGGCCATAGTTGAAATTTCTGACTCTATGGGTGTGATATGCTGCTGTGGTTGTGGCCAGGGCATAGAGTGTTGGGTGGATGGCCATTTGGCCATGCACCCAACACTCTATGCCCTGGCCACAATCACCGCAGCATATCACACTTATAGTTGCTTATAACTTTGGGTCAAAAACAAATTTATAAGTAACAAAGCTATAAGATACTATATGTGTGATATGCTGCGATGGTTGTAGCCAGGGCATAGAGTGTATAATATACTTACTGTTTGGTTTAGTAACTGGAGTACATGTATTTCTTGTTAATTTCTGTGATAAAAGAAAATAGCATGTTAGTATTAGTATTTTGTAATGAATTATTACATTGTATAATCAACACATTTTTTTTTTGGACCCTCATATTTAGTAGATTAGAAATCAGAATACTGTGCAATTTGCTCAGTTTTGTGTTCGCTGCTAAAATCATTGAGAAAATAAAATCTGTGTTGGATTAAAAAAAAGCCCTTTTTCTGTTATGCTACAGTTTATTTGTTTGTTTTCAGTGTTCAGTTGTTGTTTCTGGGTAATGCTTTAAACATTGGTTTGTTTCATTTTTTTGGAGCAGTAACATATTATTTATTTGTTTGGATATTATACAATTTTGGAGCAGTTAGATACCAGTAGGTGTATTCTAACTGTCTATTTTTATATATATATTAGTGGCATTGATTTATCTGTTTAGATATTGTTAAATTTTGGGAAGTTAGATACCAATTGGCGTATTCTAATTGTCTATTTTATTATATATTTTACTGGTATTGATTTATATGTTTGGATATTGTTACATTTTGGGACAGTTAGATACCAATTGGTGTTTTCCAACTGTCTATTTTTAGCTCTAATTTGCTGGTATTCATTTATCTGATTAGTTGTTGTAGAATCTTTCGGCAGTTAGATAGCTTTTGGAATATTCTAACAGTTTACATTTTTTTACTACAAGTTTACTTAGGGTTTAAATACAGTTTAGTTATCAAATTTTGGTTTTAAGAACATTAAATAAGTGTTTGTAAGATTTGCTGGTAATCTCTGCTTTAGAGTAATGGTACTATCATTACATTGAAACCATCCACAGTTCTTTTTTATATATGCAGTGTAGTGCCCTGATTTGGTTGTGGCTCCTGTGTGGTAGATTATACCTATTGTTGTGAAGGTTTTATTACCAAGTGATATTTGACCATGTGTGAATCCAGTCAGCTTGCAGTTGTTTTTGGTACCATCTGCATTGTAACGTAGATGCATTAGTATTACGTATTTACTATGTGTTTGTATTATAACTTGGAGCGTAATATCTGAATTGCAGGTAGAACACAATCTACCATGGTTTGCATTTTGTACAAGTTGCTGAAATGGAATGGATTCACAGTTAGGTATTGATATATACACGAAGCGTTCATTGGGGATTTCTTCTTGTGTCACATTGTTGCAGAGAGTGCATGTATGTTTCCACATGTATGAAATCTGAAAGATTTGATTTATAGGTATGTTTTTGTTTTCCAGTACTTGTAGTAAGTACATTAGAAATTCTTGTGCAAACACAATGGGTCTGTAATATATAAATAAATGCTGTCAACAATTGGTGGTAATTGAAATAGAATATTCATTGCTACATTTGCGTAGCAACTTACACCAACTATATTTGAGAGTTTAAATGGACCAGGTAGTTCTGTATGTGACTGCTTTTTTTGGAGTTTGTCTTCCTTCGTTGAAGAAGTATCTGGTTTACTTTCCCTAATTGATTCTTTTTTGCTTGTGGTATTTGATGAAGTATTACTTTCTTTTACTCTCTTTGGAGGATTTGCAGTGACATCCTGTTTCATTTCTGTTTGATTTATTTTTCTTTTATAACGTTTTACTTTTTGTGGAACAGAATATGTGTTTAGGTGGGGGGTGTATAGTGAGCGAAGTCTATTGTATTCTAAAATGCAAGGAATATCAGCGTTTACTTTACTTGCATCAAAGTTCATTAGAAATAGACCGTCATGTGTACGTAAGCATGATAGTGCTACGTAGCTCATGCCTTCTTTAAAGACTGTGTTACCAATATCTATCATTGCTTTGTCCAGGGTAAGACCTTGTGAATTATGAATTGTGACTGCGTATGTAAGAGTTAGAGAAAATTGTTCGCTGCGTACATACATGTCTTTGAAGAGAAGGAATCGAGCTATTGAGCGTCCTATCCATTTTACTTCTGAAAGTTTGTCAAAGAGAATATTGACAAACTGAATTTTGTTGTCACGTGGGTATGTTTGAAAGCCAACAACTGTACCCAGTGCTCCATTAACTAGTCCTTGGTCTACGTCAAGGTTACGTTTAAGCAATTTTAGGATCATTTTAATATTTTTTCTAAGCCTGTTGTGTTTGAGATTGATTTTTCTAAACTATTTAGTCTTGTTGTGGCTTGGTCACACATAGGTAGTGTCATACCATGTACATCTAGTTTGTCTGTGGCGCTAATTTCCATTATTGGTTGCATTTCTTTACTTAACATTTTTTAAATTGAATTTGAAACAGCTTGCAAGAGTTGGCATTAAGGCCGTACTATTGACATTTTTGTGGGCTAATTGTTCCATAACATCTGTAGCACATGCATTATCGCCATAAAGTGCATTAATGTGCCGGGTTTTCAATATTGCTTCTGCTTCTTTAGAAAGTATACCAACTCTGATACTTTTTAAGATGTTGGCATAAGTGAGATCTGCAGATTGCCGCGTGTTTTGTGTTAATTCTCTGTGTTGGAAATGTTGCCAAAGGTTGACATTTCCAATGCTGCCAACAGTTTTATGGCAGAGTTTGTGTCCTAATGTTTTAAAAATAAGCTCACCTTTTACTGGTGTCAATTGAAGAAGATCTCCGAAAACAATAATGTGTGTTCCTGCAAAGAGCTCTTCATAGTTTGTTTTGAGTACTTCTTGTAATCTGAGGTGAATCAAAGCCAACATTAGGTTGGAGACCATGCTCACTTCATCTATTAGTAGCATTTTCATTTGTTTCAATACTCTGCGTAGTTCCATTTCAGCTTCTGCAGAAAGTTTGTAATAGTCTAATTTGTTCTGGTGTTTTACTGGCAATAGTAGTAATTGGTGTAAAGTGACACCACCTATGTTGTAGGCAGCTATACCTGTGGGGGCAGTGACAACAGCTGACAGTTTGTTGTTTGTCAATTGTTGAAGGAATTTACTGATGATTTTGATTAGGAATGTTTTGCCAGAACCAGCTTCACCACTGACGTACAGTAGTATAGGTTTATAATTATTGAAGGAACATTCTTTATTTTCATGTTGTACACCATGTGCAATTTGTTTTGTTACTTCTTGAAAAATGCTACGCTGCTCATTGTTTAGTTTTGATTGTAGTATAGTTAAGTGTTCTTGATCTTCATACTGACACATGGTGTTTTCTACTTCTATCATAGCTAATTCTGCCTCATTTATTATTAGTGGTTCTCCCAATGGTTATTGGCTTCCTGTTACAGAAGGTTGACTAATGTCATGAGTTTCTTAATCTAGTTGGGCCTGGAGTTCTTCTTCGTGTTGCTGTTCATTGTGCAACATTGTTTTGTACTGTGTAAAGTTTACATCAGTTATAGTGCTTTCATTTGCTTTGAAAGCATCTTCATATGAGACATAGTTATCTAGTATTTCTTCTCCATGGTTTAAAGAGTTGTAGCAGGGACATATAATATACTTCTTTATGTTGAGGAGCCTTTAATGACAATTTGATATGATTAATTAAATTTGGTTTAGTGAGTTTAACTAAGCTTCCTTCACAGTTTGTCACTCTGTATTTACCTTTTTTTTCATCAGGTTTTATATTATTTTCGTATGTGTAGTTTTGAGCTATGTGGTATAGACACATGGTTTCCAATGTATTACTTCTGTTTGGGTAGTATGTGTCCAATAAATTGTTTTTAAAATGTCTTGGATGTTGGGATCATGTTTGGCTATTGTTTATATATCTTCATATGATTTTAGAACTCTTTTTCTAGATTTAGCTGGACCAAGACTTAGCCATACTATATTTTCAGATTTACCATACAATGCAGTACCAGTTAAACGATCAGCTGCTTCATATGATCCACATTCTCTATGGGTGAGCATTTTTATGCCCAAGCTGTATATTTTCTGAGATACTGTTTTATCTGATGACAGATCATTCCAGAGGTCTTGGAGCTCTGTCTTTTCTGCTTTGGTTAAGTATGCTGTGACATATCGTGCAACTGCTGTAGAATTGTCTGCAATGTACTGCACATCTATGTTTGCATTCCATAAGTGGGCAATGATTGCATTGCAATCATTGATATATTTTTCTTCTTCTTTTCCTTTTATGTAATATGTATTTTTAGGTGACTTACCTTTAACAGTATGTCTAACTGAAGACATGAGGTTGTTCACTTGACCTGTATTTGTAACTGGTCTAGGGAAACCACATTGGCATTTGGTGCAGTATTTCCCTTTGTTTTTGTATTTACGACGACAATATTTTCCACATTTGTGTCTTTGAAATTGTAAAATTTGTGCATGAAGATCACTATTTGTTGCTTCCAATGGAATTTCACAAGTGACATATTTTTCAATAAACTGTAAAACAGTGGCTTCACTGTCTTGATCAAATTTAGGAGGATCTTTAATCCATAAAAGCATGTGGATATGTGGTGCTCCTCTGGCTTGGTATTCTTTTCTCCAAAAGAAGTGTTGCACTTCTCCAAGGGGAGGAACAGTTTTATTACAAATAAAATGTAGCATAGCAATGAAGCGATGGTGAAAATATCTTGAAACATTAACAGGATCCAAATAACAAAGTTCTCCAGGTGTTAGTATATCTATGTTTGTTTTGTTTTTATATGATATGTGTAGGAAAGCATGTAAATCTTCCCATGCATATTCTGCACAACTTAATGTAACAAACCAAGTTGGTGGCCCAAGATTTCTGATTATACAACGTACATCTCCATGATGTCGAAACCAGTACTCTTTAGTATCATGCATATTTGCTAATAGATTTGTAATATTTGATTGTAAAACCTCATACTTTTGTTGCACTTTTTATAATAATTGTGTAGCTGTCATATTTTGAAAGTGTGATCCTGATTTTAATATGTGTGAAACTCCGTAACATAAAGTTGCTAGTTCACTTTCAAAGAGTAGGTGGAATATGCATTCCACATTTTGTCTAAATCTGGGATCTTCAGAATACATCCGTAATGAGCGGCATTCTGAAGCTCATATTTGAATAGGTCTATCATCGTTCCTTCCTCCTTTGCCAGTAGGAAAGAGTTGAGGAAAAGCATGTGCTTCTATATTTTTTCCCATATGCTGATTGGTGATCCTTTTGTTTGACGCATTTGGTACATTTCCAGTGCATCTTCTATGGTGTCATTAGAGTGCAAAGGATGAATTGTATAATGGTCTAAATTATTTGATATTGTAGTAGAATCTAGCAGCTCAAATTGACCAGCTTCTTGTGTTTCTTGTATTATTTCAGTTGTATCCTTCAGGTTTTCTTCAATATTAATTTCTTTGTAATATTCATTATTCTCTTTAAGATATTGCAAGGCATGTCTAACTTTATGTAAATCTACCAGCTGTTGCCATATTTTTTTGTCTTTTGTAGGTACTCCATTTACTAAGATAATTAAAGATTGCTGCATTGGACGTGGCACTCCTAGAGTGTGCACATTTTCTTTTAAATCTAATGGTAAATAAACTACTTTTCCACCAATGCCTTTTACCAATTCAGAGCGAGGTAATTTTGCTGTTTTTGGTTGAAGGCATATTATTGCCTAAAATGGGTGCACTGTTGGAATTATGATGCTCATATAAATTAAGTTGTTGTAGGGGTTTTGGTAGTGGGTATAATTCCAAATGATTTGTGATGGCACATGAAGGAGTTTGGTTGTTGTCAGGTTTTGTAGTGCAGTAACTGCAAAGTATTAAGGGGTCAGTTATTTCGTATTTGTTTTCTGCTACAAGGTAAAGAGCTAATTCAAACCATTTAGAATCTTCATTGTCTTCTATTTTGTATGATAGGTCTACAGTTAATTTTAGTATTTCTTTTTTGTATGTGTTTAGTAAAAGGTTGCCATGTGTAGAATTGTTGCTAATTTGGTTTAAAGCTATTTCATTCTGTTAGTGGCTTTCACTTCCAAAATATTTTTTCTGGATATAGTCAATTTCTTCAAGTAGGTCTTTTGCTGTACCTTGCTGTACCATGTAGAAGAATGTTATTTAAATTTGCTAGTGCTAAAGCAGGACTTTTAGCATAGTACAATTTATAAATTAAATTTCTTATAGTTGAATGATGTGTTGATATCCTTTTGATAGCCTTTTGATATCATGGAAGGTGGTTTTACAAGTAGGCCCTGTAATGCAGGCCAATGAATGTCCTTGTAGTCCTGTGTACTTGCGTACTGGACAGATATCTATATTTTGCAGTAGTTTAAATTTGATTTTGTCTTTGCTTTTTACATATTGATTGAGGAATTGGCGTAAAGACTTGAACAATTGTTTGGGAATGTTACAAATTGAAGTGCAAGGCCATTTGTACACCAAATGTTCTGATTCAGTTGAATGGAGGGGTAATTCTAAGTTTTCAGGGCATACTTTTTTGAGGAGTACTTCTTGTTCCATTATGGTATTATTCACTTTTTCATAACCTCCACCACTGCTACGTAGGGCATTTGTATTTGTTTGCTTTTGTTTGTACGCTTCTTCATTAAAATATGGTTCTGTGCTTGTAGTGTGATTCCATTCACCTCCACAGATACTTAAGAAGTTCTTTCTGTTGACATTTTGTTTAATGCGAAGTCTTTTTTTGTAATTTAGTTATTAGTTTTGTTAGTGGTTTCATTTTGTTTAACACTAAAATAAATAACTTTCTTTTGAGAATAATTGCACTATCTATCAATGCTTCTAAGATTAATTTCCTACGATAGTTTTTAAGGGTTAAACCTGGTTTCTCTCCTGTTTTCACAAGATTTTGAAGGACTCTGTGACAGAACATTTGGCTAAAATACTTTTCCTGGTATGCTTACTTTGAACTTTATCAAGATTTATAGAAGCAGTTTTATCTGTAGTGATAGCTGATTTTTTGTTAATTGTTTTCTGGTTTGTTTTACATTTTGATAGAGGAGGCAAAGTTTTTCCACTTGAAACTTCTTTTCTTTCACTAAATGACTGTAGTAGCTGTTTTGTTTCAACTTTTTTTTACAAATTCCGCTAGAAATGGAGGCTTAAGTTGGACACTTTTATTTTCATTTGCTCTACTTCTGCGTTGCTTTCTACGGACTTGACTTTTGGTAGGCATTCTTTATGGTCTTTTGAAAAAAATAAAGAAGATATGGGTTGGGGTGTTCTGCAATGTATGTGTGCTGTGTGCATGCGTGTTTGAGTAAGATGATAAAGATGTATGTAATGGTGTGTGATTGTGCATTGTGAACTACAACTAGTAGGGATGGGTATTCTTGAATTTATCTGCTACTAAACTGGGGTTCAGATGACAGAAAAAAGTAAGCTAGTGATGTGGAGAAAAACAAATAGTAAATCTAATGTATACAATTAAAACAGTTCTTTGTTCAATAATATCCAAATTGTAGCGGTTGAGTTGGGTAATTTGTGTGTCCAAAAATCGGAATTTGTGGGCCATTCTGTCTGTAAATCGCTGTTTAAGACATGGGGATTTTTGGACAGAATGGTGCACAATCTCTATTTTTAGGCACAGAAATAGCATGAATTAAGTTTACAGTGTGTTTCAGGGTTGTATACGAATTGTTAGTTTTACAACTGTTCGAATTACAATTGACCTTTTCACAATTGACCGAATATATATCAGTGAAAAAACTTTGTCAAAGGGACGTTATGGTTCCAAGTAAAATTGAAAAACCCTTGAAATTTGCCAGTTATGGTAAGCTAAGCAACCATAACTCGCGCCACCACCGTGCACTGCTAAGACTAACACCCAGGACATCAAAGATGACATCACAAATGCCATTAATGACATCACTGATGACATCACATGTGTATGTACTTTTCATGAAATATGTTTACAAGGGATTCTTATTATAATGTTGCAAAAGAAGTTTCAAGGATCATTGCAATAAATATCATACCCTAATTAGTGCATTGAACGATGCATTGATATAAATAGCATTCTATTATGGGGTTCTATCTAGTATACTAAGCTACTCATACAGAAACATAACATTGTGTGCAGCGTGCAAGATGAAGGTATAATATTTGTAATGTTAATATGTTGAATAATGAAATGATAATTGTTTTCTTAATAGATTTTTGTGTACTGTGAAATATGTAATAAGTACCTAATAAAACACATGTATTACATAATTGCATTACTATAGACAAAACAAAGACACAAGAACACATACCAATATGGGTATATACAGGGAAAGTGAAGTTAGCAAAAAAGCACAAGTAGTAGCAGAAACAATTCATAACTTAACTGATTATTTTCATGCAAATAAATGATTGCTCTGTATCAAAGCTGCTATTTACCCTATGTATATGTATCACTTGATGTGATTTGACCCTAAGGAAAGTAGTGTGAGTAAAATGTATACAAATATGATCATATACAGGGAAAATAAAGCCATTAAAAAAACAACAGAACTATCAGAAAGTGCTCATTAGTCTATTGATTATCTTTATGCGCAAAAAGGATTGCTGTCTTTCAAGCTTGTGTCTTCCCGTATGTATATGTTTCACATGATGTGACTGGACTCTAAGGGAATTACTGTAAGAACCTACTTGAAGGATAACATTTTTAGTTTCTGACTGTTACTGAAGGAAACCATGTGACCTAGACATGTCAGCAAAAGAAAAAAGAGCGAGCCAGACATGTGATGTCATCAGTGATGTCATCAATGACATTTGTGATGTCATCTTTGATGTCCTGGGTGTTAGTCTTAGCAGTGCACGGTGGTGGCGCGAGTTATGGTTGCTTAGCTTACCATAACTGGTGAATTTCAAGGGATTTCCGGTTTACTTGGAACCATAACGTCCCTTTGACAATGTTTTTTCACTGAATTTCATAGGTTTTTAGGAGCGCAACTTAACCATAACGTCCCTTTAACAAAGTTTTTTCACTGAATTTCATAGGTTTTTAGTAGCACAACTTAACCATAACGTCCCTTTAACAAAGTTTTTTCACTGAATTTCATAGGTTTTTAGTAGCGCAACTTAACCATAACGTCCCTTTAACAAAGCTTTTTAATTGAATTTCGTAGGTTTTTAGTAGTGCAACTTAACATTAATGACTTTCACTTTATATACATATCATATGGAACTGACTGAATCTCTTCTACTGTACTTGATGTCCGCGAACTCATTTAATGTTCGTGGACATGTTTGAAGAATAGTACCACTACCTAAAAATCTCTGGTGGGTATGTTTGATTGTTATATCATAACATAGGAACATTTAACAAATTCAAAAAAAAGCACACAAACACATTATATGTACTAATACATAAGAAATGTAACCCATATATACAACACACTAACCATTCATTTAAATACACTATGTTCTAAAATGGAATATACCACAAGAAAATAAATTGGCTTCCAACATAATTACCTCACAAACACAACAGAACTGAGAACAAGATCAGACCCACTGAGTACATAGGACATATCTTACCTGAAATAGTAAGTGAACTTAATTTTATTCATATATTTATAAACGTTCTGTATTAGATAAAAAAATATATTATCTTTTTTTTTTCTCTCACAGAAATGTCTAGTACTCTGGAATGGCTAGAGGAACATTTCCCACCTGAAGAAATGTCACAAGATAGTGAAACTAATGGTAAACACTTTATAATATAAACCATTTAAATATTATTATTTTGTTTACATTTAACATATATATATTTTTTTTGTACAGAGCATAACAAAATAGAAACTACCTCTGAAGAAGCTGTTATGGAAAACACGCTTGACAACATAAAAGAAAAAATTGATTTATTGTTGACCAATTTTAATAATTTGAAAACTTTTGTTGAAGATCATTTTAAAACAAAAACGTCATACCATTGCCCCACATGTACTTGTCCCCCTCACCATATCCCAGTCAATTATCCCCAAACCCTCTCCATAACCCAAAACATTTTGATGAGACTTCCATCCCTTCTTCACCTAATAACAATCATGATGAAACCCCTAATTCTCCTGTTTTTGTTTATGTTTCTGCCTCACCTTCTCTGTCATAAATTATTAATATATGTTAAATAAAGTTTAATTGTTATATTGTGTTGTAAATAGTTTCATTTTTTTCTAAAAAACAATGTAGGTGTCCGCGGACAGTGCAGGTGTTCTAAAATGTTCGTAAATAAACAAAAATGGAGGTGTCCTGAAGAACACTACACCTGTTCGTACTGTTCGCTAGCAAGATGAAACTATTCTAAGAACACACGCAGTGTCCTGAAATGTTTGTAAAAAAAAAATTAAAGTGTCCTAAAGAACACTATATCTGTCCGTAGTGTTCGCTAGGAAGTTCAAACTGTTCTAAGAACACACGCAGTGTCCTGAATTGTTCGTAATTAAACGAAAATGGAGGTGTCTTAAAGAACACTATGCCTGTCCGTACTGTTCGCTAGCAACTTGAAAATGTTCTAAGAACACAATTGGTGTCCTGAAATGTTCGTACATAAACGAAATTGAACGTGTCCTGAAGAACAGTATATCTGTCGTTACTGTTCGTTAGCAAATATAAACTGTTCTAAGAACACACGCAGTGTCCTGAAATGTTCGTTTCATGTGTGACGCAATTTTAATTAGTTCAGGACCCGAACAGTGTCCGTAGAACATCAACGCGCATGCGCTAGCCAATCTCAATGCATTTGGTGACCTGCGGACATGCGCTTCCTTCGCGGACTTGTTCGCGAACGGATCATATGACCGTGCCCACGCTGATCGCGTGTTCTGAATGCGGACACTGTTCGAGTCCCTGAACAAATTAAAACTACATTTTCAAATAATCCATAATATTTTTCAATAAAATCTCACCATGGCGCAAGTCCCACATAGTAATCCTGAGTTTCTACACACCTTTTGAAACTTTTCAAACTTTTTTTTGTGTTCGATCTGTCCGCAGACAGCACGCATGTCCGAGGACCGTGCACAAGCACCTCCATAAAAGACCACGCCCTAGAGCTTATTCTCATTGTGTTTCTGGCTATTCTTCGAAACACAGCGATTTTTGCTGCCAACTGCAGATTTCCATCGAATCTTTGATGGCATCCCTGGCTGCTGAACTGCCACCTGGTGCTGCACCTGCTTCAGCACCAACCCCAGCCCCTCCACGACCACCACCTCCCCAAGGGCCTGAAGAGAGGAACAGGAGTGAGGATGCAGAGGAGGAAGAAGAGGATGATGAGAATGAGGTAGAGGAAAACCCTACTACCCGCACTAGGCGTGAGTCTTGGGTGTGGCAGTTATTTACCATTCATGGTAATGTTCCTAAGGCATGTGTGAACCGTGTTACCTGCAATGAGTGCAAAATGATACTCAGTCGTGGGAAGCATGGTAAGTACAGCTTTGGGACCACTACTATGAAGCGACACCTGAGGTCATTTCACTCTGGGGCTATTCGCAGGGTTGTACCATGCGAAGAACGTAGCAGGTTGATTGCCTCTACTTCATCCTCTGTTTCTGATCCTGTCACTACAAGGACCACCTCTGTGGGACAGCGTCTTCCTCAAGCTGCCTCACAGGCCATACAGAATGCTGATGACCCTTACCTTTCGAGGGTCACAGTTGTATGTATGTACTGTGACACAGTACTCTGCAGGGGGGAGCAACTTCGTAGTGCTTTTGAGACTATCGTCTCAGAGCATGAGAAGATCTGCTCACTACCCAAATAAAACCCACTCTCAGCTCGCCCTTTCTTATCCCTGTGGTTGGTGTCCCCCCCTTTACCTTCCTTTCCCCTCCTCTCCAAGTGTGTTGTGTATAAAAAACCCAAAAAAATACAAAATATCAAAAATAAAAAAAAAAATTAGGCTCTTTTCAGAGCCGCCTTTCACAGTTAAAAAATAGAAGTGAAAATAAATGAAGCAGGGCCCTTTGTATTTTTTGGAAGTCCGCGGACAGTTTGCGAACATTTAAAAAATTGGGTTGCTACCCCATCACAAACATTGCAATTTTCTCTGGGAAGAAGTGGTGGCTCTGAAAAGTGCCTTTGGGTGGTGTTTGTAAGTCAAAAATTATAAATGCTTAACACCTACTTCAAAATGGTTGTTGTAATTCCAAAAAAGTTCCAATGCATTTTGTACATTTCTCAGAAAAATCTGATTGCCAGCATAAGTAAGATGGACTCCATCTCTGCGAAAAATGTATGTGCTACGAAACATTATATTTTTATTGTGAAAAGAGGACATGCCAAAATCTCCTAGAAAGGCACAAACAGCCTTATTAACATTGCGTCTTGCTTTTTCCATTTGTGGACCAAATGAAGAAGAACAAAGCCACATTTGTCTCTGCGCAATCCGTGAAAATATCACTTGAGAATTAGGAAACATGTCCATAACCTTCCCAAGTCTTTCTTTCATAGCAAATTGCAAAACAATTCCAGTCACATGTCCTAAACTGTTCCCTCCACAATGAATTACAATTACGTCTGGATGTTGCTCTGTCTCCAAAGTAGCACAGAGAGGTAGCAAGTCCAACCACTTCATTCCACGTACTCCATGCCAGTGTACTTCCACATGTGGGAATCCAAGATCTACAGCTACTCCACAGCTTTCTGCATGCACCTTCAACCAATGTATCCACGAATCTCCCAAAATCCAAACAATCTGTTTTCTGAAACACGCAGCCATAGCTATCTTTTGTTCTCTCAGCAAAAAGAGTATCTGAGAAACTCTCTCCTGGCACAACACACCCACTAAACTTTCCTGACCAATCCCTTTCAGTGCTTATTCTCATTTGCATGACTTCTGAACCCAAAAATCCCCGTATGTAACTCCTGATGTCCGCGAACTACTGCCATGTCCGCGGACATATCGTAACATGAATAGCTCTTCTACCATTTCCACTTCACTCTCTCTGCCATTCCCTCATTGGATGTCGCTAAAAAATCACATGACCATGCACCAATCACATTCAAGACCTCTAGATCTAACTGCATCATCATAGATCAGCACTGCAAATGTACTGTGAATCCCTCTGAGTACAAGTGTCATATCATTGGCAAGCACCATTTACCAGAAATACTGTACAAGTCTCCAAGATTTCTACTTGCAGCTCCATGCATATCCATATGCATGAACACAAACTTCAGGTATGCATATTTTCTGTACAGTAGATGAACACATTTTCAACAGACTTTTAGCTTGTGTAATCTGTAAAATGAATTTACTGTATTTTCTTCAATATCCTAAAATCAACTATCACTTATAAACCTTTATACTATTTACTTTCTTTATACACACACACTCAAATCATGTTAAACTAACATTTTTTAAATGAAATATATAGACTACATATATTCAAACAAAATTGCATGCAAGCACAATCTATGTTTAAATCTTTAAAAAATACTTATACAATTTCATATTTTTTTGTTTTTATTTATTTATTTACTTAATTATTTTAATTTAGACATGACATTGAGGCGCTATTACCTAGAACAGCTTACTTACAGAAATAGCAGTATTCACTGGTATATTATAAATTTCACAAGACATAGTAAAGATATTTTTTGTTTGCTACAGTTAGTCATTCAATACAATTTGTTCATTAAGAACATATCATATGTACTGAACTGATGCAATGTATCTTATGTAAATAAATTAGTTAATGGTTTTAAAGAAGGCACTGAGGATTTCAATTAAAATAATCAATATCTAAATTAAAAATAGCGCTATATACAAACAAAGTTACTAATTTGAAGCTTTTACAATTGCAGTGAAGACCAGTCTACTGAAAAGAAGCAGCTGAATTTGAAGAACAAAGAAGAACTAAGAAGTTACCTGCTAATTTAAGAAAATAAGTAAGTAGAATATCACCATAATATTTGTATTATTAATCAAACATACTATAACATTAATACAAGCTATTTTGGTGCCTAAAAATAGAGATTGTGTACCATTTTGTCCAAAAATCTCCATGTCTTAAACAGCGATTTACAGCCAGAATGGCCCACAAATTCCTATTTTTGGACACACAAATTACCCAACTGAACCACTACAATTTTCATATTATAGAACAAACAACTGTTTTAATTGTATACATTAGATTTACTATTTGTACTTTTCCACACCAGTAGCTTACTTTTTTTTTGTCATCTGAACCCCAGTTTACTAACACATAAATTCAAGAATACCCATCCCTACTAGTTGGAGTTCACAATGCACAATCACACAAACTTTACATACATCTTTATCATCTTACTCAAACACTCATGCACACAGCACACATACATTCCAGAACACCCCAACCCATATCTTCTTTATTTTTTCAACAGACCCTAAAGAATGCCTACCAAAAGTCAAGTCCGTAGAAAGCAACGCAAAAGTAGAGCAAATGAAAATAAAAGTGTCCAACATGAGCATCCATCTCTAGCAGAATTTGTAAAAAAAGTTGAAACAAAACAGCTAATACAGTCATTTAGTGAAACACAAGAAGTTTCAAGTACAAAAACTTTGCCTCCTCTATCAAAATGTAAAACAAACCAAAAAACAATTAACAGAAAATCAGCTATCACTACAGATAAAACTACTTCTTCAAATTTTAATATAGTGCAAAGTAAGCATACCAAGAAAAGTATTTTAGCCAAAATGTACCGTCACAAAGTCCTTCAAAATCTTATGAAAACAGGAGAGAAATCAGGTTCAATGCTTAAAACCTATTGTGGGAAATTAATCTTAGAAGCGTTGATGGACAGTGCAATTCTTAAGAAAAGAAAGTTATTTATTTTACTGTTAAACAAAATGAAACCACTAACAAAACTAATAACTAAATTACAAAAAAGACTTCTCAATAAGTGAAATGTCAACAGAAAGAACTTCTTAAGTATCTGCGGAGGTGAATGGAATCACACTACGAGCACAGAACCATATTTTAATGAAGAAGCGTACAAACAAAAGCAAACAAATACAATTGCCATACATAACAGTGGTCGAGGTTATGAAAAAGTGAATAATACCATAATGGAACAAGAAGTACTCCTTACAAAAATATGCCCTGAAAACTTAGAGTTACCCCTCCATTCAACTGAATCAGAACGTCTAGTGTACAAATGGCCATGCACGTCAATGTGTAACATTCCCAAACAATGTTTCAAATCTTTTACGCCAATTCCTCAATAAATATGTAAAAAGCAAAGACAAAATCAAAATTAAATGACTGCAAAATTTGGATACCTGTCCAGTGCGCAAGT
Organism: Ambystoma mexicanum; assembly: GCF_040938575.1. Lineage (NCBI taxonomy): Eukaryota > Metazoa > Chordata > Amphibia > Caudata > Ambystomatidae > Ambystoma > Ambystoma mexicanum. The sequence continues at coordinate 491,989 of NW_027182502.1, forward strand.
ACACAGGACTACAAGGACATTCATTGGCCTGCATTACAGGACCTACTTGTAAAACCACTTTCCATGATATCAAAAGGATTTCAACACATCATTAAACTATAAGAAATCTAGTCTATAAACTGTACTATGCTAAAAGTCCTGCTTTAGCACTAGCAAAGTTAAATAACATCCTTCTACATGGTACAGCAAAAGACCTACTTGAAGAAATTCACTATATCCAGAAAAAAATATTTTGGAAGTGAAAGCCATTTACAGAATGAAATAGCTTTAAACCAATTAAACAACAATTCTACACATGGCAACCTTTTGCTAAACACATACAAAAAAGAAATACTAAAATGTAAAAGTACATCAGCTGAAGTACCAAACCATGTATGTGTATGTTGCCGTAGAACTTTTTATAAAAGTAACACATAAACTGTAGACCTATCATACAAAATAGAACACAATGAAGATTCTAAATGGTTTGAATTAGCTCTCTACCTTGTAGCAGAAAACAAATACAAAATAACTGAGCCCTTAATACTTTGCAGTTACTGCACTACAAAACTTGACAACAACCAAACTCCTTCACGTGCTATCACAAATAATTTGGAATCATACCCAGTACCAAAACCCCTACAACAACTTAATTTATATGAGAGCATCATAATTCAAACAGTACACCCATTTCAGGCAATAATACGCCTTCAACCAAAAACAGCAAAATTACCTCCTTCTGAATTGGTAAAAGGCATTCGTGGTAAAGTAGTTTATTTACCATTAGATCTAAAAGAAAATGTGCATACTCTAGGAGTGCAACATCCAATGCAGCAATCTTTAATTATCTTAGTAAATGGAGTACCTATAAAAGACAAAAAAATAAGGCAACAGCTGGTAGATTTATATAAAGTTAGACAAGACTTCCAATATCTTAAAGAGAATAATGAATATTACAAAGAAATTAATATTGAAGAAAACTTGAAAGAAACAACTGAAATAATTCAGGAAACACAAGAATCTGGTCAATTTGAGCTACTAGATCCTGCTACAATATCAAATACTTTAGACCATTATACAATTCATCCTTTGCACTGTAATGACACCATAGAAGATGCACTGGAAACTTACCAAATGCGTCAAACAAAAGGATCGCCAATTAGCATATGGGAAAAAAGTATAGAAGCACATGCTTTTCCTCTACTCTTTCCTACTGGAAAAGGAGGAAGGTATGATGATAGACCTATTCAAATATGAGCATCAGAATGCCGCTCATTACGGATGTATTCTGAAGATCCCAGATTTAGACAAAATGTGGAATACATATTCCACCTACTCTTTGAAAGTGAACTAGCAACTTTATGTTACGGAGTTGCACACATATTAAAATCAGGATCACACTTTCAAAATATGACAGCTACACAATTATTAGAAAAAGTGCAACACAAAGATGAGGTTTTACAATCAAATATTACAAATCTATTAGCAAATATGCGTGGTACTAAAGAGTACTGGTTTCGACGTCATGGAGATGTACGTTGTATGATCAGAAACCTTGGCCCACCCACTTGGTTTGTTACATTAAGTTGTGCAGAATATGCATGGGAAGATTTACATGATTTCCTACGCATATCAAATAAAAACAAAACAAACATAGATATACTAAGACCTGGAGAACTTTGTTCCTTGGATCCTGTTAATGTTTCAGGATATTTTCACCATCGCTTCATTGCTATGCTACATTTTATTTGTAATAAAACTGTTCCTCCCCTTGGAGAAGTGCAACACTTCTTTTGGAGAAAAGAATACCAAGCCAGAGGAGCACCACATATCCACATGCTTTTATGGATTAAAGATGCTCCTAAATTTGGTCAAGACAGTGATGCCACTGTTTTGCAGTTTATTGAAAAATAAGTCACTTGTGAAATTCCATCAGAAGCCACAAATAGTGATCTTCATGCACACATTTTACAATTTCAAAGACACAAATGTGGAAAATATTGTCGTCGCAAATACAAAAGCAAAGGGAAATACTACACCAAATGCCGATTTGGTTTCCCTAGACCAGTTACAAATGCAGGTCAAGTGAACAACCTCATGTCTTCAGTTAGACATAGTGTTAAAGGTAAGTCACCTAAAATACATATTACATAAAAAGAAAAGAAGAAGAAAAATATATCAATGATTATAATGCAATCATTGCCCACTTATGGAATGCAAACATAGATGTGCAGTACATTGCAGATAATTCTACTGCAGTTGCACAATATGTCACAGCATACTTAACTAAAGCAGAAAAGACAGAGCTCCAAGACCTCTGGAATGATCTGTCATCAGATAAAACAGTATCTCAGAAAATATACAGCTTGGGCATAAAAATGCTCACCCATAGAGAATGTGGATCATATGAAGCAGCTGATCATTTAACTGGTACTGCATTGTATGGTAAATCTGAAAATATAGTATGGCTAAGTCTTGGTCCAGCTAAATCTAGAAAAAGAGTTCTAAAATCATATGAAGATATATAAACAATAGCCAAACATGATCCCAACAGCCAAGACATTTTAAAAAACAATTTATTGGACACATACTACCCAAACAGAAGTAATACTTTGGAAAACACGTGTCTATACCACATAGCCCAAAACTACAGATACAAAAATAATATGAAACCTGATGAAAAAAAGGTAAATATAGAGTGACAAACTGTGAAGGCATCTTAGTTAAACTCACTAAACCAAATTTAATTAATCATATCAAATTGTCATTAAAGACTCCTCAACATAAAGACGTATATTACATGTCCCTGCTACAACTCTTCAAACCATGGAGAAAAGAACAATTACTTGATAACTATGACTCAAATGAGGATGCTTTCAAAGCAAATGAAAGCACTATAACTGATGTAAACTTTACACAGTAAAAAACAATGTTGCACAATGAACAGCAACACGAAGAAGAACTCCAGGCCCAACTAGATAAGGACACACCTGACAGCAGTCATCCTTCTGTAACAGGAAGCCAAGAACCACTGGGAGAACCACTAATAATAAATGAGGCAGAATTAGCTATGATAGAAGTAGAAAACACCATGTGTCAGTATGAAGATAAGGAAGACTTAAAAATACTACAATCAAAACTAAACAATGAGCAAAGTAGCATTTTTCAAGAAGTAACAAAACAAATTGCACATGGTGTAAAACATGAAAATAAAGAATGTTCCTGCCATAATTATAAACCTATACTACTGTACGTCAGTGGTGAAGCTGGTTCTGGTAAAGCATTCCTAATCAAAATCATTAGTAAGTTCCTTCAACAATTGACAAACAACAAACTGTCAGCTGTTGTCACTGCCCCCACAGGTTTAGCTGCCTACAACATAGGTGGTGTTACATTACACCGATTACTACTATTACCAGTAGAACACCAGAACAAATTAGACTATTACAAACTTTCTGCAGAAGCTGCAATGGAATTACGCAGAGTATTAAAACAAATGAAAATGCTACTAATAGATGAAGTGAGCATGGTCTCCAACCTGATGTTAGCTTTGATTCACCTCAGATTACAAGAAGTACTCAAAACAAACTATGAAGAGCTCTTTGCAAGAAAACACATTATTGTTTTTGGAGATCTGCTTCAATTAACACCAGTAAAAGGTGAGCCTATTTTTAAAACATTAGGACACAAACTCTGCCGTAAAACTGTTGGCAGCATTGGAAATGTCAACCTTTGGCAACATTTCCAATACAGAGAATTAACAGAAAACATGCGGCAATCTGCAGATCTCACTTATGCCAACATTTTAAAAAGTATCAGAGTTGGTATACAATCTAAAGAAGCAGAAGGAATATTGAAAACCCGGCACATTAATGCACTTTATGGCGATAATGCATGTGCTACAGATGTTATGGAACAATTAGCCCACAAAAATGTCAATTGTATGGCCTTACTGCCAACTCTTGCAAGCTGTTTCAAATTCATTGAAATCATGCTAAGTAAGAAATGCAACCAATCATGGAAATTAGCGCCACAGACAAACTAGATGTACCTGGTATGACACTACCCATGTGTGACCAAGCCACAACAAGACTAAATCGTTTAGAAAAATCAATCTCAAAAACAGCAGGCTTAGAAAAGATATTAAAATTATCCTTAAATTGCAGAGTAATGCTTAAACGTAACCTTGACGTGGACCAAGGACTAGTTAATGGAGCACTGGGTTCAGTTGTTGGCTTTCAAACATACCCACGTGACAACAAAATTCAGTTTGTCAATATACTCTTTGACAAACTTTCAGAAGTAAAAAGGATAGGACGCTCAACAGCTAGATTCCTTTGCTTCAAAGATATGTATGTACGCAGAGAACAATTTTCTCTAACTCTTGCATACGCAGTCACGATTCATAAATCACAAGGTCTTACCCTAGACAAAGCAATGATAGATATTGGTAACACAGTCTTTAAAGAAGGCATGAGCTATGTAGCACTATAACGCTTACGTACACTTGACGGTAAATTTCTAATCAACTTTGATGCAAGTAAAATAAATGCTGATGTTCCTTGCATTTTAGAATACAATAGACTTTGCTCACTATACACCCCCCACCTAAACACATATTCTGTTCCACAAAAAGTAAAACTTTATAAAAGAAAAATAAATCAAACAGAAATGCAACAGGATGTCACTGCAAATCCTCCAAAGAGAGTAAAAGAAACTAATACTTCATCAAGTACCACAAGCAAAAAAGAATCAATTAGGGAAAGTAAACCAAGTACTTCTTTAAAGAAGGAAGACAAACTCCAAAAAAAGCAGTTAGATACAGAACTACCTGGACCATTTAAATTCTCAAATATAGTTGGTGTAAGTTGCTACGCAAATGTAGCAATGAATATTCTATTTCAATGACCACCAATTGTTGACAACATTTACTTACACAGTACAGACCCATTGTGTTTGCAAATGTTAGTACTTCACAGAAATGCAGCAAACAATCCTGACAACACGCATAGTGTTTTTGGAATAAGACAACAATTGGACTACTGTGCTGGAATGGTGAAATTCACTATAAATTCACAGGAAGATCCACAAGAATTTCTAATGTACTTACTACAAGTACTGGAAAACAAAAACATACCTATAAATGAAATCTTTCAGATTTCATACATGTGGAAACATACATGCATCTCTGCAACAATGTGACACAAGAAGAAATCCCCAATGAACGCTTCATATATATATCAATACCAAATTGTGAATCCATTCCATTTCAGCGACTTGTACAAAATGCAAACCATGGTAGATTATGCTCTACCTGCAATTCAGATAATCGCTCCATGCTGACTGGATTCACACATGGTCAAATATCACTTGGTAAGAAAACCTTCACAACAATAGGTATAATCTACCACGCAGGAGCCACAACCAATTCAGGGCACTACACTGCATATATAAAACAGAAATGTGGATGGTTTGAATGTAATGATAGTACCATTACTCTAAAGCAGAGATGCCCAGGAAATCTTACAAACGCTTATTTGATGTTCTGAAAACCAAAATTTGTTAACTAACCTGTATTTAAACCCTAAGTAAACTTGTGTTAAAAAAATATAAACTGTTAGAATACTCCAAAAGCTATCTAACTGCTCAAAGATTCTACAACAACTAATCAGATAAATGAATACCACTAAATTAGACCAAAAAATATACAGTCAGAATACGCCAATTGGTATCTAACTGTCCCAAAATTTAACAATATCCAAATAGATAAATCAATACCACTAAAAAATATCAAAAAAATAGACAGTTACAATACGCCAATTGGTATCTAACTGCTCCAAAATTTTATAATATCAAAACTAATAAATAATATGTTACTGCTCCAAAAAAATACAACAAGCCAAAGTATTAAGCATTAGCCAGAAACAAGTGAACACTGAAAACAAACAAACAAATAAACTGTAGCATAACAGAAAAAGTGTTTTTTTTAATCCAACATGGATTTTATTTTCTCCCACAGACCCAATGATTTTAGCAACAAATACAGAAACTGTGCAAATTGCACAGTACTCTGATTTGTAATCTACTAAATATGAGGGTCCACAAAAAAAATGTGTTGATTATACAATGTAATAATTCATTACAAAATACTAATACTAACATGCTATTTTCTTTTATCACAGAAATTAACAAGAAAAACATGGACTTCTGTTACTAGACCAAACAGTAAGTATACAATAATAAGGAGAACCATAGCAGCATATCACATCCATAGTATCTAATACTTTTGTTCCTTATACATTTGTTTTTCACCCAAAGTTATAAGCAAATATGAACGTGATATGCTGCGGTGGTTGTTGCCAGGGCATACAGTCTTGGGTGCATGGCCAAATGGCCATGCACCCAAGACTCTGTGCCCTGGCAACAACCATCGCAGCATATCACATCCATAGAGTCAAACATTTCAACTATGGTCTATGGAAACTTTTAATGTCCGTGGACATTATGAGTGTTCTTAGAACACTTTCAACTTGCCAGCGAACAATACGGACAGCGTTTTCAGGACACGCCCTACGAACATTTCAGAACAACCCGATAGTTCTTAGAACACTTTCAACTTGACAACGAACAATACGGACAGTGTCCTCAGAACACCCCCATTTCGTTTATTTGCGAACATTTCAGGACACCATGAGTGTTCTAAGAACACATTCAACTTGACAGAGAACAATACGGACAGCGTCCTCAGGACACCCCCATTTTGTTTATTTACGAACATTTCAGGACACTGCGAGTGTTCTTAGAACACATTCAACTTGCCAGCGAACAATACGGACTACGCCTTCAGGACACCCCCGACGAACATTCCAGGACACCGGGAGTGTTCTTAGAAACGTCTTCAGAACACCTCCATTTTGTTTATTTGCGAACATTTCAGGACACAGCGAGTGTTCTTAGAACACATTCAACTTGAGAGAGAACAATACGGACAGCGTCCTCAGGACACCCCCTACGAACATTCCCAGGACACCGCGAGTGTTCTTAGAAGCGTCTTTAGAACACCACCATCTTGTTTATTTGCGAACATTTTCAGACACCGCGAGTGTTCTTAGAACACATTCAACTTGACAACGAACAATATGGACAGTGTCCTCAGAACACCCATTTCATTTATTTGCGAAAATTTCAGGACACCATGAGTGTTCTAAGAACACATTCAACTTGACAGAGAACAATACGGACAGCGTCCTCAGGACACCCCCATTTTGTTTATTTGCGAACATTTCAGGACACCGCGAGTGTTCTTAGAACACATTCAACTTGACAGAGAACAATATGGACAGCGTCCTCAGGACACACCCATTTTGTTTATTTGCGAAGATTTAAGGACACTGCAAGTGTTCTTAGAACACATTCAACTTGTCAGCCACCACCCCATTCATATTTGCGAACATTTCAGGACACAGCGAATGTTCGACAACGTCTTCAGAACACCCCCATTTTGTGTATTTGCGAACAATTTAGGACACCGTGAGTGTTCTTAGAACATATTCAACTTGACAACGAACAATACGGACAGCGTCCTCAGGACACCCCCATTTTGTTTATTTGCGAACATTTCAGGACACTGCGAGTGTTCTTAGAACAGTTTCAGTTTGCTTGCGAACAAAACGGACACATATTGAGTCCTCAGAACACCCCCCATTCAGTTTATTTAGAACATTTCAGAACACCCATGATGTCCGCAGACAAATCAAACACAAAAAGAACATCTAACAGATAAAAAACTCAACTTTCATCCTATCTCATATACTCCCACCCTCTCCAAACACTCCTACACACCAACACACTCTACTAAATACAAATTTTGAACAAAGTTTCACTGCGCTGTCCGCGGACGACCGCAAATCCAAAATGGCAGGCGCTACCGAAAATCTGACGCGCTTCACGCTCCACGCCATCCAATCAGCGAACACGTTGCATGTCCGCGAACATCACGCAAGCTGATTGGCCAATCAGGACACTGTCCAGGGAAGTCCGTCCGAGGACCGAACACAGATATCACTAATTTTTTTTTACCTACTTTTTGGTCATTTTAAAAAAACTGCTGGATGGATTTTCACCAAATTTGCAAAACCATGCTTTCGGGACCAAGCCACTGCTCCTGGTCCAAATTTGGTGAAAATCCGTCCAGCGGTTTGGGCTGTAGACGCAAGCAACATTTTTTTCCCATTCAGTCTATGGGAAAAAAAAAAGTTTTGGGACCCCCCTATAACTTTGCCCCCCCTGGACGAATCCTCACCAAACTTTGCGAAAAAATTCAGAGTGACCCAAATACAAAGTCTGGTGAGGATCCGTCCAGGGAGAGTGAAGTTATAAGCCGCCCAAAAAGTGCTCTTCCTATGGAAACAGCAACTTAACCATAACTACATGGCCACTACCGTGGCCATGTAATATATATATATATATATATATATATATATATATATATATATATATATATATATATATATATATATATATACAGTCAATTGTGAAAAGGTCAATTGTGACCCTTTAAATTCGGTCAATTGTTCATTCAAACAATTATAAACAAACAATTTGGATAATACCTGTTTCAGTAATATTACAAATATTATTGTGATATTCTATTTACTTTTTTCTAAAATGAACAGATTACTTCTTAGTTCTTCTTTGTTCCTCAAATTTGGTTGCTTCTTTTCAGGAGAATGATCTTCACTGCAATTGTAAAAGAAACAAATTAGTAATTTTGTTTGTATATAGCACTGTTTTTAATTTAGACATTGATTTTTTTTTTAATTGAAATCCTCAGCGCCTTCTTCAAAACCATTAAAACTATCTTATTTACATAAGATACGTCGCACCAGTTCAATACATATGATATGTTCTTAATGAACAAATTGTATTGCAATGACTAACTGTAGCAAACAAAATATCTTTACTATGTCTTGTGAAATTCATAATGTAACACTGAATACCACTATTTACGTAACTAAGCTCTTCCAGGTAATAGTGCCTAAATGTCATGCTTAAATTAAAGTAATTGAATAAATAAACAAATAAAACAAAAATATTAAATCAGTTTGAAAATGTGTTCATGTACTGTACAGAAAATATGCATACCTGTAGTTTGTGTTCATGCATATGGATATGCATGGAGCTGCAAGTAGAAATCCTGGAGACTTGTACAGTATTTCTTGTAGATGGTGCTTGCCAATGATATGACACTTGTACTCAGAGAGATTCACAGTACATTTGCAGTGCTGATCTATGATGATGCAGTTAGATGTAGAGGTCTTGAATGTGATTGGTGGATGCTCATGTGACTTCTTAGCTACATCCAATGAGGGAATGGCACAGAAAGTGAAGTGGAAATGGTAGAAGGGCTGTTCATGTTACGATATGTCGCAGACATGGCGGTAGTTCACGGACATCGGGTGTTACATCCGGGAATTTTTGGGTTCAGAAGTCATGCAAATGAGAATGAGCACTGAAAGGGATTGGTCAGGAAAGTTTAGTGGGTGTGTTGTGCCAGGAGAGACTTTCTCAGATACTCTTTTTGCTGAGAGAACAACAGATAGCTATGGCTGTGTGTTTCAGAAAACAGATTGTTCGGATTTTGGGAGATTCATGGATACATTGGTTGAAGGTGCATGCAGAAAGCTGTGGAGTAGCTGTAGATCTTGGATTTCCACATGTGGAAGTACACTGACATGGAGTACGTGGAATGAAGTGGTTGGACTTGCTACCTCTTTGTGCTACTTTGGAGACAGAGCAACATCCAGACATAATTGTAATTCATTGATTCATTGTGGAGGGAACAGTTTAAGACATTTGTCTGGAATTTCTTTGTAATTTTCTATGAAAGAAGGACTTGGGAAGGTCATGGACATGTTTCCTAATTCTTAAGTAATATTTTCATGGATTGAGCAGAGACAAACGGGGCTTCGTTCTTCTTCATTTGGTCCACAAATGGAAAAAACTAGGCACAATGTTAATAAGGCTGTTTGTGCCTTTCTAAGAGATTTTGGCACGTCCTCTTTTCATAATGAAAATATTATGTTTCGTAGTACATACATTTTTCGCAGAGATGGAGTCCATCTTACTTATGCTGGCAATCAGATTTTTTTGACAAATATGCAAAATGCATTACGACCTTTTTTAGATTTACAGCATCCATTTTGAAGTAGGTGTTAAGTATTTATAATTTTTGACATACAAACACCTCCCAAAGGCTCTTTTCAGAGCCACCACTTCCTACCAGAGAAAATTGCAATGGTTATGATAGGGTAGCAATCCAATTTTTTTGATGTCCGCGGACTGTCCACGGACTTCTAAAAAATACAAAGGGCCCTGCTTCATTTATTTTCACTTCTATTTTTTAACTGTGAAGGGTGGCTCTGAAAAGAGCCTTATTTTTTTTGATTTTTGTAATTTGTATTTTTTTTGGTTTTTTATACATGACACACTAGGAGAGGAGGGGAAAGGAGGGTAAAGGGGGGACACCAACCACAGGGATAAGAAAGGGCGAGCTGAGAGAGGAAGATGTACAGTGGGTTTTATTTGGGTAGTGAGCAGGTCTTCTCATGCTCTGTGACGATAGTCTCAAAAGCACTGCAAAGTCGCTCCCCCCTGCAGAGTACTGTGTCACAGTACATACATACAACTGTGACCCTCGAAAAGGTAAGGGTCATTAGAATTCTGTATGGCCTGTGAGGCAGCTTGAGGAAGACGCTGTCCCACAGAGGTGGTCCTTGTGGTGACAGGATCAGAAACAGAGGATGAAGTAGAGGAAATCAACCTACTACGTTCTTTGCAAGGTACAACCTTGCAAATAACCCCAGAGTGAAATTACCTCAGGTGTCGCTTCATGGTAGTGGTCCCAAAGCTGTACGAAATGTGCCTCCTGTGACTGAGTATCATTTTTCACTCATTGCAGGTGACACAGTTCGCACAAGCCTAGGACCATTCCCATGAATTGTAAACAACAGCCACACCCAAGACTCACGCCTAGTGTGGGTTGTAGGGATTTCCTCTACCTCCTTCTCCTCAACCTCTTCTTCCTCCTCTGCATCTCACTCCTGTTCCCCTCTTCAGGTCCTTGGGGAGGTGGTGGTGGTGGAGGGGGTGGGGGTGGTGCTGAAGCAGGTGCACCACCAGGTGGCAGTAGAGCAGCCATGGATGCCATCAAAGATGAGATGGAAATCTGCAGTTCGCAGTTGGCAGCAAAATTCGCTGTGCTCTGTACAAAAGGCAGAAACACAATGAGAATAAGCTCTAGGGCGTGGTCTTTTATAGGGGTGCTTGTACGCAGTTTGCAGACATGCGCACTGTCCGCGGACAGATTGAACACAAAAAAAGGTTCAAAAAGTTTCAAAAAGTTTCAAAAAGTATGTAGAAACTCAGGATTACTAGGTGGAACTTGTGCCGTGGTGAGTTTTTATGGAAAAATATTGTGTATTACTTGAAAATATACTTTTAATTTGTTCGGGGAAATGAACAGTGTCCGCATTCAGAACACGCAATCAGTGTGGGCATGGTCACATGATCGCTTCGCGAACATGTTCGCGAAGGAAGCGGCTGTCCGCAGGACACCAAATGCAGCAACATTAGTTTGCGCATGCACATTGATGTTCTACGGACACTGCTCTGGTCCTGAAGTAGTTAAAAGTGTGTCACATGTCAAACGAACAGTTACGGACAGGCGTTTGTTCTTAGAACAGTTTCAACTTGCTTGCGAACAATACGGACAGACATAGCATCCTCAGGACACCTCCATTTTCGTTTCTTTATGAACATTTCAGGACACCGCGTGTGTTCTTAGAACAGTTTCAACTTGTTAGCGAACAGTACGGACACGTATAGTGTTCTTCAGGACACATCCATTTTCGTTTAATTACGAACATTTCAGGACACCAATTGTGTTCTCAGAACAGTTTCAACTTGCTAGCGAACAGTACGGACAGGTATAGTGTTCCTCAGGACACCTCCATTTTCGTTTCTTTATGAACATTTCAGGACACCGCGTGTGTTCTTAGAACAGTTTCAACTTGTTAGCAAACAGTACGGACAGGTATAGTGTTCTTCAGGACACATCCATTTTCGTTTAATTACGAACATTTCAGGACACCAATTGTGTTCTCAGAACAGTTTCAACTTGCTAGCGAACAGTACGGACAGGTATAGTGTTCTTCAGGACACCTCAATTTTTGTTTATTTACGAACATTTCAGGACACCGCGTGTGTTCTTAGAACAGTTCCAACTTGTTAGCAAACAGTACGGACAGGTATAGTGTTCGTCAGGACACCTCCATTTTTGTTTATTCACGAACATTTCAGGACACCAATTGTGTTCTAAGAACAGTTTCAACTTGCTAGCGAACAGTACGGACAGGTATACTGTTCTTCAAGACACCTCCATTTTCGTTTATTTTTACGAACATTTCAGGACACCAATTGTGTTCTCAGAACAGTTTCAACTTGCTAGCGAACAGTATGGACAGGTATAGTGTTCTTCAGGACACCTCCATTTTCGTTTATTTACGAACATTTCAGGACACCAATTGTGTTCTCAGAACAGTTTCAACTTGCTAGCGAACAGTACGGACAGGTATAGTGTTCTTCAGGACAGCTCCATTAAACATACCCCCCCAGAGTTTTTAGGTAGTGGTACTGTTCTCCGAACATGACCGCGGACATTAAAAGCATTCGCGGACATCAAGTTCAGTCGAAGAGGTTCAGTATGTTCTATATTACATGTACATAAAGTCAACGTTATTATTGTTAAGTTGTGCTACTAAAAACCTATGAAATTCAGTGAAAAAACTTTGTTAAAGGGACATTATGGTTAAGTTGCGCTACTAAAAACCTATGAAATTCAGTAAAAGAAGTTTGTTAAAGGGACATTATGGTTAAGTTGCACTACTAAAAACCTGTGAAATTCAGTGAAACAACTTTGTTAAAGGGACGTTATGGTTAAGTTGCGCTACTAAAAACCTATGAAATTCAATGAAAAAAACTTTGTTAAAGGGACGTTATGGTTCCAAGTAAAACCGAAAAACCCTTGGAATTTGCCAGTTATGGTAAGCTAAGCAACCATAACTCACGCCACCACCGTACACTGCTAAGGCTAACACCCAGAACATCAAAGATGACATCACAAATGTCATTGATGACATCACTGATGACATCACATGTGCATTTACCTTTCATGAAAAGTCTGTACAAGGGTTTCTTATTGTCATGTTAATTAAAGAAAAGTGTCAATGGTCATTGGAATAAATATCAAGGGCTAATTACTCCATCCAGTATACTAAGGTGCTCATGTAGAAACATGGGCATTGTGTGCAGGATACATGATGGAGGTGCAATATTCATAAGCTTGCCATGTTGAATAGAGAAATGATAACTGTTTTCTTATTAGACTTTTGCATACTGTGAAACATGTGATAAGTAGATAATAAAATCCACTTACTACATAATTGCATTAGTATAGACAAAACACACAGAGACAACACCACATACAAATATGAGTATATACAAGGACATTGAAGTAAGAAAAAAACAGCAGTAGTAGCAAAAAGTGTTCATAACCTAAATGATTACCTTTATGCAGAAAAATGATTGCTCTGTTTCACAGCTGCTACTTACCCTATATATATATATATATATATATCACATGATGTGCCTGGACTCTAAGGAAAGTAGTGTGAATACAAGATTTAAAAATAGGAGCATATACAGGGAAAGTACAGTAATAAAAAAACAACAGAACTATCAGAAAGTGCTGATAACTCTACTGATAATTTTAATGCACAGAAAGGATTGCTGTCTTTCAAGCTTATGTCTTCCCCAATGTATATGTTTCATATAATATGACTGGACCCTAAGGGAATTATTGTAAGAACATACTTGAAGGATAAGTCTACAAATATACTACCTTTTCCACTGTTAATTCCTGACTGTTACTGAAGAAAACCATGTGGCCTAGATATGTCAGTAAAGGAAAAAAGGGGGAGCCTGACTTGTGATGTCATCAGTGATGTCATCAATGACATTTGTGATGTCATCTTTGATGTCCTGAGTGTTAGTCTTAGCAGTGCACGGTGGTGGCATGAGTTATGGTTGTTTAGCTTACCATAACTGGTGAATTTCAAGGGTTTTTCAGTTTTACTTGGAACCATAACGTCCCTTTAACAAAGTTTTTTCACTGAATTTCATAGGTTTTTAGTAGTGCAACTTAACCATAACGTCCCTTTAACAAAGTTTTTTCACTGAATATATATATATATATATATACATTCTACCCTACTTCTAACTATATTTTTGTCTTCTTGTCTTCCTCCTCCCTCCGTTACCTTCCCTTACTTGTTTGTAGGCATGCACTTTTGCCAAAGTATTCAGTCTTTTTCTTTCACCGTTCGCATGTTTCCTCTCTGGATGCTCGGGATCACTGCCTTCGTCACCGCCTCTCCTGCTGTTCGTCCGCTCAGCTGCTTGTAGTAGTGGGAAGGGGTTTGTAGGGGAAAGTACAGGTCCCTTCAGGCCTTCACCTGAGGTTTTGCTCTTTACTCTAACCACTATCTACGGGGAGCTTCACAGTCTACTTGGCCGGATGCCAAAGGACTTGTGATATTGTCGAGGACCTAGTGTTACTTTATGTCGAAGGTCAATGGGTGTCTTATTTAATCCATAATCGATAGCCATCAATCTCTGCTACCAAGTGTGCATGACGGACCCCAGCCGGCCCGTAGGACTGCGGTTTTCCTAAACAGCACTTTAAGATGAAATAGCAGCACCCAGCAGATGCATGTGGATGCAGATTAGTACTCAAGCATCAAATTGTTAATGATAACTCAATGGTTTGGCAAAGGGAGTCCGTTTAGTGACAAGTACAAAAAATGGGGAGTTATGAATATCAGCTGTTGCTCGATCTTCCTTCTCACTTCACCTCCGATGAGCTTCACAAAAATCACATCCTTTATACTAAAAACTTGTCATCGCTGACATGAAGCGCTAAAATGTTGCATGCAATTCTATTGGTTATAGGAAGGTAACTTTACTATAGGTACTATAACTGTATATGGTAGTGGAGCAAAAGGATTGGATAACTAGTGTCAGATGGGGCATCTAAGCCCTTCCTTCAAAATGACTACTGTGGACGTCAATAAAAGTATGTAGTCTCATTGGTTCTACAGACTATAGGATCCTAGATTACTTGGTACATTGTGATTGGGTTGATACCACGTCACCTTGTACTTTTCTACTTTGCTTAGCAGCATGCAGAATGGTCGGCCAGGTGCAGGGTCCTCGTCAGTTCCCCTAGCCTCTCACCAACCAGTACCACCATCCATCACTGACCGACTGGCCATGTGCCAATTAGTTTCTAATTTGTACGCCTCGATGCTGCCTCTCTGTCTGGGAGAACTCGGATATCTGTGCATGGCTCAAGGCTGCGCGTAGGTGTGAAGGCCCCAACTCTTCTTGCTTGGCAGGTCACGTGTTTTAGGCACTGTGAAATTGTCTCCGTCTCCATGTAATTTGTGTATTTTATTTTAGCTTTTCTGGCCACCAAATGCTTTCTGCTGCTTATCTTGACTCCTTTGAACAGGATACTCCGCTCTTGGCGTCATAAATTGTATTAGCCTGTGTTAGCTAAAATGACCTTTATTTCTTTGCACGGGTCTCATGCATCTGAGTTTCGTTTCTGTCTTTGGCTTTTGATTCCTGTGTTTGAGGGCCTTCTCTCCTGGGGCCTGTAGTAACTTGCGGTTGATTCTGCCCTTTGCAAAAGTGTATACATACGTCATATAAAGTGCTCCTTTTGAGGTAGATATGTATAGGTGGCGCTTGCCGCACTCTAATTTCTACTAAGCATAGCAAGCTGCACGGTTTCCAAAGCTTCTTGCGTTTCCATGCATATGTACACGTGTAAACTGGTTACATATCTTCATCCCTCTAATAGCATAAGCTTCTTATACTTGACATCGTCCTTTTAACTTCAACTCAGAATGTCGCTTATCCATGGTGTTTCGTCTCTTTCTGTCATTCACAGGTCATTGTTTTCTTTATCTGTGAGTCAGTCTGAGTTCTTGTGATGTCACCATTTGTCTTCTTTTAGGACTTTCTTGGCCTCTTCAGGCATTATGTTTTGATGATCGTCATTCTGTCTCACTTGTGGATATGGTTTTCTCTATGGGTACCTTACTGTCTAAGGTTTCTTAAGTGTAGGTGCTTCAATAGGTACTGTCTGTCCGATAGGTACTGGGCAACATATGTACAGGCACTAGTAGGGCGTAAGTCCCTATCAGAGGGGAAGATGAAAATGTATACATGGGCATCACATAGTTGGCTCTATAACGTATCTCCACTGGGTGGTATTCAAAAAGCCCTAATTGACAAAATGGTCCTTCTGCAAACTAAAATTGAAACCAATAACATCAGCCTCAAACCTGCCCAAACGATACCTAGCCCCATCTCTTGCAAATTAGATGTGCTATTTGAATTCTCACCCATCTCTAACATTGAAACTGAAAAAATCATTGCCAGCCTCAAACCCTCAAGATGTCAGGGCGACATCTGTCCAGCCTCACTGAATAAAGACTGTGCATCTGAACTGCCCGCCTACATCACTAGATTAATCAACACATCCGAAAGTGGCACTGTCCCATCGAATCTCAAAGATGCTTGGGTCCTTCTGCTTTTAAAAAAACCTACACTAGACTCCAATACACTGACCAACTACTGACTCATAACCACAGTACCATTTCTCTTAAATATTCAGGATAGAGCAGCTTATCTGCAGATTCAAAACCATCTGGAAACTAATAATCTCCTCGACACTCCACAATCTGGCTTTCGCCCAAGACACGGGACGGGAACAGCACTACTTGACATTAAATTACGAATGGATGAGCTGAAAGATAATGGGACCCTAGCTCTCCTCCTCTTGTTAGACCTCTCTGCAGTGTTCGACCTAGTCACCCACAATATACTATGCAATCACCTAGCTTCATTAGCCCACTTCTCACCCAAAGCTATCCAATGGATACAATCCTTCCTTACGAATAGCACTATGAGAGTTTTCTCATTGCTCTCTGTGGCTGTATCTGCCCAGTCACGTGTGGAGTACCCCAAGGTTTGTGTGTCTTCCCGACTCTATACAACATATATACAAAGCAATTATTTGACCGACTTGACAAACTGGGTGTCACCTACACTAATTATACAGATGACACCCAAATCCTCCTACCTATCACCACCCCCAACGACATTGACTCTGAATCCCTGAACAAAATCTATCAAACCATCCAAGCCGAGATGGCCCTACATGGTTTGTGCCTCAACGATGATAAGACAGAACTCCTCCTAATAGGATCCCAACACCGTCTCAATAAACTATCTAACTCCTTCATCATTGATCCGAATCATTTAACATAGATGGCAACACTATCAAGCTGTCGAACAAAGTGATAACCCTCGGTTTTTACTTGGACTCCACCTTAACCTTAACTCGACAAGTTAACGCCACTGCATCAGCCACAGCTTACACATCTAAGCTCATTAATGCCTGTAGACCATTCTTATCACCTTACAGCTGTGGTACTCTAGCTAGAGCCCTCATATTGACTAGACTAGACTATTACAATGCAATGTATGTGAGCACCAAGCTCCAGAATATCAATAAACTACAGGTGATCGAAAACAACGTACTGAGAGTAGCACTGAATATACCAAAAAAGTCCCACATCTCAGCAACCAGAAGGAACACTCACTGGCTACCCATCCATGAGCCCATCCTACTTAAAACACTTGCCATGACACACAAATGGCTACACAAGCTAGCACCTAAATATCTCACAGATAAATTCACCCCCAATCATCCCATCAGGCCCACACGCTCAGCCTACGCGCATCATTGCCTCTCCATACCATGATTCAAGCTTTACAACACTGGTGGCAGTAGCTTCCCTGTGGTGGCTGCGAAACAATGGAACAACATAGCAGTAACATTAAGATCTGAACGTTCCTATTGGACCTTCCGCAAGCCCCTCAAAACACAGCTCTTTACTCAAGAATTACTAAAATAACCTCAATGCTCATCCCACGCACTCTCACTGCACTCTGTTCCACAGACGACAACCTACCCCTTGATACTCCTGACTAGCAATGTAACTATTGTATCTACCGTTATCTCCATAGTAACCTGTAACTTGTAACTTGACTTGTCACAATCACAAAGTGTTGTATTGTACTGCATTAATGACGAGAACACTCTTGCAACCTTGTCACCTTTGCAACTCGCTATGCGTGTTTTCTGTCAAGAAAAGCGCCTACATGCCTTTGGGCTTGGTGTGCTATATAAACTGCTAAATAAATAAATAAATAAATTGTGAGGGCATCTTCACGTTGTAGTTCATTGGATAGGTACAGTTCCACTCATAACATACAAGTGTCTTTGTGAGAAATCACATAGAGATCAAAACTACAATATAGGACAACTACCACCAAAGCGCTGTCACTCCGTTCTCCTTTGCGCCGTCTATCTGCCCTCCTTTGTGCGTGCTATTGCTCCACCTCCTTTGCCCTGTCACTCCTTCCTCCCATGTGCACTGTCAATCGTTCCTTCAAATGTTGTACAAAGTTCCGTTGTACTGTTGCTGGCCTACCTTTCATGTATTGTTTTTTTTTTATTCTGCCTTGTGTTGCCATCTATTTTTTATTTCTCCCCCACACTGCTTCCCTCACACCCCGGTGCTGCCCTTCATTCTCCCATTCTCTACATTTTTCCTCCCTGTGCTGTTATTCTTCACTCCGCCCCTCTGTGCTAAATATAAAATGCAATAAACAACTACAAATGTCAAAACTATTGGCTTGTCAATGCTTGTGTTATTCCAGGCAATGTCTACTATGCACAATGCAAGAAGAGTCAGATGAAGATGTCAAACCATAGGTTAATCCCCGTCCTGTCCTCACGCTCCATCACCTCTCCCCCATCACTCAAGCCATCCAACACCCTGCTTCTTGGCTGTATAGTACAACTAGTTCCCTTTCTGCACTTCCAACACTGGCCTCAAGGGGGAGCATTACAGGTAGATGCCAGGAAGCACTGATGTATGAATGAAGATGACAAATGATAGGTTAAGCCCCGTCCTGCCCTCACGCTCCCCCGCCTCCCCCCATCACTCCAGCCATCCCACTCCCTGCTTCTTGGCTGTATAGCACAACTAGTTCCCTTTCTGCACTTCCAGCACTGGCCTCAATGGGGAGTATTACAGGTAGATGCCAGGAAGCACTGATGTATGAATGAAAATGACAAACGATAGGTTAAGCCCCGGCCTGCCCCTGCCCCACCTCACCCCACGCTCCCGCCATCCCACTCCCTGCTTCTGGCTGCAGAGTACCCCTAGTTCCCTTTCTGCACTTCGACCACTGGCCTCAAGGGGGCATTACAGGTAGATGCCAAGTAGCACTGGTGTATGAATGAGTATGGCAAACCATAGGTTAAGCCCCTCCCCCACCACACTTCCACTGCTCCTGCCATCCCACTCCCTGCTTCTTGGCTGCAGAGTACCACTAGTTCCCTTTCTGCACTTCCACCACTGGCCTCAAGGGGGCGCATTACAGGTATATGCCAAGTAGCACTGATGTATGAATGAGGATGGCAAACCATAGGTTAAGCCCCTCCCCCACCACACTTCCACTGCTCCTGCCATCCCACTCCCTGCTACTGGCTGCAGAGTACCACTAGTTCCTGTTCTGCAATTCCACCACTGGCCTCAAGGTGGCATTACAGGTAGATGCCAAGTACCACTGATGTATGAATGAGGATGGCAAACCATAGGTTAAGCCCCTCCCCCACCTCACTACCACTGCTCCCACTATGCCACTCCCTGCTTCTTAGCTGCACAGTACCACTAGTTCCTGTTCTGCACTTCCACCACTGGCCTCAACGGGGGCATTACAGGTAAATGCTAAGAAGCACTGATGTATTTATTTTATTTTATTTTGTACATTTGTATAGCGCTCAAACAGCCCTTGGGCATCATGGCGCTGTTACTTGAAGGGCACTTAGTTACAGGGGAAGGTACAGAGGTTGAAAATACATTTACAGAATTTTACATTTATACAGATAAGGCACAGATAGTATCAACATTTGCAGGTCATAGATTTTTAAGTAGGAAGACATGTGTGGTTAGTACAGGGGTTGGTAAGGCAAAGAGCATAGTTTTCCGTACCTTTCAGAATGCCATGTGTGATACCTCCACACGTAGTGGTGGAGGGAGGGCATTCCATTGTAAGGATGCTAGGTACGGGAAGCTAGTGCCACCTGCTCTAGCTCTTTTGACCATGGGCACGGTAAGCATGTTAGAGTAGGGCGTTCTGGTGGGTTTTACGGAAGTGGAGGGGTGAATCCTTTGTGACAATGAAGCAGGTGCAGAGAGATGGATGCACTTGTGGGTCAGTGCCAGGGCATTGAATATTACACTTTCTTTTATAGGGAGCCAGTGGGCTTCTTTCCTGTCTGCCGTGATATGTTCCCTTTTGGGGATGCCCATAGGTGCGCGTAGGGCATTATTCTGGATGAATTGAAGCTTCTCTAGGTTTTTTGCCGAAGTGCCTAAGAAGAGAATGTTGCATAGTCTAGCCTTGAGCCGATAATGGCTCTTGCTATGTTGGTGCTGTTCTCTTTGGAAAGGTATGGTCTAGCGGCATTTAGGAGCTCGGCATGGTACGCTGCCGAGGAGGCGATCGCATTGACTTGCCTAGTCATAGATAAGTTAGAGTCCAAATATACTCCAAGTGTTTTTATTGATTCCGATACTGGGATTCTGATGGAGTCGATGGTGAAGTGGCTGAATTGAGTGTCAAGGTTCTTGAGTGTGTCGGTGGAACCTACCAGGAGTGCGGTCTTGTCTGAGTTCAGGCACAGTCCGTTGGCTGCCATCCAGGTCTGGATGGCGTTATATATGTTGTTAAGGGTTCTCGAGTCTGCGTCATAGTCGCCTGTGAGTGTGAGTAGGATCTGTGTATCGTCCGCGTAATTGGTGTAGGAGATACCCAGGGTGTCAACAATGAGGAAGAGGGGACGTGTGAATACGTTGTAGAGGGTGGGCGAGAGGCAGGAACCTTGGGGCACCCCACATAGCATGATGGTTGGAGAAGCGTAGGCTAAGTCAGAGAATATTTATTTATTTATTTATTTTTTTGATTTAATTGCGTTACAATTTTTACAAAAAATCCGCCCAATGATGAGTTATTGGGTTATTCATTCTTAATTCTGAATGAGATCTTTTAGCAGAAAGACCATTTCACAAATTCAGTTTTTCCAGAAACAGAGAGAGACCGATGGTGCATCTTCTGTTGTTACCGCTAGCCAATAAGGCCCATAGGTTTTCTAAGTCAAGGGTGCGGTAGTTCTTCAAAGGATCGGCCAAAAATCGGTGTCTGTTCCCTGTTATGCCAGGGCATTCGAGGATCAGATGTTTAGTAGTTTCCACAATGTCCGATGTTTCACAAAACCTGCAGTTGTTTGAGCTGGATTGGTTTCGAATCGCTAGGACTTCGTTTGTTTTCAATTGGTTCAATCTGAACCTTAAGAAAGTTCTGCTTAGCCGTTTCTCTGGGAACTTGCATAGGTATCCACGTACCCCGTCGATTTTCATCGGCGTGCTGGGTAGATTGGCTGTCATCGAGTAGTTGTTTGCAACTTCCAGGGTATTTATCCAGTCTGCTTCGAGAAGTTTCCTTGATACCTGGTTGGGGTTTTGTATTAATGTTTCCAGATTAAGGTTTAGTTCTTGGAGAATGGAGAGGTTATATTGGGCCCATTTGGTCAGCATTGAGTTGTTCCCATAGTTAGTTTCTCTCCTAATAAGGTCCAGAACTTTATTTTTTGGGAAATCGAAGACTTTGCGATATAGCATGATGGTCGATCTCATTTGTAAGGCCCGAAGAGAGGGTATGCACAATTCTCTTCTTATCAATGTTATTGGTGTCGAAGTGGCCAGGTTTAGAACACCCCGCCAGAAAAAACCTTCTAATTTAGGCCAGATTGAGTCAGGGATCAGTGGCATTGCATCCATGCCATAAATCAGGCCAGGAACGACTTTGGCTTTATAAAATCTTATAACGGGAATGATGGAGAATCTTCCGTGCTTCCTGTCCACTGCTTTGGCCTGCGCCGTTAGCTTCTTCAATTTGATCCAAAGGGCCTCCTGCATGACTTGTTCTTCCTTATCGTTGCTGATCATAATGCCCAGGTATTTAAAGGCCTCGACAGTTTCCAGCCTCTTCCCTTCTCCATACCAAGTGAATTTTTTCCTTCTTGTAGCTGCTGTTCCCAGTATTAAAATTTTTGTTTTTTCTTTATTCAGTCTTAAGTTATTTTCTGCCATATAGCGTGTTAGATTGTCTATTTGGCGTTGCAGGCCTATGGGGGTTAAATCCATGAGGATAATATCATCTGCATAGAGTAGTCTCTCAATTTTTGAGCCTCCTAGGGATGGGGGGAAACTTCTGATCAGTTCCGATGATTTCTTGTAGTCTGCTATATAGGCATTGTACAGGGCTGGTGCTAGCGGGCATCCCTGCTTTACACCCTTTGATGTGAATATTTTCCTTGACAATCTGCCTTCGGCGTTTAGTCACTCCCGTATTGACGTTCCGTGATGTAAGGCTTTTATGGGTTCCAAGATGTCCCTTGGGCAATCTAAGCTTTCCAATTTGGCCCATAATCGTTGTCTATTGACCTGGTCGAAAGCTTGGACCAGGTCGATAAAAGCCATGTAAATGGGAGGGCCTCCCTGCAATACTCTGGCTTTCAGAGCGCTTAGTAAAAAAATGTTGGTCGATGTTCCAGAGTTTTTGACGAAGCCATTTTGAAATGGGTCCGCTTGGTCCGAGTCCATGATCCATTTTTGGAAGGCATCCAGGGCCAGAGATGCAAACACCTTGCCCACGACGTCCAAAAGGGCAATCGGTCTATAATTACCCGGGTCGTCTGTGGGACCCCTCTTGAAAATAGGTACAATAATTCCTCTTTTCCAAGACGGAGGGATATCCTGGAGGTGGTTGCAGTTTTTGAAGATCCTACTAATTATCCTTGCCCATAGTTCTGGATGGGACTTAAGCTCGGCGTTACAAAGGCCGTCCGGCCCGGGAGCCCTCGAGTTGTTGAATTTATTTATTTTTTAGGCGGATCGTTGCTTCGTCAACAGGAATATTCCAAAATACGGTGTAATGGACTGTTATTCTGGTGCCAAAACCCAACGGAAAGTTGTTGTCAGCTATCGGTGCGAACAGGTTTGAAAAGTGGGTTATCCACTTGGCCTCTCCTACGTTATTCTGGATGATTCCAGATGTTTTGTTTAGAGATCCCTTAATCAGGTTCCAAAATTCTTTGGGTTTGTTTCTACAGATGGCTGACAGCATATGTTCTGCGTCACACTGATAGAGTTTGTGGCGGTAGTGTCTAAGCCAACTCTTATATTCACGGACCGCCAGCCTCCACAAGTTAAGATTTTCTGCGGTGGGTTTGTTGCAGTAGACTTTCTTTAAGCGTCGGTGGAGCCTTCTTTTTTCCACCAAATCGGTGTTATATAGGTGGTTGGGGGCAGTTGCCGAGTTGCGGGATTTTGACGTTGGTATCAAGAATTTGGTCAACAAAGGGGTATAATCCAGGGCATCTCTGACAGTTGTTCCCAGAGTCTCGCCAATGACTTGGGGATTGGAGTATTGGCAATCGATATCTCGGAGTCCTTTTTGCGATATCTTTACCCGATTCCCCATAGTCGACTTTTCCAGGGGGATTGGGTATGCGAGAGAAAGGGGTCTGCAGTTCTTCCCCTCCGTAATGAGAAGGTTATGGTCGCTGAACATCGTCCGCTTAACCGCAAAGGAATGGATCACCTGAAGTAGATCCTTGGAGACGAATACGTGGTCGATCGAAGCATGTTGGTTCCCTCTTTCCCACGTGGGGATCTCCAGGTTTGCGTTGGTACGCATCAGGTGAAGATTATGTAAATCCCTTGCTTTCATGAGATGCCCAAGCAGTTTCCCTCTTCTTCTTGCCGAAGTGTTTTGATGTATGCCATCTTCCCCTATCCCTTCGCATACTGCATTAAAATCCCCATTTACTATGATGTTATGGTGCTGAGTTTTTTCGTCGGCTTCATCGAACAAATTTGAGAGGGTGAATTCAAATTCTTCGATAGATGTTGCCTCTGGGTTCCAGTATATATTGAGTAAGAGGGTTTTCCCCTCGTTCGAAGTCGGGGAAAGTTCCTGGTTGAATGATTGGTTTAAGATCATCGCCTGGATCCATTTAGGTGTGGCCAGAACTTCAATTGCTTTGAGTCCCGAACCTGATCTGAGAGCCGTGATTAGCCCTGCAGATGGTCGACCCAAGATTCCCTTTGATGCTGCTGAAAAAATTATTTCATACCCATCCAATTGAGGTTTAGTAGTCAGCCATGTCTCCTGCAGGCAGAGGATATCGAAGGTGCCTAAGTTGACATCAGTTATTTTAGTTAGGTGCTCAAATCCACGTGTGTTCCAAGTACCCAGTTTTAGAGGGTTCTTTAAATCTGTTCTAGATCGATTTTCCTTTTTTCCTGCATCTGGTGGGTTAGTTCCGTCTTCTAATGATAGTTGCTAATTTTTCTTATTACGTTGGTCTTCTTCCTTAAACCAGGTCCAAGGCCTTTTAGTTCTCTCCTCTGTTTTTTCCAGTTTATTCGATGATGCTAGTTTCTGAGGCTGATGTAATCTTCTCTGCGACCTTACTTGGGGTTGCTCGTATGCTTGCTGTCCCCTATGACAATTGATTGGAGAATCAGGGTCCGCATCAAGAGCTGTGCGTCTTCTTAGATTCTCGCTTATTCGCTTATTGTCAAATGCTCGTAGGTGATCCATCCTGCTGACAAAATGGGTGCGAGAGGGACCGGGCTTTGTTGGTGAGATTATCGGTTCTCTCAGGCATGTCGATGATCTGGATGATGGTTCAGTTTGATTATTTGGCCGCTTAATTTCTATAAGTTCGTAACCGAGGATCAACAGCGATTCTATTTCCTTCATCAGTTGGTTCTTGATGATTTCCGAGTTTAAATGAATGTATGAATAATCCTTTCTTCCTGATGTACTTGGTTCCACTATCCACAAGTCATAGTTTCTGATCTGTCTTAGGTTTGGGATTTGGGCCAATATTTTCAGAATATTGGTTCTATTCAATGTGATTTCTCCCCCATTTGGGTTGATCTTTTTCAACCTAATGATGGAGTCACTTACGATTTGTTTCGTTGGGGCCTTTGGGTCCCTTTCTCTCTTCTGCTTTGTTGAATTTTTGATAGTTGTTGCTGCACAATGGTTCTGAGAGGGTAGTAGAGATCTATTGCTAGATTCGTGTTGCATTTCATGTGTGCGAGTTTTGTTCTCGTATGTTCTCGCAGGATTGCGGGGGCGTAGACTCACAGACCGAGATCTAATTCCTTGATTAGAGGGATTTGGTGTTCTTACTGCGTGATTATCGTTTTTTTTGTTGATTGTTTGATTCTTTCGATTGTCTAAACAGTCATTTTGTTTTTTTGAATATTTTTTTTTCTACACGCAGTTCTGATGATGGTCGATCGTGCAGGAGAACTTTAGTTGGTGGTTCTCGTTTGTCTGGTAGAGTACACGCTTCAGCAGCTTTCCGTTTTGAAGATTTTTTCTTGCTCGGTTCAAAACCGATTTCATCAATCGTTATCGAGCTCCAGTCAGATTGATCTTCATCAGTCATTACTGAGTTCGATAGCTCCTCTGATCCTATTAAGTTTATTGTAATCGGTTGGTGGTTCGTCAGGGTAGGGTTTTCAGCTTGAGACTTGGTTGTTGGATCTTGGGTTCGTTCCACCCGCTTGGTTTTATTCTTTGCTGACTGAGAGCATTGTAACGTCACACTCTTTTTTGGGTTTTTCTTTACACCAAAATGAGATGCGGTCTGTTGCTGGTTGAAGATCCCGTAGGAAAAAACCTTAGGTATTTGTTCTGGACCTTTGGTGGTGGCCGTTCGATGACCCACCTGTTTTGTGTAGGAGAAGGGGTTTAACATTGAAGGCTTAGGTCCAGTAAAGGATTTGGTTCGATTATCCTTGTGGATGGACTTATTATTTTCGTCTATTATCGCGATTATTGCGTCGAGGGGATCCAACAAATTTTCTGTTTCAGAGACATTATAATCGCGTATTTTGGAGACTTCAACCTCATGGTGGTCCTGAGTTTTAGATAGAGGTGGATCCTGATTTGTTTGAGTAGATGTTGACACTCTATTTACTTGATCCCCCAATGTGCCATACATGGGCAATGAGGTTTCGGGAAGAGCCGTTTTAAGTGATTGATCAATTCTTGAAGCGAGATTGCCGTTGTTGCCGACGATAAAGCCTTCAAGATAATTCAGCTTTGACTGCATTGATGCTATTAAGGACGTCTGGTCTTGTAAGGTGTTGTTAATGCTCTCATACAGCTTGCTAAAAGGGGCACCGTAGACATAATAGACAGCAGGTCTTCCTTTTTGTGTTGAGGCGTAGATTGAGGTGTCGGGTAGCTTCCGTTGTTCGATCTTCTCAGTTGTGTCGGAGTACAAGGAACGTTAAACGAACAGGTAAATCTCTAGTTTTTGTTGAGGCAGGACTCTTTCCTCTGAGATGGGGGGGGACTTAATAGTTGCTTGTACTGAGACAGGAGGCCTCGAAGCATCGAACATACTCCTTTGGTCAGGGCCCTGGCAAACCGGGTTTATGGAAGACTCTATGTGAGCTGCAATTGAGCATTCTTTCGGGGATATGGTGTTTAGCCTCTCACCTTCTTTGTTTAGTGAGATTATGGCAGTGCCAAGAGTTGGTTCAGTACTTTGTTTGATTATTTCCGTTGTTGGTGTGAATTTGGGAGTGCAGTGCCATCTGACCACAGAAGGGTCTTTTGCCAGTGGAGGCGGTGTTCTGATCTGTATTTCTTGAAGTTTTTTAGGATGGCCCCCTGGCGCTGAGTTTGAGTGAGAGGCAAATTGCTCTTGATAGTTTAAACTATCCAGAATTTCTTTGTCGGAGATTTCATCCTGGGGATTCCACCGGTTATCCGTTTTCCTTTTAAAAAAGTCGTTCAGGGTCGCCTCGGTAAGGGGTAGTGCGGGATGTTTCATGGGTCCCATTTTTTTGTTTTGCTGGACCGTTGATTTCGTGATCTGTCTTTTTCTTCACTTACTACTTGAGTTACGTTGTCGTTTAATGTAGATTTTGGTAGTTGGATTCTGATCATCCTCAGCTGGCCGAATTTTATCTAGTTTTTTGGGTTGTAAGTGGGGGGCTTGTTGAGCAGACGTCGCCTGGGCTACTTGATGTACTTTCTTCAGAGGTGTGTTAGGGGGACGACTTCCCAATCTTCCAGGCTCTGATGATGGAGCCTCATCCTTATCAAGGATGTCTGCACCAAGTAAGTAGAGTTCTGAATTGGGAAAAGGTATTGGGTTCAGCGTGCACTCAGTAGTGTCTATAACTGACTCTGGGCGGTGAGAGGTCTCTTTAGGGCTCGACAGGTCATTCCAATTAGGTATTTGGTGGACCTCGACGTGGAATGATGATCCTTTTGAACTGGTGGAATAGGTTTCCACCTGTATTGGTGGGAAATGTTCCACTGCCGTTTCGTTTCCCTCTAACGGAATTGCAGTATCCGTTGCAGCGGGGTTTAGATCTCCATTATGCCATGGGAACGGGTCAATCTGCCCACAAGATATGCTGGGAGCCGCGTTCCCCGGAGGAGAGGGGCTTGTCCGCCTCCCCAGCTCCGCCGAGGTTGAGATGGGCCGCTGGAAATCCTCGTCCACAATACAGCCCAGTGACTCGCTAACCGAGCCAACGGAGGCGGGGTTAGGGGAGCCAATGCCTACCGCCTCTCCGCACTCGGCCGAGACAGCCAACATCATAGTCGGCTCGTCCACCGGATCCACGGGCTGCAAGATCTGAACGATCGGGCCCGGTGAGTCCATACGCCGCACTGCCCGCCTGGGGAGCGCCAACCTTTCACCTCGCTTCCTCGTGGGCATTCCTAGCACAGCGGGCGCGGCAGTCTCTCTCCTCACACGAAGAGCCTGACGTGAAGGCCCCTCCCCCTCCTCCTCGGATCCCACAGAGCCACGATCTGCCAAGACAGCTCGGGAAGGAACAGAGGGTAGGGGTGGCGTGCGGAAGGCGGGTACTGGGATGGGGAGGGTAGGTAAGGTGGGAGTGAAGGGCAGGAAGGCAGGTATGGGATTGGGAGGGTAGACGGGTGAAACAAGGGCTCGGGAAGGGGCAGGAGCGGGTGGTGAGCCTTCAATGGAGGCAGGTTGTGAGGGGCGAGCTGGTTCCGAGCCAATAGTTCTAGTGTTGTTTGGCAGTATTACCTCGAGTCCTGAATCGGGTCTTGGTTCGAGGATGTTGATATCGGACGAGCGAACCTCCATCGTGAAGCGGGACCGGTGGTCCGATGGAATTGAGTTGATCGAGGACATCAGCAGGAGCGGGCGGGTTGGAGTGAGAAACACCGCCCCTGCAGTCCCGCGAGGTCCAGCCAAGGTCTGCCAAAGTCTGCAAGCTCACTCTGCGCTCACTCCGCGGCCGCTCCGCGGATAGGATGGCTTTATCAAGCCACACAGGATATGTCCACTGTAGAAAGACTCTGTGGAATCTGGAGTCTGCCAAAGTCTGCAAGCTCACTCTGCGCTCACTCCGCGGCCGCTCCGCG
Source organism: Ambystoma mexicanum (assembly GCF_040938575.1). Taxonomy (NCBI): domain Eukaryota; kingdom Metazoa; phylum Chordata; class Amphibia; order Caudata; family Ambystomatidae; genus Ambystoma; species Ambystoma mexicanum. The sequence goes on from NW_027182502.1 coordinate 520,744, forward strand.
GATAGGATGGCTTTATCAAGCCACACAGGATATGTCCACTGTAGAAAGACTCTGTGGAATCTGGAGTCTGCCAAAGTCTGCAAGCTCACTCTGCGCTCACTCCGCGGCCGCTCCGCGGATAGGATGGCTTTATCAAGCCACACAGGATATGTCCACTGTAGAAAGACTCTGTGGAATCTGGAGTCTGCCAAAGTCTGCAAGCTCACTCTGCGCTCACTCCGCGGCCGCTCCGCGGATAGGGTGGCTTTTTCAAGCCACACAGGATATGTCCACTGTAGTCAGAGAATATTTGCATGGTCCTTCCTTGTAAGAAGGAGGTAATCCAGGCAGTAGCTTTTGGGCAGAATCTGGCTGTGGTAGCAAGGTGGTGGCATAAGATATGATGGTGTACATGTTTTTTAGTATGGAATATGAGGAGGTCCGTGGTGAACCAGTGTTAGTGTGGCTGGTAGGTTTAGCTTTGAGGGCTTAAGCGGGGCAATGGAATTGACAGCTGATGTAATGGCAGTGTTATAGGATAGCGCAAGGGCCTCTGGGTCAGTGGAGAATGGGGGCCTGAAGTCTGGTGCCTGTAGGTTAGGTACGAGCCTTTCCTTGGTGAGTTGACGGGAGCTTCTGGAGAGTGCAGGAGGTAGGGGGGCAGAGGGGTGAAGGTTGCTTCTGGTACTAGGGATGCTGAACATGATTATATGGTCAGACCACAGGGTGGGGGTGTTATCAGTGATGAGGAGGGGGCAGTTGTGATGGGCTATCCAGTCAAGTGTTCGGCCTTGTGTATGTGTAGGGTCAGTAACAGCGTTTCTAAACCCTAATGTCTCAAGGGCTAAGTTAAGAGATCTAGCAGCAGGATCCTTGACGTCATTAAGGCCTAGATAGAGGTTGCAGGTAGGATGGCTTTGGTTGGGTTTTTTAAGTCATCAGAAAGGAGGTGAGTGAGGGCTGGCTGGAAGTGCCCTATAGGTCCTGGTGGGCGGTAGACGAGATGTAAGGCAATAGTGCTATGATGAGATAGGTTGAGTTTCAATTGGAAGTAGTAGCTGTTGTTGTTTATGTCTTTGTCAATCTTCCTGATGGAGAGGGAGTCTTTAGCTATAAGAGTTACAACGCCACCTTTGGATGGGTGGTCATGGCTGGTGATGGAGCAGCCTGGGGGAGGGCCAGGGATAGCGCAGGACCAGAGGTGTCGTGTAGCCAGGTTTCAATTACCATAAGGAGGCTCGAATTGTGGGTGGTGATGAGGTCATGAACATCTAATGTGTGGGCATTGATTGAATGGGCATTGGCCAGTGCACAGTTCTGATTGGGCTCATGGTGGGCGGCAGTGGCTGTAGGTGGTGGCTTAGACAGGAAGGAGTGGAGGCAGTTTCTGGTGGTGGCTATGGTAGTATTAGCATCTGTGGCGTTGGGAATATCATTGTCAGTGGTATGGTCATCATTGGTAGTGGCATTGAATTCAGTACACGCCAAGCTGGCAACAAGACATTAGTAACAATAGCACTTATAGCGGTATTTTCAGAGTTATGGGCATCATTGGAAGTGGCAGTCAATTCAGTACAGGCCAAGCTGGCCGTAGTTGCATGTTGCAGGATGGCATTTGGTGTGGTAACGGATGTATTCATATTTCTAGAGACATGTCTGGTGAAATCATTGTCAGCAGAATTTGCTATAGGTAAGTGCGGAGGCTTGGTGTGTACAGCATCAATCGTGGCAGCAAGTAACTTAGCGGTATGGGCATAGGAGGCAGGGATCTGTTCAGCGTCTGGTGTGACTTTGGCCAATGTAATTGTCTCATGCACGGTAGTAGGATGATATTCAAGAGTTCCTTTGTGGTCCACCAATGCTGTGGCAGCGCTTTTAGCCAAGTTATTGAGTGGACTTTCAGGTAAGTTAGAGATGCGACTGGGCTCTGGGTGAGGGCATTGGGGAGCAGTTCTTGCAAGTGTACGGGTCATAGATATTGGTCTGCGAGTGGCAAGCATAGATTTCATTCTAACAAGCATTGACCATTGTGAGTTTCCGGCGTTGGATGGGACAAGATGCCGTGCTTGCAGTCGCATATTTCTGAAGTGGGTAGACGGTGGCTGAGAGGTAGGAGGGGCGGTGTGGGTATGGGAGTGTAGTCTTGTTAGCCTAATAGCTAGGGCAGTAGATGGTGGACTTTGAAAAGTATCGGGCCACTTACCTTGTCGGTTTAGAAGAGAAGACAGGCAGACAGCAGCCGGCGAGCAGCGAAGAGCTGCAAAGAGCACCGGTGGCCTTTTCCCATGGCCTACTCCATGTAGGAATGAAGATGGCAAACCATAGGTTGAGCCCCAGCCTGCCCCTCCCACACTTCACCCCACTGTCCAGTCATCTCACTCCCTGCTTCATTGATGCAGAGTACCACTAGTTCCCTTTCTGCACTTCCACCACCGGCCTCAAGGGCAGCATTACAGATATATGCCAAGTAGCACTGATATATGAATGAGGATGGCAAGCCATAGGTTAAGCCCCTCACCACTTCACCCCACTGCCCAGTCATCCCACTCCAGAGTACCACTAGTTCCTTTTCTGCACTTCCACCACTGGCCTCAAGGGGGGGTATTATAGGTAGATGCCAAGTAGCACTGATGTAGGAATGAGGATGCTATGGATGCTCGTGATTTTGGGATATTGTTGTGCTAGAGTCGCTCTTGTTTGCTCTCCCCTACTGGGCGCTACACCTTCATGCTTCAGGGGGCGCTGTGCCACCCAAGGCATTGAGTTAATAATTGCATCTTTCAGACGCTGGCCTTCAGTGCACAGAAGCATGGATGGAAGCCAGGGAGGGATGCTGTGGCTGCCCAGGCAATGGGGGTACCTCAGCCTCCCCGCGCCCTCATTATCCGCCATGCCCTTTGAGTGACATGTAACTAGTGACATGTGTGCACGTGTGTGCGGCTGCAGTCCTGGGGCTATTCATGATAACTTTCTCTGTTCCACCCTGAAGTCTTCCTCTGCTGCAGGGGGACATGAGTGGGACATGAGTGGGGGCCTGCTGGCAGGTGCCCCTGACTGCTGGGGGGTGGGGGTGCAGAGGGACATGAGTGGGATATGAGTGGGGGCCTTCTGGCAGGTGTCCCTGGCTGCTGGGGGGTGGGGGTGCAAGGGGACATGAGTGGGACATGAGTGGGGGCCTGCTGGCAGGTGCCCCTGACTGCTGGGGGGTGGCGGTGCAGGGGGACATGAGTGGGACATGAGTGGGGGCCTGCTGGCAGGTGCCCCTGACTGCTGGGGGGTGGGGGTGCAAGGGGACATGAGTGGGACATGAGTGGGGGCCTGCTGGCAGGTGCCCCTGACTGCTGGGGGGTGGCGGTGCAGGGGGACATAAGTGAGACATGAGTGGGGGCCTGCTGGCAGGTGCCCCTCACTGCTAGGGGGTGTGGGTGCAAGGGGACATGAGTGGGGGCCTGCTGGCAGGTGCCCCTGACTGCTGTGGGATGGGGGTCCAGGGGGACATGAGTGGGACATGAGTGGGGGCCTGCTGGCAGGTGCCCCTGCACTGCTGAAGGGTGGGGGTGCAGGGGGACATGAGTTGATGATCATATTGCAAGGTGACATGTGCCTTGGCTGGGGGGGCATGCCCATGGTGGATGGGCTGCCTGCGGGACATGACCAAGGGTGCAGGGTAGTCCCCTGTGGTGTGGGCTGCCTGCAGGGGTCATGGAGGGGGTAGAGTGGACACCTGGGGGACCCATACTGCCAATTCACGTGTAGGACTCCCCGCGCACCCCCGAAATACACGTTCCCAGCTCTGATTGCAAAATCGTGTATGAAATTTCCCGTGCACCCCTGAAATACACGTACCCAGGCCAATCACGTGTGAAACTTCACGCGAACCCCTGAAATACAAGTTCCCACGCTCGCCCAAGGCCCATCGCGTGTGAAACTTCACGCAAACCCATGAAATACGTGTACCCGCTCCGCCAGGACCAATCGCGTGTAGGACTTCCCGCGCACCCCCGAAATACACACACATGCTATTTTTCACACAGCGAGTGTCAGTGTTTGCCGCGTACCACTTTGCACATCATTTGTCCTAGAGGGCCACAGTATGGGACATTCATCATGGCTGTATATACGTGCTTTTAGTTAGCGCACATTTTGGCGCACATTTCTTTCATGCACAGGAACACTACTGCCTGCCTTTGTGTGGCGGACGTGTTTAGGCCTGTGCGCGTCTTTGCCCGTGTGCTGGTTTGCCCTATTCTATTCCATGAATACATGTTGTAGGCGATCGTGTGGGCGTTCCGCGCACTTGCCTCCTGTACTTCCCCCGTGACGCCCACATTTTCACGCATTGTTCCCCATTCCATGTGTCACGCCCCGTGTTACGCCTTCTTTTGTTGTGTGCTGCGTGCTATGTGCGCTTTCGCTGTGTGCTTAGCGCACACGGTTTGAAGACGTGTGCGCCAGCGTGCGCCACGCAGTATTTTGGCACACATCCTGGAATTTCCTCGCCCACAGACTTCCATGAATCGCTGTGCGCGGGTTTCGCTGCGATTTTCGCACTGGCACTGCGATTTGCACGCTTTCGCATGCTTGTGCCGAAAATTTCAGCGCACATTATTTCCATGACTCGACCAATAAATGAGTTTGGTGATATTACCAGAGGAAATGCTGCTTTAAAGTCTAAAAGCATTCGGGAGTGCCAAAATTATTGAAGTTCCAAAATAAAGGTTTAAACTATTATTAAACACAGCCAACACTGGTGGACCCGTACCTCGCCGTCACAAAAATAACATCAACACATGTGTATACATTGGAAACATAGTCCAACAAAAACAATGATACATGCATACATACAATACATTCCAAAAACGTGCATTATAAATGAAATAAATAGCAAAAATGTGCACCTTAAATTAAATAACATTAAGAAAAAAAACACACATTCAAAGAATGACTATTTCAAAACAGAACATACTCTTGGTATCCCCCTTTATACTACATTTCACACCAGACAATAATTAAAATTCACATGTGAAGTACAGACAAGCACAAATACAAAACATCAGTACAAACCCAACAAAAAACTCTGTTCACAAATTAACAACAATCCAAAACAAATTGATGGGATAAGATTTCGGCAATATTGATTTTGTATTGCCTGGTGTTTAATAATAGGTTAAACCTGAACACTGGCATTTCCAACATAATATGGTCCAGAAACATATTCTACTCCTCTACCCAAAATATGATCAGTTCAATAGCTCAAAGGTAATCCTTGAAAGCCAGGGATACAATACTCTCCAGTTTTCCATCTATCCTCCTCTAAAAAGAATATGGAATCTCAATGAGGGGCAACAGTGTGGAAATAAATTCCCCTTCCCATCACCTTCTTTTCTCACCCCTCCATCTTTGGGGCAAGTGAATGTGGGTGGGCCCCCAAGCTAATGGGGATGGGGGCACAGTGTTGATTATAGGTGAACCCCCACTCATAGATTGGGCCGCCCAGGTCATAGAAAAGAGCATGGGCTGCACGGTGAGTGTGGGTGGCCACATGTAGTGTCTGGGGCCACCCTGAAGAAAGAAGAGGTGTCAGGCCCCAGTTGCCAGCATGGAGAAAGGCCTCCATACAGTCATGCGCTCCGCTCAGCCATGTCACCAGCACAGAGCCAGCCACAGGACCAGCCCTCAGCTAGCACCAGCCAACTTTACAATCAGTATTGAAACCCGCTAGCTCAAGGATAGACCCCTGAAGGTACTGTGAAAGGGGTGACTGACTGCAGCAGTCACCCCTTTGTGGCATAGCATTTATGTGTTTTATGTGTAGTCGTGCATGTATATATTTAATTATAGTTAAGTAGGATGTTATGTAGGGAATAGGAGTTTTAATGGGAATGTTATGTCGGTGTAAAAGTTAAGTAGGAGTAGGACATTATTTATGGACATTATATATGAGGACATTAAGTGAGAAGGGGTAGAGGGGAGGTACCCTGGCATGGGGTAGTGTGATAATGTGATGGCCTTCTTGAGGCTACCTAGCGAGATGGGGCCACCCACAGAGGCCATCCTCTGGTCTCACACTCCATGTGGGTGGCACCTGAGTATAGGTATGAGATCTGCTGTGTCTGGCTCACCCTAAGGGTCCAAGTGACTCCGCAAAGTAAGTTTGAGCTGAGGTAGCATGCCCCCAGTCAGTTGGTGCTCATGCTAGGGGAATCCTAGGGATAGGTAAAGGGAAAGGTTTAAAAGTATAAAAGAGTTTTTTTTATAAATAAAGGGGAGTCCCCATTGGGATCCTTATAAAATGTACAACGTACTCTGATATCTGTGTATATTAGTGATCTAAGTACTCAGGGAGAAGCCCATCTCCTGCTATCAGCAAAGTTATTTTGAGGTGCAGTGCCCCTCCTTACAGGGTAACCTTGGGGGTGAGATTGGTGACCCCCATGGGAACTGTCCCTGGTACGGGGCGAGGCAGGTGGACACCCTTGCTTCGGCCAGTGCCGGAAGACAGGGGCTAAAGATAGCACACACTTAAGTCATACATATCACATTTCCCTCAGGATCCTGCAGTCTTCCCTTTAGCCTCATATGCTGTCTCTCGATCCAGCCTATCGCATGTGGTATCTCAGATGCTCAAAATCACCTTGACAGCTAGGGTGGTCCTGATGGGCAGGGTGCCCAGAAGATGGGAGAACTGTCTACGGAGACTCTAAATCATATGTGGAATTACTGGCAAACCATAACAGGGCATGCCGAAAGAACAATAACCTTCTCGCACATTCACACCTTCCCTTCCCCATCCGCAGCCTTGGACCACTTCTGAAATTCAGACCCTCAAAACAAACATGCGCCGTGACCTATGACCCTGGTGCACATTATGGAAAGCTTGCCTACTCTTAGCCTGCAACAATTCCCTTGCTGAGATAACCTCTTTATTGGATGCTACTAACTCTTCCTACTTCAGAAATATAATATCCTCCTTTCGCAATCACCCCTCAAAACAAACATGCATGCTTTACCAAGGCTGCAAGTGCAGCTCACAGTAAAAACACAAAATGGTAGTAAAAGGTAAACCACTGTCAGCAGCCATCAAATGTCAAAAGTGTAACATAAAAAATGTTACATGAGAAATTATATAAAGGGGATACTAAGTAACCCCTCCAGTACCCTATTGTAAGATAGTGTGTGCTGGGTCTAGAAAGTTACAATTTAAACAGTAAAGTCAATTTCCCTTCACTGCTCTTGGAAACAGTAGTTTTTCCAAGAGAAAGGTATGTAAACCTTTGGGAAATCTAAAAGACTGCCCTGTGCCACTGCACTGAAGGTGCTGTGTGACATAATGTAAAAATTATGCCTATGGAGTTTGTCAGATTCCATAAAACCAAAAGAGAAACACAAAGATCAAAATCACATTAAAATACAAGAGAAAGTTGGAAAATGGGTCTCAGTCTCTCCAGGTTAAAAATGAAAAGTCCTAAAATCCAGCAAAGTTGCTGGGGGTCTCTAAGGAAGAGGAATTAGCACATTTCTAATAATTTTCCCTAACACTCGTCCCCCCCAGACTAAGGGGCAGATGGATTTAATCCACCCCTGGATGAATCTCCTTACTCCAGTCGGTGATACTTTCTAGAGAGACCATCAGCATTTTGGTGATTACACCCTGATCTGTGTTTGATGGTAAAATCAAACCCCTGTAGGTTGATTGACCATCTAACAGACCTCATAGGTATGGCTTCAGGGTACCTGGTAGCATAGTCTACCACAACCAATATAAATCAGTTGCCTGAAGATGTGGGAGGGTCTAAGAGACCAACACCATCAATCCCTACCCTCTGATAAAAGGACTCCTACCACTGGGAGAGGCTCCAAGGGTGCCACGTTCTTGGACCCACTCTTGCCAGAAGTCTGACAAGTGTAACAGCTTCTACAGAACTCATCTACATCAGACCCATCTTAGAACAGTAGAAATATAGAGAAAGCCTTTCCTTGCTCTTCTTAAAACATAAGTGACCAGCCAAAGGAATCTCATGGGCTAACTGTAGAAACAGGGGTCTCACCTCCTGGGGCACTACAAGTCTTCAGTAGTCTCCTGGGGTAGACTTAATTCGCTCACTGTAAAGGAGGCCATCCCCCCAGTACAGCCTGTGCTTCCCTGGCTCTTGCCCTTCCAGCTGGGAAGCTGCCTGTTGGTGAAGTCCTTTAAGAGTAGGACACTCTCTTTGACATCTGACTGTCTTCTTCCGGCTCTGTGTCATCAGTAGCTGTTTCACCACCCTCTGGTTGAACCTCACACTCATCCTCAGCTGCTGGAGATGTCACAGGTGTGACGTTGGACTGTCCTCTCGGGGATGTCCTGTTTTTGTGCACAGGAGTGCTAGTTTTCTGGTTTCCTGAGACCTTAGGTTCCCCTTTGTCTTTTTCTTCTTGGAATCAGAAGGTTACCTTTCCTGTGGACTGGGAGTAATAGGTACTTCTGTAACTTCCCCTTGAAAGTAATTTAAAGTGAGCTCTCTGGCCTTCCTAGTCTGTTCCTGCTTCCTTTTACTGGGAGGCCTGGGAGTGCTTGATACAACTACAATAGTATTTAAGTCATTCCCCAACCCGACTCTCCCAGGCACCTCACTTTGTACACTGACAGGCATTCTTACAGTCCTATTACTGCACTGGATGGGAGCTGGTAGTATTGGAACCATCTGGACAGGGCGTCCAGCAAGCTTAGTGGGGCCTTTGGGTGCCTTAGCAACATCCTCCGGTTTGAAAAAAGTTTCATCCACCACTGTAATGCAGGCCCCCGTGTCTCTAATGGCAGGGGTTTCCCGACCATTTACAAGTACACTGTCCTTGTAGTATTCTTTTGTGTTTTCTGGAATAGAGTTGTACACATCTACATTCTGATGTTCCCATGTTTATGTTTATGTTTATGTTTAGCATTTGTATAGCGCACCAGGTACCCTAAGGCTTAAGGGTGCTTAGAAACGACAACACAAACAATACGAAAACATACAGGAGTGGAAACCAACTCCAAGACAGGTCATACACAGGTCTGGTCCGGCCTAAGAAAAGAGTGCAGTTTTCAGCCCCTTTTTAAAGATTTCCACGGAGGTAGTAGTCCTCAATGTAACTGCCAACGAGTTCCACTTAAGGGGTGCTGCTGAGATGAAGGCTGAGTCTCTGGATTTTTTGGTTTTCAAACGTGGCATAGCCGGAGTGTTTCTTTCATCCGAATGAAGGGATTGGATGTTATTTTTTACTGAGACTAGTTCTTTCAAGTAAAGTGGCATAACTCCGTGTATGCATTTTTGAGTGATAAGGAGAAGCCTAAACATAATCCTGGCCTGCACTGGTAGCCAGTGCAGGCTGCGCCGAGCCTCCGACACATGGTCTCTTCTTGATAGGCCTTTCACTACCCTAACTGTGCCATTCTGTATGACCTGCAGCCGATGAATGTCCGATAACGGCAACCATACAAGTAGACTACAACAATAGTCGATCTTGGAGCCAATTATGGCCCTTGCAAGGGATTCGGCATTAGATTCTGAAATAAAAGGTCTCAGGCTGCGAAACAGCTTAAGAAAATATGAAGCAGATGAGACCAAATTATTCACTTGTGCGTTCATACTCAAATTTTTGTCCAGATAAATGCCTAGAGTTTTCACCTTACTCATAACCTCAATATGGCAGCCATCTATGATGAAAGATTTGTAGCTGGAACCTAGCTTATCTGATTTGGCCTCTGAGCCAATAATTAGAAGCTCGGTTTTTGAACTATTTATGGCTAGACCATTCAGAACCATCCAATCCTGAATTTTCTTGTGTATTTCATTAATTCTTGATTCGTCTTCCGCATGGGGATGACACATTGGGTGTCATCCGCATAATTTGCAAATATGATCCCCTCGTTCTCGAGCATCTGGAAAAAGGGAATCATAAATATATTATAGAAGCATGGCGACACGCAGGCTCCTTGAGGGACCCCATACGTGAGTACAGTCGGCTCTGCTTCTGCAATGTCGCTGGCCACTCTGTTTTGTCTATTCTTCAAGAAAGAGATGACCCAATTAGTTGCTTCCTCCAAAAAATTGGCGTTCTGCCTTAGCCTGGTGGACAGTATGTCATGGTCCACCAGGTCAAAGACAGGCGACAAATCTAAGATCATAAGGAGTGAGATATGACCACCATCCTCTGTAGGAGATGGGATTTAAGTGCCAGCAGAGCTGTTTCGGTGCCGTGATTCAGACGGAACCCCGACTGAAATTTATGATAAATCTGATTTTGTTCCAGGAAGATAGCAATCTGATTATAGGCCACTCTGTCCAAGATCTTCAACAAGAACAGAGTGTTGGTAATAGGCCTATAATTAAAAGCAGTGAGGGGGCAGAGATTAGGTTTTTCTAGCAATGGAGTAATCCATGCTTTTTTTATATTGCCGGAACTTCATTCGCTGAAAGGGAGGCATTAACAAACTTGGTTAAGGCTGGAATGAGAACTGGGGAACATTCTTTAATTATAAGCGAGGAGCAAGGATCTCCTTTACAGCTTGTGCTTTTTAAATTAGAAATGATCTTAGACAAATCTTGCTCTGAGATGGGTTGAAAGCTGAAAACAGCTTGATCCTCCGGTTTTCTGATGGAGTTTAAGGGACTATTATCTAGACCTGAGTTCACAGATTGGGTTTCTTCTCCTCGATCCCCTCTCTAATTTTAACCAGTTTGTTGGATACGGCGGATTGAATCTCTGTACACCATGCCTCATCTTTACTAAAAGTGGCTTGAGCAGGTCTAGGTGCATGAGCCTGTTCTTTTAAGATTTTAAATAATTCCTGGGTATCTGATTTGGCTTCTCAAATCCTGGTGTTGAAGGATTCCTTCTTGGCAGAGTAAATTGCTGTCTTGTAGACCTTTGCAGCTTTTTTATAGGCGACAAGGTCTGTACAATTTTTATTTTTGCGCCAGGTATGTAAAAGATTGGTTTTCTTAGATTTAAGTAGCTGAAGTTCTTTGCTGATCCACGTGTTGCGTACCTCTGCAGATATTGATTTAATTTTCAATGGTGCTAAGGTCTCTGTAATAGAACCCAACGCCTCCGAAAGGTTGCAGGGCATTTTATCAAGATTGTCCATACTACTAATCTTCGGTTACGAGTCATGATAGATATTTTAGGAGGAGGCGCTTTCTTTTCATAATAATCCGTCTGAATTGAAAAATGAATGCAAGAGTGATCAGACCAAGGGCACACAAGCACCTGTTGATCAACAAGGCTAAGATTAAGAGTCGCAACCCAATCCAGGGTATGGCCCCTGATATGAGTTGGAACTCGGATATGTTGAGACATCTCAAGGGAGCCAAGGGTAGTTACCATGTTCTTAGCTAGCACATCCTTAGCACATCCCAACCACATATTGAAATCACCCACAAGAAGTAGATTAATTTTTGGTTTAAGGAATGCCAGTGATGAGCTGTTAAGAGACGCTGCAAAAGTAGAGTCAGTTGAAGGTGCTGTATATAATACTACAACATTCAAGGTGGTTTCTACATTAATGGATACTTTAACCCTCAAAAGGTCTGAGCCCTGTATAGAGTCAATCTTACATTCCCATAGTGCCAGGGACACTAAAGAAACACTGACTGAGACTCCAATGGGGTCTTCAGCAAATATCTGAAGGTTTCTACTTGCCATAAGAACTTCTGACTCAGGTATGAAGGCTAAGGAGGCAGTGGGGTCCCCTGAAGGTTTACCCTTGCGTCTGGGATCCCTTTCACATGGTCAGCTGACCCACAAGCATAACATTTACCAAATGTTTTGACAAAAGTGGGCTTCGGCTGATCTCCCTCTGGTTTGGCACCAGAGGTTTCACTAGACTTACCTGGTTTCCCATATGGCTTACCCTTCTTAGATGTGTGGCCCTCTTTTGGATGGGTGGATTTAGAATTCTCATTGTCGTCTTTCTTCTGCTGTTTCCCGTCATCCTTTTTGTGAGTGGCCCCAGAATCCTTGTGAGTGGGCCTTTTGGCAACACACAAGCCAGCAGCTGTTGCTAACATTTTGGGATCAATCTCTTTTGAGTCAGCCAAGTGCTGTCTCAGCTCAGGAGAGCAGGCATCAAAAATAGATTCTACCAAGACTAGATTTCTCATTCCTTCAAAGGAGTTCACTCTGTAACCCCTAACCCAACCATCTAGGTTTTTCAATCATTCACACAGCCATGTAGTCCAAGGGTTACCACCAGTCTTTTTGAGGGTCCAAAACCTCTTAATGTACTGGGAAGGAGTTTTCCCAAATCTAGCTACCAAATCTAGCTTCACATTTTCATACTCCAATCTTTTAAGTTCTCCCACCTCCATTACAGCATCAATTGCAACCTGGTGGCGCTTAGACAAAAGCCAAGGAATCAACTGATTCCCTGTGAAACCCTGAATCCCATAGTTATATTCAAAAGTACCCAACAAATCCAAAATATCAAGTTTCACATTTTACATACTCACTGCTTCTTTGGGCATGCAAGGCCTCTTGGGACTGGAAGACATAGAGGACTCTGGGAGAGAACCATTTCAAAGAGACAATTTCTTCATTTCAAGAGCATGTTGCATTTCTAACTCCCTGAGTTTGATGTCCTGATGTTTGGTTTCAGCTTGGACTTGTAACTTTTTGAATTCCAACTCAAGTCTAATTATTTCAAGAGACGCACATTCTGGACCTAGTAATGGAGCTGGTGGGGTCCCAGTGGCTAAAGGGTGAGGTGGAAGGGCCTGTTGAGGCCTGGAGTTGTGTTCTCCCTGAAACTCCCCCTCCCCTTCTGACTCTTGTAAGACATTAGAGTGAGACTCTGAATTATGATCCTCATTAACCTTTTCCACATTTCCTGGGTTAGTGGGTGTGACAGGCCTACTACCCAGACTTTGATTATTCAACAATCTTGCAATGAGTTCCTTTTTCTTTCCTTTAACAGGGAGATTCCTGACTCTACACATTTCTTTCAGATGATCTACTGTTAAAATGATCAGGGCTTCCTGACTGAAGTTATCCATATTTGGCATGTTGCAATTGCTGATCTAGTGGCTCTTAGCCAATGGAAGGTTTTTAGTTGAACAAAAGCAAAGCCAATTCCTTGTCTAACAACTCTACACTATATCCTCACCGCCTGCCACCAGTGTTAGGCAAGATTGTATGCAGTACCCTTTGGGTGCGCTACAACAACCCTGACCTCCTGGCAATAGGAACCCAACCTTTGGTATAAGTCTGTGGTACACAGGTTGGTAGAGTGATTGAGCAGCCAGGCATATCTCAAGAGGGGTCAATGTGAGCTGTAGGAGAGTTACACAAAGATTCACAGTGACAAGTATTCAAATAAACTCTTACACACAAGGATTCTTGAAAACATAATTATTAATTTATGTTTTAGTCAGTTTGAAAAGCCTTCTTCATAAGGGGCTATATACCAGTAACATACTAATACACTTTAAAAATGCACACTATTAATATTTCTAAATCAGCAGATACCCTTTTTAGATGACAGACAGAAGTTTCCTGCACCCTTAGGTGACTTTAGTAATAAGGACCTGTGGACATTAATGTATCAGAGGACAGAAAGCTGCTTGCTTGGGAGTAGGGGATCAGAAGTGGCTGCGTTAGGCAGCGCAACTTGATTCTGTGTTCTGCATAGAGTCCTTTTCTCTAGTCTCCTGCCGCCAGAGCAGGCAGTGTCTCAATGGGTCCAGTGTGCTCGCCTGCAAGGAGAGCAGGGTTGCCTGGGCGGCTGCGCTGTCGGCATGTCAGCCGCGCAACCTGATGCTCGGCGCTTCACCTTCATCATAGACCCTAGAGACTCAGAGCGTTGGACCATGGTTCCCGTTTTAATTGCTGTTCCGCGTCTCTGCTGACTGCTGAGGCTGCGATGGAGGAAGTGGCTTCCTACGGATTATGGGTCGCTGTATCTACAGTGCAGCTGCCCAGCGCCAATGCCGGCTCCGTGAGGTAATGTGAGCAAGAGTCTCTTGTTGCCTCATAATCGTTACTGGGGCGACTCCTGGGATGACTCCCAGGTGATTGTACTGGGTCTGATCTGGGACAGCTCCAAGTCTCAGCTATGCCAACTACCAGATTACAATCTTTGTTAAGCAAAGTTATGGACACAGTCTGCTCCTTAGAGGCGGAACTGGTCTCCCCGCAGCCCTTTTAATCAAACGACTGCGGGGTAGGGTGTAGTTCATTTATCATTTCTTTCACCCTCTTCCATGATGCACCATTAAACGAGAGGCAAACGTCTCTCGGAGGTGCTAGCATTAAGTGCCAAGAGATGTCAGATGCTCCAAAAGGAACAGAATCTTCTCTCAGAGCTGTTATGTAATAATATACAGCTAAATAACAATATTAACAATAGTGCTAGAGCCACATCTCCTCCATCTTGTGCTTCTCCTGAACGGCCCCACCTCTCTGAATTGCCCCACACATTGGTGTCTTTTAGTGAACAATCAAGTAAGAAAACACCAGTAATCTCCAGCTGTGGGCAGTTACCCCTGTGGCTCACTCCAATTGGTCCGCCTAAGGACCATTTGTAACAAGATCTTGGGGCATGCCACAACATGAAGGACCTTATTTCCTGGATGAAGGTAGTCGGGAGGAACTTATCTGAATCTTTGTTACCTAAACTATTTATCGATGAGGCCCTCAGGACAGGAAAGCCTCTCCGCCTTGCAGAACTTCACCAAGGAACTCAAACAGATCCCGTTGTTGCCACGCACTCCGTACCGCCTGCAAAGAAGAAAGGAGTAGACTCCTCCATTAGCCCCAGCCCTGAAGTCCCATTAAAGGGTGCTTCAACAATTAATAGGCCAGTGGCAACATTGATCAATACATCTCTTAGGTTTTTACGTCTCAAAAAACCTACAATGGCAAAAATCATCAATCCCACTTTGAGTCGTTTTTTACTGGACTCAAAAAACTTTACAATAACCAACACAGAGAAATCAACTCATCATGAAACAAGGGAGGCCCTAAATAATACAATCTTGGCCTGGCCTAACATTAAAGTGTCCCCTAACGTTGTTAGATCCTCAGATTTCAGGGTCCTTGGAAGAATTCCCATTGATGATTGGTGTAGTGTGGACAATACCGATTGTATTGTGGTGAGATGCGGATCAAGTAGCTTACCTACGTTCCTTCACAGACTTTCTAAATTGAACCACTTATCATCGATCTCATGGATGAACATTGTATTGAAATGATTTCCCAGATGTAGCCATCTGTTACTGGTCTTCCCTACAAACTCTGGACTGTACTTTTCTGGACAAAAATAGTGCTTTTTTATGTTACTTGTTGCTTGTGATTCTCTGTATTGTGTGTTTTGTTGCGCCACCATGCCTATGGGTCTATTGTGCGCGGTATAAGTATAAATATAATAAAGTAAAAGTAAAGTAAAGTGTCACTGTAAGCATTTATTGATATTGATATTTTATTTCTATCGCGCTCGTACACAAGTGTTTCAGAGCGTGACAAGGCAAGGGAGGGCAACAGGGGAGAACAAAACAGTGATCTTACTAGGCCCAGTGACATTGAGAACGCGTGAAGTGGAAGTGGGAGAGGGGGAGGGTAAAAGTGCATGGAAGGGGGAGAAGTGGAAAGTGTAAAGCAGAGGAGAAACAGATAAGCAGGCTGAGCAGATATATGGGCCCGGAAGACAGAGGGTGGCCAGGTGCACGGTTCCAAGAGAGAACAGATCAGCAGGGGAGAGGGGGAGCGAAGGCAGAAGAAAAGAGGAAGGTCTTGAGGTGCTTCCGGAACCAGAGATGGTTCTCCTCAAGTTTTAGAGTGGCAGGGAGGCTGTTCCAGAGGGGGGTCCCAGTCGAAGACAGGGATCTACCCCCAGCTTGTTTCTTTGAAAAACGACTGACCCTGAGGGAGTTAGAGGTACAGGAGCAAAGAGCTTGAGAGGGGAGGTATTTGCGGAGGGATAGCTGAAGGTATTTTGGACCCAGGCCCCAGAAAGCCTTGTGGACAATGCAGAGGGTTTTGAATTTAATCCTTGCTTCCACTGGGAGCCAATGGAGAGAATTCAGAGCTGGAGAGATACGATCCCAGGAATTGAGGCAAAGGACATGTCTCGCAGTCCTGTTCTGGGTTAGTTGCAGACGGCGGAGAGTAGAAGCAGGTAGATTTAGAAAGATGCTGTTACAATAGTCCAACCCAGAGATTGGAATATCACAAGCTGCTGGGGGAAGGCAAGGAAAGGCAGAGTACCTCTGAGGAGGTGCAGTAGGAATTTTGACTTTTTAGAGACCTCAGAGATGTGGGCGGAAAAAGGAAAGGATGGAGTCAAAGATGACCCCGAGGTTCTTAGCCTCACCGGTGGGGGTAGGACGAGTGCCAAGGGAAGCCAGCCAGAGAGTGAGTGGAAAGGATGGGGAAGGTGTGCCGATGAGGAGGATCTCTGTCATGCTGGCATTCAGACACAGATTATTGACAGCACAACAATCTTGAATGGCAGTTAGGCAATCAGAGATGAGAGAGGGAAGGAGGTGGCCGAAGACAGCCTGAAAATTAGTTGAATGTCATCAGCGTAGCACTGGAAATTTGAGCAGAAAATGGCAATACAGTGGGCAAGAGTTGCCAGGTATTGGTTGAAAATCCAGGGTGAGAGCTTTGACCCCTAGGAAACCCCACAGGTAGAGAGGAAGATAAATGATTGGAAGGACCCAAGTTGGTCCTGGGAGGGTCGATCAGAGAGGAAAGAGGTCAGCAAGCCTGATCAGTGATTGTTAGGGAGAATTCTACAGAATGGCTAATTTCCCTTACCTAGTGAGTCCCTCAGCAGCTTTGCTGGATTTCTAAAATTTACTTTTTTCACCTGGTAAGAGTGTGAGCCTTTTTTCCCACTCTTGCATGTGTTTTGTTGTGTGTATCATTTTACTGTGTGTCACACAGCACCTTTTGTGCAGTGACACAGGGTTGTCTTTTTCAGTCTTCCCACTTTAAACTCCATTTTTTGGGAATGACTACTGTCTCCCAGAACATGTAAAGTTGCCATTGACTTTATTAGTCTTTTTAAATTCACAGACCAAGTACAAACTATTTTCCATAGAGTACTGGAAAGGGTTAATAGTTATCCCTTTTTGTCTGTTTCTCATGGAACATTATTTCGTTCCCCTTTCTTTAAGATTTGGCTGGTGGCAGTGGTATCTACCATTTTTTCCTACCGCAGACTATGAAAATAGCCATGGTACTGTTTTAGGCTTTGTTAGTAGCCTCGTACTTTAATCCGCTGGATCCCTTTTAATCTTATTTGGTTCCAGCTGAGTTCATTCGCCATTTCTTGTTGTGAAGGTCTTTCTCGTGTTTTACTCTGCGTGCGAAACCAGGTTTGGTTCCTTTGTTTGCCGTCCTTTGGCAGGCTTCTGAACAAAAGCCCTCCTTAGGCGCCTGAGTGTCTGGGTGGACAGGATGTGTGGGAGGGGTTTTAGGCCCCCTGCACAGGGTCTCCTTGGAGACCCAAGCCACACTCCTGTTTGATTGGCTAGGTGGCTATCCTACTAGGACAGCAACCCTGCTGTGTGATTGACAGCCAGGCTGTGTGAATGGGGGAAAACTGCATAAAAAGCAGGTCTCTGGGACTTGGAAGGCAGAGTTGCCACTAGATCGAGATAACCAAAGAGAAGCTGAAGGAAGAGGACTACTGCAACTACTGAACCTCCCGGTGAAGCCATGCTACGGGTCCGAATCTCCTAAACTTCGACGACAGAGAAGATCTGCAAGGAATGTTCTTCCCTTGAGTTGGTGTGAATAATCAGTTCACAAAACACCAAACAAGGCCTCACTCCCCTGGTCGAATTTGCTGTGCATTACTGCACTGAACCAGATAGCTAGGAGTACCGGACCCTGTTTGGGTTTTAAGGAGCGCACCATTTATTAATCGCTTTGCTCTGCTACTGGTTTGTTCCCTGGGCAGTGCAGGACCCTCCATTCTTCCTCCTTCTTGTCAGTCCGACAGTGGCTTCAGGAACCGTGAGCCTTCAGGACCTGCCAGGAACGTCTGCCTTAGCTACAGCATTCTTCTTCTACTAAGATACTGTTGAAATCCGGTCGTTCGTTCCGTCCGACCGCAGTGAAAGTGTTTGAAATCTTTCCCTAATCCAAGGGCTTGTCCTTCTCTACTCTTTTAAATAACTTTTCTTCCGGCCAACTTCATTTCAAACTCTTGGCAAAGACTTAATCGTGAACTACTCTGTACTGTGTGATACTCTGCAAAGAGTCTGAACCATTAACATTGGCCCAGGCCTATTGATTTGAATCCTAGTTGTAGTAAGCCTGTTCTAGATTGCCCTGCCTTCTTACTTGTTGGTGCTGCTTGATTTTGAGTAACCTTGTCTTTCCCTCCCTTTTTAAATTGCTGGAGTGACATTTTGCTCACACTTCATTTTGAGCGTAACTTGTCCAGAAGTCATTGGGTGGTGTGTAGTGTATTAAGATTGTGATTTTCTGCTGCTTTATATTAGTGAACTGTTTTAATACTGATGGTGTAAATAAATGTTTATTATTTTACTCAGAAACCTTGAGTCAGTGTTTGTGTTTGAACCATAGCAATTGCTGTCCTTTGTGTAACTTCTGATACTGCTCACTTTACTCTTGAGATAAGTCTGGCTGCTCAGCCATTGCTACCACTTTACTGAGTAGTACAGGCTTGTACCAAAGGTGAAATTGGTCTTGCACTTGTAGTCTTAATTGTGTGTAGTGTTCCCAAAGGGTACTGCATATGATTCTGCCTAACACTGGTGTACAGTGGTGAGGATAAAGTATAGTGATTACACTTAGAGTGCTGCTATTACCTTGGATCAACTAACCACAAGGCTAAACACCACTACAAAGCAATTTTAATCATGTATGATATGGAAAGCTACAGTCAGGAGACCCTCCTTAGTTACACTGTTGATTATCTGAAAAATCTGTGTAGAGAAAGGAATCTCTCTGTTAAAGGCAAAAAGTCAGAATTAATTGAAAGGTTGTTAGAGAAACAATGTCTGGAGAGTGTGTCTGAAATACCTAACCCTCCAGCAAATGTGGAAAATAATGAGGATGATAATGTGTCAGATATTATTGATGAGTTAGATGAGGCAGATGTGTCTCACAATGTAGGCCTTACTGCTCCTATACCTGCTCAGCAACCTCAACCTTTGTCCAGTGGGACCCCATTAGGTCCTATACTCAGTCCTGAACTCATTGCTCTAAACAAGTTGAGGCTTGAATTGGAAATCAAACATATTTATGCTCAAACTGAACAAAAGCATCAAGAACTTAAGCTTAGAGAAATGGAGATGAAACATGCCTTAGAAATGAACAAGTTGTCTATTGAAAATGCTTTACTCCCAGAGTCTTCTAGGTCTTCCAGTCCTAAGAGACCCCATATGCCTAAAGAAATTGGTGGTATGTATGGGGCTAAGCTTGATGTTTTGGATTGGTTGGCAATGTTTGAGTATAACTGTGCAGGAGGGACCCCAGCCGGCCCATAGGACTGGGGATTTCCCAAACAGCACTTTAAGATAGAATAGCAGCACCCGTGAGATGGATGGGGATGCAGATTCATACTCAAGCGTCAAATCAATAATGACAACTCAATGGTTTGGCAAAGGGGGTCCGTTTAATGACAAGTGCAAAAGACGGGGAGTTATGAATATCAGCTGTTCCTTGATCTTTCTTCTCGCTTCAACTCCGATGAGCTTTACAAAAATCACATCCTTTATACTAAAAACTTGTCATCGCTGACGTGAAACGCTAAAAATGTTGCATGTAATTCTATTGGTTATAGGAAGGTAACTTTACTGTAGGTACTATATCTGTATATGGTAACGGGGAGAGGGGATTGGATAGACAATGTCAGGTGGGGCAACTAAGCCCTTCCTTCAAAATGGCTACTGTAAACATCACTAAAAGTACAACGTCTCATTGGTTCTACAGAATATAGGATCCTAGATTACTTGGTACATTGTGATTGGGTTGATACCACATCATCTTGTACTTTTCACTTTTGCTTCGCAGCATGCAGAATGGTCGTCCAGGTGCATGGTGCCCGTCAGCTCCCCTAGCCTCCCACCAACCAGTTTCACCATTCATCACTGACCCACTGGCCACGTGTCAATTAGTATCTAATTTGTAGGCCTCGATGCTGCCTCTCTGTCTGGGAGAACTCGGATATCTGTGCATGGCTCAAGGCTGCGCATAGATGTGAAGGCCCCAACTCTTCTTACTTGGCAGGTCACGTGCTTTAGGCACCGTGAAAATATCTCTGTTTCCATGCAATTTGTATATTTGATTTTTAGCTTTCTGCCCACCAAATGCATTCTGCTGCTTATCTCGACTCCTTTGAACAGGATACTCCGCTCTTGCATCGAACGATCTTAATCGACGGATTAGATATGATTACTTCATAAGCCGAAGCTCTCTGAGATGTCAACGTGCCCTTTGGTTTCTCTAGAATGGCAACTAGCGTGTGCTCGACATACAACTTCATTGAGCATCCCATCACAATGGGTGTCGCTTTGTCTATGGCGAACGCTGTGGAAGCTAAACTTTGTTCGCAAGGGAAGTGATGTCTCATCACTGGGTCCAAATTCCCACTGTAATATGCCAGGGACTTTTACCCCAATGTGGTTCTCTTTGTGAGTACTGTCGTCAGGGCGCTGACATTCCTGTGTGAGAACAGGTAGAATCCCTCTGCATAGGTGGGAATCTCTAAAACTGGTGCCGTGCAAATGGCTTTCTTGAGTTCAGTAAATCCTTCCTCCATGGTCTCGGACCACACATTTCTTTCTTTCGTCACCTGTGCCTTCTTTAGGGCCTGTAACAAGGGCTTGGTATTTGAGCTGTAGTCAAAGACCCATGCCCTGACATAATTACAAATACCTAGAAAGCTCTGCATCTGTTTTATCGTGTGTGGCTTGGCTGTGTTCAATATGGCTTCAGTCCTTTTCGGGGTAACTCTTCTCCCCTCGTGTGAGATCAGCTGGCCTATGTACAACATTTCTTGCTGGCAATATTGTAACTTTCCTCTGTCCACTTTATATCCTTTCTCAGCCAGTTTAGTCAAAAGCTGAAAAGAATCATGTGTGCACTTTTCCTCTGTGGTGCTACAAATTAAGATGTCATCTACATATTGCAAGACAACACTCTCTAATGCGATATTGCTTAAGTCCATCTGTAGGACTCTATTGAAAATTGAGGGAGACTCATAGTACCCATGGGGTAACCTTGTGCTTTTCAGACGCATCTGTCTAAAGGTAAATGATGTCAGATCTTGTGAGTCTCGGTGCAATGGGATTGAGAAAAATGCATTTTTCAAGTCAATCACCATGAAATATTTTGCATCAACAGGCATATTGTATATATCGGGACTAAAGGGAACTCAGCCTCTACAATATCATTTATTGGGCGTAGATCTTGAATTAGTCTCGAAGACCCTCCCTTTGATTTCTTCACAGGATAAACTGCAGTATTGCATGATGACTCTAAGATGCCCTGTTCCTTCATAGCTGAAATTGTCTTGAAAATTCCCTCATCTGCCTCCCTAGACATGGGATACAGTCGTGCCTTTAGTGCTCCTGGCTTCAGTTTAATTTTGACTTCTCCTCCTCCTTTCAATAAGCCTACGTCATAGGGGCCTGTGGTCCATACTGAGACAGGCACCTGGTCCATATCGACCTCAAAATATTCAGGATGGTTATGTGCCAACATCATTCTCTGGGGCACTTCTCTTGAAATCATCTTCGCCCAAAAGGTGAGATTCACTTCAACTGTTATTTCCGCAGCGTCTGTTCGTTCACCAAACAAATCGTCATCCGTGACGTCAGTCAGCCTGTACCCTTCTTCAATGGCGATCACTGTGCACCACTGTCGGCCTTCATCATCAACCCATCGATCAAAGCCATTTTCCCTCGTATTATGGCTGTGTGCATCATCAAGGGAAAAACTTGTCCCTTCTCCTCGTGCAAAGGTATTCTTGGCCTAAATAGAAACTCATCTGCTTCCTCATGGTTTTGTCTGCAAGGCCTGGTAGCAATGCCATCTGCACCTGTACACCGTTTGCAAATATTTCTGGCTCCAGTGGGATAGCTCTCATGGCTGTGTGTCCTGCATATGCTCTAATAATTTCACATACGTTCAAATAGTGCATTCCTGGAGTCACGCATAATATGCTCTTCTCCGTGAACGAGATTGTCATGTTTAACTTTGTCATTAAGTCTCGTCCCAATATATTTACTGGGGTTTGCCTTGAATATAGCAGTGGCACATTCATGTCACATTCTCCTATAGACGTTAGAAGTGTGTCTGTAAAAGGAACACGACTTGTTGCTCCTGTGAAGCCCCAAGTGTTTATAGCATCGCCGGACAAGGAAAACTTGCCTTCACGTATATCGAGCGTGTCGCACAAGTGTCAACTAAGAAGGAATATTCTTTATGCCCTATAACGAAATCCACCCTTGGTTCCTGGTGAGAGTCTGGTGTCACTAATAGGATAGAACACATCAGGTTTCCCAGTGAGCTGTCCTAGTCCATATACAATTTTGTCCCATTTTGCTTGAATGGTCTTCCCCCATCACCAGTGTTAACTCTTATACCATCGTTCACAGCCTGACCTATACTTGTTGTTTGTGACATTTGCATCAGTGACTGTTGGGACTGTCCCTGTGGACAATTTATCAAATTCTGAGGTTGCAAGCTTTGCTGTGCTCCTGGCGGTTGAGGTTGTACCGTGTGATTTTGTGCAACTCCATTTCCTCCCTGTTGTAATAACACAGGTGGATTCACCATACCTGCCCTGGTTCCTTGGTCATTTTGCACCATGCCTTGACTTCTTTATGTGCATGCTAGGTGCACAGTCATCTCACACACCCAACGTATTGGCGGTGGTCTGATTATTTGCCCATTTGACATATCCTGACTTCCATATTGCATGTTTTGGAAACCTCCCGGATTACTCTTCCATCCTCTTCCTCGAAAGCCTCTCCCTCTGGGGTAAAACCCATTATTGCCCTGATTACCCTGCTGTTGGTTATTGGCCTGCTGCATGTTTGATCCATCTGTGTTAGCTATCATTGCCCCTTCAATGGCATATTTTGACAATTTCTTCTGCACTAATTTCGCCTCCTCATCTTTTTGTGTAGCCTCTTTTTTGTGATTCTTCTCTTGCAGCAGCCTGCAATAGTGAGCTATGGTCAACTGTATTTCAGACCACGGTTTGGCCTTGATTCCTACTAATTTATTTAGTTGCTTCTGTACCTGATCTGGCAGCCCTCGGCATAATACATGGTAGAACACGGATATAGATTTCCCCCAAGATTCCCACGTTTCAAGTCACCACGTGTCTTGGAAATTCTGAATGTAAAGCAAAGGGTCTTCTGACTCCTTCATTTTCCCTGACATTAGAGCTCTCATGTCGGAAGTATCCGGATATAGTGTTCGTAATGCTTTCCATACCGTGGCTCTGCAATTGTTAAACAGTGCTCTGTCATGCGCGGTATTAACTGTAGTCACACCAGAATAATCTGCGCGTGTCCACACATCATCACATCTATCACTGATTTTGGCGATTAAAAGACCCTTGATATGCCCTATAGCTAATGTGTTCCCTCCCGTCATTTTTTATAACTCATGTATCCCTTTTCCGGCTCCTGAAGTCAGCATTGGAAGCTTGTTTTTCAGGTTTTCCCGATCCATGTGTGGCCATGGAATATAATGTGGTCTCGCTCCCCCTTTCTTGAGCAACAGAAATTGGGATGCATAGTCATCTCTCTCTTCTCTCATTGTTTTTCTATCTACTGCTGGAGTGGTATTCTCGTATCGCCGCCAACCTGGTAATGTCCCGCGTTGGCTCCCATAGGGTGGTGGAGACACCCCCCTCTGACTGTACAATATTTCTTCGCGTTGGCCTGACTGTGTGGCTGATTATAATTCCCTCAGTGCAGACACACTAGAATCCGACCATCTTATTCCCTTACCACTTGAGAAGCGTCTTTCACGTCTTCTCTCGTCTTCCATTTCCTCATATTCCCCTCTCTTTCTGCATCTGGCATTACCTGTGCCCAACTTGTGCAACTTCTCACATACTCCTTGTTTTTACTGATTTCCAACCTATCTAGGGATAGCTCTCTATTTCTCTATTCTTACTATTTAGGGAGACATCCTCAGCATCATATAGCTGAGTGCTCTCCAGGCACTCGTCCTCCCCTCCCCCTTGGGGTACTTGTTCTAGCCCCATCTCATCGTATATTCTATCGATCGTCTCTCCGATGCTTCTGGTGTCAATGTCATCCTCGATATTTGCCCTAGACATGCCTGGTGCTGAATTATACTAAGGAAAGAATTCTTTGATGTCTTCCCACTCTACTACTGGATCAGGTTTTTGAACCTCTCTTTCCAGATATTGTAGATCGTGTGCCCTCTGTCTCCGCTTAGGTTCTCTGTCATCATTACATTCTCTGCACCCCATTGCTTCTTCCTCTTTCTTTGCATTTCTATGTTCATTTGCCCTTCGTATTTCCTTATCCCTTTGTCTCTTTATTCTTATCTCCCATATCTTTTGCTCATCTTCTATTCGCCTTCGTTCCTGTCTGTCTTGATCGTTAGATGCTCTCTGTTTATGATCTCGTTGTCTTTCGCGATATAACTGCTCTCGTCTCTGCCTATCTTCTTTCCCAATTTTTTCATCTCTCAATCCTTTTTCCTGTTCCTTCTCCTTTCTCTGTACATCGTCTAACTTCTCGTTTCGATTTGTGTCTTCAATGCTTTAACCATCAAGTTTCAATAGAATCTGACCTCCAATCCATTTGTACTGTGTGAACGCTATCTCATCAGTTCTATCCTTATTTCCTTTCCATCTCTTGCCTTCTCTCTCTCTATCGGGAGATGTGCTTGCTTGTGCCTGGTCTTTCCTCTCATTTTAGCATCTCTCCTTGTCCTTTGGGACCTTGAAGGCGATATCTCTACCTCTGTCTGTGTCTGGGCTTCCGTCACTACTTTGCATAGGTGCCTCATATGCCGGTTTGCTGTACCCTGTGGCTGCTTTAAGCTCTCTTAGCGGGTATAATCCTTCGTCCTTACTGACTTCGATTTTTGTTTCAGACGGGGCGGGTGGCGCAGAAGGTGTCTCACTCCCCTCTGTACATACGTTAAGTATCCAATCTAATGGTGGCTCCTCCTCCTTATCCTCTTGGTACATCTTCCAAAGCTCTAAACTAGCTAGGCGTTTATCTAACCTTTTACTTTTGTATGTGGCGTGCAAATTTGTGGTCATGTGCTGTAGGGCTGCTTTAGACAACGATCCACCCTGGGGCCACGGCATAAACATTTTGTTCATGGTTCCTTTAACCCATTCTGCACTGTACGATTTCAGCTTGGGTGCATGTTTTTGCAAACGTTTGCACAAGTGTACTAATGGAGTCATATCCTCCATGCTTAAATTGGTTCCCCTTTCCTTCATATAACACTTGTTATGCCCTTCTGTTTCTGTAAACAACTCCAACAATATGAGCGAGCACCAATCGTCGCAAGCTTCAATCTGTTTTTTCCACAAAATTATACTTCCTTTTTCAATCAACAAATATCAATTTGTATTCCACAATATCACAGTTACTCAATCGTGTAATTTTTTATGCTTGTTCCTTAAGGGAAAAAATGTCATCCTATGACATCACAACACAAAACACATAAGGCAAACGTTAACAGACTAGACAAACTTCAGCTGGCTACACAGACCTCTGCCCCTACTCTTATCCCGACATGGGGTGTAAGCCCATCCCTTTCACAGCATCTTTAACCGCTGTGGTTTTCTATTTATTCCTATTTTATTCAAGACTATGGATGCAGGCTTCTTCTAACCGCTAAATTAAGCGTAGGAATTTGGCCATATCCTTTCTCTTCTCGGCTGTCCTTCCTGGTATTCCCCTCTTTTCTCAGGTATCCTCCAGGTATCCCGCTCTTCTCTCAGGTATCCTTCTGGTATCCCCCTCTTCTTGGGTGTCCTCTCCGGTATTCTTATCCACTACTTGGTCACCCCTTGAGTCTCTATTTCCTTCGCAATATATATATATATTGGAAGAGCACTTTTTGGGCGGCTTATAACTTCGCTCCCCCTGGACTAATCCTCACCAAACTTTGCAAAAAAAGTATACGGCCCACTATGAATTGCTTTGCACAGTTTGGTGAGGATTCGTCCAGGGGGGGCAAAGTTATAAGGGGGGTCCCAAAACTTTTTTTTCCCCATAGACTGAATGGGAAAAAACTTTGCTCGCGCCTACAGCCCAAACCACTGGACAGATTTTTGGTGAAAATCCATCCATTATTTTTTTTTTTTAAATGACCAAAAAGTAGCTAAAAAAAAATTAGTGATATCTGTGTTCAGTCCGCGGACACACTTCCCTGTTTGCTCCGCGGACAGTGTCCTGATTGGCTAATCGGCTTACGTCATGTCCACGGACATGCAATGTGTTCACTGATTGGACGGCGTAGAGAGTGAAGCGCGTCAGATTTTTGGTAGCACCCGCCATCTTGGATTCACAGACGTCCGCGGACAGCGCAGTGAAACTTGGTTGAAAAATTGTATTTAGTAGAGTGTGTTGGTGTGTAAGAGTGTTTGGGGAGGGTGGGAGAGTATGAGATGGGTTAAATGTTGTATTTTTTTATGTGGTAGACCCTCTTGTTGTGTTCGATTTGTCTGCAGGCCACACGGCTGTTTTGAAATGTTCTAAATAAACTAAATGTGGGTGTTCTGAGGACGCAATATGTGTCTGTGTTTTTCGCAAGCAATCTGAAACTCTTCTAAGAACACTCGCAGTGTATTGAAATGTCCTAAGTAAACAAGTTGGGGGTGTCCTGAGGACGCTGTCCGTATTGTTCGCTGGTAAGTTGAAATTGTTCTAAGAACACTCGTGGTGTTCTGAAATGTTGTTAAATAAATAAAAAGGGGGTTTCCTGAGAATGCGGTGTCCTGAAATGTTCGTAAATAAATAAAATGGGGGTGTCCTTAGAACGGTATGCCTGTCCGTTTTGTTCGTAGATAAGTTGATAGTGTTCTAAGAACACTCGCGTGTCCTGAAATGTTCGTAAATAAACAAAATGGGGGTGTCCTGAGGAGTCTGTCCGTATTGTTCGCTGGCAAGTTGAAAGTGTTCTAAGAACACTTGCGGTGTCCTGAAATGTTCGTAAATAAACAAAATGGGGGTGTCCTGAGGACGCTGTCAGTATTGTTCACTGGCAAGTTGAAAGTGTTCTAAGAACACTTGCGGTGTCCTGAAATGTTCGTAAATAAACAAAATGGGGGTGTCCTGAGGACGCTGTCCGTATTGTTCGCTGGCAGCTTGAAAGTGTTCTAAGAGCACTCGCGGTGCCGTGAAATGTTCGTAAATAAACAAAATGGGGGTGTCCTGAGGACGCTGTCCGTATTTTTCGCTGGCAGCTTGAAAGTGTTCTAAGAACACTCGCTGTGTCCTGAAATGTTCGTAAATAAACAAAATGGGGGTGTCCTGACGACGCTGTCCATATTGTTCGCTGGCAACTTGAAAGTGTTCTAAGAACACTTGCAGTGTCCTGAAATGTTTGTAAATAAATAAAATTGGGGTGTCCTGAGGACACTGTCCATATTGTTCGCTGGCAACTTGAAAGTGTTCTAAGAACACTTGCGGTGTCCAGAATTGTTCATAAATAAACAAAATGGGGGTGTCCTGAGGACGCTGTCCATATTGTTCGTTTGCAAGCTGAAAGTGTTCTAAGAACACTTGCGTTGTCCTGAAATGTTCGTAAATAAACAAAATGGGGGTGTCCTGAGGACGGTGTCCGTATTGTTCGCTGGCAAGTTGAAAGTGTTCTAAGAACACTTGCGGTGTCCTGAAATGTTCGTAAATAAACAAAATGGGGGTGTCCTGAGGACGCTGTCAGTATTGTTCATTGGCAAGTTGAAAGTGTTCTAAGAACACTCGCTGTGTGCTGAAATGTTTGTAAAGAAACAAAATGGGGGTGTCCTGAGGATGCTGTCCGTATTGTTCGCTGGCAGCTTGAAAGTGTTCTAAGAGCACTCGCAGTGTCCTGAAATGTTCGTAAATTAACAAAATGGGGGTGTCCTGAGGACGCTGTCCGTATTGTTCACTGGCAAGTTGAAAGTGTTCTAAGAACACTTGCGGTGTCCTTAAATGTTCGTAAATAAACAAAATGGGGGTGTCCTGAGGACGCTGTCCGTATTGTTTGCTGGCAGCTTGAAAGTGTTCTAAGAGCACTCGCGGTGCCCTGAAATGTTCGTAAATAAACAAAATGGGGATGTCCTGAGGACGCTGTCCGTATTGTTCGCTGGCAGCTTGAAAGTGTTCTAAGAACACTTGCTGTGTCCTGAAATGTTCGTAAATAAACAAAATGGGGGTGTCCTGACGACGCTGTCCATATTGTTCGCAAGCAAGCTGAAACTGTTCTAAGAACACTCACGGTGTTCTGAAATGTTCGTAAATAAACAAAATGGGGGTGTCCTGAGGACGCTGTCAGTATTGTTCACTGGCAAGTTCAAAGTGTTCTAAGAACACTCGCTGTGTGCTGAAATGTTCGTAAAGAAACAAAATGGGGGTGTCCTGAGGATGCTGTCCGTATTGTTCGCTGGCAGCTTGAAAGTGTTCTAAGAGCACTCGCAGTGTCCTGAAATGTTCGTAAATTAACAAAATGGGGGTGTCCTGAGGACGCTGTCCATATTGTTCACTGGCAAGTTGAAAGTGTTCTAAGAACACTTGCGGTGTCCTGAAATGTTCGTAAATAAACAATATGGGGGTGTCCTGAGGACGCTGTCCATATTGTTCGCTGGCAGCTTGAAAGTGTTCTAAGAGCACTCGCGGTGCCGTGAAATGTTCGTAAATAAACAAAATGGGGGTGTCCTGAGGACGCTGCCCGTATTGTTTGCTGGCAGCTTGAAAGTGTTCTAAGAACACTTGCTGTGTCCTGAAATGTTCGTAAATAAACAAAATGGGGGTGTCCTGACGACGCTGTCCGTATTGTTCGCTGGCAACTTGAAAGTGTTCTAAGAACACTCGCAGTGTCCTGAAATGTTTGTAAATAAATAAAATTGGGGTGTCCTGAGGACACTGTCCATATTGTTCGCTGGCAACTTGAAAGTGTTCTAAGAACACTTGCGGTGTCCAGAATTGTTCATAAATAAACAAAATGGGGGTGTCCTGAGGACGCTGTCCATATTGTTCGTTTGCAAGCTGAAAGTGTTCTAAGAACACTTGCGTTGTCCTGAAATGTTCGTAAATAAACAAAATGGGGGTGTCCTGAGGACGCTGTCCGTATTGTTCGCTGGCAAGTTGAAAGTGTTCTAAGAACACTTGCGGTGTCCTGAAATGTTCGTAAATAAACAAAATGGGGGTGTCCTGAGGACGCTGTCAGTATTGTTCATTGGCAAGTTGAAAGTGTTCCAAGAACACTCGCTGTGTGCTGAAATGTTTGTAAAGAAACAAAATGGGGGTGTCCTGAGGATGCTGTCCGTATTGTTCGCTGGCAGCTTGAAAGTGTTCTAAGAGCACTCGCAGTGTCCTGAAATGTTCGTAAATTAACAAAATGGGGGTGTCCTGAGGACGCTGTCCGTATTGTTCACTGTCAAGTTGAAAGTGTTCTAAGAACACTTGCGGTGTCCTTAAATGTTCGTAAATAAACAAAATGGGGGTGTCCTGAGGACGCTGTCCGTATTGTTTGCTGGCAGCTTGAAAGTGTTCTAAGAGCACTCGCGGTGCCCTGAAATGTTCGTAAATAAACAAAATGGGGATGTCCTGAGGACGCTGTCCGTATTGTTCGCTGGCAGCTTGAAAGTGTTCTAAGAACATTTGCTGTGTCCTGAAATGTTCGTAAATAAACAAAATGGGGGTGTCCTGACGACGCTGTCCGTATTGTTCGCTGGCAACTTGAAAGTGTTCTAAGGACACTCGCAGTGTCCTGAAATGTTTGTAAGTAAACAAAATTGGGGTGTCCTGAGGACGCTGTCCATATTGTTCGCTGGCAACTTGAAAGTGTTCTAAGAACACTTGCGGTGTCCAGAAACGTTCATAAATAAACAAAATGGGGGTGTCCTGAGGACGCTGTCCATATTGTTCGCAATCAAGCTGAAACTGTTCTAAGAACACTCACGGTGTTCTGAAATGTTCGTAAATAAACACAATGGGGGTGTCCTGAGTACGCTGTCAGTATTGTTCGCTGGCACGTTGAAAGTCTTCTAAGAACACTCATTATGTCCGCGGACATTAAAAGTTAACATAAGGCATAGTTAAAATGTCTAACTTTATGGGTGTGATATGCTGCGGTGGTTGTGGCCAGGGCATAGATTCTTGGGAGCATGACTATATGGCCATGCACCCAAGACTCTATGCCCTGGCCACAACCACTGCAGCATATCACACTTATAGTAGCTTATAACTTTGGGATCCAAAAACAAATTTATAAGGAACACAGTTATAAACCACTATGGGTGTGATATGCTGTGATGGTTGTACTTATTATAATATACTTACTGTTTGGTTTAGTAACTGGAGTAGATGTATTTCTTGTTCATTTCTGTGATAAAAGAAAAGATCATGTTAGTATTGGTATTTTGTAACGATTTACAACATTGAATAATCCATTTTTTTTACCCTCATATTTAGTACATTACAAACCAGTGTACTGTGCAATTTGCTCAGTTTCTGTGTTAGTTGCTAAACTCATTGGGTCTGTGGGAGAAAAAAAAATCCATGTTGGATTAAAAAAAACTTTTTATGTTATGCTACAGTCTATTTGTTTGTTTGTTTTCAGTGTTTCTGGCTAATGCTCTATATATTGGCTTGTTACAGATTTTTGGAGCAGTTACATATCATTTATTAGTTTGGATATTGTAAAATTTTGGGGCAGTTAGATACCAATAGGCGTATTCTGTCTATTTTTTTTATATAATTTAGTGGTATTGATTAATCGGTTTGGATATTGTAAAATGTTGGGTTAGTTAGATACCAGTTGGTGTATTCTAACTATCTATTTTTTGCTCTAATTTAGTGGTATTCATTTAGCTGATTAGTTGTTGTAGAATGTTTGGGCAGTTAGATACCTGTTGGAATATTCTATATTTTTTTCCTACAAGTTTAGTTAAGGTTTAAGTACAGTATAGTTAATACATTTTGGTTTTAAGAACATTAAATAAGCGCTGGTAATCTCTGTTTTAGAGTTATGGTACTATCATTACATTCAAACCATCCACATTTCTTTTTTATATATGCAGTGAAGTGACCTGACTTGGTTGTGACTCCTGCGTGGTAGATTATACCTATTGTTGTGAAGGTTTTCTTACCAAGTGATACTTGACCATGTGTGAATCCAGTCAGCTTGCAGTTGTTTTTGGTGTCATATGCATTGTAACCTAGAAGAATTAGTACTACATATTCACTATGTGTTTGTATTAACAATGTGGAACGATTATCCAAACTTCAGGTAGTACATAATCTACCATGGTTTGCATTTTGTACAAGTTTCTGAAATGGAATGGATTCACAATTAGGTATTCATATATATATATACAAAACGCTCATTGGGGATTTGTTCTTATGTCATATTATTGCAGAGAGTGCATGTATGTTTCCACATGTATGAAATCTGGAAAATTTGATTTACAGGTATGTTTTTATTTTCCAGTACTTGTAGTAAGTACATTAGACATTCTTGTGGATCTTCCTGTGAGTTTATAGTGAATTTGACCATTGTAGCACAGTAGACCAATTCTTGTCTTATTCCATAAACACTATACGTGTTGTCAGGATTGTTTGTTGTGTTTCTATGAAGTACTAACATTTGCAAACACAATTGGTCTGTACTGTGTAAGTAAATGTTGTCAACAATTGGTGGTAATTGAAATAGAATATTCATTGCTACATTTGCGTAGCAACTTACTCCAACTACATTTGAGAGTTTAAATGGACCAGGTAGTTCTGTATCTGATGGATTTTTTTTTTTGTTTGTCTCCCTTCTTTGACGAAGTACCTGGTTAACTTTCCCTAATTGGTTCTTTTATGTTTGTGGTACTTGATGAAGTTTTAGTTTTTTTTTACTCTCTTTGGAGGATTTGCAGTGACATCCTGTTGCATTTCTGTTTGATTTAGTTTTCTTTTACAACGTTTTACTTTTTGTGGAAAAGAATATGTGTTTAGATGTGGGTGTATAGTGGCGAAATCTATTGTATTCTAAAATGCAAGGAATATCAGCGTTTACTTTACTTGCATCAAAGTTGATTAGAAATAGACTGTTAAGTGTACGTAAGTATGATAGTGCTACGTAGCTATTGCCTTCTTTAAAGACTGTGTTACCAATGTCTATGATTGCTTTGTCTAGGGTAAGACCTTGTGATTTATGAATGGTGACTGCGTATGCAAGAGTTAGAGAAAATTGTTCTCTACGTACATACATGTCTTTGAAGAGAAGGAATAGAGCTGTTGAGCGTCCTATCCTTTTTACTTCTGAAAATTTGTCAAAGAGAATATTGACTTACTGAATTTTGTTGTCACGTGGATATGTTTGAAAGCCAACAACTGTACCCAGTGCTCCATTAAGTAGTCCTTGGTCCACGTCAAGGTTACGTTTAAGCATTACTCTGCAATTTAAGGATAATTTTAATATCTTTTCCAACCCAGCTGTGTTGGAGATTGAATTTTCTAAACTATTTAGTCTTGCTCGCAGATGGGTAGTGTCATACCATGTACATCTAGTTTGTCTGTGGCGCTAATTTCCATTATTGGTTGCATTTCTTTATTTAACATTATTTCATTGAATTTGAAACAGCTTGCAAGAGTTGGCATAAAGGCCATACAATTGACATTTTTATGGGCTAATTGTTCCATAACATCTGTAGCACATGCATTAGCACCATAAAGTGCATGAATGTGCCGGGTTTTCAATATTGCTTTGGCTTCTTTAGATAGTATACCAACTCTAATACCTTTTAAGATGTTGGCATAAGTGAGATCTGCAGATTGCCGCATGTTTTCTGTTAATTCTCTGTATTGGAAATGTTGCCAAAGGTTGACATTTCCAATGCTGGCAATAGTTTTACAGCAGAGGTTGTGTCCTAATGTTTTAAAAATAGGCTCACCTTTTACTAGTGTCAATTGAAGATCTCAGAAAACAATAATGTTTTTTACTGCAAAGAGCTCTTCGTGGTTTGTTTGGAATACTTCTTGTAATCTGAGGTGAATCAAGGCCAACATTAGGTTGGACACCATGCTCACTTCATCTAATAGTAGCATTTTCATTGGTTTTATTACTCTGCGTAGTTCCATTGCAGCTTCTGTAGAAAGTTTGTAATAGTCTAATTTGTTTTGATGTTCTACTGGCAGGAGTAGTAATTGGTGTAAAGTGACTCCACCTGTGTTGTAGGCAGCTAAACCTGTGGGGGCAGTGACAACAGCTGACAGTTTGTTTTTTGTATATTGTTGAAGGAACTTACTGATGATTTTGATTAGGAATGTTTTGACAGAACCGGCTTCACCACTGACATAAAGTAGTATAGGTTTGTAATTTTGGCAGGTGCATTCTTTGTTTTTATGTTGTACACCATGTACAATTTCTTTTGTAACTTCTTGAAAAATGCTATGTTGCTCATTGTTTAGTTTTGATTGTAGTATAGTTAAGTCTTCTTTATTTTCATACTGACACCTGGTGTTTTCTACTTCTGTAATAGCTAATTCTGCCTCATTTGTTATTAGTGGTTCTCCCAGTGGTTCTTGGCTTCCTGTTACAGAAGGTTGACTACTGACAGGAGTGTTCTTATCTAGTTGGGCCTGGAGTCCTTCTTCGTTTTGCTGTTCATTGTGCAACATTGTTTTGTACTGTGTAAAGTGTACATCAGTTATAGTGTTTTCATTTGCTTTGAAAGCGTCTTCATATGAGTTATAGTTATCTAGTATTTCTTCTTGTTTTCTCCATGGTTTAAAGAGTTATAGCAGGGACATGTAATATAGTTCTTTATGTTGAGGAGTCTTTAATGACAATTTGATATAATTAATTAAATTTGGTTTGGTGATTTTTACCCAGCTGCCTTCACAGTTTGTCACTCTGTATTTACCATTTTTTTCATCAGGTTTAATATTATTTTTGTATGTGAAGTTTTGGGCTATGTGGTATAGACACATGGTTTCCAAAGTTTTACTTCTGCTTGGGTACTATGTGTCCAATAAATTGTTTTTTAAAATGTCTTGGCTGTTGGGATCATGTTAGGCTATTGTTTCTATATATTTGTATGATTTTATAACTCTTTTTCTAGATTTAGCAGGACCAAGACTTAGACATACTATATTTTCAGATTTACCATAAAATGCAGTACCAGTTAAATGATCTGCTGCTTCATAGGATCCACATTCTCTATTGGAGAGCATTTTTATGCCCTAGCTGTATAATTTCTGAGACACTGTTTTATCTGATGACAATTCATTCCAGATGTCTTGGAACTCTGTTTTTTCTGCTTTGGTTAAGTATGCTGTAACATATTGTGCAACTGCAGTGGAATTGTCTGAAATGTACTTCTATGTTTGCATTCCATAAGTGGGCAATGATTGCATTGTAATCATTGATATATTTTCTTCTTCTGTTCTTTTTATGTAATATGTATTTTTAGGTGACTTACCTTTAACAGTATGTCTAACTGAAGACATGAGGTTGTTCACTTAACCTGTATTTATAACCCGTCAAGGGAAACCAAAGCGGCATTTGGTGTAGTATTTCCATGTGTTTTTGTATTTGTGACGACAATATTTGCCACATTTGTGTCTTTGAAATTGTAAAATTTGTGCATGAAGATCACTATTTTTGGCTTCTGATGGAATTTCACAAGTGACATATTTTTCAATAAACTGTAAAACAGTGGCATCACTGTCTTGACCAAATTTAGGAGCATCTTTAATCCATAAAAGCATGTGGATATGTGGTGCTCCTCTAGCTTGGTATTCTTTTCTCCAAAAGAAGTGTTGCACTTCTCCAAGGGTAGGAGCAGTTTTATTACAAATAAAGTGTAGCATAGCAATGAAGCGTTGTTGAAAATATCTTGAAACATTAACAGAGAACAAAGTTCTCCAGTTGTTAGTATATCTATGTTTGTTTGTTTGTTTTGTTTTTGTTTGATATGCGTAGGAAATCATCTTAATCTTCCCATGCATATTCTGCACAACTTAATGTAACAAACCAAGTGGGTGGGCCAAGGTTTCTGATCATACAAAGTACATCTCCATGACGTCGCAACCAGTACTCTTTAGTACCACGCATATTTACTACTAGATTTGTAATATTTGATTGCAAAAATTCATCTTTTTCTTGCACCTTTTGTAATAATTGTTTAGCTGACATATTTTGAAAGTGGGATCCTGATTTTAATGTGTGTGCAACTCCGTAGCATAAAGTTGCTAGTTCACTTTCAAAGAGTAGGTGGAATATGTATTCCACATTTTGTCTAAATCTGGGATCTTCAGAATACATCCGTAATGAGCAATATTCTGATGCTGATATTTGAATAGGTCTTTCATCGTACCTTCCTCCTTTGCCAGTAGGAAAGAGTGGAGGAAAAGCACGTGCTTCTATACTTTTTTCCCATATGCTGATAGGTGATCCTTTTGTTTGACGCATTTGGTATGTTTCTAGTGCATTTTCTATGGTGTCATTCGAGTGCAATGGGTGAATTGTATAATGGTCTAAAGTATTGGATATTGTAGCAGGATCTAGGAGCTCAAATTGACCAGCTTCTTGTGTCTCTTGAATTATTTCAGTTGTATCTTTCAAGTTTTCATCAATATTAATTTCTTTGTAGTATTCATTATTCTCTTTAAGATATTGCAAGGCGTGTCTAACTTTATGTAAATCTACCAGCTGTTGCCATATTTTTTTTTGTCTTTTGTAGGTACTCCATTTACTAAGATAATTAAAGATTGCTGCATTGGACATTGCACTCCTAGAGTGTGCACATTTTCTTTCAGATCTAATGGTAAATACACTACTTTTCCACTAATAACTTTCACAAATTCAGAGGGTGGTAATTTTGCTGTTTTTGGTTGAAGGTGTATTATTGCTTGAAATGGGTGCACTGTTTGAAATTTGTTGGGGTTTTGGTAGTGGATATAATTCCAAATTATTTGTGATACCACGTGAAGGAGTTTGGTTGTTGTCAAGTTTTGTAGTGCAGTAACTGCAAAGTATTAAGGGGTCAGTAATTTCGTACTTGTTTTCTGCTATAAGGTAGAGAGCTAATTCAAACCATTTAGAATCTTCATTGTCTTCTATTTTGTGTGATAGGTCTACAGTTTTTGTGTTAATTTATAAAAAGCTCTGCGGCAACATACACACACGATTTGGTACTTCAGCTGATGTACTTTTACATTTTAGTATTTCTTTTATGTATGTGTGTAGTAAAAGGTTGCCATGCGTAGAATTGTTGCTAATGGTTTAAAGCTATTTTATTCTGTAAGTGGCTTTCACTTCCAAAATATTTTTCTGGATATAGTCGATTTCTTCAAGTAGGTCTTTTGCTGTACCATGTAGAAGAATGTTATTTAAATTGGCTAGTGCTATAGCAGGACTTTTAGCATAGTACCGTTTATAGACTAGATTTCTTATAGTTGAATGATGTGTTGATATCCTTTTGATATCATGGAAGGTGGTTTTGCAAGTAGGTCCTGTAATGTAAGCCAATGAATGTCCTTGTAGTCCTTTGTACTTGCGCACTGGACAGGTATCCATATTTTGCAGTAGTTTAATTTTGATTTTGTCTTTGCCTTTCACGTATTGATTGAGGAATTGGCGTAAAGACGAACATTTTTTTGGGAATGTTACACATTGACGTGAATGGCATTTGTACACTAGATGTTCTAATTCAGTTGAATGGAGAGGTAATTCTAAGTTTTCAGGGCATATTTTTGTAAGAAGTACTTCTTGTTCCATTATGGTATTATTAACTTTTTCATATCCTCGACCACCGCTATGTATAGCAATTGTATTTGTTTGCTTTTGTTTGTATGCTTCTTCATTAAAGTATGGTTCTGTGCTTGTAGTGCGATTCCATTCACCTCCGCAGATATTTAAGAAGTTCTTTCTATTGACATTTCGTTTATTGAGAAGGCGTTTTTGTAATTTAGGCATTAGTTTTGTTAGTGGTTTCATTTTGTTTAACACTAAAATAAATAACTTTCTTTTGAGAAGAATTGCACTGTCTATCAACGTTTCTAAGATTAATTTCCTATGATAGCTTTTAAGGGTTGAACCTGGTTTCTCTCCTGTTTTTATAAGATTTTGAAGGACTCTGTGACGGAACATTTTGGCTAAAATACTTTTCTTGGTGTGCTTACTTTGCACTACATCAAGATTTATGGAAGCAGTTTTATCTGTTGTGATAGATGATTTTTGTTAATTGTTTTCTGGTTTGTTTTACATTTTGATAGAGGAGGCAAAGTTTCTGTACTTGAAACTTCATTTGTTTCACTAAATGACTGTATTAGCTGTTTTGTTTCAATTTATTTTTACAAATTCTGCTAGAGATGGATGCTTATGTTGGACACTTTTATTTTCATTTGTTCTACTTCTGCGTTGCTTTCTACGGACTTGATTTTTGGTAGACATTCTTTAGGGTCTGTTGAAAAAAATAAAGAAGGTATGGGTTGGGGTGTTCTGCAATGTATGTGTGCTGTGTGCATGAGTGTTTGAGTGAGATGATAAAGATGTTTGTAATGGTGTGTTATTGTGCATTGGGCAACTACAACTAGTAGGGATGGGTATTCTTGAATTAATGTGTTACTAAACTGGGGTTCACATGACAGAAAAAAGTAAGCTAGTGGTGTGGAGAAGTACAAACAGTAAATCTAATGCTATTCAATTAAAACAGTTGTTTGTTCTATAACATCAAAATTCTAGTGGCTGAGTTGGGTTATTTGTATGTCGAAAAATAGGAATTTGTGGGCCATTCTTGCTGTAAATTGCTGTTTAAGAGATGGGGATTTTTGGACAGAATGGTGCACAATCTCTATTTTTAGGCACAGAAATAGTATGAATTAACCTTGTTTGAGTAATAATACAAATATTATGGTGGTATTCAACTTACTTTTTTTCTAAAATGAGCAGGTTACTTCTTAGTTGTTCTTTGCACTTCAAATTTGGCTGCTTCTTTTCAGGAGAATGGTCTGCACTGAAATTGTAAAAGAAACAAATTAGTAATTTTGTTTGTATATAGCAGTGTTTTTAATTTAGACATTGATTTTTTTAATTGACATCCTCAGCGCCTTCCTCAAAACCATTAAAACTACCTTATTCACATAAGATACGTTGCACCAGTTGAATACATATCATATGTTCTTAATGAATAAACTATATTGCAATGACTAACTGTAGCAAACTAAATATCTTTACTCTGTCTGCCTTGTAGCAGGTGTTGAGTATTTATAATTTTTCAAACACAAACACCACCAAAAGGCTCTTTTCAGAGCCACCATTTCCTCCCAGAGAAAATTGCAATGGTTATAATAGGGTAGCCCCCCAAAATTTTAGATGTTCGCTGACTGTCTGCCAGAAACACAATGAGAATAAGCTCTAGGACGTGGTCTTTTATAGGGGTGCTTATACACGGTTCGCGAACATGCGCACTGTCCACGGACAGATCAAACACAAAAAAAGGTTAAAAAAGTTTCAAAAAGTATGTAGAAACTCAGGATTAGTATGTGGTGAGTTTTTATTGAAAAATATTGTGGATTACTTGAAAATGTACTTTAAAATTGTTCGGGGACATGAACAGTGTCCTCATTCAGAACACACGATCAGCGTTGGCGCAGTCACATTGTCGCTTCGCGAACATGTCCACGAAGGGAGCAGTTGCCCACAGGACACCAAATGCACGGACATGCGTTGACGTTCTACGGACACTGTTCGGGTCCTGAAGTAATTAAAAGTGAGTCACACGTCAAACGAACAGTTACGGACAGGAGTTTGTTCTTAGAACAGTTTGAACTTGCTTGCGAACAATACAGATAGACATAGCATTCTGAGGACACCTCCATTTTGTTTATTTACGCACATTTGAGGACACCACATGTGTTCTTAGAACAGTTTCAACTCGGTTGCGAACAATAAGGACGGGCATAGCATCCTCAGGACACCCCTAATTTGTTTATTTTTCTAACATTTCAGGACAATGCATGTGTTCTTACAATAGTTTCAACTTGCATGCAAACATAGCAGAGAGGTTTAGTGTTCTAAGGACACCCCTATGTAATTTATTTACGAACATTATAGGGCACATGATGTGTTCTTAGAACAGTTTAAACTTGCCTACGAACAAAACGGACAGGCATACCGTTCTCAGGACACCCCCATTTTGTTTATTTACAAACATTTCAGGACACCACATGTGTTCTTAGAACAGTTTCAACTTGCTAGCGAACAGTACGGACAGGTATAGTGTTCTACAGGACACCTCCATTTTCGTTTCTTTACGGACATTCCGGACACCGGCGCTGTCCGCCGACACCTAAATTGCTTTATTTAACATGTATGATTAATTTATGACAGAGAAGGTGAGGCAGAATCTGAAACAAAAACAGGAGAATTAGGGATTTCAACAGGATTTGTTTGAGGTGAAGAAGGGATGGAAGTCTCATCAAAACGTTTTGGTTCATGGAGGGGGTTTGTGGATAATTGACTGGGATATGGTGAGGGGGGATAGGCACATGTGGGTCAATGGTATGTGTTTTTTTGTTTAAAATCATCTTCCACAAAGGTTTTCACATTATTAAAATTAGTC
Source organism: Ambystoma mexicanum (assembly GCF_040938575.1). NCBI lineage: Eukaryota > Metazoa > Chordata > Amphibia > Caudata > Ambystomatidae > Ambystoma > Ambystoma mexicanum. The sequence continues at coordinate 560,501 of NW_027182502.1, forward strand.
AACAATAGATCCATTTTTTCTTGTATGATGTGAAGAGTCTTATCCATAACAGCTTTTTTTGTAGTACTTTCTATTTTGGTATGCTCTGTACAAACAAAAATATATATATATGTTAAATTTATTTGCTAACTTCACTTTCAACTTCACATAATTGTTTTCTTAATAGATTTTTGTGTACTGTGAAATATGTAATAAGTAGCTAATAAAACCCATGCATTACATAATTGCATTACTATAGACAAAACACAAAGAGTCAAGAACACATACCAATATGGGTATATACAGGGAAAGTGAAGTTACCAAAAAAGCACAAGTAGTAGCAGAAACAATTCATAACCTAACTGATTATTTTCATGCAAATAAATGATTGCTCTGTTTCAAAGCTGCTATTTACCCTATGTATATGTATCACTTGATGTGATTGGATCCTAAGGAAAGTAGTGTGAGTACAATGTATACAAATATGACCATATCCAGGGAAAGTACAGCCATAAAAAAACAACAGAACTATCAGAAAGTGCTGATAACTCTATTGATTATCTTTATGCACAAAAAGGATTGCTGTCTTTAAAGCTTGTGTCTTCCCCTATGTATAGGTTTCATATGATGTGACTGGACTCTAAGGGAATTACTGTAAGAACCTACTTGAAGGATACGTCTACAAATAAAATAACATTTTTAGTTTCTGACTGTTACTGAAGAAAACCATGTCGCCTACATATGTCAGCAAAAGAAAAAAGAGTGAGCCCGACATGTGATGTCATCGGCAATGTCATCAATAACATTTCTGATGTCATCTTTGATGTTGTGGGTGTTAGTCTTAGCAGTGCACGGTGGTGGCACGAGTTATGGTTGCTTAGCTTACCATAACTGGCGAATTTCAAGGGTTTTTCGGTTTTACTTGGAACCATAATGTCCCTTTAACAAAGTTTTTTCACTGAATTTCATAGGTTTTTAGTAGCACAACTTAACCATAACGTCCCTTTAACAAAGTTTTTTTCACTGAATTTCATAGGTATTTAGTAGCACAACTTAACCATAATGTCCCTTTAACAAAGTTTTTTCACTGAATTTCATAGGTTTTAAGTAGCAAAGCTTAACATTAGTAACTTTGACTTTATGTACATGTAATATGGAACATACTGAACCACTTCTACTGAATGTGATGTCCGCAAACTTTTTTGATGTCCACGGACATGTTCGGACAACAGTACCACTACCTAAAAAGTCTCGGGGGGGTATGTTTAATTGTTATATCACAACATAATAACATTTAAAAAATTCACAAAGTAGTACACATACATATTATATGAAGTAATACATAAGAAATGTAACCCATATATGTACCACACTAACCATTCATTTAAATACAATATGTTTTAAAATGGAATATACCAAGAGAAGATAAATTGGCTTCCAACATAATTACCTCACAGACACTCCACAACTAAGACCAAGACCAGACCTACAGAGTACTCAGAGCATATCTTACCTGAAATAGTAAGTGTACATCATTTTACTCATATCTTTATAAACTTTCTTTTTATATTTATATATTATATTTTTTTTTTCTCGCAGAAATGTCTAGTACTCTGGAATGGCTAGAGGAGCACTTCCCACGTGACGAAATGTCAGAAAATAGTGAAGCTAATGGTACACACTTTACAATATAAACCATTTAATTGTTATTATTTTATATATATTTAACATATATATTTCTTTTTGTACAGAGAATAACAAAATAGAAAATATCTCTGAAGAAACTGTTATGGAAAACACGCTTGACAGCTTAAAAGAAAAAAATGATTCATTGTTGACCAATTTTAATAATTTAAAAACTTTTGTTGAGGATCATTTAAAAAACAAAAAAAAAACAAAGAGGGGTGGAGCTGCTATTGACCAGGTTTGTCCCCAATATTTGTCAGTAAATGAAACAACTGTATCATGATATTGGGAATCCCTGGTGTTGTAGGTACTGATAGGTGAGATCTCTGAGTTTGTGACCCATGGGATTGTCAAGAAAGAAAAAGAGGGTTGAACAAGGAAACTCACATAAAACAATGATTGTGAATAAACGTGATTTGTATTAAAATTAGAAACATTCAAAAAAGAGAAAGAAAGCATTTATGAACAACTTACATATGACAAAATCCAATAGTCTTAGCATGAATAAATAATGAAATCAAAGATTAAAGTTTTGCTTCAGTACATGGGTAAATTTGAAGTCCTGACCATGTGACAAAATCCAATAGTCATGGCATAAGTAAATCATGAAATCAAAGATGAAAGTTTTGCTTCAGTACATGGGTACATTTGGAGTACTGACCATGCACCGTACGGGCTTTGTTAGTGCTTGCTAGATACAAAGTATAATACATTGCCCGTAAGGGAGAGGTACACAAATTATTCTAAGTGTACGTCATGACCCATGTGTGACACATGTGGAGATCAACTTGTGTTCAATGAAATAGCTTATGTTCAATAAAGCATCTCATATTACAGGTGCCAACGTGACAGGGGGAACGTGGCCAGATTCTCGGTATCGAGTACTGGCCTGACAATAGGTAGTTCATAGACCCCAAAGGCACTTATTGGAGCAAATGTCCCCCTTGCACATGGTACACATTTCGGCGGAAGAGTTATCCAACTCCAAATACATCAGTCAGATAAGTATTTTTCTACAAGAACTGCCTTCATCAGGGCAAATGGGTGGCCCCTGTAGCAAGAAAATCAAAGACAAGAAAAGAGTAATCAATAAGAGATTCTTGTGTATCAACATCTCAGTTCTTTCTGGACATAACTGGGTTAGATAGTACCCACAACTGTGTTGTGCAAGGGGAACTGTATAATCGGTTCTATTAAAAAACACTCAATAAAGTGAAAGGCACAGTAATGCAGTAACAAGGGTGCAAGTACATGCTATTGAATTTAAATGTGGTGGTGAAAAAACATGCCTGACTCACCACTGAAACCTTGTCATGAATCTCTCTGTGAGGCAGGCTCCCCGGACAGGTCGGACCAAACACTCAGCACTGTTTTGTCGCTGAATGTGATAAAGTGTGGCTGGTCCCAGTCCATACACGTGAGTAGCCAAAAAGTCGGCTTGCTCTGAAATGGAGGCAAGGAAAGAATCAAAATAGGCACACTGCCACTATGTGTAGTTCTGGTCACAGATGGGTGCAGTAGGAGCTCAGTGAGAACCGCAGGCTATATTGAGAACCCTGCATCCGCAGGGTCATAGTGAATGCCTCGTCTAGAGAAAGCCTATATGACCCCTGCTTTTAACAAAACAATCATTTTAGCATATAAATGTACCTTAGCTCGAAAGTAGATGGCTCCTTGGAAGTGGATGCCGATCACAGGGTCCGGTGAGGCGGAACCATGCCGTCAACGTGTCCGGAGTGGAGCTCTAAAAGCTGAACGGAGGTATCCCGTGTACCCTGTTGTTGAGGGCAAAAAATAGAATAGGACATGCCTCTGAATATTCAGATGGAATATAGTCAGATAGATAGTACTAGGCTGGAAAAAAGAGTGCCAATGTTACCTGGGACGTACTCCATGAAGCACTGTCCTCGTTGTGCTGTCTGGACGGGAGTGTGTGTTCACAGGCGCACATACGTTGTGCTTTAGCGGGTGTCTGTTGGCCGGTGGCGGCTGCATCCCTGGCATATATCGTTCGGGAGGGTGTGTGTGTTTAAAGGCCGATGGGAGCGCACCACGTGTGAAGGCCGGATTGGTTGCCGCCACAGGAATGTGGAACCAAGTGCATAAAGAAAGTAGAGCCAGTGGGGGCGGAGTCCCCCATTCATGCAGGCCCTGGACGTCCTGTGGGAAAGAAGGATCTGGGAAGGTAAGGGGAACACGGACTGCTGAAATTGTGCCCCCGCGGTGAGGTACCACGTAAAGTTATGGTGCTTCGGCGGGATGACGGCGCTGTGACTCCGAGCCTCCATCAGTGAGATGGAGACGGTGGGTGTGCGAAGACGGACCAATCGTGGCGGACCTAAACTCCACCCGATTGGAAGTCCGTGCCGAGAGGGCACGGACTAGAAGCTGCATGAGTCTCAATGTAAAGCAACAAGCATATGTTGTGAAACAACAAAGAGTGTTAGTGAATTGTGGTAGTCGAAAGAAAATAAGCCCCAGTGTATTAAGAAAGTGGAGGAGGGATCCTCACATTCTATGGTCGGCATGCTGTGTGCTGATTTGTCCCATCCACGGGCTGGATCCTATTTGTTGCAGAGTGAAAGCCCACCTGAGGGCTGCAACACAAGAATGGGTGGAGACTCTCTTGGAAATTTGGAGGTAACGGACGTACTTACAGAGGGTGAATAACACATATTGGGGGGGCCTGCAAGGAACTAATAACTCTCATTAAGATGGAAAGATTTGTTGTTCGTTGAGGCCCTGTTTCACCGAATCCAATCTGTGAATCCATCTACATTCTAGGCTCAACAGTCGTCCTTGAATATTGGGACCATCCCGCACACTTTCAAGAACCCACCATCTAGGGGGTAATTCATAGAATTTAGCGCACAAGTGGCGCACGTGGCTGGCGCACAGTGTGCGCGTGCGAATCTCTGGGCCAGCCGCGTGCACTAAAATCCATTTCTGCGCACAGCGTATTCATGGATTTCAGCTACCAAAACCAGCCGTGGCGCACAGTGGTGCAGCGACCCTGCAGCAGTGCTAGTTACGCCCCCAATAATGCCCCTCGCTTAGGGAAAAGCCATCAAAATCCCCAATCCAGCGCAAAGGGCTGCGCTAACCCTGTACCAGCACGGCAAGCGGGGTATGTGTATTACTGGGGTTTGTGGGAAGTTTCACACGCGATTGCCCCTGTGCGAGTGAGGTATGTGTATTTCAGGGGTGCGCAGGAAGTTTCACACGCAATTTCAGCAGGGTATGTGTATTACAGGGGTGTACGGGAAGTTTCACACGCAATTTCAGCAGGGTATGTGTATTTCAGGGGTGTGCGGGAAGTTTCACATGCGATTTCAGCAGGGTACGTGTATTTCAGGGGGGCGTGGGAAGTTTCACACGCTATCCCAGCAGGGTACGTGTATTTCAGGGTTGCGCGGTAAGTTTCACACGCGATTTCAGCAGGGTACGTGTATTAAAGGGGTGCGTTGGAAGTTTCACATGCGATTTCAGCAGGGTACCTGTATTTCAGGGGTGTGCATGAAGTTTCACTCGCGCTTTCAGCAGGGTATGTGTATTGCAGGGGTGCGTGGGAAGTTTCACACGTGATTTCAGCAGGGTACATGTATTTCGGGGGTGCCGTTGAGTCTTACACATGATTTGGCAGTGTGGATCCCAGGTGTTCCCCCCCCCCCACGGCCCCTGCAGGCAGCCCACACCACAGGGGACTACCCTGCACCCCTGGTCATGTCCCGCAGGCAGCCCACCCAACATGGGCATGCCCCCCAGCAAAGCCACATGTCTCCTTGCACTACTGATCACCAACTCATGTCCCCTTGCACCCCCACCCCCCAGCAGTGCAGGGCACCTGCCAGCAGGCCCCCACTCATGTCCCACTCATGTCCCTTTGCACCCCCATCCCCCAGCAGTGCGGGGCACCTGCCAGCAGGCCCCCACTCATGTCCCCTTGCACCCCCACCCCCCAGCAGTGTGGGGCACCTTCCAGCAGGCCCCCACTCATGTCCCCTTTCGCCCCTACCCCCAGCAGTGTGGGGCACCTGCCAGCAGGCCCCCACTCATGTCGAACTCATGTCCCCTTGCACCTCCCAGCAGTGCAGGGCACCTGCCAGCAGGCCCCACTCATGTCCGACTCATGTCCCCTTGCACCCCCACCCCCCAGCAGTGAGGGGCACCTGCCAGCAGGCCCCCACTCATGTCCCCTTGCACCCCCACCCCGCAGCAGTGTGGGGCACCTGCCAGTAGATCCAGGCCCCCACTCATGTCCCCTTGCACCCCCACCCCCCAGCAGTGTGGGGCACCTGCCAGCAGGCCCCCACTCATGTCCCACTCATGTCCCCTTGCACCCCCACCCCGCAGCAGTGCAGGGCACCTGCCAGCAGGCCCCCACTCATGTCCCACTCATGTCCCCTTGCACCCCACCCCCCAGCAGTGCGGAGCATCTGCCAGCAGGCCTCCACTCAATGTCCCCTTGCACCCCCACACCCAGCAGTGTGGGGCACCTGCCAGCAGGCCCCCACTCATGTCCCACTCATGGCCCCTTGACCCCCACCCCCCAGCAGTGCAGGGCACCTGCCATCAGGCCCCCACTCATGTCCCACTCATGTCCCCTTGCACCCCCACCCCCCAGCAGTGCGGGGCACCTGCCAGCAGGCCCCCACTCATGTCCCACTCATGTCCCATTGCACCCGCACCCCCCAGCAGTGCAGGGCACCTGCCAGCAGGCCCCCACTCATGTGCCACTCATGTCCCCTTGCACCCCCACCCGCCAGCAGTGCGGGCACCTTCCAGCAGGCCCCCACTCATGTCCCCTTGCACTCCCACCCCCCAGCAGTGTGGGGCACCTGCCAGCAGGCCCCCACTCATGTCCCCTTACACCCCCACCCCCCAGCAGTATGGGGCACCTGCCAGCAGGCCCCCATTCATGTCCCCTTGCACCCCCACCCCCCAGCAGTGCGGGGCACCTGCCAGCAGGCCCCCACTAATGTCCCCTTGCACCCCCAACCCCCAGCAGTGTGGGGCACCTGCCAGCAGGCCCCCACTCATGTCCCACTCATGTCCCATTGCACCCGCACCCCCCAGCAGTGCAGGACACCTGCCAGCAGGCCCCCACTCATGTGCCACTCATGTCCCCTTGCATCCCCACCCGCCAGCAGTGCGGGCACCTTCCAGCAGGCCCCCACTCATGTCCCCTTGCACTCCCACCCCCCAGCAGTGTGGGGCACCTGCCAGCAGGCCCCCACTCATGTCCCCTTACACCCCCACCCCCCAGCAGTATGGGGCACCTGCCAGCAGGCCCCCATTCATGTCCCCTTGCACCCCCACCCCCCAGCAGTGCGGGGCACCTGCCAGCAGGCCCCCACTAATGTCCCCTTGCACCCCTACCCCCCAGCAGTGCAGGGCACCTGCCAGCAGGCCCCCACTCATGTCCCACTCATGCCCCTTTGCTCCCCCACCCCCCAGCAGTGTGGGGCACCTGCCAGCATGCACCCACTCATGTCCCCTTGCACTCCCACCCCCCAGCAGTGCGGGGCACCTGCCAGCAGGCCCCCACTAATGTCCCCTTGCACCCCTAACCCCCAGCAGTGCAGGGCACCTGCCAGCAGGCCCCCACTCATGTCCCACTCATGCCCCTTTGCTCCCCCACCCCCAGCAGTGTGGGGCACCTGCCAGCAGGCCCCCACTCATGTCCCCTTGCACCCACACCCCCCAGCAGTCCATGTCACCTGCCAGCAGGCCCCCACTCATGTCCCACTCATGTCCCCTTGCACCCCACCCCCCAGCAGTGCGGGGCACCTGCCAGCAGGCCCCCACTCATGTCCCTTTGCACACCCACACCCCAGCAGTGTGGGGCACCTGCCAGCAGGACCCCACTCATGTCCCTTGCACCCCCAACCCCCCAGCAGTGTGGGGCACCTGCCAGCAGGCCCCCACTCATGTCCCACTCATGTCCCCTTGCACTCCCACCCCCCAGCAGTGCGGGGCACCTGCCAGAAGGCCCCCACTCATGTCCCACTCATGTCCCCCTGCCCCCAGGTCATGACGATCCTCAATCATGGCCCTTATGGCCCGCCCCCCCAGCCCAAAGACCCAACCAAGTATTGCATCCACCCACATAGAAAAGGCAATTACATGATACAACCCAATGGCAAGTATGTAAATGAACACATGTCCGTCACACACACACAATGGTTGCAAGTGAATGTGAAAACCCATATCATAACATGCATGAAACCAATGAGATAATACCACACATCGAAGTATGAAGAAAAAAATGTATTAAAAGCAACATGAATGGAATTAAAATCAAACAAACAACAATGGGAATAAAAAAAGAAAAGCTGCATGTCCGTAAAATAATGAAAATCAAGAAATCATAATCCAATGGAAAGGTGTCCAAAGTCACAGTCCAACAACGCAAATCCAAGGGAAAAACAAAAGTGAAAACCATTGCTCCATGGGGAAATCCAAAAAAAAGAGATGAATCCAATAGTGAACTATATACAGATGAACAATCCAGGGTCCATGATCTCAACTGAAGAAATGAAACCTATCAAAAATACTACCTAATGAAAAACTATATACAGAAACGTGGTGCATTGTCCAAGCGCAACCAAAATAAAGAAAAAACCAAAGGAAACCTAACTAACTATTTACAAGGGCAGCGGGCTAGTCCGACGGCTCATTTGTGGATGTCCCGGGCCAGGGCATCATCGAACTCCTGCTCAATGTCCCGGAGGCGGTCCTCTTCCATGGCCTGAGGGTTCGCAGGAACGATGACAACTGGAACTCCAGGTACCTGCGAATGGCCTTGAGGCACTCGGCCCACCTCAGGGCCCTACGCATGGAGCTCTCTGCCCTGACCATCGTGAGCCATGCCTCTTCCGCCCGCTGCCGCTCTGCATCTATCGCATGGCCCAACCGCTGCCACACGGAAGACACTTCCCGTCCAGGGTCCTCCTGCCCTCCAGCCGATGCCTGCCCCTCCGATGTTGATGGCCCCGTGCCATCATTGCTCCCATCTACAGCCTGCTCCTGCTGCTGCTGTCCATGTGCCCTTTCCGATGGTGCCTGCACATCCTCCAGCTGCTGGTCTCCAGTTGTGGTGTCCACCGCTGCTGGACCGCCAACTCCCAACTGTGGCAGGGATGGGATCTCCACCAAGCTGGCTGTGTTGGTCGGGCCAGGTCCACAGGGGACCCTGGTGGAATCTGGGCCGGAAGACGATGTGGAGAACGACTGGCGCATAGCCCCCACAGAGGAGGAGAGGTCCGCCAGAGTGCGTGTCACATGTAAGAACCCTCCGACCAGGGTCCCTCCCAGCAGTGGCACGTCACGACGCTGCTCTTTGTGATGGCGTGCGTTCTCCACCCAGGAAGAACGCACGTCATCACAAATGACACACGTGCACAACGCGACACCCACCAGGACGGATCCCATACGGTTGCGGGACCCCTCGTCCAGAGGTAGTGGAGAGGCAGGTGACATGGCACTCTCCCCTACCTGCGGACAGGCCTGGGACGGGGCCTCCCTGCTGGTGCATGATGGTGCAGTCACAGGGTCAAGGACAGCGACATGCACAGGCCCCTCTGCGGAGACCTGTGCTGCCTCCTGACCCTGGCCCTGGACTTCACCACTTGCGCCAGTGGTACTACCCCCACCAGGCCCCATGTGCGGCTCAGTAGTGTGCTCCTCCTCCTCTGTGGAGACCACCAACCCAGATGTCTCCACACCGTCTTCCACCATTGGGAGCCCATGTGGGGGCTCACCCGGCCCTTCCGCCACAGCTGTTGAGACAGACGCAGCACCAGCCCCCTCGCTCCCGGATGATGGTATTTCCTGGGAGGGTGGCTGGGCCTTGCGTCGCTGCCCAGTGGAGGCATCCCGCCGCTTGGCTCCACAGCGCTGTCTCCGCCCTCTTCTTCACTTGACGCTGCGTAGAGGGAGACATAGAACACAAGAATCAGGACACAGTACAAAATACCACAGACAGGAAGCAATAACACATGAGTGGCACTGTCAAATGTCACTTCCATCCTGTCATTCCACAACACATGGGTGAATGCACACAACACACATGCAGAAACAGTCTGGGCGTATGCAATCAACATCAACATCCATGTAGAAGGGCCCCTGGAAACCAAGATGTTGCCTTCAAAGTCACATGCATCCATGGCGTTTCAAAGTAACACACACACTTCTCAGGCACACACACACACACACATGTGCATCATACATGTACATGACATCAGCACCCATTCTTCACCCCATCTCCATGTCCAGGAACAGAGACAGCCATGCATTCATGTGTGCATTCCACATAGAGCTCCCCATGTTGCTTTAAGACACATGCACCAACCATGTTGCTCACACATAACTGGTCTCACATGCATGACCATGATGTCCCTGCACACACACACACATCCACACATGGCCTATGTCACACATACAGGCAAGCATCAGACTACCAGCACACTGCAACATGCCCTGTCTCACACAGCAATGCTTGGCCACTCACCGCTCAACTCCAGACGGGTCTGCCTCCCAAGGATCTGGGCGTGGAGCGCTGGGCCTACGCATTCCAGGACCCTCATCTGGATGGCACTCAGGTGTGCCCGGCCCCCCTCCATGAGGCGCCGGGCCTTGTGGAGGGTCCTGGACCTGAAGTCCTCCCAGCGCTTCTTGACGTGCTTGATGTCACGGGTTGCCACCTCCTCCGCATTGATGGATACCACTACGTCGTCCCAGATCCTCTGGGTCCTGGGGCTGGGCTGTGGAGCGATGGTGTCCCAGTCGTGAGTCTTCTGTTTCAGCAGGGGTGGTCACAGCAACTGTACCCCTGGCAGCAAATAGCAAGGCACGTGGGCAGCAGGCAGTCAGGCAGCAGCAGATGGCAGGTGGGACCGTGCTCGGGGCTCTGGGGGGCAGTGATTCGGCCTTTTGGGCAGGAGTGTGGTCTTCTGAGTGTGAACGCGTGGCCAGCTTGAAATGGAATGATTTGGCACGTGAAAAATGTGCATGTCAGCGTGTGATTCGAGGAAAGGCCGCTAGCGCGTAAGCGCGTCTGAACTCGTACACGCTTTCAATGGACCAAAGGCCCTTCAAGCATAAGCGCCTCTGTGACGTGATGCGCACGGGCGTACGCGGCCGTTTCCCTCGTGACGTTAGCATAGTGTTTCAGCGCACGTGAAAAACTGCACGTCCGCGTGTGAATGCGTGTAATATGAGGAAAGGGCCCATGCGCGTAAGTGACGTGACACGCACGGGGGGATTCCCTCAGCACGGGTTAAAGGTGAGCGGGGGCAGCAGTTCGCTGTACGTGCCTTTCGTGGAGACCGATGTGTGTTGCTGCTTCCTGTTGTTTCGCGCACCATCACAACTTCACAGCTATCAAGGACGTATCTCTTCTTTTGGTGGGGGTATTGGCTACGCATGTTTTTCAGCATCACGCTAGTCAGACGGTGAGTCGCACACGCTATTTTTCCCACTGCGGGTGCCCCTCTGTATCGCCCCCATTTTCGAGGTCATAGTAGCCTGCGTGTCCCATGCGTACGCATTATTCGTGTTACTGGGTGCCACCGCGTACTGCGGGAGGTTGATTCCACGCACGTAGGCTGCAGGGTTGCGTGCACGGTTTTACTGCAGTTTTGGGGTGCCTGAGCATTGCGTGACCCGTCACTACATCACCGGGGTCACATACAGCCTTGCAGGTGCAGGGGGGCTGTTAACATCTTGCTTCCCACCCCCTTCACCCCAATTGCCCAGCTCAATTGTGCTGTCCACCTCCCATTGGCACTACTCCATCTGTGCCGGCACTACTCCATCTGTGCCATGGTTGGGAGGCCAGAAAAGGTGAGGGGCGCCTCAGCTGAGCATACTCCTCGTGGCGGGCGTGGTCGGGGACGTGGCCATGGTGACCAGGGAGTAGGGGGATTCCAGGGTGTCCAGGGCGGCCACAGAAGGGGAAGAGGCAGGGGTGCACCACTTGAGCACAATGTTGTGCCATGTGTCGGTGCAGTCATGCCACCATCCCCTGTGGTTCCGGGAGATGCAGCTTCTGCATCTGGCCCTTGCGCCCGTGTGACCCGGCAGTCCATTCCATAGACTGCCATGGGCCCAAGGGTAGTGGTAGCTGCAGGTGCAGCTGTGGACACCGCCACCCAGGCTCAGGGTCTGCCAGCGCAGGCTGCGTTGGCACTTGAGGAGCCCTTGGAAGATTTACAACAGGCCAGGAGGGAAACCATAGGGGCATGCAGGGCTGTTCTGACCAAGACACGTGTCCCAGGGCAGTTATGTCATCTGCTGCCCCGAACAGCCGGGTGTTGGCAAGTGCAGGGGCAGATGCACCCAACAACACCCCGGTTGTGAGTCTGCCAACCAGGACTGTTGCGGTCAATGACCCTGCCACAGCAGATGTTGCTGCGCAGGGTCCATTAGAGGGCACCCAGCTGCCACTGACACAAGTCAGGCTTTGGTCGTCCCTCCACTTGCCACTCCCTTGGCTCAATCCACCGAACCCACTGGCCATACTGGTCAGGGTGGCATTAGCCAGCCAGGGTCTGCGCTACAGTCCAAGAGGAGGAAGGTTGCACCTGCAGCGCAGGCTGGGATCCCACACACAGCCACAACCTCCTGCACGTCGAGGAAGAAGCCTTTCTGCAAGCAGGAACTGGACTTCCTTGTGGACTACGTGCGGGGCCACAGCCGTGACATGCTAGTGGATGCCAATAGTCAGACTACGGCTGCCCACCGTGACACCCACTGGAAGCATGTTGTGGAACATGTCAGTTGATTCGGCCATGAGGTGCGCATGGCGCAAGAGTGCAAAAAGCGTTGAAATGACCTCAAACGCAGAACTAAGGCTAAGCGTGCCTCAAATTACAACTTGACTGTGGTGACTGGCGGTGGGCATGCACCAGAGGAGGAAGAGCTCACTCCGCATGAGTCACTTGTTGCGGTGTTCATACCACCTGAATCGGTTGAAGGAGTGCGAGAGATGCTGGACTTTGATGCCCAGTTCAGTAAGTGTCGATGCGTGTTTGTTGAGGACGTGTGCGCTTTACTTGTGGGATGTGTTGTGCATGATTGCCACTGCATGTGACGTGTACATGGTTCTGATGTGTAAGTAATGCAATGCTTCCGTGATGCATGTCTGCTCTGCTGGATGGTGGACATGTGGAGCAGACGGGGACTGTCAGCATCACCACTATTGCACCCTACTCACATGCTGGTTACCAGTATACCCCTCCAGTCCATGTTCCAGCTCATTGGCCCTTCTGCATGTGGCGTGGGGTGACCTTCCTCTCAGCCCAGGCACAATGTCATAGCATGACTGACGTGCATGTGTACTCTGCCTGCATGCGGGTACTCCATGTAGGCATGCTCCCTTGTCCCTCCTCTGGCACTCTGCACCCCAGTTCCACCTTTGCACTGGTCTGCTTCAATCTTGCCATTGTGTACTTTCCTGTTCATGCGTCCTGTGTACATGCTAACTTCCAGCGTACAATTTGCCAGACATATGCTCTATGGTCCATGTGCTTTGCACGCATGCCCCTATGTGTCCTTGACTGGATGATCACTGTAATACAAGTCCTGGGTGACATACATTGCATGGCATCTCATCAGCCTTCCCATGTCAACTGTGGCTCAGTACTGCCTTGCACACATGTTTAGGGTCTGACAATCTGTGTGGGTCACAGGCCTCAGCCTGTTTAATGGCCAATTACTCTGTCCGACTGTTGTAGTGTCTTCTTCACACGTGCATGGCCTCCATAGTTTTCATCATGTGTCCTGCTTACTGTCCCATAATCATTTGCAGTATTGTCACTTGAATCACATTATGCTGTTGATGCCAGTCAACACTCCCTGCCAATACACAGGTCTATGGTCAGCCTTTCGATACCATGCTAGGCATTCCTGCTTTTGTACTTGGGTGGAGGGGTGCTTTGCTTGTAGATATGCTACCCATTGAATGCACAGTGCACGTGATGCCTGAATTTGACCTTGCACTGCCTTCACATTTCCTGACACACACCATGGAGTCCTTGTACATGTAGGTAGTGAGTGACATACACATTTGCTGCACTGCATAGACCCACTTCTATGCAAACTGCCACCTTTCAACAGGTCTGATCACAGAAGAAATTCAAAGTTGACCCAGCATGCATGCCAGGTTCTATTGTGTGTGTCACATGTCTGCCTGATGTGTTTGTTGTCTGTGTGTGTGTGTGTCGTGTGCTTCGGACATGTATAGTGACCTTTTTTCTCTCTATTTTCCAGGTGATGACGCAATGGAGGCGGAGGATGGTGTTGTCATGCCAGACACAGGGTTGTTACCACTACATCAACCAGGCACAAGTGGGGGTCGTGGGGTGGTAGGCCACGAAAACCCCCAAGTGCTACAGTCCATCTTGTCTCTGGCTGCCTATGAGTCCAGCCCTGATGACGACTCTGACGTCCATGTCAAGTTGGATGAGCATCAAGTCCATGTGTCAGGGGTGAGTGATTCTGATGTGGACACACCTCTGTCCGCGACACCTGCACTGAGGGGTCAGACAGTCTTGGTTCATCCGCCCGTGGTGGATCGGGACACAGGGTCACCCTCCACACCGGTCACTGATGTGCCTGGGACATCACGTCGACGGGGGCATGTAGTCGTGCAGCCGTGGGCGGTGCCAACACAGCGAGGACACCTGGTCCTTTGGTCCCGCAGGGGTCAAGCCCAGCAACGCTGTCGCTGTGCGCAACCACAGTATACTGAGTGGGAGCAAGACATGACTGCCAATTCAGACGGCAGGGGGCAGCAATGGAGAACATCGCTGAGAGCATGGAGCGTGTGGCCCGATCTGTGCTGTGCTTCTCCAGCAGCAGGCGGCACGGTCCACGGTCCGCTCGCTCAGGCTGGGCATGGCGGCCTCAGACAGGGCACGCCAGGCTGAAATGTCATCTCTGTGTCAAGCAATTGCTGCTCACGCAGTGGCGCACCTGGATGCCCTGAGGGAGGAGTATGCTTCCCTCAGATCCACTCTGGGTGTCCTTATGATGTCCCAGAGGCAGCGGGCGGAGGAGAGGTTTGCACAGCTTGAGCGTACCATCTCGGCTGAGCTACAGGCTTGCCGGGAGGTGCAGCGGTAGTCCAGCCAGGCCTTGCAGGAGGAACTCTGTGTTACACGTGCTACCTTGCAAGAGGAAGCATGTGTATCACGTGAGGTTGTGCATGCAGACCTACGTTACATCGCCACACAGAACCAGGCTCACCCGTCCGGCAGACTTGCTGCCATCGAGGGGCAAGCTGCGGCTAGGCATGGCCAGGCTACTGTGCCACGTCCTCCTTTCCAGGATGAGCCAGACTCGGACGAGCATCCCACATAGGTCGGGCTGTGCAGGCGTTGAGCCCATGGAGGTTTTTTTTGGCTCAGCATCATCGCATGTGGGTGTTGAGCAGCACCCTGTACCTCCCCCCTCCTGGGTGCCACCCCTCCCCCCGGGTCGTATGTGGCCATTTTTGGTTTTTCATAGTTAGTGTAATTAGTTAATATAGTTTAGAATTGCTTGTCTATCGTGCTTTCATGTGACGGTGTGGTGCTTTGTGGCTTTTGAAAGCATCCACTGTCTGTTCCAGCTGGGCCCTTCAGGCTTGTCTTGTGTATGTGTTTGCTGCTTGGGGTACTTGACTCACATAAGCCACTCCTGCCTCCCTTACCCATGGGCTCGCAAGGATGGTTCTTTGGACTGTCATATCTGTGGCATGTCTGGTGCTGTGTAACATGTGTTAACACCCCTAGTGGGGATGATTGCGGTGTTATTGACCACTGTTCTGCTTTTGCTAGATGGGGTGTTTCATGATTAATGTATACATTCATTGCTATGCATTGTGTAGTATGTTTCTTATCTTTACTGTACACGTGCTTGTTGCAACTCATGCCGTAGATAGTGTGTTCCAAAATTTGGATGTGAAAGACGGACTGATGGTGTGATTTCTGATGTACGTCTCTGACATGGTCCAGTAATGAAATGCCTGAAGAGACACACACAGATGACTCTGAAGCATTAATCATGTGTTTCATGCCATTTCTGCAGGGGGATGAGCCTCCAGACCACCTTTGCCAGCAGACATGGCCCATTGGACGTCTGGATGCTGGACACGTTTGTTGGTGCCCACATGCACATGTGTGCGCAAGCAGAGGCACAGGGATTGCAGACATACATCCTAGGACCGCTGACATGTTCCAAGGAACTCCAGGCAAGGTGAGCAGCACAGGGGGGCCACAACACAGCAAAGCTTCCACCAGGCCAGTTGCACATGCAGGCTTAGTAGCAGCACTGAGGATGAGCTTGGACGAATATTGGTGTTGAAGCACACAATACAGCTCAGATGTGTTGGTGGACTGATGGCTAGTTGATTGTAAGGTTGTCTGGGGCACCTGCAGGGGCAGTGGCACATACCCTCCGGTCCACCATGGGCCATTGAGGCACTTGTATCACCCATGCTGCCTTCCAAGACATGGAAAGGAGCAGCTCACAGGGACATACAGCAAGGGACAGACTCGGGTGCAGCGCATTTCATTTCCATGTACATTTTCAAACATGCACTGCCTATTTTTTACGGTCATGGTGGGACACAACGTTTTCTGAAGTCATACCTTGCTATATGCGTCTGTCTGCTTACCCAGGGAACATTGCATGTTGTGTGAATCGTGACACATTGGTGTTCCATTTGCCGCTCACCCGCCGGCGCCTGACTTATTGCATTGACTGTGTATGAACCATCACAGGGGTAATGTTACGTATGGGTATGAAGCATCCACACCAGATTGTCTGTTTGTAGAGTAGTTTGTTGCTATGGGGCATATTTGGTGGTGTGTTTGTGTGTTATGGGCATGCACAGATTATTAACTGTGGCTCTCTTTGCAGCATTGAAGTGCTCCTGTAACCGGACCTGAGAGTGCACAGGCAGGAGTGTATTGTTGTTTTTCTTTCAAACTGCTCTACATAGGCTTGCTGGGGGGTGCACTGTTGCATGGATGAATGTGTAATTCAATTTGGTATGTTTTTTTTTCCATAATCACCCTGAGTCCTATCCAGTTCTAAACCCTGTACCCTCTACCCGGTGTTCCTGCTTCCCGTACCTATCCAACCAACGTTCCCTAACCCTCTTCCCCCGCTGGGGTTGCGGATGCCTCTGTAAGCCCCAAGCTTGCAGGCGCCAAAACCCTGGTGGTTGGTTTGTGTCCTGCGCCTGGACTCCAGAAGGCCCTGACAATGATGTACAAGTTTGTTATGATTGTGTATGCGTTAATCCAAGTACTCCATTTTAGTGGATTCCCTACTTTCGCGTGTCATTCATACTCCCCTCTACTGCCCCTCATTCCAGTTATCCATTATGTCAACGGCTGTACCAACTGTATATCCCTGATCCTCCTTCCCCACAAGGGTCTCAGAGGCCTGTGTGAGTTTGACCTTGCAGGCACCCAGGCCACGGTGGGGTTGGTTGTTTCGTGCCACTCCTGCGCCTGTACACGGGAGCTGTGACAGTACACATCCGTTCGTGGTGCATCATTCTATGTTATGTACCACACATGGTTCACATCCTGTTGTGACATTGTTTTACTGTGCTGCCTTGGTTGTTACATCATTGTGGTAGTACTTGGACTTTGTGAGGTACTGCTACTTCAAGTCATCTACTGGAGGCTGTTCAGGTTCGTTTTTCTGCCTTGGATTTTGTGTCTTTGCAAATGATGGTGGACTCTGAGGGTGCAGGCAACTTTTGACACACACGGTGGGAGATGGTGACGAAGGGGAATGATGATCCTGTGGCCAGGTGAAATTGAGGGTTGAAGGCTCCATGACCCAGGTGTAGTTGTTCAGTGGGTCATGGCCATTTGTGAGGGAGGGGGGTGTTTTGTTGTTGATAGTTGCCTGGCCCTGCAGTGTGATGGGAACCCTGACATTGTAATTGTGGTATCCTATGTACATGATGTGTTCTGCTGCTCAATGCATGTTCATGTGTTGTATGTATCTTTCAGGCGTGAGGGGATAGTTGTGGTTTGACATGCAGGGGTGTACACATGGTGAATGTTCACGTGTGATGTGTAGAGGACACTGATGGTCAATTGATTGCACATGCATATGTTGAGTGCATGTCCTTGCTGACCCGCACACTCGCACTATGATGCACTACATGTACAACCATCCTTCGATATCCAAATGTACACTCTGCCTTCTGCTGCCCACTGTGTCCCTGTAGCACATGTTCTGTGACCAATTATGGATCCTGTACATGCCTATTTTGCTTTGTGATGTGGTTTGTCGCTTAGTTGTGATGCTCAGGGTGTGCATCACACACAATGGCTGTTCACTGTGCTGTGCGCTGAGCAGTGTGTTGCAGGAGTTGGACACAGCACACAGAAGCTGCAGTGTTGATTTTGCAATTCATAATTTGCATGTAGACAGGCATTCTTTGTGATGTTGCGGCTACAACTTTTGTGATGCATTTGGGAATGACTTATTTTGGGTGAGAGGTTGTTGGTCAGTCATTTAATCTGATTCCATGTCAGGCATCATTGTCTGATGCCAATTTACATTTTTCACATGGCAATGTGTACCTTATTGGTACTGTGTTGGTGTATGGCTATTGCTTGCCATGTCATGTTGTGGTTTGGGAGGGTTTGAGTGACATAACAGTGATGGTCATGGCCTGTTTTGCAGGTGTGTGTGATTCACACCTTGCATGTCAGGGTCAGCTGCTTCTCGAAGCAACAAGCTGGGGGTAGATCTCTCTCCGCGGCAGGGGCCTCCCTCTGGAATGGCCTTCCTGCCTCCCTGTAACTTGAGGAGAACCATCTCCACTTCAGGAAGCACCTCAACACCTTCCTCTTTGCTTCTGCTTTCTCTCTCCCTCTCCCTTGCTAATATCTTCACTGAAACTGCACTGAATCTGCAACTGGGCCACTCTCACCGACCTCAGTCCCTGGCCCAGCCACTCTCCACTTGCACTGCCTCCTTGGCAACCCCTGCACTGCGGGACTGTCTCTGTATCCCTACAGCCTCCCCCCCTAAAAGCACTTGTCTGCACTTACCTTTGCACTTGCTACCAGCTGGCCTATTTATTTATTTTTTATTCTACTTATCCTGTTCTGCACTCCCCCCTTCCCCTTGCACTTTTCCCTTCCACCTATTCCTGCACTTGCGCGATCTAAATGACACCTGGCCTAGTAGGATCGTTGTCTGTCTTCCCTTGTTCCCCCCTCCCTGCCTTGTTGCGCCTTGCAACACTTGTGTATAGGCGTGTTACAAATGCCATATCATATCATATATCATATGTGTGCCTTTTGGTCACACAGGATAGCTTGTGTTTAAGTAGCTAGGGATGCATCCATTGTGGCACTTCCATGGCAACAATCTCAGGGTGGTAAGGTTGTGACAGTTGACTGTCTCTTTGTTATCATCGATTGTCACCTGGTATGTGCCAGGCCTGTGTGCACTCCGCAGGGGTGGGAGTTTAGGTGAAAAATGTGGCCGCAAGCTGGGTCCGGGCTTCCTCGCCACGTGCCCTATCCCCTCCCATGGGCAGCGCCTGTGCCTGTGGTTGGAGATGTGGGGGCACCACCATATCCACCGGTATGCCCTGCCGTGTTGCAACATTGTGCAGGACAAATGCTGCCACAATGATCCTGCACACTACTGGGGGTGCATAGAGTAGCTGCCCACCAGAGCGGTCAAGGGAGCGGAGGTGTGACTTGAGCACTCCGAATGTGCGCTCCACTATGACCCTGGTTGCAATATGGGCCGCGTTGTATCTTATCTGGGATGGTGTGGTGGGGTTCCGGATTGGCGTCATCATGTGGTTGCTCAGAGGGTAGGCACTGTCCCCTGGGGAGGTGATAATAGTTGAGATTATTAGGGTTTGGGTATTTTGTCTGTGTGTGACTTACATGCATGTGCACAGGCATTTGTACTCACCTAGGAGCCATGTGTCACCTTGCTGCCCAGCTTCCAGGGCCCGGCTCAGGGTGGACATTCTGTATATGAAACTGTCATGGGTGGAGCCAGGGTAGTTTGCATAGACAGAGGTGATGATTACCTTTGCATCGCATACCACCTGTACGTTGATGGAATGCCAGTGCTTGCGGTTTCGGTAGATGTGCTCAGTGGCCCTAGGTGGACGTAGGGCCACATGGGTGCAATCTATGGCACCGAGCACATTGGGGAAGTGTGCTACCCTGTAAAAATCCAGGAACACAGCCTGCCTTTCTGCGGGTGTTCTGGGCATGTATATGTGCCTGCAGACTGAGGGGCGCGCTGTCATGATTGCCAAGACCTGGTGTAGGCAGCGTGACTACGTGGCCTGTGAGACCCCCCCCACTATGGCAGTGGTCCGCTGAAATGACCCAGTGGCCAAAAAATGCAGGACATTGAGCACCTTCTCCAAGGGGCTCAATGCTTGGGAGCAAAGGGTGGGGGATGTAAGGTCATCTTCCCACTCCCTAACCAGGTCTAGGATGATGTGGGGTGGAAACCTATACCTGCCGTAGACCTGGTCATCAGGCATCCCAAAAAGGATTGTCCGTGGTGAGAAAATGCGTGCCCTGGCTATTCTCCTCCTCCTGTGGTGTCCCACGATCAGTGCTGTGACAAATAGGGCATTCATCGTAGCTGTATATACATGTTTGTTGTTTGTGCGCACTTTTATACTGTGCACGGGGACGCTTCCGCCTGCATTCGTGTGGCGGACACGTTGACGCCTGTGCGCGTCTTTTGCTGTGCGTGGGTTTCCCGTATTCGAATCCATGAATACGGGTTGTTCATGTGTGTGTGGGCGTTCCGTGTAGTTCCCTGCAGTACTTCCCCAGTTACGCCTTCTTTTTCATGTGTTGTTCCCCATTCCGCGTGTTAAGCCCACTGTTCCGCCCACTTTTGTTGTGTGCGCCGCGCTATGTGCGCTTTTGCTGTGCGCATAGCGCACAGTGTTTGATGACGTGTGTACCCGTGTGCGACATGCATGGATTTGGTGCACGACCAGCGGGAAACTAGTGCAGCGCCTTCCTTGTATCGCATGCGTGCGCTTGCGCTTGATTTCTCATGCTTGCGCTACCATGCGCCTGCTTGCGCTGGGATTTTCGGCGCACGTTTGTTCCATGAATCGACCACCAAATGTCTTGTGTGGTGTGTTTTTTATCCAAATAATGTTGTACCAAGGGGGATGTAAGGTTTTTGCACCTGATCCATGACCGATGTTCCGAGATCTGTGTGCCTACGTTGCGCATGGTTTGCCCTACGTACCGGAGTTTGCAGGGGCATTCTATGTAATAAACCACTTGGTTAGTCTTGCAATTGGAAATATCATTAAGAATCCCGTTTTTTTGTCCCACTTGGAATTGTTGTGTTTTGGACGTGAACTGACAGACCAAACACGACCCTCATGGATAATGCCCTTTTAATGGTCTTAGGTTCCATGATTTGTGGTGATTTCTTAATATACACAGAATGCACCAGGTGTTCTTTAATATTCTGTGCTCTTTTATACGCAAATCTTGGTTTTTGTTGGTCAGGGAGACATAGTCTGGCGATAGACCAGTACTTGTGAATGATCTTTTTAATTTGGAAGGCATGTTGTCCGTGCGTAACCACAAATGTGATTTGGGGGTGAGGAGTGAGTCCCGGGAGGTGAATCGTGCCCTCTTCAAAGATCGGGACACCAACTTCCGGGGACACCCTCTTACTTGTAGTCTGTTGCTGAGTAAATCAGCGTCATGGTAAAAGTCATCTAGGGATGTGCAATTTCTGCGTAACCGCAGGACTTGCCCATAGGGTAAATTCTCTTTAATGTGCTTAAGGTGATTGCTCTGGAAATGAAGTAGGGTATTGCGGTCAGTTGGTTTACGAAAGGTGTTGCAAATTAATTTACCCTGGGTGTGTCCAATTGTTAAATCCAAAAAAGTGAATCATGGTATTACTGTGTTCCATAGTGAACTGTATGTCTGTACTGCAGGTGTTCAGCCAGACAAAGAAGTTTTGTAGTGTGTCCTCTGATCCTTCCCATAGGCAAATGACGTCATCAATATAGCGCCGCCATTGTTTGATGTTATCTTTCCATAAATTGATGGGGTTAAAGATTAAAAAAAATCAAATTTGGCCATAAATAAAATGGCCAAACTTGGGGCAAATGTTGCCCCCATAGCAGTTCCCTTGGTTTGCAGATAAAACTGTTTGTCAAATTCAAAGAAATTTTTGCAGAGGGCAAGTGTCATTATTTCAATAATGAATTCAGGCGGGGCTTTGGTCTCTCTGTTAGTTTCAATGAGATATTCATATACGCAATCTATCGCTGCTTGTTGCGAAATACTCGTGTTTTTGAGGGTCGAACATCTGGATTGTATGCATTGTATCTCTAATGTAGGATTCCGTAGTGATGCTAATAGGTTTGAGGAAATAATCCACAAACTTGCATAGTGGTTCTAGAATTGAGCCACATCCCGACACGATGGGTCTTCCGGTTGGGTTGGTTGGATTTTTATGGATCTTGGGTAATGCGTACAGACAAGGAGTTCTTCCACCTGTGGTGACGAGAAAGTTGGATTCTTTTTCCGTGATCCAATCTCTTTCAAGAGCGAAGGACGCCATGGCAGCAATTTCAGTAGTCAGTTCCTTCATGGGGTCTTTTTTTAAAGGTTTTTAGCTTTGTGTGTCATTGAGGAGGTCCATAACCATGCCAAGGTACTGTTCAGAGTTCATTATAACAATACCGCCCCCTTTGTCGCCAGGTTTTATCACTAACTCTGAAATGTTCACTAGTTCAGTCAGGGCTTCTCTTTCTGCTGGGGTAATGTTCTTTTCTCTGTTAATATGTTTTCATTTTAAAATAAAAACCTCATACCATTGTCCCACATGTACTTGTCCCCTCACCATATCCCAGTCAATTATCCCCAAACCCTGTCCATAATCCAAAATGTTTTGATGAGACTTCCATCCCTTCTTCACCTGATATCAATCATGTTGAAACCCCTTATTCTCCTGTTTTTGTTTCTGTTTCTGCCTCACCTTCTCTGTCATAAATTATTAATATATGTGAAATAAAGTTACATTTTTATATTGTGTTGTAATTAGTTCCCACTTTTTATTCTTTTAAAAACAATGTAGATGTCCGCGGACAGCATGGGTGTTCTGAAATGTTCGTAAATAAACGAAAAAAATGAAGGTGTCCTGAAGAACACTATACCTGTCCGTACTGTTCGCTAGCAAGTTGAAACTGTTCTAAGAACCCAATTGGTGTCATGAAATGTTCGTAATTAAACAAAAATGTAGGTGTCCTAAAGAACACTATACCTGTCCGTACTGTTCGCTAGCAAGTTGAAACTGTTCTAAGAACCCAATTGGTGTCCTGAAATGTTCGTAATTAAACAAAAATGGAGGTGTCCTAAAGAGCACTATACCCGTCCGTAATGTTCGCTAGCAAGTTAAACTGTTCTAAGAACACAATTGATGTCCTGAAAAGTTCGTAATGAAATGAAAATGGAAGTGTCCTAAAGAACACTGTCAGGGTAATTCATAGAATCTCGCAGAAAAGTGTCGCAAGCGGCTGGCGCAGAGTGTCCGCGTGCGATTGACTGCGCCAGGCACATGCGCTAAAACCGATTTCCGCGCACAGCGTATTCATGGATTTTAGGCTTCCAAACCAGCCGTGGCGCAGAGAATCGCAGCGACCCTGCCGCAGCGCCAGTAACGCCCCCAAGAATGCCCTCGCGCAAGGAAAAGCCATCAAAATCGCTAAATCATCGCAAAGGACTGCGCTAACCCTGGACCAGTTCACCGGGCTGGCAGACAGCAAACGCCAAGCGGGGAACGTGTATTGCAGGGGTGCGCGGGAAGTTCCACACGCAACTGGCCCCGTGCGAGCAGGGTACGTGTATTACATGGGTGCGAGTGAAGTTCCACACGCGATTCCATCAGGGTACGTGTATTCCAGGGGTGCGCGGGAAGTTCCACACGCGATTGTCCCAGTGCGAGCAGGGTACGTGTATTTCAGGGTGCGCGGGAAGTTCCACACGCGATAGTCCCAGTGCGAGCAGGGTACGTGTATTTCAGGGGGGCGCGGGAAGTTCCACACGCGATTGTCCCAGTGCGAGCAGGGTACGTGTATTTCAGTGGTGCGCGGGAAGTTGCACACGCGATTTAAGCAGGGAATGTGTATTTCAGGGGTTCTGGGGAGTACTACACGTGAATTGGCCGTGTGGGTCCTCCCAGGTGTACGCTCCACAACCTCCACGGCCCCTGCAGGCAGCCCACACCACGGGGGACTACCCTGCACCCCTGCTCATGTCCCGCAGGCAGCCCATCCACCATGGGCATGCCCCCCAGCCAACCCACATGTCACCTTGCACTACTGATCAACAATGCATGTCTCCCACCACCCCCACCCCCCAGCAGTGCAGGGGCAGCCTCCACCAGGCCCCCACTCATGTCTCCCACCCCCCACCCCCCAGCAGTGCAGGGGCAGCCTCCACCAGGCCCCCACTCATGTCTCCCACCACCCCCACCCCCCAGCAGTGCAGGGGCAGCCTCCACCAGGCCCCCACTCATGTCTCCCACCACCCCCACCCCCCAGCAGTGCAGGGGCAGCCTCCACCAGGCCAACACTCATGTCTCCCACCCCCCACCCCCCAGCAGTGTAGGGGCAGCCTCCACCAGGCCCCCACTCATGTCCCCCTGCACCCCCACGCCCCAGCATCCAGGGTCACCCTCCACCAGGCCCCCACTCATGTCTCCCACCACCCCCACCCCCCTGCCACCATGGCCACCCTCCACCAGGCCCCCACTCATGTCTCCCACCACCCCCACCCCCCAGCCACCAGGGGCAGCCTCCACCAGGCCCCCACTCATGTCCCCCTGAACCCCCACCCCCCAGCATCCAGGGTCACCCTCCACCAGGCCCCCACTCATGTCTCCCACCCCCCCACCCCCCAGCAGTGCAGGGGCAGCCTCCACCAGGCCCCCCCTCATGTCTCCCACCACCCCCACCTCCCTGCCACCATGGCCACCCTCCACCAGGCCCCCGCTCATGTCTCCCACCACCCCCACCCCCCAGCCACCAGGGGCAGCCTCCACCAGGCCCCCACTCATGTCTCCCACCACCCCCACCCCCCAGCAGTGCAGGGGCAGCCTCCAGCAGGCCCCCACTCATGTCCCCCTGCACCCCCACCTCCCAGCATCCAGGGTCACCCTCCACCAGGCCCCCACTCATGTCTCCAACCACCCCCAACCCCCTGCAAGCCACCCTCCACCAGGCCCCCACTCATGTCTCCCACCACCCCCATCCCCCAGCATCCAGGGTCACCCTCCACCAGGCCCCCACTCATGTCTCCCACCACCCCCACCCCCCAGCCACCAGGGGCAGCCTCCAGCAGGCCCCCACTCATGTCTCCCACCACCCCCACCCCCCTGCCACCATGTCCACCCTCCACCAGGCCCCCACTCATGTCCCCCTGCACCCCCACCCCCCAGCATCCAGGGTCACCCTCCACCAGGCCCCCACTCATGTCTCCCACCACCCCCACCCCCCAGCAGTGCAGGGGCAGCCTCCACCAGGCCCCCACTCATGTCTCCCACCCCCCCACCCCCCAGCAGTGCAGGGGCAGCCTCCATCAGGCCCCCACTCATGTCTCCCACCACCCCCGCACCCCAGCAGTGCAGGGGCAGCCTCCACCAGGCCCCCACTCATGTCTCCCACCACCCCCACCCCCCAGCAGTGCAGGGGCAGCCTCTACCAGGCCCCCACTCATGTCTCCCACCCCCCCAACCCCCCAGCAGTGCAGGGGCAGCCTCCATCAGGCCCCCACTCATGTCCCCCTGCACCCCCACCCCCCAGCATCCAGGGTCACCCTCCACCAGGCCCCCACTCATGTCTCCCACCACCCCACCCCCCTGCCACCATGGCCACCCTCCACCAGGCCCCCACTCATGTCTCCCACCACCCCACACCCCCCAGCCACCAGGGGCAGCCCCCCCCAGGCCCCCACTCATGTCCCCCTGCACCCCCACACCCCAGCATCCAGGGTCACCCTCCACCAGGCCCCCACTCATGTCTCCCACCCCGCCACCCCCCAGCAGTGCAGGGGCAACCTCCACCAGGCCCCCACTCATGTCTCCCACCACCCCACCTCCCTGCCACCATGGCCACCCTCCACCAGGCCCCCACTCATGTCTCCCACTACCCCCACCCCCCAGCCACCAGGGGCAGCCTCCACCAGGCCCCCACTCATGTCTCCCACCACCCCCACCCCCCAGCAGTGCAGGGGCAGCCTCCAGCAGGCCCCCACTCATGTCCCCCTGCACCCCCACCCCCAGCATCCAGGGTCACCCTCCACCAGGCCCCCACTCATGTCTCCCACCACCCCCACCCCCCAGCATCCAGGGTCACCCTCCACCAGGCCCCCACTCATGTCTCCCACCACCCCCACCCCCCAGCCACCAGGGGCAGCCTCCAGCAGGCCCCCACTCATGTCCCCCTGCACCCCCACCCCCCAGCATCCAGGGTCACCCTCCAACAGGCCCCCACTCATGTCTCCCACCACCCCCATCCCCCTGCCACCATGGCCACCCTCCACCAAGCCCCCACTCATGTCTCCCACCACCCCCACCCCCCAGCCACCAGGGGCAGCCTCCACCAGGCCCCCACTCATGTCCCCCTGCACCCCCACCCCCCAGCATCCAGGGTCACCCTCCACCAGGCCCCCACTCATGTCTCCCACCCCCCCACCCCCCAGCAGTGCAGGGGCAGCCTCCACCAGGCCCCCCCTCGTGTCTCCCACCACCCCCACCTCCCTGCCACCATGGCCACCCTCCACCAGGCCCCCACTCATGTCTCCCACCACCCCCACCCCCCAGCCACCAGGGGCAGCCTCCACCAGGCCCCCACTCATGTCTCCCATCACCCCCACCCCCCAGCAGTGCAGGGGCAGCCTCCAGCAGGCCCCCACTCATGTCCCCCTGCACCCCCACCCCCCAGCATCCAGGGTCACCCTCCACCAGGCCCCCACTCATGTCTCCCATTACCCCCAACCCCCTGCCACCATGGCCACCCTCCACCAGGCCCCCACTCATGTCTCCCACCACCCCCACCCCCCAGCATCCAGGGTCACCCTCCACCAGGCCCCCACTCATGTCTCCCACCACCCCCACCCCCCAGCCACCAGGGGCAGCCTCCAGCAGGCCCCCACTCATGTCTCCCACCACCCCCACCCCCCTGCCACCATGGCCACCCTCCACCAGGCCCCCACTCATGTCCCCCTGCACCCCCACCCCCCAGCATCCAGGGTCACCCTCCACCAGGCCCCCACTCATGTCTCCCACCACCCCCACCCCCCAGCAGTGCAGGGGCAGCCTCCACCAGGCCCCCACTCATGTCGCCCAACCCCCCACCCCACAGCAGTGCAGGGGCAGCCTCCACCAGGCCCCCACTCATGTCTCCCACCACCCCACACCCCAGCAGTGCAGGGGCAGCCTCCACCAGGCCCCCACTTATGTCTCCCACCACCCCCACCCCCCAGCAGTGCAGGGGCAGCCTCCACCAGGCCCCCACTCATGTCTCCCACCCCCCCACCCCCCAGCAGTGCAGGGGCAGCCTCCACCAGGCCCCCACTCATGTCCCCCTGCACCCCCACCCCCCAGCATCCAGGGTCACCCTCCACCAGGCCCCCACTCATGTCTCCCACCACCCCACCCCCCTGCCACCATGGCCACCCTCCACCAGGCCCCCACTCATGTCTCCCACCACCCCCACCCCCCAGCCACCAGGGGCAGCCTCCACCAGGCCCCCACTCATGTCCCCCTGCACCCCCACCCCCCAGCATCCAGGGTCACCCTCCACCAGGCCCCCACTCATGTCTCCCACCCCCCCACCCCCCAGCAGTGCAGGGGCAGCCTCCACCAGGTCCCCACTCATGTCTCCCACCACCCCACCTCCCTGCCACCATGGCCACCCTCCACCAGGCCCCCACTCATGTCTCCCACCACCCCCACCCCCCAGCCACCAGGGGCAGCCTCCACCAGGCCCCCACTCATGTCTCCCACCACCCCCACCCCCCAGCAGTGCAGGGGCAGCCTCCAGCAGGCCCCCACTCATGTCCCCCTGCACCCCCACCCCCAGCATCCAGGGTCACCCTCCACCAGGCCCCCACTCATGTCTCCCACCAGCCCCACCCCCCTGCCAGCATGGCCACCCTCCACCAGGCCCCCACTCATGTCTCCCACCACCCCCACCCCCCAGCATCCAGGGTCACCCTCCACCAGGCCCCCACTCATGTCTCCCACCACCCCCACCCCCAGCCACCAGGGGCAGCCTCCAGCAGGCCCCCACTCATGTCTCCCACCACCCGCCCTGCCACCATGGCCACCCATTCATGTCTCCCACCACCCCCACCCCCCTGCCACCATGGCCACCCTCCACCAGGCCCCCACTCATGTCTCCCACCACCCCCACCCCCCAGCAGTGCAGGGGCAGCCTCCACCAGGCCCCCACTCATGTCTCCCACCACCCTCACATCTGTGCAATCCCACACTCCTGATACAGAGTCCACCAGGGCTCTTGCCCCTAGTGTGCAGAGCAGCGCAGGACACTCAGGATCACCACCACCTTCCAAGCGGAAGAGGAAGAGTGCTCGTCCGGCACAGGCTGATGCCCCAGACATGGCTACACAGTCCGGCCCGTCCAGGAAGCCCAGCTTCACGGATGACGAACTGAATGCACTTGTCGAGTATGTGTCCGCACATGACAACGAGATGGTCATTGTTGCAAGATCCAAGACCACACCTGCACAACGCCAGGCACACTGGCAGACCGTTGCGGACATCGTAAGTGCCCTTGGAATCGTGAGGCGCACATCCAATGATTGTTATAAGCGCTGGAATGACCTGAAGCGCAGGGCAAAGAGTAAGCTGGCCTCAAGTCATGCCGCAACTCTTGTGACTGGAGGTGGGTCTCCAGTAGTAGACACGGAACTCACTCCACATGAGTCAGTCGCTGGGACCTACGTCACGGAGGAACAGATCCAAGGCGTGGGAGATTTGGCTGATTACGAGGCATTGTCCGGTGAGTGCACATGCATGTGTGTGTCATCCATGTGCATGGTGTGTGTGAGGGCTTCTGTATGTGTGCCCGGTGAGAGTGTGTGCGCCTGAGTCGTATGGGTCAGCCATGTGCTTTATGCAATACATCCTGTGCAGCTGCATTTGGCCATAGCAGTATCCCTTCTGCCAACAGTAGACATTTAGCCCAACTGCACGCCAGTTGCCCTTGAAGTGTCACCTTGCCACAACATAGTTGCTTAATTTTTCACTGTTCATTTAGTCAGATTGTTTGCATTCCACCACTTTTACTAGGCATGTCGCAGTCCTCTAGTCACATGTCTGACATGGCTATGGTAAAGTGGAGTGACTTTGTTACCTGGATATCATTTGTTCAAACATGTCCCTGTGCAATTGGACCATTTCGGACTGGCAGCTCCAGGTGAAGAATCTGACCTGTTTGAATTAGAAAAGCTATTACATGCGGGAACTGGACTGAATGAATAGGTGCTGCCCTCCTCTACATCTTCACTCAATAGCAATGGTACATGCCACCTGTGTGATGCCATGTGTGTTTCACCTGACAATCACAGGCCAATGTGTGATGCCACTGCCAGGCAGCATGCAGAAAATGTGTTCATCGTCCATCTTGGTGTCATCAGTGTGTGCCATTTGCCTGCCCTTCATACGCAGTGAGGGTGCATGCATGGGAGGGTTTTAGTCATGTGGGACATGTGTCAAACAAGTACTGGTTCTCTTGCTTCTCAGCCCTCATTGTGTGCCATGGTGCTAATGCCTGTTTCCATTTCTTTGTTTTCATGTCTTTGCAGGGGAAGACGCACCTGATACTGCTGGGGTTGTGGAGATGGTGCAGACCCAGGAGGGGTCCGAGGGCCGACCAACCACCAGTGAGGGACGTGGTGTGGTGGTGGGTGAGAACCCACAAGTGCTGCAGGTCCTGCTCTCAAGGGGTATCTCTGGCTGCACCTCCCCCAAGCTGTACTCAGGTGTTGATTCGGATGAGACCTACGTGCCGTCGCAGGTGAGTGTTCCAGGGAGGGATTCTGTTCTGTCCCACCCACCTGCACCAGGGTCAGAACCCTCAATGGGGATGTCAGTGTTGGCAGCTACGCCTTTGGTGGTTACGGATGCAGGGTCACACTCCGCGACATCTGATCCTGTTCCTGGGCCAGCAGATCAGAGGGGGAATGCAGTCCTGCAGCCTCAGGCAGTGCCGGCACAGCAAGGCGCTGTTCGCCTTGCCCCAGACAGGTGTGGTGCCCGCCGACGTGGTGGCCGTACGCCACCTGGCAATACCGCATGGGAGCAATCCATTTACGGTATGGCAACACAACAGGCAGCATCATCCGAGATGATGGCTCAGGCCATGGATAGGGTGGCCACTTCCATTGTCCCCCTGAAAGGCTGATGGAGCGACTAGAGCAGGCAACCGACTCCATCTGCCAGTCACACAGGGAGGACATGTTGGGGTCCAACAGGGACAGGCGGGCGGCACTGGCGACTCTGCAGGAGGCCATCTCCATTGAGTCCCAGGGCCACAGGGAAGCCCTGAGGCAGGAGCTCCTTCACCTCAGGACGACTCTTGTTGAGCTTGAGGCTTCAACACACCAAAGGACAGAACAGCAGCTGGAGCGTCTCACCCGTACGCTCTCAGCTGAGATGCAGGCAACGAGGGCGGAGGTCCGGGCATCCCGTGAGTTGTTGCATGGGGACCTCCGCACACTCATCCTCCAGAACCAGACCTACCACACCCGCATGCTTGCAGCCATGGAGGAGCAGACTAGGGCCTTGCGTGGGCTGCCTCCCATAGTGCAACCACCTCCGATGCAGCTGCACAGGGTGATAATAGCGACAGCAGTGATACTCCCACAATAGGGTAGCCGTGTGGGCCATGAGCCCATGGAGGTGTTTTATTTTCCCAGGATCCACGCAGGTGGGTTCTGGTGTGCATCCTGTCCTCAGACCTCCTGGGTGGCCTCCCCAACCCCCCCCCCCCGGGCCCATCAATGGCCATTTTTTATTTTTTTTTTATTTTTATTTTTATTTTTATTTATTTTATTCCCAATTTTTTTGGGACGATTTGTTGGCTTCCGTGGTTCCTGTGTTTGCATACGCTGCATTGTGGCTGGGCACATGCAGGCTTGTAATGTATTTGGTTCAGATGCTTGGGTTTAAGTCACACACACCCCTCCTGCTTCCCGTTTCCATGGGCTTGCAAAGGGTGTGCCCAAGTGACAGTGAATTACACAGTGACGTTGGACTCCCATGAGCTGTGTGGGCAGTCTGTAGTCAATACTGTGTATACATTCCTAGTGCATATTGCTGTTGTGTTGTACACTGCATGTTGCATTGATGTGTAACTCATCTTCTGTGTCTACCTCCCAATTTGCAGGTCCCTTCCTCATGTCTACACAAGGACCTCTAGTCTGGAGGTGGGGTACATGTTGGCAGCAGTGCACCTACAACTCTACATGGCGCCAACACTGCACAGTTGGTAGTGGTGGGAGTGCAGGCATTTCCAGGTGGTGAGACTACTAATATTTAACATTTGTGATGTCATGTTAATGGTAGTACGTGCTCAAGTTTGTTGTTGGTCCGGCATTACTGTGAGCATTTCAGGTGTTGCAAGTTTCTAATAGGGACACTGTACATTGTGACACTAGTGTCATGTTGTGGGGATTACTTTGTTTACCTGCAAATAGCATGACATGGCACGGTGTGTCGTGTGGCGGTGCTGGGGTTGGGTTGGCTGACATGGCACTGTCCTCTTGTTGCATTTTGCAAGTGGGTATTCATTTTAGCTGCTTCAATGTGTAACTTCACAAAACTGTATTGGTGGTGTCTGTGTGGGTAGGGATGCACATATTGTGACACTTCCAGGTGAACAATCTCAGGCTGATATGGTTTTGACGGTTCATTCTCCAGACATTCAGGATCAGTGTCCGGTTGAGTCATCATTGATTGTCAGATGGAATGTGCCAGGGCAGTGTGCACTCCACAGGGGTGTGATTTCCATGTGAAGTAATTAGCCACTAGCTGTGTACGGGCTGCCTCCCCCCGTGCCCTTTCCCCTCCCATGCGCAGCGGCTGTGCATGTGGTTGGGGATGTGGTGCCACCACCATGTCCACGGCCAGGCCCCGGCGTGTTGCAACGTTGTGCAGGACACATGCTGCCACTATGATCCTGCACACTACTGGGGGAGCGTACAACAGCTGCCCGCCAGAACGGTCAAGGGAGCGA
This sequence comes from Ambystoma mexicanum, assembly GCF_040938575.1. Lineage (NCBI taxonomy): Eukaryota > Metazoa > Chordata > Amphibia > Caudata > Ambystomatidae > Ambystoma > Ambystoma mexicanum. The sequence continues at coordinate 592,482 of NW_027182502.1, forward strand.
AAGCGTGACTTCAGCACTCCGAATGTGCGCTCCACTATGCCCCGGGTTGTAATGTGGGCTGCGTTATATCTTACCTGGGGTGGCGTGGTGGGGTTCCGAATTGGCGTTATCATGTGGGGGCTGAGAGGGTAGGCACTGTCCCCTGTGGAGGTGGTGATTGGTATCATTGGTGGGGTTGTGACCTTGCTCAGTATCTGACATGCATGCATGTGCATTGGCATTCATACTCACCAAACAGCCATGTATCGCCATGCCGCCCAGCTTCTAGGTCCCGGCTTAGGGTGGACATTCGGTAAATGAAGCTGTCGTGGGTTGACCCGGGATAGTTGGCATATACTGAGGTGATGATTCCCTTGGCATTACATACTACCTGCACGTTGATGGAATGCCAGTGCTTGCGGTTCCTATAGATGTGCTCAGATGCCCTGGGGGGACGTAGAGCCACATGGGTGCAGTCGATGGCACCTAGCACTTTGGGGAATCATGCCACAGCGTAAAAATCCAGGGCGGCAGCATGCCTTTCTGCAGGGGTTCTGGGCAGGTATATGTGCCTGCGGACTGATGGGTGTGCAGTGATGATGTTCAAGACCTGGTGTAGGCTGCGTGACTGGGTGGCCTGTGATACACCACCCACAATGGCACTTGTCCGCTGAAATGATCCAGTGGCTAAGAAGTGCAGTACATTGAGGACCTTCTCCAGGGGGCTGAGTGCTTGGGAGCACAGGGTGGGTGATGTGAGGTCATCCTCCCACTCACTCACCAGGTCCAGTATGATGTGTGGTGGAAACCTGTACCTCCCATGCACCTGGTCATCAGGCATCCCGAAAAGGCTGGTTCTGGGTGTGAATATTCTGTCCCTGACTAACCTCCTCCTCCTCCTTTGGTAGGCCACGCCCACTGCTGCTAGGAACGGTATGTTCATCCTGGGTCTGAGCTAGTTATTTTGTTAGCGCGCAAATTAATGCGTTGCGCATGTTGTAGGCGAGCGTGTGTCCCGCGCACCCCTGAAATCCAGTACCCAGTCCAATAGCGTGTGGAAATTTCCGCGCACCCCGGGATACAGGTGCACTGACGTACTTGCATGTGTAGGTGTCCGCGCACCCCTGATATACACGTACATAGGCCAATCGCGTGTACGCGCACTTTTGTCCTATTACACGCGATGACACTCTGACGTGCTGTCCAATTACACGCGATGACACTCTGACGTGCAGTCTTTCCACATGTGCTCTGTCATCACGTGCTGTGTGGGAAACACCCGTGCGGGTCACGTCACAGACGCGCTTACACGCTGAGGGCCTTTGGTCCAATAGATTCGCGTATGCGTGCTGACGCACTTACTCGCTAAGGGCCTTTCCTCGATTTTCACGCTGACGTGCAGGATTTTCACGTGCGAAAATCACTCCGTACCAAGCTGGCCACGCGTAAGCACACGGAAGACCACGCTCCTGCCCAGAAGGCCGAACTACTGCCCCCCAGAGCCCCGAGCACGCTCCCACCTACCATCTGCTGCTGCCTGACTGCCTGCTGCCCACGTGCACTGCCATTTGCTGCCTGCACGTCAGCCAGGGGTGCTGTTGCTGTGACCACCCCTGCTGGAACCGAAGACTCCCGACTGGAATTCCATCGCTCCACAGCCCAGCCCCAGGACCCAGTTGCCCACCCACTCCTGCCTCTGGGGTTGTCATGTCGGGGCAAACACCATCTGTGACCACTGACAACCCCCGGCCAGAGAGGCAGAGGGGCACCAGCTTCAGTGCCACCGAAGTTGGTGTCCTGGTGGAGCAAGTCCTGGGGCAGTATGATGCCCTCTTTGGAAGTTCCCGCGCCGACAAGGAAGGACGGACTCGGATCTGGACTGACATTGTGACTGCCATCAACGCGGAGGGGGTGGCAGTCCGGGACTTACAACATGTCAGGAAGCGCTGGGAGGACTTCAGGTCCAGGACCCTGAACAAGGCCCGGCGCCTCTTGAAGGCAGCGGATGCCAAGGGGCGCCGGGGCCACTTGTCGGAAGAACAGATGGGGGTCCTGGAAAGCATATCCCCAGCGCTCCACGTCCAGGTCCTAGAGAAGCAGACCCGGCTGGAGTCGAGCGGTGAGTGTGCATGCATCCTGATTGTGAGCAGTGCGTGTGGTGATTATTCGGTATTGTGCAGGTTGCACATCTGTTTGTATGGGGTCGAGTATGGGTGGGGGTGTACATGGCCGTGGGGCAGACACATGCGAGGGCTGTAATGTGTGAGACATGGATGGTGCTTGTGTGTGTGGGCTTGCATGGCAAATGCAGTTGTGCATGCACACATGTTTGGATGAATGTGTATGTAAGTAGACATGTCCGTGATGTCGGGCATGTATGTTTTTTCGGCTGCATGTATGAGCAATGTGTACATGTGCATGTGTGTGTATTTGACAAGGGTGCAACAGTGATGCAGCATGGATGCATGTGACAGCGGTATGTGGAAGCCTGATTGGCAGATGTGACATGGATGCCCGTCTGAACAGTGCGACACTTGGCAGAGGTGTAGACATGCATGCAAGTGTGGTGGTGTGTGTACATGTGTGGTGCACTTCCTGTGTTGCATGTGATGTCTGGCTCCCCTTTGGCTGCTGATGCTGTTGTATGTGTAGGGATGGTGGTGGCAGTTGCGATATGGCTGTGGTATGGCTCATGTGTGCGAGTTGCAATGACATGTGTGTTGGGGATTGTGATGCCATGTCTGAGGTTTGCCAATGCCACTTATGTGCAACTGACATGTGTGTATGTGTCCATTGTACAGTGCCCTGATGCCTGTGTTTTGTTTCTCCCTGTCTGCAGCGTCAACTGATGAAGAGGGCGGAGAAGGTGCTGTGGAGCACAGCGGCGGGGATCCGACCGCCAGCCGGAGACGCAAGGCCCGGCTCCCCTCCCGTGTTGTCATCTCGTCGGGGAGTGAGGTGTCCGGTGCCGCGTCCCAGGCCGCAGCTGCCGGGGGGAGGTCCAAAAGGCGGAGGTTGCAGTTGGACTCCTCGGCAGCAGAAGGGGCAGCTGGGACCCCACAGGGCCCAACAGGGGAAGATGGTACGGAGTCATCCAGGTTGGTGGGGGGTTTGGTGGAGGAGGAGGCCGTGCAAGCACCAGGGACGGGGTCTGGAGGTGGGGATCCCACTGGTGCTAGTGGTGCAGTGCAGGACCAGGGACAGGAGGCAGCACAGGCCGCCGCGGAGGTGCCTGTGTGCAATCCTGTCCCCGATCCTGTCCCTGCATCATCTTGCACCAGCAGGGATGCCTACGTCCAGACCCGTTTTCAGGCAGGGGATGAGCTGACGTCAACTGGCCTTCCTCTGCCTGCGGACGTGGCCATCCAGGTCCGGGTTGAGCCTGTCCTGGCTGGTGTGGCGTTGCGTCAACGGGCCATGCGAGGTGACCTGCAGTCTTTTCATGGAGAGACTGCACGTCATCTCGAATGGCCCGTTGACCACGTCAGCCTGCTGCGACAGGTCACCCAGGCCGGATTCCTCCGTCTGATGGGGCTTGCTCCGACCCCCTCCTCAACTGGACCCCCTACGCGCCAGTCGTCCTCTGTGCCATCTTCCCACCCATCAGTCACCTGGGTGCCCTGTGGAGCTGCCTCTGACGGTGCGGCCAGGCTGGTGGAGGAGGCATCCCTGCCACAGTCGGGAGTCGGAGGTCCAGCAGGGGTGGCCACATCAATAACTGCACCCCAGCCGGCGGAGGATGTGCAGGCAGCAGGAGGCAGTGCACGGGCAGAGGCAGAGCAGCAGCAGCAGCAACATGGTGGGAGACATGAAGGCTCGGGGCTTTCGACATCGGAGGGGCAGGCATCGGCCGGAGGGCAGGGGGACCCAGGACAGAGAGTGTCTTCCGTGTGGCAGCGGTTGGGCCACGCCATAGGTGAAGAGCGGCGGCGGGCGGAAGAGGCGCGGCTCACAATGGTCAGGGCGGAGAACTCCATGCGGAGGGCCCTGAGGCGGGCCGAGTGCCTCGAGGCAATCCGCAGGGGGTTGGAGGAGGACACGGCGTCGTCCCTGCAGACCCTCGGGGCCATGGAACTGGACCGCCTCCGGGACATCGAACAGGAGTTCGATGATGCCCTGGCCCGGGACACCACGGAGTGAGCCGCTGGACTTGCCCGCCGCCTTTGTATATGGTTCTTTAGTTTTAGGTTTCCTTTCTTTCTTATTATGATTTGGAGTCGACGGACACTGCTCCACTTTTTGTATATAGTTGATTTTTAGGTAGGTTTTTTAGTAGGTTTCCTTTGTTCAGTTGGGCTCATGGACCCTTGGTAGTTTCTTACATAGTTCTTTGTTGCATGGAGATTTTTTACATTTGACTTTGGACGACATTTGTTTGGATTCTGATTTGCAATTTTTTTTTGTTTTTATACTGACATGCAGCTTTTTTTTTCATCCCCATTGTAGTTTGTTTCCTTTCTTTAGCATTCTTTATTTGTTTAAATACTATTTTGTTTTCCATACTTCACTGTGTGGTATCATCTCATTGGTTTCATGCATGTCATGTTGGGTGTTTTCCCATTCAATTGCAACCATTGTGTGTGACGGACATGGGTTCATTAGCTTCATTAACATTGGGGGTGTAACATGTGATTTCCTTTTCCATGTGGGTGAATGGGTTACTTGGTAGGGCTTTTTGGCTGTGGAGGCTGACCATTACGCACATGATTGGGGATTGTGAGGACCTGGTGGGGGCTGCCCATGGTGGCAGGGCGGTGGGGGTGGTGGGAGACATGAGTGGGGGCCTGGTGGAGGGTGACCCTGGTGGCAGGGGGGTGGGGGTGGTGGGAGACATGAGTGGGGGCCTGGTGGAGGCTGCCCCTGCACTGTTGGGGGGTGGGGGTGGTGGGAGACATGAGTGGGGGCCTGGTGGAGGCTGCCCCTGCACTGCTGGGGGGTGGGGGTGGTGGGAGACATGAGTGGGGGCCTGGTGGAGGGTGGCCATGGTGGCAGGGGGGTGGGGTGGTGGGAGACATGAGTGGGGGCCTGCTGGAGGCTGCCCCTGCACTGCTGGGGGGTGGGTGTGGTGGGAGACATGAGTGGGGGCCTGGTGGGGGCTGCCCATGGTGGCAGGGGGGTGGGGGTGGTGGGAGACATGAGTGGGGGACTGGTGGAGGGTGACCCTGGTGGCTGGGGGGTGGGGGTGGTGGGAGACATGAGTGGGGGCCTGGTGGGGGCTGCCCCTGCACTGCTGGGGGGTGGGGGTGGTGGGAGACATGAGTGGGGGCCTGGTGGAGGGTGACCCTGGATGCTGGGGGGTGGGGGTGCAGGGGGACATGAGTGGGGGCCTGCTGGAGGCTGCCCCTGGTGGCTGGGGGGTGGGGGTGGTGGGAGACATGAGTGGGGGCCTGGTGGGGGCTGCCCCTGCACTGCTGGGGGGTGGGGGTGGTGGGAGACATGAGTGGGGGCCTGCTGGAGGCTGCCCCTGGTGGCTGGGGGGTGGGGGTGGTGGGAGACATGAGTGGGGGCCTGGTGGAGGCTGCCCCTGCACTGCTGGGGGGTGGGGGTGGTGGGAGACATGAGTGGGGGCCTGGTGGAGGGTGACCCTGGTGGCTGGGGGGTGGGGGTGGTGGGAGACATGAGTGGGGGCCTGGTGGAGGCTGCCCCTGCACTGCTGGGGGGTGGGGGTGGTGGGAGACATGAGTGGGGGCCTGGTGGAAGCTGCCCCTGCACTGCTGGGGGTTGGGGGTGGTGGGAGACATGAGTGGGGGCCTGGTGGAGAGTGGACATGGTGGAAGGGGGGTGGGGGTGGTGGGAGACATGAGTGGGGGCCTGGTGGAGGCTGCCCCTGCACTGCTGGGGGGTGGGGGTGGTGGGAAACATGAGTGGGGGCCTGGTGGAGGCTGCCCCTGCACTGCTGGGGGGTGGGGGGAGTGGGAGACATGATTGGGGGCCTGCTGGAGGCTGCCCCTGCACTGCTGGGGGGTGGGGGTGGTGGGAGACATGAGTGGGAGCCTGGTGGAGGGTGACCCTGGATGCTGGGGGGTGGGGGTGCAGGGGGACATGAGTGGGGGCCTGCTGGAGGCTGCCCCTGGTGGCTGGGGGGTGGGGGTGGTGGGAGACATGAGTGGGGGCCTGGTGGGGGCTGCCCCTGCACTGCTGGGGGGTGGGGGTGGTGGGAGACATGAGTGGGGGCCTGCTGGAGGCTGCCCCTGGTGGCAGGGGGGTGGGGGTGGTGGGAGACATGAGTGGGGGCCTGGTGGAGGCTGCCCCTGCACTGCTGGGGGGTGGGGGTGGTGGGAGACATGAGTGGGGGCCTGGTGGAGGGTGACCCTGGTGGCTGGGGGGTGGGGTGGTGGGAGACATGAGTGGGGGCCTGGTGGAGGCTGCCATTGCACTGCTGGGAGGTGGGGGTGGTGGGAGACATGAGTGGGGGCCTGGTGGAGGCTGCCCCTGCACTGCTGGGGGTTGGGGGTGGTGGGAGACATGAGTGGGGGCCTGGTGGAGGGTGGCCATGGTGGCAGGGGGGTGGGGGTGGTGGGAGACATGAGTGGGGGCCTGGTGGAGGCTGCCCCTGCACTGCTGGGGGGTGGTGGTGGTGGGAGACATGAGTGGGGGCCTGGTGGAGGCTGCCCCTGCACTGCTGGGGGGTGGGAGGAGTGGGAGACATGAGTGGGGGCCTGCTGGAGGCTGCCCCTGCACTGCTGGGGGGTGGGGGTGGTGGGAGACATGAGTGGGGGCCTGGTGGAGGGTGGCCATGGTGGCAGGGGGGTGGGGGTGGTGGGAGACATGAGTGGGGGCCTGCTGGAGGCTGCCCCTGCACTGCTGGGGGGTAGGGGTGGTGGGAGACATGAGTGGGGGCCTGGTGGAGGCTGCCCCTGCACTGCTGGGGGGTGGGGGTGGTGGGAGACATGAGTGGGGGCCTGGTGGAGGGTGGCCATGGTGGCAGGGGGGTGGGGTGGTGGGAGACATGAGTGGGGGCCTGCTGGAGGCTGCCCCTGCACTGCTGGGGGGTGGGGGTGGTGGGAGACATGAGTGGGGGCCTGGTGGGGGCTGCCCATGGTGGCAGGGGGGTGGGGGTGGTGGGAGACATGAGTGGGGGACTGGTGGAGGGTGACCCTGGTGGCTGGGGGGTGGGGGTGGTGGGAGACATGAGTGGGGGCCTGGTGGGGGCTGCCCCTGCACTGCTGGGGGGTGGGGGTGGTGGGAGACATGAGTGGGGGCCTGGTGGAGGGTGACCCTGGATGCTGGGGGGTGGGGGTGCAGGGGGACATGAGTGGGGGCCTGCCGGAGGCTGCCCCTGGTGGCTGGGGGGTGGGGGTGGTGGGAGACATGAGTGGGGGCCTGGTGGGGGCTGCCCCTGCACTGCTGGGGGGTGGGGGTGGTGGGAGACATGAGTGGGGGCCTGCTGGAGGCTGCCCCTGGTGGCTGGGGGGTGGGGGTGGTGGGAGACATGAGTGGGGGCCTGGTGGAGGCTGCCCCTGCACTGCTGGGGGGTGGGGGTGGTGGGAGACATGAGTGGGGGCCTGGTGGAGGGTGACCCTGGTGGCTGGGGGGTGGG